>NC_092339.1:126670000-127365000 GCF_046630445.1 Rutidosis leptorrhynchoides
TCGTTGCGAGGTTTTGACCTCTATATGAGACGTTTTTCAAAGACTGCATTCATTTTAAAACAAACCATAACCTTTATTTCATAAATAAAGATTTAAAAAGCTTTACGTAGATTATCAAATAATGATAATCTAAAATATCCTGTTTACACACGACCATTACATAATGGTTTACAATACAAATTTGTTACATCGAAATCAGTTTCTTGAATGCAGTTTTTACACAATATCATACAAACATGGACTCCAAATCTTGTCCTTATTTTAGTATGCAACAGCGGAAGCTCTTAGTATTCACCTGAGAATAAACATGCTTTAAACGTCAACAAAAATGTTGGTGAGTTATAGGTTTAACCTATATATATCAAATCGTAACAATAGACCACAAGATTTCATATTTCAATACACATCCCATACATAGAGATAAAAATCATTCATATGGTGAACACCTGGTAACCGACATTAACAAGATGCATATATAAGAATATCCCCATCATTCCGGGACACCCTTCGGATATGATATAAATTTCGAAGTACTAAAGCATCCGGTACTTTGGATGGGGTTTGTTAGGCCCAATAGATCTATCTTTAGAATTCGCGTCAATTAGGATGTCAGTTCCCTAATTCTTAGATTACCAGACTTAATAAAAAGGGGCATATTCGATTTCGATAATTCAACCATAGAATGTAGTTTCACGTACTTGTGTCTATTTTGTAAATCATTTATAAAACTGCATGTATTCTCATCCCAAAAATATTAGATTTTAAAAGTGGGACTATAACTCACTTTCACAGATTTTTACTTCGTTGGGAAGTAAGACTTGGCCACTGGTTGATTCACGAACCTATAACAATATATACATATATATCAAAGTATGTTCAAAATATATTTACAACACTTTTAATATATTTTGATGTTTTAAGTTTATTAAGTCAGCTGTCCTCGTTAGTAACCTACAACTAGTTGTCCACAGTTAGATGTACAGAAATAAATCGATAAATGTTATCTTGAATCAATCCACGACCCAGTGTATACGTATCTCAGTATTGATCACAACTCAAACTATATATATTTTGGAATCAACCTCAACCCTGTATAGCTAACTCCAACATTCACATATAGAGTGTCTATGGTTGTTCCGAAATATATATAGATGTGTCGACATGATAGGTCGAAACATTTTATACGTGTCTATGGTATCTCAAGATTACGTAATATACAATACAAGTTGATTAAGTTATGGTTGGAATAGATTTGTTACCAATTTTCACGTAGCTAAAATGAGAAAAATTATCCAATCTTGTTTTACCCATAACTTCTTCATTTTAAATCCGTTTTGAGTGAATCAAATTGCTATGGTTTCATATTGAACTCTATTTTATGAATCTAAACAGAAAAAGTATAGGTTTATAGTCGGAAAAATAAGTTACAAGTCGTTTTTGTAAAGGTAGTCATTTCAGTCGAAAGAACGACGTCTAGATGACCATTTTAGAAAACATACTTCCACTTTGAGTTTAACCATAATTTTTGGATATAGTTTCATGTTCATAATAAAAATCATTTTCTCAGAATAACAACTTTTAAATCAAAGTTTATCATAGTTTTTAATTAACTAACCCAAAACAGCCTGCGGTGTTACTACGACGGCGTAAATCCGGTTTTACGGTGTTTTTCGTGTTTCCAGGTTTTAAATCATTAAGTTAGCATATCATATAGATATAGAAAATGTGTTTAGTTAATTTTAAAAGTCAAGTTAGAAGGATTAACTTTTGTTTGTTAACAAGTTTAGAATTAACTAAACTATGTTCTAGTGATTACAAGTTTATAACGTTGAATAAGACAACTTTTTATGTATGAATCGAATGATGTTATGAACATCATTACTACCTCAAGTTCCTTGGATAAACCTACTAGAAATGTGAAAAATGGATCTATCTTTAAAGGATCCTTGGATGGCTTGAAAGTTCTTGAAGCAGAATCATGACACGAAAACAAGTTCAAGTAAGATCATCACTTGAAATAAGATTGTTATAGTTATAGAAATTGAATTAAAGTTTTAATATGATTATTACCTTGTATTAGAAAGATAACCTACTGTAAGTAACAAAGGTTTCTTGATCTTGGATGATTACTTGGAATGGATTTAGAAAACTTGGAAGTAAACTTGCAATCTTGGAAGTATTCTTGATTTTATGAAACTAGAACTTTTGGAATTTATGAAGAACACTTAGAACTTAAAGATAGAACTTGAGAGAGATCAATTAGATGAAGAAAATTGAAGAATGAAAGTGTTTGTAGGTGTTTTTGGTCGTTGGTGTACGGATTAGATATAAAGGATATGTAATTTAGTTTTCATGTAAATAAGTCATGAATGATTACTCATATTTTTGTAATTTTATGAGATATTTTATTCTAGTTGCCAAATGATGGTTCCCACATGTGTTAGGTGACTCACATGGGCTGCTAATAGCTGATCATTGGAGTGTATATACCAATAGTACATACATCTAAAAGCTGTGTATTGTACGAGTACGAATACGGGTGTATACGAGTAGAATTGTTGATGAAACTGAACGAGGATGTAATTGTAAGCATTTTTGTTAAGTAGAAGTATTTTGATAAGTGTCTTGAAGTCTTTCAAAAGTGTATGAATACATATTAAAACACTACATGTATATACATTTTAACTGAGTCGTTAAGTCATCGTTAGTCGTTACATGTAAATGTTGTTTTGAAACCTTTAGGTTAACGATCTTGTTAAATGTTGTTAACCCAATGTTTATAATATCAAAAGAGATTTTAAATTATTATATTATCACGATATTATGATGTACGAATATCTCTTAATATGATATATATACATTAAATGTCGTTACAACGATAATCGTTACATATATGTCTCGTTTCAAAATCATTAAGTTAGTAGTCTTGTTTTTACATATGTAGTTCATTGTTAATATACTTAATGATATGTTTACTTATCATAATATCATGTTAACTATATATATAACCATATATATGTCATCATATAGTTTTTACAAGTTTTAACGTTCGTGAATCACCGGTCAACTTGGGTGGTCAATTGTCTATATGAAACCTATTTCAATTAATAAAGTCTTAACACGTTTGATTGCTTAACATATTGGAAACATTTAATTATGTAAATATCAATCTCAATTAATATATATAAACATGGAAAATTTAGGGTCACTACACACACTTTATACATCAGTGATTTTGATACGGCGGTATAAACAATGAAAGTAACGATGTGGTTTACATTCCCACATGACTATAAAAATTTAGATCCTTTAGAAAATAGGATCTTTATCAAAACATTTGATCTTTTGAAAATTCAATCTAGCTTTTACCCTAGATAAGTTTTCTGATTTGACCCACCATCGGTGTTGCAAAATATATTTATGGATCAATATTTTGGCTAAAAAACTTTTAGGTTTGTGTAATCCACTGCTATCCCTGTATCGGAAAGCACACATCCATTTTACTTATTCCGTATATTACCTTTCGGCAAACTACCATCCGGTTGTAAAGGAAAGTGATGAACAAGAAACTGTTAAGGCAATGTCTAATGACATGCATTTTTTCATGGTCTAAAAACGTGTCGGATTCAGTTACTATCCTTTGTAGGAGCAATAGTAAAGATCACCCTATGATTTTTCGGTCTGGCACAAGGTCCTGTCTCCGACCATGCTATGTAACCACCGTTCTTACGGTTGACACCCGATTTGGTTCAGGTGACCTAATGAAATCCAGGTGAATTCCTAGGATTTTACGTTCAATGAACGCATTAAAAATAGGGTTTTCAGAAAACAAATCGGTTTTAATTTTGATCAAAATATTTTCTCGTTCAAGCTCGAGTTTAGATATCATTGAATTCCATGAGTTTGTAATTCTCAATCTTTAAGGTCAATCTCAAGGATTGAGTAATATCAGGCTTAAAGCTGATTTTTAATCTTTAAGGAGATTATTCTTTCTGGGGGTCTGATTCATTAGTCTTATCAAGCTAATTTGCACGGCGCCCTCCCATTTTACGAGATAAATCCTTCTCATGGTTAGGATAAATCTGACCACATGGCGACCCTGTTTGATGCTGAGGTCCGTGAATTTCCAGTCGATTTTTGAGAAAACTTTTCAAGATTTTTCGTAGACTCTACAACTGGTTTGGACGACAACTGCTTGACCCAAATCAAGAAGCGCGTGTCTTTTTCAGAAGACTTTACTTCCTTTTAATAATGGAATTGATTCATCGTGTAGATCCATCTTTTCTTTCATCGGGTAAAACAGTTAATTTAGTCCAAAACAAAAGCACCTGCAATAACTTTACAGAAATATGTGATAGATAGTTTTTAATTGAATAACTTGGTACATTCTCCCCACACTTGGCTTTTTTTCATGCGTCGTTTTATATCTTAATAAATAAATTCAAGCGTTTTAGTTGTTTCTCAATTTATGTCCTTTTCGAGGTAACAATAATTTCGGCATTAACACCTAGTTTTATCGTTCATAAATATGTATAAACATGATTTTGAATTCATTTAGTTGAAAATTTTTCAAATTTTCATAAAATTTAGAAAATTAGCCAAGTATAAACCCGAGAGAATTTATAACCCTTCCCCACACTTGAGATCATGCAATGCCCTCATTTGCATGAAATTAGACTATAATTATAAATTCATGAGGGTGATTAGTGTAGAAAAGTAGTTAAAGATACCAGTTTTTAATTACAAAGCTCGTCGAATGATAGATGGCGCACCTCATCGTTCATTCCTTCTTATTTTATCACACATGTTTTTCTTCAAAAACCGTTGCTTTTCTGAATTGTTTGCTAATATTTGAAAATACGTCTTTTACCCTAATCGTACATTTTTATTAACGAGTTATGCGCTAACCCGAACCCCGAATTTAACGTTAAGTGGGGTTAGACTTCCCCACACTTAGCTGACCACATGTGAAGTCGGTAGAATAAGTTCCACGAATTAGAATAGTGAGCCATTTATTTACATCTCGGGTGGTATATAATATATCAATGAGTTTAAAGTTTAGACTCACCCGATCGTCACTACTTAATTCTTTTTTAAGTGTAGGTTTTAGTAAATGGATATGTCTCTTTTCTGGTTCTTGGTCAAATGGATCGATATACACCGACATACATACTATAGGGTGGAAAATTCCTAACATTTCCTTCCGTTTATTCTCGGGATCAAAGTTTTCACCTCTATTACCCAATTGGGTAAAATCCGAGGTGTCATTATTTATTACAGCTCATAATTCATCTTCGGTAGATGACTCATCTATTGAGAATATTGGGTTGGAAGGTTGTGGCTGGATCGAAGAAAATTCTTCTTCATTAACGGTCCTTATCGGTTCCTTCACTTTGGTCTCGGGGGTAAAATTTTCAACGTTATCGTTTTCCCAAGAGTACCAATTTGTCACCCTTACTTCTTCTTCATTCATTGATTGATCGATGATTTCGTCGGTAGAGGCTAATCTGTCGATATGTTGTGAAATTGGTAAAGTTGAATAAAAAGTATCATCGGAATAGTTGGTGATTTCAGAGCTCTCGAATTCATTAAAATTCGATGATAGATTTTCTTGCACAATACTCCTCAGATTAACAGGTGTGTAATCTGATAGAGTTTCAGCTTGCCGATTTACAAACTCTCTCATTTGTTCATTTTGAGCATCGAGTTCTTCGAGTTTGATTTTCATATTGTCTAAAAGATTTTCAGACACATAATTTTCCTCGTCTTCTGGTTGTTGAGTTTGGAAATATTCTTGGGAATAATCCCAATTTGAATTGTATTTCTCATAATCGTTCCATTCAGGTTCCGTGGGTGCGTAATTTTCCATAGGAACGTAATAATAACATTCCCATGTTGAATGATAATCTCCACAGATTTCACAACCAGTTATTGTTTCGTCATTCGTTATCCAAGATTGACCGAACGAATTGTCATCAACACCCGTTTGAGAGTATTGATTTCGTATGTCATAAAGAGTTTCCAAAATATTCTCGAAATTTTCCATAATGCGCTTATTACCAAATTTTAGCTACAATGTGGTGCATTTGCTAATTATTCTATTAGTTATAAATAAAAAATTATATAAGTTATCAAATTAATAGACTTTTCTAATTTTGCCCACGTTTCGAATAGCCAATAGATGCAGAGGTAGCCAGGACCCTTTAAATCGGAAGCCTACAACTCGCCACTAACAAATCCAACTATTACTACGAACCAGAAAATTTGGATGTCTATCAATTTAACCGCTTAAAATAATTTTTCGTTTGGAATTTTAGAGAAGAAATAGAAAATCTATGTCCTAAAAACTAGCGTGTCGAGAAATAAGAAAGAAAAAGATTACGCGTCGAAAAACGTCGAAAAATAAAAATAAGAAAGAAAAACGTCGAAACTTAAAAGTCTAAAAACTATATCTAAAAAGTTGCGCCTAAAGGTATTGAAACTTAAAAGGAATTCTATATCCAAAACGGCAATAACTTAAAAAGGCACTAAAATTTAAAACGGCGTCGCAAAATTCTAAAGCGTCTAAATCTTAATCTAAAGAAAAAGTACTTAAGGAATTTTACGACAAAACTTAGAAATCTAGAAATATAAAAATTCTACGGCAAAAACTAAATTTAAAACTAATTACGAACGATAAATATACAAATTACTAATTAAACGATAAATATACAAATTTTAACTAAAATGATAAAAATACAAATTTTATAAAAATATTATTTTTATATTATTATTTTATAAAAATATTAATATAAATAATAATAACTAAAACTTAAAATATAAATTAATTAAAAACTAAAACTAAATATTAAATATAAATCCCAATTAGGTTTTAAATAATAATAATAATTAAAAATTAAAACCTAAATATGTAATTAATGATCCTAAGTATCAGCTGTCAGAGCAGCTCCGCGATCGCTGCGATTTGTACCTTCGATGCTCCGAGATTGTGGAGTTAAACAGTGATGGATCCGGTTCAAAGGTTGGGCTGCTACAGTGTTCGGCCTAGTTCGTTTTAATTTTTAAATTTTTTTTTAATTTTATATTGTTTTTCTAAAAATATATATAAATATATTTATACAAAAATGAATTAAAAATATAGCGTTTCGCCGACTCCCCGACAACGGCGCCAAAAACTTGATGTCGTGCGAGGTGTACGTGAAATACTATATATTTTTGATACGAAAAGCGATACAGATTACACAAGTTTTAATTATTTATTTACAGATGGGATATACCTAAACCTTGCTACAACACTATAGGCAGTGTACCTAATCGTAGAGTAGTATAGTTTTTTTAGTAAGTCCAGTTCGTTCGACAGGGAGACGGTTACACTATATTATTATATAACTATATTTGTACAAAATATATATAAATAATATATAATAATATATAAAAGGGGGTTTACCGTTTAATGACCGGTTTGTCGATTTTAAAACTTAAGCGTAAATATAAATGACGATAATTAAAGTGCGTAAAATAAATGATAATAAATAAAAGGATGGTAAATAAAAGTACGAGGAAATATAAAATAAAATAATTACACTTATTTAAACTTCCGTAACCATGATGTTTGACGTTTTGATTTTAATTAATTGTCCTGGGTAATTGTCCTTTGTCCTGGATGTATTTGAAACCTATCTGGTTTTTGTCCATAATAGTTCATCGGTCATAATTATAAACTGCTCGGCAAATTTAACCTTATACTCGAAGTCAAATATTCCAATTAATTGGGGATTCGAACTGTAACAAGGTTTTAATACTTTGTTTAATGAATACACCAGGTTATCGACTGTGTGTAATCCAAGGTTTTAATACTTTGTTAACAATTACACCAATTACCCTTGAATGTAATCCACCCCTGTTTTAATGAGTCCATTGACTATTAATTCATCCCCGTGTCCGGTCAAATGAACAATAATTTGTATTTATAAATATCTCGCCCATCGTGTCCGATTAAGCGTAGGTGGTTATATATAGATACGTCAAATCATAACCTTTATATTAAATTAATGAGGTATCGTTAATTAAATATAAAGCCCATTAATAGCCCATAGTCTAATTTCCACAAGTGTCGTTCTTTTGTCCAAACCCCAATTATGGTCCAAAACCCAATAACCCCGTCTTTTAATATTTAGCCCAACATCATGATTACTTCGGCTCAAATAAGCATAATAATAACTTAGTTACGAGACATTAATTTAAAAAGGAGAACATAACTTACATTGATTATTTATCGCGTAGTGTTACACGGACAGAGTTCCGGCTTTAAAACCCGTAAATAACCGTTACATTACCCAAACTAACTAATATAAAACTAACCTATACTATATATATATATAATATATATATTTATTATTATTACAGAGGAAAGATATATGAATTGGTGTCTCAAACTCGGCAGAAGCTCGTGCCTTTTATAGGCATTTCTGATTTTGGCTGCTCCGCTATCGCTTAGCAGATGTGCCTTCCAGCTCCGAGATCGCGAAGGCACGTCCTCCAGCTCACCAACTTTTGGCCATTTGCTTGTCGACGTTTTTATTATATAATATATATATAATTTTATATAATTATTTATATATTATATTATATTCTTGTGCATAGTTGACTTGTAATTTTTGGTTCGTTGCGTCGGGCGTTAATAGTTGGTTCATGTCTCGGTTCCGGATTTTCGAACAATTTAATATCTTGTACTTTGCGTTTCACAACTTGTACTCTTGTCATTTTTAGACGTTTCTTATTAACCATTTGAATTGTATCTTGTACATTTGAGCTTTTTGGACGTTTGCGTCTTCAAATCTTCATTTTCGCCTTTTGTCTTCGCACTTATTTATTTAAACGAATATTACTTGAAAATAGAACAATTGCAACTGAAAAATTTACATATTGGAAGGATATTGCTACTAAATATATGTTCATTTGGAGCACTATCACTCTTCACCTCGGTTTCTAATGTCTTCACATGTGCTAAAACAACAAGACGTCCTTTCTTCATGATCTTTTGTGCTTTCATGCAACTAATGAGGTTCTGCTTCGAGTTACATCTCTCTCCGTAAATAATCAGTGGCTCACCATCTCCGTGTGGTATACGAATAGCTTTATCTCCACAGATAATGTCGGCCCTTACCTTGGTCAACCAGTCCATACCGACAATCACATCAAAACTTCCCAATTTGATGGGTATCAAATCAATCTTGAAATCCACACCAGCTATATTGATAATACCTCCTCGGCTAATTTGGTCAACTTTCTCAAGTTTTTCATTGGCTACCACGACAAGCATACTCTCCTTTAAAGGAACTAACGACCAATTTATCTTAGAGCAAAAGTGTCTACATACATAACTCCTATCGGCACCAGTATCAAATAGGACAGAAGCTAATAGATTGTTGATAGTGAATATACCTGTAACCAAGTCGGTGTTCTCACGGGCATCCCTTGCATTTACGTTGAAAGCTCTTCCACGCGCTGGCCCGCCGTCCTTTCTCTTGTTGGGACATTTATTCCTGAAGTGGCCCTGTTGTCCACACTCATAGCACTTCCTTGGCCCAGTAGGGTTTGTCTTCACAGTTGGGGCGGTTATCTTGCAGTCTTTGCCAATATGCCCAGTCCTTTTACACCTTTCGCAGTCCACGTTGCAGTACCCGGTATGATGCTTGTAGCATCTCTTGCACTGCGGGAGACTACCCTTGTAGTTAGGGTTTGAGCTAGGGTTCAGGTTGGAGTTGTTTCCCTTGAAACTTTCATGCCTCTTAGCTGGGTTTTGATCAAAGACCCTTCCCTTGTTGCTGTCCCACTTACGTTTCTCATTACTAGCTCCCGATTCGGATTTCCCCTTTTCTGGTTCTTTGCTGGTAATTTGGTTCATCAGGGTGTGCGCCATGCGCATAGCTTCCGGGACATCAGTTGGTTTTGAAGAGGTGACATTTCCCTGGATGGACTTGGGAAGTCCCTACAAATACCGTTCCATTCGCTTAAATTCCGGGGTAACCATCGTGGGATACATCAAAGCTAGTTCCAAGTACCTTCGGTTATAACCGTCAAGATCGGTTCCTACAACCTTCAACTCCCAAAACTCAGCTTTCATTTTCTGAATCTCTGTTCTGGGGCAGTACTCCTCGATCATGGCCCCCTTAAATTCCTCCCACGGCGTAGCATAAGCCTCGTCAATACCCTTAGCCTGAGCAAGTGTGTTCCACCAGGTTAAAGCGCCGTTCGACAGTGTACAGGAGGCATACTTAGTCTTATTCATTTCTGAGCAGTTGATCACACAGAACACAGCTTTCAATTTCTCAAACCACCTCGTCAGTCCAACTGGCCCCTCAGTACCACTGAAATTGTGGGGCTTGTAGCTTTGAAATTCCTTATAGGTACACCCTTTATGATTGTTCTGGTTAACATGTAGAGCTTGGGGGTTGACATTCGCAATTGCTGCAACTATTCGTTCAGTCATCATCTCCTCAATCTGTGCTGCTGTGGGTGTTGATCTTCCATTTGCCATTGATCTTCGAAACAGAAATTTCGACTTATGTCAAAATCCAGCATTCAATAAATAGTAATACGGTATATGGTAACTAACATGGAATCAACACATCGCATGTTAATTAAGTAATGCAACTAGATACAGATACCACATAATCATCATATAGTAACGTAAATAGAACACCGTACAGAAATTTAACAACACCAAGTTCTATTCATTAAATTAGAAAGTTGCATACATCCGCATACGGTTCGTACAATACATGAGTAAAACATGAAACTACAAACGAGATTACATAATGAAATCTAATACAACAGCCCTATGGTGACGGTGGGTAAAGGATGTCCATCATGTGGGACACCTGGTCCTCGAGCTCAGTTACCCGAGCACGGAGGATATGCACTTCCCTCGTCAGTTCCTCGACGACGGGGGATGCTGGTGGGGCAGGCGATGCAGATGGTATATGTGGAGCTGGTGGTACAGATGATGCTGGTGGAGCTGGTGGTGCAGACGGTCCAGCACCAGAAGTAAATGGTACATAACGAGAAGCTTTACGCACGAATGGATCGGCAGGGTAAGGCACAACCCGCTTACGGGCGGTAACCCTAACCAACTGTCCGCGTGCGTCCACGAACGGTCTATGAAATGTCCCGTTCTTATTGATTAAAAACGTTCCATATTAATTGATTTCGTTGCGAGGTTTTGACCTCTATATGAGACGTTTTTCAAAGACTGCATTCATTTTTAAACAAACCATAACCTTTATTTCATCAATAAAGGTTTAAAAAGCTTTACGTAGATTATCAAATAATGATAATCTAAAATATCCTGTTTACACACGACCATTACATAATGGTTTACAATACAAATATGTTACAACAAAATAAGTTTCTTGAATGCAGTTTTTACACAATATCATACAAGCATGGACTCCGAATCTTGTCCTTATTTAAGTATGCAACAGCGGAAGCTCTTAATAATCACCTGAGAATAAACATGCTTAAAACGTCAACAAAAATGTTGGTGAGTTATAGGTTTAACCTATATATATCAAATCGTAACAATAGACCACAAGATTTCATATTTCAATACACATCCCATACATAGAGATAAAAATCATTCATATGGTGAACACCTGGTAACCGACAATAACAAGATGCATATATAAGAATATCCCCATCATTCCGGGACACCCTTCGGATATGATATAAATTTCGAAGTACTAAAGCATCCGGTACTTTGGATGGGGTTTGTTAGGCCCAATAGATCTATCTTTAGGATTCGCGTCAATTAGGGTGTCTGTTCCCTAATTCTTAGATTACCAGACTTAATAAAAAGGGGCATATTCGATTTCGATAATTCAACCATAGAATGTAGTTTCACGTACTTGTGTCTATTTTGTAAATCATTTATAAAACCTGCATGTATTCTCATCCCAAAAATATTAGATTTTAAAAGTGGGACTATAACTCACTTTCACAGATTTTTACTTCGTCGGGAAGTAAGACTTGGCCACTGGTTGATTCACGAACCTATAACAATATATACATATATATCAAAGTATGTTCAAAATATATTTACAACACTTTTAATATATTTTGATGTTTTAAGTTTATTAAGTCAGCTGTCCTCGTTAGTAACCTACAACTAGTTGTCCACAGTTAGATGTACAGAAATAAATCGATAAATATTATCTTGAATCAATCCACGACCCAGTGTATACGTATCTCAGTATTGATCACAACTCAAACTATATATATTTTGGAATCAACCTCAACCCTGTATAGCTAACTCCAACATTCACATATAGAGTGTCTATGGTTGTTCCGAAATATATATAGATGTGTCGACATGATAGGTCGAAACATTGTATACGTGTCTATGGTATCTCAAGATTACATAATATATAATACAAGTTGATTAAGTTATGGTTGGAATAGATTTGTTACCAATTTTTACGTAGCTAAAATGAGAAAAATTATCCAATCTTGTTTTACCCATAACTTCTTCATTTTAAATCCGTTTTGAGTGAATCAAATTGATATGGTTTCATATTGAACTCTATTTTATGAATCTAAACAAAAAAAGTATAGGTTTCTAGTCGGAAAAATAAGTTACAAGTCGTTTTTGTAAAGGTAGTCATTTCAGTCGAAAGAACGACGTCTAGATGACCATTTTAGAAAACATACTTCCACTTTGAGTTTAACCATAATTTTTGGATATAGTTTCATGTTCATAATAAAAATCAATTTCTCAGAATAACAACTTTTAAATCAAAGTTTATCATAGTTTTTAATTAACTAACCCAAAACAGCCCGCGGTGTTACTACGACGGCGTAAATTCGGTTTTACGGTGTTTTTCGTGTTTCCAGGTTTTAAATCATTAAGTTAGCATATCATATAGATATAGAACATGTGTTTAGTTGATTTTAAAAGTCAAGTTAGAAGGATTAACTTTTGTTTGCGAACAAGTTTAGAATTAACTAAACTATGTTCTAGTGATTACAAGTTTAAACCTTCGAATAAGATAGCTTTATATGTATGAATCGAATGATGTTATGAACATCATTACTACCTTAAGTTCCTTGGATGAACCTACTGGAAAAGAGAAAAATGGATCTAGCTTCAATGGATCCTTGGATGGCTCAAAGTTCTTGAAGCAAAATCATGACACGAAAACAAGTTCAAGTAAGATCATCACTTGAAATAAGATTGTTATAGTTATAGAAATTGAACCAAAGTTTGAATATGATTATTACCTTGTATTAGAATGATAACCTACTGTAAGAAACAAAGATTTCTTGAGGTTGGATGATCACCTTACAAGATTGGAAGTGAGCTAGCAAACTTGAAAGTATTCTTGATTTTATGAAACTAGAACTTTTGGAATTTATGAAGAACACTTAGAACTTGAAGATAGAACTTGAGAGAGTTCAATTAGATGAAGAAAATTGAAGAATGAAAGTGTTTGTAGGTGTTTTTGGTCGTTGGTGTATGGATTAGATATAAAGGATATGTAATTTTGTTTTCATGTAAATAAGTCATGAATGATTACTCATATTTTTGTAATCTTATGAGATATTTCATGCTAGTTGCCAAATGATGGTTCCCACATGTGTTAGGTGACTCACATGGGCTGCTAAGAGCTGATCATTGGAGTGTATATACCAATAGTACATACATCTAAAAGCTGTGTATTGTACGAGTACGAATACGGGTGCATACGAGTAGAATTGTTGATGAAACTGAACGAGAATGTAATTGTAAGCATTTTTGTTAAGTAGAAGTATTTTGATAAGTGTATTGAAGTCTTTCAAAAGTGTATAAATACATATTAAAACACTACATGTATATACATTTTAACTGAGTCGTTAAGTCATCGTTAGTCGTTACATGTAAGTGTTGTTTTGAAACCTTTAGGTTAACGATCTTGTTAAATGTTGTTAACCCAATGTTTATAATATCAAAAGAGATTTTAAATTATTATATTATCATGATATTATGATGTACGAATATCTCTTAATATGATATATATACATTAAATGTCGTTACAACGATAAACGTTACATATATGTCTCGTTTCAAAATCATTAAGTTAGTAGTCTTGTTTTTACATATGTAGTTCATTGTTAATATAATTAATGATATGTTTACTTATCATAATATCATGTTAACTATATATATAACCATATATATGTCATCATATAGTTTTTCACAAGTTTTAACGTTCGTGAATCACCGGTCAACTTGGGTGGTCAATTGTCTATATGAAACCTATTTCAATTAATCAAGTCTTAACAAGTTTGATTGCTTAACATGTTGGAAACATTTAATCATGTAAATATCAATCTCAATTAATATATATAAACATGGAAAAGTTCGGGTCACTACAGTACCTACCCGTTAAATAAATTTCGTCCCGAAATTTTAAGCTGTTGAAGGTGTTGACGAATCTTCTGGAAATAGATGCGGGTATTTCTTCTTCATCTGATCTTCACGCTCCCAGGTGAACTCGGGTCCTCTACGAGCATTCCATCGAACCTTAACAATTGGTATCTTGTTTTGCTTAAGTCTTTTAACCTCACGATCCATTATTTCGACGGGTTCTTCGATGAATTGAAGTTTTTCGTTGATTTGGATTTCATCTAATGGAATAGTGAGATCTTCTTTAGCAAAACATTTCTTTAAATTCGAGACGTGGAAAGTGTTATGTACAGCCGCGAGTTGTTGAGGTAACTCTAGTCGGTAAGCTACTGGTCCGACACGATCAATAATCTTGAATGGTCCAATATACCTTGGATTTAATTTCCCTCGTTTACCAAATCGAACAACGCCTTTCCAAGGTGCAACTTTAAGCATGACCATCTCTCCAATTTCAAATTCTATATCTTTTCTTTTAATGTCAGCGTAGCTCTTTTGTCGACTTTGGGCGGTTTTCAACCGTTGTTGAATTTGGATGATCTTCTCGGTAGTTTCTTGTATAATCTCCGGACCCGTAATCTGTCTATCCCCCACTTCACTCCAACAAATCGGAGACCTGCACTTTCTACCATAAAGTGCTTCAAACGGCGCCATCTCAATGCTTGAATGGTAGCTGTTGTTGTAGGAAAATTCTGCTAACGGTAGATGTCGATCCCAACTGTTTCCGAAATCAATAACACATGCTCGTAGCATGTCTTCAAGCGTTTGTATCGTCCTTTCGCTCTGCCCATCAGTTTGTGGATGATAGGCAGTACTCATGTCTAGACGAGTTCCTAATGCTTGCTGTAATGTCTGCCAGAATCTTGAAATAAATCTGCCATCCCTATCAGAGATAATAGAGATTGGTATTCCATGTCTAGAGACGACTTCCTTCAAATACAGTCGTGCTAACTTCTCCATCTTGTCATCTTCTCTTATTGGTAGGAAGTGTGCTGATTTGGTGAGACGATCAACTATTACCCAAATAGTATCAAAACCACTTGCAGTCCTTGGCAATTTAGTGATGAAATCCATGGTAATGTTTTCCCATTTCCATTCCGGGATTTCGGGTTGTTGAAGTAGACCTGATGGTTTCTGATGCTCAGCTTTGACCTTAGAACACGTCAAACATTCTCCTACGTATTTAGCAACATCGGCTTTCATACCCGGCCACCAAAAATGTTTCTTGAGATCCTTGTACATCTTCCCCGTTCCAGGATGTATTGAGTATCTGGTTTTATGAGCTTCTCTAAGTACCATTTCTCTCATATCTCCAAATTTTGGTACCCAAATCCTTTCAGCCCTATACCGGGTTCCGTCTTCCCGAATATTAAGATGCTTCTCTGATCCTTTGGGTATTTCATCCTTTAAATTTCCCTCTTTTAAAACTCCTTGTTGCGCCTCCTTTATTTGAGTAGTAATGTTATTATGAATCATTATATTCATAGATTTTACTCGAATGGGTTCTCTATCCTTCCTGCTCAAGGCATCGGCTACCACATTTGCCTTCCCCGGGTGGTAACGAATCTCAAAATCGTAATCATTCAATAATTCAATCCACCTACGCTGCCTCATATTCAGTTGTTTCTGATTAAATATGTGTTGAAGACTTTTGTGGTCGGTATATATAATACTTTTGACCCCATATAAGTAGTGCCTCCAAGTCTTTAATGCAAAAACAACCGCGCCTAATTCCAAATCATGCGTCGTATAATTTTGTTCGTGAATCTTCAATTGTCTAGACGCATAAGCAATCACCTTCGTTCGTTGCATTAATACACAACCGAGACCTTGCTTTGATGCGTCACAATAAATCACAAAATCATCATTCCCTTCAGGCAATGACAATATAGGTGCCGTAGTTAGCTTTTTCTTCAATAACTGAAACGCTTTCTCTTGTTCATCATTCCATTCAAATTTCTTCCCTTTATGCGTTAATGCAGTCAAGGGTTTTGCTATTCTGGAAAAGTCTTGGATGAACCTTCTGTAGTAACCAGCTAGTCCTAAAAACTAGCGTATGTGTTTCGGAGTTTTCGGGGTTTCCCACTTTTCAACAGTTTCTATCTTTGCCGGATCCACCTTAATACCTTCTTTGTTCACTATGTGACCGAGGAATTGAACTTCTTCCAACCAAAATGCACACTTTGAAAACTTAGCGTACAATTCTTCCTTCCTCAATACTTCTAACACCTTTCTCAAATGTTCACCGTGTTCTTGGTCATTCTTTGAGTAAATAAGTATGTCATCAATGAAAACAATGACAAACTTGTCAAGGTATGGTCCACACACTCGGTTCATAAGGTCCATGAACACAGCTGGTGCATTAGTTAAACCAAACGGCATGACCATAAACTCGTAATGACCGTAACGTGTTCTGAAAGCAGTCTTTGGAATATCATCTTCTTTCACCCGCATTTGATGATACCCGGAACGTAAGTCAATCTTTGAATAAACAGACGAGCCTTGTAGTTGATCAAATAAGTCGTCGATTCTCGGTAGTGGGTAGCGGTTCTTGATGGTAAGTTTGTTCAACTCTCGGTAGTCGATACACAACCTGAATGTACCATCTTTCTTCTTGACAAACAAAACAGGAGCTCCCCACGGTGATGTGCTTGGTCGAATGAAACCACGCTCTAAAAGTTCTTGTAATTGGCTTTGCAGTTCTTTCATCTCGCTGGGTGCGAGTCTGTAAGGAGCACGAGCTATTGGTGCAGCTCCTGGTACAAGATCTATTTGAAATTCAACGGATCGATGTGGGGGTAATCCCGATAATTCTTTCGAAAATACATCGGGAAATTCTTTTGCAATGGGAACATCATTGATGCTCTTTTCTTCAGTTTGTACTTTCTCGACGTGTGCTAGAACAGCATAGCAACCTTTTCTTATTAGTTTTTGTGCCTTCAAATTACTAATAAGATGTAGCTTCGTGTTGCCCTTTTCTCCGTACACCATTAAGGGTTTTCCTTTTTCTCGTATAATGCGAATTGCATTTTTGTAACAAACGATCTCCGCTTTCACTTCTTTCAACCAGTCCATACCGATTATCACATCAAAACTCCCTAACTCTACTGGTATCAAATCAATCTTAAATGTTTCGCTAACCAGTTTAATTTCTCGATTCCGACATATATTATCTGCTGAAATTAATTTACCATTTGCTAATTCGAGTAAAAATTTACTATCCAAAGGCGTCAATGGACAACTTAATTTAGCACAAAAATCTCTACTCATATAGCTTCTATCCGCACCCGAATCAAATAAAACGTAAGCAGATTTATTGTCAATAAGAAACGTACCCGTAACAAGCTCCGGGTCTTCCTGTGCCTCTACCGCATTAATATTGAAAACTCTTCCACGGCCTTGTCCATTCGTGTTCTCCTGGTTCGGGCAATTTCTAATAATGTGGCCTGGTTTTCCACATTTATAACAAACTACATTGGCATAACTTGCTCCGACACTACTTACTCCGCCATTACTCGTTCCGACACCATTTGTTCCTTTCGTTCTATTAACCCCTGGTCCGTAGACCTCACACTTCGCCGCGCTATGACCATTTCTTTTACACTTGTTGCAAAATTTGGTGCAGAACCCCGAGTGATTCTTTTCACACCTTTGGCATAGTTGCTTCTGATTGTTGTTGTTGTTGCGGTTATTATTGTTGTTGGGATGATTGTTGTAGTTGCTGTTGTTGTTGTTGTTGTTGTTGTTGTTGGGCCGTTTGTTGTAGTTGCGATTGATGTTGCGATTGTTGGGATAATTGTTGCGATTATTGTTGTAATTGCTGTTGTTGTTGTATTGGTGATTCTTATCACCGTTTTCCTCCCACTTTCTTTTGACTTGCTTCACATTGGCCTCTTCAGCAGTCTGTTCTTTAATTCTTTCTTCAATCTGGTTCACTAGTTTGTGAGCCATTCTACATGCCTGTTGTATGGAGGCGGGCTCGTGTGAACTTATATCTTCTTGGATTCTTTCCGGTAATCCTTTCACAAACGCGTCGATCTTCTCTTCCTCATCTTCGAATGCTCCCGGACACAATAGGCACAATTCTGTAAATCGTCTTTCTTACGTGGTAATATCAAATCCTTGGGTTCGTAACCCTCTAAGTTCTGTCTTGAGCTTATTGACCTCGGTTCTGGGACGGTACTTCTCGTTCATCAAGTGCTTGAATGCTGACCACGGTAGTGCGTACGCATCATCTTGTCCCACTTGCTCTAGATAGGTATTCCACCATGTTAACGCAGAACCTGTGAAGGTATGCGTAGCGTACTTCACTTTGTCCTCTTCAGTACACTTACTTATGGCAAACACCGATTCAACCTTCTCGGTCCACCGTTTCAATCCGATCGGTCCTTCGGTTCCATCAAATTCCAAAGGTTTGCAGGCAGTGAATTCTTTGTAGGTGCATCCTACACGATTTCCTGTACTGCTAGATCCAAGGTTATTGTTGGTATGTAGCGCAGCCTGTACTGCGGCTATGTTTGAAGCTAGAAAAGTACGGAATTCCTCTTCATTCATATTCACGGTGTGTCGAGTAGTCGGTGCCATTTCCTTCAAAATAGTTAAATGGAACAAGTTAATCATACAGAATATTAAGAGTAGTTAATAGTATTTCGTAGCATAATATGAACTCATTTATAAAAGCTTTTTCTTCATATTAGCGTTTTATAAGTTTAAATTCGGGTAGTACCTACCCGTTAAGTTCATACTTAGTAGCTAATATACAATTCAACTACTACAATTCTATATGAAAAACTGATTGTAATAATATTTCGCGTTCAAACTTTTATACAATATTTTACAAACTTACAATACCGCTTATTTTACATAAAGCATGAAATATAGCACACAATAACTTTGATACAAGATAGTTGTGAAGACAATTCTAGCTAGTACACAAGTCGTTCGGCAAAGGCAATAAAGACACGTAATTCATACGTCCAGAAACAAGTCATGCATTCTGGTTTTACTAGGACTACTTCCCATCCTTGGTCTTGTGCAACATAACCGTTATGGCCGTTGATAAGACAGCGTGTTGTAACGTCATCAAAGGGACGAGGGTTACGTAATGTCCAACAGTCCCGTAATAATCTAAAAACCTCATTTCTTACCCCAATTACCGACTCCGTCACTTGTGGAAACGTTTTGTTTAATAGTTGTAGCCCGATGTTCTTGTTCTCACTTTGGTGAGAAGCGAACATTACTAATCCGTAAGCATAACATGCTTCTTTATGTTGCATGTTAGCCGCTTTTTCTAAATCACGAAGTCCAATATTCGGATATATTGAGTCAAAATAATTTCTTAACCCGTTGCGTAAAATAGCATTTGGGTTCCCCGCAATATATGCGTCAAAGTAAACACATCGTAACTTATGGGTTTCCCAATGTGATATCCCCCATCTTTCAAACGAAAGTCTCTTATAAACCAAGACATTCTTGGAACGTTCTTCGAATGTCTTACAAACTGATCTCGCCTTAAATAGTTGTGCCGAAGAATTCTGGCCGACTCTAGACAAGATTTCATCAATCATGTCTCCGGGTAGGTCTCTTAAAATATTGGGTTGTCTATCCATTTTGTGTTTTTAAACTGTAAAATAGACAAGAGTTAGATTCATAAAAAAAAAAATACTTATTAATACAAGCAATTTTTACATATATCATAAAGCATAAGAACACTATATTCCATATATTACACCACACGAATACAACTATCTTATTCCGACTCGCTCGTTTCTTCTTCTTCGGTTTTGGTTCGTTTTGCCAAGTTTCTAGGGATATATGATGTTCCCCTAATACGAGCCGTCGTTGTCCACATTGGTTTAGAAAAACCTGGTGGTTTAGAGGTTCCCGGGTCATTGTTACAACTTAAGGACTTCGGGGGTTGACGATACATATAAAGTTCATCGGGGTTGGAATTAGATTTCTCTATTTTTATGCCCTTTCCCTTATTATTTTCTTTTGCCTTTTTAAATTCAGTTGGGGTAATTTCTATAACATCATCGGAATTCTCGTCGAAATCCGATTCATCGGAGAATTGGTAATCCTCCCAATATTTTGCTTCCTTGGCGGAAACACCATTGACCATAATTAACTTTGGTCGGTTGGTTGAGGATTTTCTTTTACTTAACCGTTTTATTATTTCCCCCACCGGTTCTATTTCTTCATCCGGTTCCGATTCTTCTTCCGGTTCCGATTCTTCTTCCGGTTCCGACTCTTCTTCCGGTTCCTCTTCGGGAACTTGTGAATCAGTCCACAAATCATTCCAATTTACATTTGACTCTTCATTATTATTAGGTGAGTCAATGGGACTTGTTCTAGAGGTAGACATCTATCACATAATATCAAACACGTTAAGAGATTAATATATCACATAATATTCATATGTTAAAAATATATAGTTTCCAACAAAAATGTTAAGCAATCATTTTTAAAGAAAACACGGTCGAAGTCCAGACTCACTAATGCATCCTAACAAACTCGATAAGACACACTAATGCAAATTTTCTGGTTCTCTAAGACCAACGCTCGGATACCAACTGAAATGTCCCGTTCTTATTGATTAAAAACGTTCCATATTAATTGATTTCGTTGCGAGGTTTTGACCTCTATATGAGACGTTTTTCAAAGACTGCATTCATTTTTAAACAAACCATAACCTTTATTTCATCAATAAAGGTTTAAAAAGCTTTACGTAGATTATCAAATAATGATAATCTAAAATATCCTGTTTACACACGACCATTACATAATGGTTTACAATACAAATATGTTACAACAAAATAAGTTTCTTGAATGCAGTTTTTACACAATATCATACAAGCATGGACTCCGAATCTTGTCCTTATTTAAGTATGCAACAGCGGAAGCTCTTAATAATCACCTGAGAATAAACATGCTTAAAACGTCAACAAAAATGTTGGTGAGTTATAGGTTTAACCTATATATATCAAATCGTAACAATAGACCACAAGATTTCATATTTCAATACACATCCCATACATAGAGATAAAAATCATTCATATGGTGAACACCTGGTAACCGACAATAACAAGATGCATATATAAGAATATCCCCATCATTCCGGGACACCCTTCGGATATGATATAAATTTCGAAGTACTAAAGCATCCGGTACTTTGGATGGGGTTTGTTAGGCCCAATAGATCTATCTTTAGGATTCGCGTCAATTAGGGTGTCTGTTCCCTAATTCTTAGATTACCAGACTTAATAAAAAGGGGCATATTCGATTTCGATAATTCAACCATAGAATGTAGTTTCACGTACTTGTGTCTATTTTGTAAATCATTTATAAAACCTGCATGTATTCTCATCCCAAAAATATTAGATTTTAAAAGTGGGACTATAACTCACTTTCACAGATTTTTACTTCGTCGGGAAGTAAGACTTGGCCACTGGTTGATTCACGAACCTATAACAATATATACATATATATCAAAGTATGTTCAAAATATATTTACAACACTTTTAATATATTTTGATGTTTTAAGTTTATTAAGTCAGCTGTCCTCGTTAGTAACCTACAACTAGTTGTCCACAGTTAGATGTACAGAAATAAATCGATAAATATTATCTTGAATCAATCCACGACCCAGTGTATACGTATCTCAGTATTGATCACAACTCAAACTATATATATTTTGGAATCAACCTCAACCCTGTATAGCTAACTCCAACATTCACATATAGAGTGTCTATGGTTGTTCCGAAATATATATAGATGTGTCGACATGATAGGTCGAAACATTGTATACGTGTCTATGGTATCTCAAGATTACATAATATATAATACAAGTTGATTAAGTTATGGTTGGAATAGATTTGTTACCAATTTTTACGTAGCTAAAATGAGAAAAATTATCCAATCTTGTTTTACCCATAACTTCTTCATTTTAAATCCGTTTTGAGTGAATCAAATTGATATGGTTTCATATTGAACTCTATTTTATGAATCTAAACAAAAAAAGTATAGGTTTCTAGTCGGAAAAATAAGTTACAAGTCGTTTTTGTAAAGGTAGTCATTTCAGTCGAAAGAACGACGTCTAGATGACCATTTTAGAAAACATACTTCCACTTTGAGTTTAACCATAATTTTTGGATATAGTTTCATGTTCATAATAAAAATCAATTTCTCAGAATAACAACTTTTAAATCAAAGTTTATCATAGTTTTTAATTAACTAACCCAAAACAGCCCGCGGTGTTACTACGACGGCGTAAATTCGGTTTTACGGTGTTTTTCGTGTTTCCAGGTTTTAAATCATTAAGTTAGCATATCATATAGATATAGAACATGTGTTTAGTTGATTTTAAAAGTCAAGTTAGAAGGATTAACTTTTGTTTGCGAACAAGTTTAGAATTAACTAAACTATGTTCTAGTGATTACAAGTTTAAACCTTCGAATAAGATAGCTTTATATGTATGAATCGAATGATGTTATGAACATCATTACTACCTTAAGTTCCTTGGATGAACCTACTGGAAAAGAGAAAAATGGATCTAGCTTCAATGGATCCTTGGATGGCTCAAAGTTCTTGAAGCAAAATCATGACACGAAAACAAGTTCAAGTAAGATCATCACTTGAAATAAGATTGTTATAGTTATAGAAATTGAACCAAAGTTTGAATATGATTATTACCTTGTATTAGAATGATAACCTACTGTAAGAAACAAAGATTTCTTGAGGTTGGATGATCACCTTACAAGATTGGAAGTGAGCTAGCAAACTTGAAAGTATTCTTGATTTTATGAAACTAGAACTTTTGGAATTTATGAAGAACACTTAGAACTTGAAGATAGAACTTGAGAGAGTTCAATTAGATGAAGAAAATTGAAGAATGAAAGTGTTTGTAGGTGTTTTTGGTCGTTGGTGTATGGATTAGATATAAAGGATATGTAATTTTGTTTTCATGTAAATAAGTCATGAATGATTACTCATATTTTTGTAATCTTATGAGATATTTCATGCTAGTTGCCAAATGATGGTTCCCACATGTGTTAGGTGACTCACATGGGCTGCTAAGAGCTGGTCATTGGAGTGTATATACCAATAGTACATACATCTAAAAGCTGTGTATTGTACGAGTACGAATACGGGTGCATACGAGTAGAATTGTTGATGAAACTGAACGAGAATGTAATTGTAAGCATTTTTGTTAAGTAGAAGTATTTTGATAAGTGTATTGAAGTCTTTCAAAAGTGTATAAATACATATTAAAACACTACATGTATATACATTTTAACTGAGTCGTTAAGTCATCGTTAGTCGTTACATGTAAGTGTTGTTTTGAAACCTTTAGGTTAACGATCTTGTTAAATGTTGTTAACCCAATGTTTATAATATCAAAAGAGATTTTAAATTATTATATTATCATGATATTATGATGTACGAATATCTCTTAATATGATATATATACATTAAATGTCGTTACAACGATAAACGTTACATATATGTCTCGTTTCAAAATCATTAAGTTAGTAGTCTTGTTTTTACATATGTAGTTCATTGTTAATATAATTAATGATATGTTTACTTATCATAATATCATGTTAACTATATATATAACCATATATATGTCATCATATAGTTTTTCACAAGTTTTAACGTTCGTGAATCACCGGTCAACTTGGGTGGTCAATTGTCTATATGAAACCTATTTCAATTAATCAAGTCTTAACAAGTTTGATTGCTTAACATGTTGGAAACATTTAATCATGTAAATATCAATCTCAATTAATATATATAAACATGGAAAAGTTCGGGTCACTACAGTCTACCTCCGTTAACTCCTGGAATCACAGTACCATAGAAACGATACCTCTTCTTCGGCGGGGTAGAGGGCGGCTTCACGGGCGTCTCCTCAGGGTCCTCGTCGGAATCCTCCTCGCTGAAGTCATCGGATGATGAGTCGCCTGAATCATCTGAGGGTGGATCTGCTCGATCGGTGGTCATCAGTCGATATCTGCTAGGCGAGATTGGCACGACACGTCCATCAGCAAGGCGTCTGACCCAATGTCCTCGCTCATTACGAAAAGGACTGTCCTCATTTCCCCCAGGAATCACAGCACCACCGGAATGGTGATGTGGCTCCGGGAGTCCTGGGCTAGGTGGAGCTGGAATCTCCTCTGGCTCCTCATCTCCGTCAGAGATGATCATCAGGTCAGGTGCGTGGCTACTGTCCCCAGAGGATGAATCGCCAGAGTCACTGGAGGGTAGCGATGACAGGATCTGTGAGTCGGCGGTAATAACAGGCAAGGCGGCAGATGAATCTGAGTCACTGTGCAAGTCAATGATGATGGGCGGGATATCCGATATCTGAACAAGGAAAAATAACTTTTTCCATGTCAGTAAGTCATATAGCAAGCACGTATTCGGCAAAGTAACTATGACAGTCTAGATCATCTATAGCAGTAAGTAGCATGGCAATAATGACAAGTATCATGCAATCGAAAGCAGATAGTAGCATGCAGTAGTGAAAATAAGTAGCAGTATATGACATATAGCAGTAAAAGTAAGCAGCATCATGCAGTAAGTTCCGCAGAAACAAGTAAACTAGCAAGTTGTAGATTACTCCTATTAGTGAATCCTACTCGGTCTGGTCTAGACTCACTAATGCAACCTAATTCCCTACAACCAACGCTCTAATACCAAATGTGATGCCCCATACAAAATTAATGTGTATGGATCATCAACAACAGGATCATTACAAGGTCAAACACTATATGCTGTTTTAAAATAAGTTTGCATTCATAAGAAAGGGTGACGTCATAACCAACGTCATAAGTTTTACAAACGAAAGTATGCTTCTATGAATAGAAGCAATTAACATAAGTACGAGACCTGTAGGTCATTACAAATTCATTGTTTCAAAAGTAACATAGTTTGAATGCAAAATAAATGTTTCATGCGGAGACATCTCTAACAGAAGCAGCGGGTGTCTACACAGTAATACTACAACAGCGGAAGCAATCAAACCTCTAAGCACCTGAGAAAACATGCTTAAAAACGTCAACACGAATGTTGGTGAGCTATAGTTTAAGTATAACAGTAATGTAAGGTAGGCCACGAGATTTCAGTGTTTCAAAACAGTATGAAAAGTATATGTTCAACCGTGGGCACTTGGTAACTAACTTAACGTAATATCACCCCCTAAAAGTACACTTGGCAAGTGCGTAAGTTTACGAAGTATTAAACACCCGTTAAATGCTAGCGCTACTAGCCCGAGTGGGGATCTCAAACCCTATGGATCCATATCTAAGATTCGCATTTACCGGTTCAAAGACCAATGACTAAACGTTACCGAGCTAAGGGGAAAGTTTATGCCATTATATAACCCACACATATATAAAGTTTAAGTACTCGTGTCTAGTATGTAAAACGTAAAAGGAGTATGTATTCTCAGTTCTGAAAATAGTTAAAGTAAAAAAGGGATGCTATAACTCACAGTGAAAAGTAGTAAAGTCGGTACGAGATAAGTAAGCAAGTAGTTGGTCCGAAAGGTCCTCAACCTAAGTCAAAAGTTACTAAGTCAGTAAATCGTTCCTAAAGGTTTAAAAGTATGTAAATTAGGTCTTAAGTATCATCATCATTCATCATCATAGGTAAAAGTAAAGTAAGTTTTCAATCAATAATAGAGATCGAAACAAAGGCTGACTTCGTTCAGCTGTTACAACCTCTATACAAATTGAAAAGATGCTTAGTCAGTGGCTATGGCTCCGTATGTAAGTCCTCCAACCACTGACCGATTTTCAGAACCAAACTCGTAATTTTTTGACCGTGGCGACGGTTTAAGTGCGAGTAGGTCAGAAATTTCAGCATAACGTTACAAAGGTGTAGTGATTTTCGGAAGGCTATAAATCCTAAACCGTAAATCGGATTTAGACGAGTCCTAAACAAAAAGTCATCTACTCGAACCCAACTATCTGGAAATCATCTTTTCCAGTAGCCCAGGTGACTGATCAGACCTCAAAAACAGTAAACAAAGTGCTCTGGTGGATTCTTGGTGCTTGATGTTCATTACGGTTCTCATCCTTGATGCTTGTAGCTTCAAGGGTACAACTCGTTGATGTGTTTGCATCACTTTAACCAATTTTTGACCATCATAACACTAGTGTATGTCTAAGATATGTAGCACAACTCATTTAAGGGTTGTAGGAAGTTTGATGAACCAAAGTTACATCAAGATCTTAGATCCGACACATACATGAGTTCTAATAGTAATATTAAGCTATAAACTTGAAAGTAAACTAAATAAATAAGATCTTAAGTTGTAGAACCTAGATATTAGTTAGATATTAAGGATCCTAGACTAAAAAGTCCAGATCTAGTGTTCTTAAGTTAAATCCTAAGTTATGGAACTTGGGTCTTTACTTTAATAAAACCATAAGTTATGAAACTTAGATTTTTATCTTGTAAAATGTCTATAAGCTTATAAGCTTTTATTTTAGACAAAATTGAAAGACCATAAGCTATAGAAACTTAGATCCAACATAAGTGTATGAAGTTATAACTAGAAAGTTAAACTTCCATGTTCTTGAACTTACAAAGTTTATACTTTAGTTTCAAGAAAAATGAGATCAAGTTTAACTTGTAATACTTGACCAACATATATAAATCACGAATTTAAAAGAAAGAAAAGATGAACTTCAAGTGTAGAACCATAAGCTAACAAGCTTAGATTCTTGTTCTTGACTTCTCATCAAACTAAGGATGGAAGAAACAAGATTCATGAAGATACAAACTATAAAGTTTGATCTTGAACAACAACAACAACAAACTAGTAAATTGATGATGAACTTGGTGATTTTTAAAGGAAAAAAAGAAGAAAGAAAAAAAAAATGAAGTTGTTACTTACAATTTAGAGAGAAAAAGAAAGAGTAAAAGTAGTGTAAGAATGAGGTTGAAAAATGAAGTGAATACTAGCATATAAGTAACAAAAAAAAAATAAAAAAATGGAACTCCCTCCCCACCCATGAAGGCCGACGGTTTGGAGGCTAAAAAGGGGAAGTCAAATTTCATTTTTCAAGTGTGGGAGGATGGTGAATGCTAGGAAGAGTAATAAGTTAAATGCATGGAAAGTTGGTGCTTGCATGCTTGGACATCTTTGTCTCCTCATTTAACTAATTAATCCAAGTTTAACCTTAAAGAATCATTAGCATAATAGTGGGCTTACTAGTAGTCCATTAAGAAAAGTAGGGTGGGCTACCAAGTCCAATAATATAAGCTCAAGTATAAGTAAGCAATAAATTAGTAGAAGCTCAAGTAATTAACTACTTACATTTGTTAATTAAAAATAATTAATAATAATTAATCATGAAAGTAAATGATATTCTAAATATTATTCGTGAAAAGCGTGTGTCACAAAGACTAGTCGGGACATGGAAAGTCAAATACGGTAACAAGTAAAATGTATACGCAAGTATTAATAATAAATATTAATAATGTAAGTCGGAAAATCCAGGGTCGTTACACTACCGGCTCATGGTTCACACCATACGAAATGCTATGACGCTACCGGCTCCTTGGTTCACGCCACTACGCATTTGAGTCATACTCTTTTATAGTGCTACCGGCTCCTTGGTTCACACTTTGGCGCTACCGGCTCGTGGTTCACACCTCATTTTATAGTGCTACCGGCTCGTGGTTCACACTTTAATGTTACCGGCTCGTGGTTCACACTTTGATGCTACCGGCTCGTGGTTCACATCACGACACTCATCACATACATGTTATGGTACTACCGGCTCATTGGTTCATACCATAACATTCACAAATAAATACGCCATATACATATACGTATAATTATCCCACTCACCTTATCGTCTAGGTGATGATTAAATAACTCCGCAAGCTTCAAAGCAAAGTACCTAATACATTAAGTACTGTGATGATCCGTCTAAATCCCTTTGGACGAATACATCATTCATCGATTTCACAGTGAGGTACTGACCTCTACATGATACGTTTTGTAAACATTGCATTCTTTTGAAAAGGTACACCATAATTAAATATCAAATTCCAAGGTTTTTGACATCTGATGATTTCTACATATAGACAATCACCGTAAATAATAGTTTACCATAATACATTCGTTGTTAATGTAGTTAAAATGAGATACATGGTGATGATTTTGTGAATGCAAAGTTTTCTCGAATAAAGCATGTATGACTCCATGCACATAGCTTGTATAACGTATAAGCAAACAGCGGAAGACTTCTAAGAACCTGAGAATAAACATGCTTAAAAGTGTCAACACAAAGGTTGGTGAGTTCATAGTTTTAATGTTGCGCATAATCTGTATATAAAGGTGGATCACAAGATTTCAGTTGTTTCATCCAGAAACGTTTATCAAAATATTCTACAAGATTGAGCACCCTGGGAACTAAACTTTAACGTATATATAATAAGTACCCCTGTTTTAACATACATGCAACCAACATGTACAATACACGCAATCCAACATGTACTAAACTCAAATAGCATACGTCTATTTTATAGTTCAGGCTAGGGTTTCTATACCTGAAACAGACGGGGATGTCAAGCCCTATAGATCCATATATAACTACTCGCGCACACCAGTTCTTATAACCGTCAGTTACTAGTTACCAAAGCTAAGGGATTTTCGGTTCAAACTCGGTGTAGAATTTAGTATGTACTTGTATCCATTGCGTTTAAAATAAAGTGCATGTATTGTCAGCCCAAAAATATAGATTGCAAAAGCAATTAAAAAGGGAGCAAATGAAACTCACCTTAGCAGCACATAAGGTCATTCACCGAAATGTGACCGAAACTTGGAATGCAAAATAACCGTAGATCTCAACCTAGAGAATATATGTTGGTCAATACATGTCTAATAAGCTAGGTCGGGTCATAGTGTATCACAATCCTATTGCTCGAGACCGTCATACAAAAGTTAACAAAAGTCATCTCAAAAGTTAACCTGACCCAATATGATCTTTAAATCTATACATGTCTATTAACATAGTATAAGTCTTGAACGAATTTATAGTTTATCAAACTCAAAATATTATTTATTTCAGGAGCTATGTTATATTTGAATTATCATGGCAATCGAACATATTTTACTATTTCACATAGTTTTCCAATACTTGTAAAATCGGATTATAGTGTTTATAAGGCTTTAAAATATGATAAAACAGTCAACTTTGACAATTGTTCAACGAGACGTGCCTCATATAAAATTTTGTTTACTCGACTAATAATATTTGGAAATTCAATTTATCAATCTCACAAACAAGTTGTTTAAATATCAATTGTAGATTCAAAAACAATTTCAATTAATATTAATCATAATTCAGTTGACCATAACTTTTAATCTGTTCCTCGAAAACACATGATTTCTAAATGAAAAGTTATTAATTTTTCGATAGCTTTTCAACGACATGCATATCATATACTTTATATCAGTAGCATATGTATCAAATTCGTGATTCATTTTAAACTAGCTAACGACAAAATTAAAGCATATAAGCATGAATAAACATATATACTCGAGCACTAGACATGGATACACTATTAATATATAAAAGATAAGATATGAATGCTCACGTATCAATATTGTGATTCAATATTGCAGGAAAGTACGTAGACGCAACAGAGATGATAAACACTAGGTTTGACTTGCGAACAATACCCACGAACATTACCCATAACCTCCATAGCTATAACCCATAGTTTCCTTAGCTCTATCCCGCTCGAAAACCTGTTTTTGAAAATAACTCGCTCATGACCTTGTCGTAGTATTTTATGTATAATAATACTCCTAACTATAAGATTAATAATAATATTAATCTTAATCTTAATAATAATAATAATAATAATAATAATAATAATAATATATATATATATATATATATATATATATATATATATATATATATATATATGTTACAGAGAGCGAGAGATATAGATTGAGGTGTGTAATTCATCGAACAAACTGGCATTTTTATAGTACATTTTTGATTTTGACTGCTCCGCGATCGTGGAACTTTTATACCTTACAGCTCCGCGATCGTGGAGCTCCCTGAGCCAGCTCACACCTGATTTGTTTTCTTGTTTGTCGACATATTATTTTTTTATTTAATATATATAATTTATATTAGTTAATTATATATTATATTATATTCTCGTGCATGGTTGACTTGTAACTTTAGCTCCGTTGTCTTGTACATTGACGCTCGACTTATGTCCCGTTTCCGGTTTCTCGAACGTCCTTTCGTACGCTTAGAAAATGCGTACTTTACGTTTTGTGACGTGTACATTTATCAATAATTAGACTTAATCAATGATTAACTATATTACCCGAAGTATAACTTAATCATTTGAGTGTTTTGGTCATTTGCTTCTATAAATCATCTTTTCGTTACCTATTAAAATATATTTAATAATATCGAAACGTTTTATATCAAAATTACGTTCTTTTAACAAAACATTTTAATAATAAAAATTCTATTATATTGAAAACGTTTTCTTACATTAAATATTATGATAGTTAAATAATTAACTTATCAAGAATCACGAGGAAAAATATTGTAATGCATGCATTGAAAATTAAGCAGGAATCTCTACTAGTTTTGTCTAATTCATGTTATTTGACACTTTGTTCTCACTTGTAGATTACACTACTATTTATTCGGAATATCGTTAAAAAGAAAAGTTTTCTTAAATCACAGTGGGCCTCACAACAGAGACCCGTAACAATAACACAATCTATAAGAGATTTGATAATTATCTTTTAATTCCCTAGATGAATATATTAAGCATATATTGAAACAAATACGCTTAATGTAAAGTATTATACATTTAATACTTTGTTAACGTTTTCAAGAGATATATATATATATATATATATATATATATATATATATATATATATATATATATATATATATATATATATATATATATATATATATATATATATATATATATATATATATATATATATATAATCGTTCGTGAATCATCGAAATTTGGTCGAGGTTAAATAAATACATGAACATAGTTTAAAATTTTGAGATTCAACTTAACAGACTTTGCTTATCGTGTCGGAATCATATAAGATTAAGTTTAAATTTGGTCAAAAATTTCCGGATCGTCACAGTACCTAGCCCTTAAAGAAATTTCGTCCCAAAATTTGAGTGAGGTCGTCATGCCTAACCATAAAAATGTTTTTATGACGAATATGAGTCGATATGTGGGGTTTTATCATGATTGAGAAGTATGAATAAAATAATTCGATTACTCAAAGCGTATGAGTGAAGCTTATCGTAAAAGAGTGAAATGAGAAAATAGTGATTCGTCTTATCTTTTGACGTAGTCACGGTTGATTTTCGGATTTCAAGGGATTTAGAAGAAATCTTCGTGATTTGGTTCTTCGGTAATCAAGGAAATTAGGATCCTCTTTGATTTAATACAGTAATCTGTCTTGATTGCTATATCTGATATTTCGCTATAAATTGACCTCTTCTGTTCCATTATTTTCATCACTTCTACATCTTCTTCCTCATTTCATACTTCCCAATAGGTTGTGAAAATGTTAAATCCAGTCCTGATTCTTGATATTTTCCTAGATATTGTATCCATCATTCTTCTTTTTCATTTGCCACCCGAGGAAGTTATTTTCTTCTACTATTACCTTGGGGTTATAATGTTTTTAATTCTCCCGTGTATTTATGTTGCAATACGTATTGATATATACGGTTTGTAATTTAGGTGTTGTTGTCGAGTTTTATATTTTCCTTTATAATTCGGAGTTCCATGTTTTTTGTTTCTTCTTCCCGACTTCAAGTCAAGCGAATAATGGTCCAGAATTCGTAGATATGAAGTTTCGAATGATCATAATATACAAAGCAGAAAGGAAAGGTAATAGCACGATTTGATTTGTCAAATTACCAGAATATCTAGAAAAGACCGAATCATCAAGAAAATATTTTCTTGATAGTTTAGAGGTTAAATAGAATGAAAGAGTTATGTAACATGGTTCATGATGAGGGTATGATCTGTGAACCTTTATCACGTTCCATTAGAAACTCAGCATGACTTACTGTAATATAATCACGTTGATCAAGTGTCATTATTTTATACTAATTCACGCTTTAGTTCCCAACACTACTTCAAAAACATTCATATTTTAAATTTGAATTTTTCAGAATTTAGAAACTAATACAGTTTTCTTTCTGATGTAATACCGATATTGCGAAGAGATAAATGATTTCAGATAAGAATAGTTACGAAAATATCTTCAGAAATATCGAGGATATTTAAAATGAAAGATACGATGATATCTTAGAATTTCTAAGATCGAAAGGTGATGAAGAATATTTGTCCGCAAAGGTTTAGAGTCTGGAGCAAGGTATTCGCTAATGACTTCAGCAGACACTGAATCATTTGGATTCTTTGAAGGCAGGTTTAGTCTTTGTGATTTGTCCACAACCTCCTTCATGGTTTGCTCATTCTGTTTTTCAGTTCCAAACCTTCTCTTTTTCTGAGCTTTGCCAACACACTATTCTTTATCATCAAACTTTTGACTGTTAAGGTCGTTTACAGTTTTTGCTGCTTCATCAGTATTTTTCAAAAATTCGAAGAACTAGTTCGCAGTTTAGGGCGTTTTTCAGAAACTTCACATTCGAAGTGTGTAAGTCTAGGAGATAGACGTTATATGTACATATATAACTGTTGGCGTAGAATTGCTGGGAAATTCGAGAATAATGATTGAAGCTTTTTGATATGACAATTATCGTTACAAGATGCAAATGAGTACATGATAGGGTTTCAATGAATATAATGATTTTTCGGACAGTCAAAGATCAATGAAGTTGTTGATAGTTTTACTGCTAATGTGGTGGGATATAAACGGTTCCTCGGTAACGATGATGAAGGGCAAACTTATATATCAAAGTTATAATAAGGCTTATTCGAATGGAAGGTCGATGTTGATTTGCTGGAGATGTGACAAAACTGGCTAATTTTGAAAAGGGATTGCAAGGTTATTTTCGGTAATAACAACGTCAATGGATCACAGATTCGTGTTAAACTTCTACTTAGGTTCCGGGAGTTTTCCAGGTGCATGACTATATGCATAAGTCTTTCCTTTCGTAGGTAACGTGTGGTTGGATCATCCTCTCGGTTGTTTCTTAATTGAGATGTTTTCAAGAATTATGCAGGGTTTGAACGCAGATTGTAATCGTCATATGATGTTCATAATTATATTTTTTCTGGGTTTTATGAATCGGAGTGATGTTCTAGCACAATTTTGAAATCAAGGTATAGCTTTGAAAGATGTAGGGATCTAAGAGTAATGATATCAGTTATATCTCGACTTGGATTCTGATATGTTAAAATCATAATATGTAATTGAATTTGAATGAGTATGGTTGTTTTGATTTCTATAAAAGAATATATCTCGTTATGAAAGTAGTGAGTATAGTTGATGATTTGTTGAATCAGAATCGAAGAATGTAACATATTAATTGTGAATTTATATATCTCTCGGGTATTACCTACTCGTTAAAATATTCTCACCATTAACAGTTTGTACAAAAGAATTTTCTTAATTACAATCTTTATGAAAATATACCTACATATATATTTTCTTTAGATGTAATCATGGATTTAATGAGTTAACATAATATTAATCTCATCTGGTTTTCGACTAGGACTAGAATATATAATTTCTAAAACTTTAGATATTACTTAATCGCAGTAGAATATTTCTTCAATGAAGTTATGCATTAATACTTCATCGTTTGTTGTTGTTGGTATTCTTTGGTACCTACAGTGCGTATGATGTTGATGCTCAAGGTACAAATTGTGATGTTGAGGTGTGGTGTGACGACCCGGAAATTTCTGACTAAATTTAAACTTAATCTTTATATGATTTCGATACGATAAGCAAAGTATGTAAAGTTGAGTCTAGAAAATTTTGGAACGATGTTTATATATTCAATTGACCTTCGATTGTTCTCGACGATTCATGAACAATTAATTGTAAATAGATATGTGTGTATGTGTATATAAATGAAAAATTGAAATATAATTTGATGTATTATATATTGTTGTTATTAATTAATAAAATAAAAATAGAATATTATAATAATTATTATTTAAAATATATCTCTATATATAAATAAAGTATATTAAAAATAAATATTAAATGATTGTAATACTCGTTTTATGTTTCGATTGATACTAAGCAAGTTAAATTCAAACTTATGTAATTTTAAAATAAATGGTGATACGAAAATGAGTTCTATAAATTTTAGGCTTACTAAAAATTCATTTAGGATCTAGTTATTAAATTTTAACACTTTTTATATTTCACCCATAAATGAGAGGGACAGTTGATGTAATTTTTATTTAATAAATTAATGATCGAATTTTATACCATAATGACCAAAATAAATAAATATAGTTAATTTAAAAATATGAGATTTTTCTGAAAGACTTTTATCCGCCACTGATTAACAACGGACCACGATATACCCACTCTGTAGAAACTGTCGGTACACAAGGATAAGAAGTGGCTGCTAAAATTTTGTTTTACTGTGCTTGATTTCAATCAACTTCACTTATATAATTATTATTATTATTAATTATTATTATATTAATCCTTTAATTATATCCGTGATGCACAATTTGATTGAAATGGATTACTGTGTTTACTGTTTTTAATTGATTGATCTAATAAGGAATAAAGTAGTAAATATCTTACTGTATCTGTTTTGTTTGCTTCACAATAACATGATGTACATATATATTATATACATATTGCATTTAGTTATAACATACACAATAATCACATTTAACTATCACTTTGTTTCCCTTCTTTTGCTTGATCAACCATTCCATTGCCTCACCACCTTCACCACTCTACTATCTTTATTGATCACAACCATAACCGATCACCATCATCATCATATTACTACTACTATTATTGTTTTGATCAAACGACGAAAAACATCATCACCTTCTCTAACCCATCCCACAAGATCGACCTTTTCTGTTTCTTGTTCGACCCAAATCAAACATCACCGTAAACAAAACACCACAATCCATCTATTTTTATACCTATATATGTACGTGTGTATGTAAACCAATCACCACCATCTGGCTACTCCTTCACCTCACTCTCTCTCACTTTTCATTCGTAAACCACCGAGAGCCACCTAATCAAACACCACCATGAACTTCCCAACCCACAGACTACAACCATAATCGAAACCATACGGTTCTCGTTACTTAAGCAAGAAATCGAAATTCACTTTGATCTCACCTTCATCTTCACCTACAACCAATTAACCACCTTCATCACCATGGTTATACACATTCGAATAATCACGCTACCCATCACCATCACATTGAACCCGTAACCACGGTTAACCACCATCACCAAACTATTAAGTTTATATTCACTTTCTTTCGAACACCCATATCACCGATCTCCAACCACCGTGGACCATTTTGCAATCCCAAACAATCGCCATATAAAGAAATAAAAATCGCTGTTCCTGCCTTTCTTTTTCTTTCTGTTACAATCGATTATCATCACCAAGTCACAAACCATACCACCTTCAATCTTATTGTTTTGTTTTGCATCCAAACCTTTCACCATTTTAACCACTCAAAACACCACGTAAAAACTGCTGCAAGGTGATACTCGAATCGTCACCATGGAAGACTAAAATTGTGGCCTTTTCCCTTTTCTATTTAATCGATGCAAAGAAACAAATAAAAGGTGCATTTGTGGAGTTTACAAAATCATAGAAGAAAGAAACAATACTAGTAAATTGTTTGAAAGTTGTTAACTTGGTTTTTCAAAGTTTACCGAACCATATATTATATTACGTATCACGTTATGAATAAAATAAAAGGGAGTAAAGTGCTGCTATGACTTTAGGCGACATTATGGAGTAGTGGGGCAATTAAATTAGTGAATGGTCAATTAATTTATTTATCCACAAGAATCCCATGAAGATCACAAATCTTGTAAATAACTGCATAATTCCAAAGTGAGGCCATTAACGGTTATGGACTTGTGTTTATACTTGGGCCATCGTGATCCTTTGTGCACTAGTGGGCCAATTATTGTTGTTTGATGTTGGACCAAATGAAGTTACTGTGGAATAGTGAAATCTTATAGAATTTTTTCTTGGGCCGAGCACCCATTACACACATACACACACACACTTGTTATAGTTAAATGATGATATAATGATAATGATCGTGATATGAGAATATTATGATAATCACGAATATGTTGAGGGCAAGTAAGACAGATTTATGTTAAGATGGTGATAATGATAAAAGATAATAGATGATAGGATGATGAGTGAAAATCATGATCGCGATGATCATGATGTAATGATGTTGATATTGACAATGATAATGATGATGAGTATGTTAATGGTGAGAGGTTGATGATGTTAGTGATACTTGATGAAGATATGATAGGTGATGATAAAAAAATCAATTAGTTTAAGGATGAAGAAGATCAGACGAAATGAGATATGTAGATTATGATTTGGATTTAAAAACAGAAAAGTAAGTAGTAGCAGAATGGTTGGTTTGGTGTTTAGTTTAACTGAGAGGTCCTGAGTTCGAACCTAGGTTGCTACAGTTTATTTTATTTTTTTATCAATAAATAAGCTGCTCAGGTTGGGCTAAGTATGGTTAGGCAGTTGGGCCAAGTGTGATTGAGTTGTTCTGGCTTGAAACAGAAAACGGGTTAAAATATTTAGTTTGGGTATTAAATCAGAAAAGTAACATTTGGAGCATTGGTTTGATATGTTATCGAGTTAGCGGGAGGTCGCGGGTTCAAATCCGGACTTGGGCATTTTTTTTAAGATTGCTCCATTGAGGTAGTTATTTATTTATTTACTTATCACTATTATTCTTAGCATTATTATAATTATAGTTATTAAAATAAATGTTAGTATTATTACTATTAGTAAAACCATTATTTTCATAGTTATTATTAGTAGAAGTATTATTATCATTATCATTATTATTATCATTATCATTATATTATTATTATTATTATTATTATTATTATTATTATTATTATTATTATTATTATTATTATTATTATTATTATTATTATTATTATTATTATTATTATTATTATTATTATTATTATTATTATTATTATTATTATTGATATTATGATTACTAATTTTATATTAACAATATTATTATAACAAATAAATATTTCTATATAAGAGTATATATATTATAACTACCATGATATTACATATAATTATATATATTAAGATTATTTACATAAATATTTATAAATAACAAATTATTGATTTTAAATATAATATTAAACTATATAAATATTAATTATTTTAAATACATACAAATTAAATATATAAGATATATAAATATAATATATGAATTTATTTGATTACAATTAAATGTTTTAATATATATGAATGATATAGGTTCGTGAATCTGAGGCCAACCCTGCATTGTTCAATATCGTCATATGTATTTTTACTACAAAATACAGTATTGTGAGTTTCATTATTCCTTTTTTTAAATGCTTTTGCAATATATATTTTTGGGACTGAGAATACATGCGCTTTTATAAATGTTTGACGAAATAGACACAAGTAATTGAAACTACATTCTATGGTTAAATGATCGAAGCCGAATATGCCCCTTTTTGCTTGGTAGCCTAAGAATTAGTAAACCGATCTACTAATTGACGCGAATCCTAAAGATAGATCTATTGGGCCTAACAAACCCCATCCATGGTTGCGGATGCTTTAGTACTTCGATGTTGTTTTATCATGTCCGAAGGATGTCCCGGAATGATAGGGGATATTCTTATATGCATCTTGTTAATGTCGGTTACCAGGTGTTCAATCCATATGAATGATTATTTTTGTCTCTATGCATGAGACGTATTTTTATGAGAAATGGAAATGAAAATCTTGTGGTCTATTAAAATGATGAAAATGATTGATTATGATAAACTAATGAACTCACTAACCTTTTGGTTGACACTTGAAAGCATGTTTATTCTCAGGTATGAAAGAAATCTTTCGCTGTGCAATTGCTCATTTTAGAGATATTACTTGGAGTCATTCATGACATATTTCAAAAGACGTTGCATTCGAGTCGTTAAGTTCATCAAGATTATTATTAAGTCAATTATAGTTGGACGTATTATGAAATGGTATGCATGCCGTCAACTTTCGATGTAAAGAAAGTTTTTTTTTTAAAAACTAATGCAATGTTTGTAAAATGTATCATATAGAGGTCAAGTACCTCGCGATGTAACCAAATGTTATTGTATTTGTCCTTATAGATTAGGACGGGTCGTTACAGGTGGTATCAGAGCGGTGGTCTTAGCGAACCAGGTCTTGCATTAGTGTGTCTAACTGATAGTTGTTTAGATGCATTAGAGAGTCTGGACTTCGACCGTGTCTGCATGTCAAAAGTTTTGCTTATCATTTAGTGTCGAAAATTATTTGCTTATCATCCTTAAAGTCTAGACACGTCTTACTACCTCTATTGCATAGACAGTGTATGGATAAATTCATATCTTAACGTATCTGTTATTGTTAACTTTGCCTGACAGCTTCTGTAGATTCCTCTGTAACTTATGGGATTTTTGTATTATATATGGATATGTAAATTATGTATTGCAGGGTACTAATCTACATCCTATAATCTATTTCTTATCGAAAATCCTTCATCTGATCGCACCAAATGGATCCCTCAACCAGTTCGAGTCCTTCGGATTCCGATAAGCTATTCCGATAGTCGTTCCGACCGCTATTCTGATATGGATATTCACCTAAGCTCCGAAAGCAGCGTGAACGGAATTGATCAACCAATTAGCCATCACCTATTTTGGACCAAATGGGGATGGGTTCGTAGTTGACTTAATCAAGGGAGACGAGAAGAAGGCGATCCTTTCCATCAACCAAATTCACCTCTTAGCGAAGAACCTGAAGCACTTACCCGCGAACCTATTCAAAACACCATTTTTACTCTCATTTCCATAGTATCTCGCCACGATTATATTCTATCTAAAATTATAAACCTTACTCATTCACTCGTTCTGAACCGACAATCATCCCGGAGTAATCGAAGAAGTCAACGAGCTTCGTGCCCGAGTTGTAGCCTTAGAAAATATGGTGCAAAACGTACAAGCTTCAGCAACATCACTGGCACCAACTGTACCACCAACAACCCACGTTTCAACATCACATGCCTCAATATCTCATTCTGTACCTCGAGCATAATCATCGTTCTACGTATCGTTCTATATCAATTATTTTCGTTCTTCATGGCTATTAAGTAATCTCTAATATTTTAGAGATTATATATTCTAGTTCTAACGGTAAAGCAAATGAGTTTAATATCATATTAACTCATTAAATCCATGATTACATCTGAATAAAATATATATGTACATATATTTTCATAAAGATTGTAAATAAAAAAAAAAATTCTTTTGTACAAACTGTTAATGGTAAAAATATTTTAACGGGTAGCTAATACCCGAGGAATATTTAGATTTCACATTAATAAGTTACACTGTACATTCTTCGAATCTGATTCAACAGTCATTTACTATCCTACTTGCATCCACCAATATACATATCCATTCACAGCATAATAACCATTTTCATTCAAATTTCATATTTGGATTTTAATCTATCAGAATCCAACAAGTGGCATAATGAAGAAAATATTGGACAAAAATAAAATTTATTAGAAACAAACAAATTAACTATGAGAAATTTTGTTAAGAATCTACGCTAACTGTTCCTAGCTAACTGTTCCTAGCTAACTGATTACATTTTATTTATCGCAATTTAATTATCGCAATTTATATTCTCGCAATTTTAATTATCGTCATTTAATTTCTGTTATTTATTTTACTCATTTTAAATATCGGTACACGTATACAAGGTTTTCACATATCATATCGACGCATCTATATATATTATTTGGAATAACCATAGACACTCTATATGCAGTAATGCTTGAGTTTTTCTATACAGGGTTGAGGTTGATTCTACAATAATATATATACTTTGAGTTGTAATCGAGTCTGAGACATGTATACAATGGTTCACGATACGTATTAATTAATTCGAATATTATATATTAAGCTATATATGAATTATTGAATTGCTAACTGTGGACTATCAACTGCGGACTATTAGCATTGGACAATTAAAATGAATTAAAATATTGATTATAACATATAAAACTAAACATTTCTTCAAGTTTGCCACTTGATTTCATCTTAAACCTCATTTGTATCTTGACGATTACAATCTGCGTTCAAACTTTGCATGATTCTTGAAAACACTTCAATCAAGAGGATGAACCAACTGCACTTCATCTACGAAAGGAAAGATTTATGCACATAGTTATGCACCTGAAAAACTCTCGGACACTGAGTAAACATTCAACACGTGGCTGTGCTAATTCCTTTAGTGTTATTATTACCCAAAATAACTTGGTAATCCCTTTCAAAGTAGCAAATTTTGTCACAGCTCCAGCAAGTTAATTTCGATTTTTCTTTCGAAACAACCTTATTATAACCTTGAAATATATGCGTGCTCTTTTATTGTTACCAGAGAACCTTTTATATTCAACCATATTGCCATCAGCGTTTAATCATCTAAAAATACAATTCTCTTGAAACCACCTCAAATTGGTAACCGATGATTCGGATATGGTAGCATTAAATGTAGAGGAAACAGCAAAATCGTAGATGGGCTAAATGGCCAAAAGTTTGATAATAAAGAATGGAATGTTGGGAACGCTCGATAGAAAATTTGGTACTGAAAAATGGATTGGGCTAACCATGAAGGAGGCCAAGAAAAAAATAAAAGGACCAAACCCTATATTCAAAGAATCCAGGTAATTCTGGATCCAATGAAATCTTTAGAGAATATCCTGCTCCGAAGTCATGTTAAAATCTTGCGGAAAATTTTTCCTTATCAACTTTCGAACTTAGAAATTCTAAAATATCATCATAAATATCTTTGATACTTCTGAAGATATTTTCATAAATATTCTCGTCCGAAATTATATACCTCTTCGTGCTATCTGTAATACATTATATTGGAAATTTCTGTAAAATTTAAGTATAAACTATGAATGAATCCTGAAGTAGTATGGGGAACTGAAGCATGAGTTAGTATAATATGATGACACTTGATCAACGTGATTATATTACAGTAAGTCATGCTGAGTTTCTAATGAAATGTGATGATTCACAGACCCTAACATCATCATGTGCCATGTTACACGACTCTTACATTCTATCTAATCTATAAACACATCAAGAACATATTTTTTTGATAGTTCTATCTTTTCTCTTGAATTCTAATAATTTAAACAAGTCAGATCATGCTATTACCATCTCTCTCTTAGAACGTTAGCTATGTTCATTTCGAATTTCATATCTACAAATCTGGACCATTATTCGCTTGACTTAGAGTCGAGAAGATAATAAAAAGGCAAAGAGCTCCAAAATATGGGACAAAATTTAAAGCCCAATAACAACACGGAAATTACAAACCGTGTATATCAATGTTTATCGCAACATAAAGACACGGGAGAATTAAAAACTGTGACGACCCGAAAATTTCTGACCAAATTTAAACTTAATCTTTATATAATTCCGACTTGATAAGAAATGAATTTTAATAAATCTTGAACCTCCGAAAAGAGTTTTACACAAGCTTTTGGTCACCCTTTTATTCCGACGATTCACGAACGTCATAACTTGATTTAATTGTTTAATTGTTTAATTATTGTGTATATATATATATATGGATTTATATATATTTAACTTAAAAATATGATAATTAAATATCTCATTAAGTATATTAACAAAGTATTATATATATATTTTCATACTACTAATTTAAAGAGTTTCAAACAATATATATATTACTATTTAAACGACGTAATTAACTTATGTTAAAATGTATTTACATATAATGTATTACGAGTGTAAATACATCCTAAAAAGTATTGAATACACTTTATAATATACCAATACATATAAAGGATAGCTATACTCGTATTTCCATTTAATTTTCTCAAAGAATTCTACTCGCATTCATACGGTATTTTTACCCGTATTATACACAGCTTCTAGAAGTATTTACTATTAGTATATACCAATAGAAATCTACAATTATTTGTGTAATATGTCATCCATGACCTAATCAATTTAATATTTCATGAATGACTTAATACAATTTAACTTATTTTAGATATTTTCACTAAAAGCCAAAATTATAAGCTTATAAATAAGGACCATTTTAACTCATTTTTACTCCACATTTTCTTAAACTAAAAACACACACTTGAATGCTCTCATATCATACTTTAATCTCAGCAACTTTCCTCTTCATAATCAGGTAAAATACTTCTCAAAATTCTTGTTCAATTCCTTGTATAGTTGTAATCTTATTATACTTATAAAACTTGTAAAAACTAGAACTTGTTTTGGTGAACACCAAGCTTGTTTGAAAAACTAATCTAATCTTTCTAACTTAACTCTAATAACACTTATTTATATGTATTATGATGTTATATTAAGTTAATATAAGAACTTATAACTTGTACATATGAAGAACACCTTGAAAATTAACATATATCCTTTAATCTCCATTCGGTAAAAACCGGGCTGTTTTGGGTTGGGAATTAAAAACCTATCTTAGACTTTGAGTTCGAGGCTAAGAATTTGGAAATATGTTAATATATGTAAATAAGACTTCCAGTATTTTTTTCATGATTTTAGACAAAGTGAAAGTATTTTATCAAAAATCATATATTGGGTGGATGCCGGGATTTTTCCAAATCTGTCCACCGACACAAAAAGAGGTAAAGCTCTAAAAATTACTACTTGGGATGAACGTTTTAAATTGGTTTTGTAAAATTTACTTCTTAAGGAAACCATAGCAATTTGATTCACTTTAAACGGAGTTGTAATGAATATTTGGCGAGCAAAACAAAATCTGCTAAAATTAACGTTGTATGGACGAAATATATATTATAAAAACTATATTAACCATATCCTTGTTAACTTTTCCTATATCCTATATATATATATATATATATATATATATATATATATATATATATATATATATATATATATATATATATATATATATATATATATATATATATATATATATATATATATATATATATATATATATATTTGGACATGTTATCAGTAGTATAACAAATATTATAATCTTGGTTAATTCTGTGATTGTATATATGTATAATAATATTCTTGGTACGTCCTAACACAATAAGTATACAATACGTTTTGATAAATCCTAAGAAAATACGTACACAATATGTCTTAGTTAATTCTAAGACAATACGTCCCTGGATTGATGCAAAGACAATACATATACAATACGTCGTGGGGATAATTCTAAGATTATATATATATATATATATATATATATATATATATATATATATATATATATATATATATATATATATATATATATATATATATATATATATATATATATATACCGATTATTGAACTGTTGGACTTTTCGGACTATTTTGGACTACTAACAAAGGACTACTAACAATTGACTACTAACATAAAATGTTAAAAATTATTATATAAGTATTCTATGAACTTGTTTATTTTATTCATATGTCGTATTATTATCTGAATCATTATTATTGTTATAGGTTCGTGAATCCAAGGACGACGGTCATATTTTTAATAAGTTGAAAACTTATTATTAATATACTTTTACTACTGTGAGTATATAGTCCCATTTTTAAACTCTAAAAATATTTTGGGATGAGAATACATGCATTTTATGTTTTACGCCATGGACACAAGTACATAAAATATATTCTACGTTGAGTTGTACCACGTTGCATATCTTCCCTAATAGCTTGGTAACTAATATTTACATGTTGTAAGAACATGTAAGCGCGAATCCTATTGATAGATCTATCGGGTTTGAAAACCCCAACCGGGCTAGTTGCTCTAGTATCGTAAACGGTTGCATAGTACTTCGTTTTTACTACACTTGGTACAGTGTAGGGAGATTTCATAATAAAGGGAATATGCCACATTAATGGTTAAGTATGGTTACCGAAGCGCTCAACAACTTATAGAATACTTTTATACACTTGCGAGTGTACATATATTTATAACTATGAAATCTTGTGGTCTATATTTATATCGATGATAAACCTATATATCTCACCAACCTTTGTGTTGACTGTTTACGCATGTTTATTCTCAGGTCCTTAAGAAAGTCTTCCGCTGTTGCATTATCTGAGCAAGTTGTGCATGGAGTCTCAAACTTTTATTTAAATAAAGTGTTGCATTCAATAAAACCTTTGTCATGTATTATATTCGACTGTTACGTCACGTGTGTAATATTTGGAAACTGATGTATTTTGGGGATTATTTCTTAAATAATCGCTCACTTGTATAAAACATGCATTATGTATAATAATGATGCGCTTTTTATGAAACGAATGCAATATTTTCTAAAACGTATCATATAGAGGTCAAATACCTCACTATGGGACCAATGAGAACGTACTGCATTTATAGTAATATGGACGGGTCGTTTCAAAAACACTATAACCCCAAGGGCGATGTAGAAGAAAACAGATTCCTCCGGTGGAAGTTGGAAAAGGAGAATGATTGTTGCGATAGTAAGGATAAGGACAAGGATTAGAACTGGATTAAGCATTTTCACAATCTTTTGAATTTGGGAATTGAGTATAGGAGTGATAAAAGTAATGGAACGAAAGAAGTTAATTTATAGTGAAATATCTGATAAAGAAATTAAGGCAGATAATCACATTTAATTAAAGAGATTTTATTCACCAAAGAATCAAATCTTTCAGATCTCAACGATTTTCTTTAAATCCCTGGAATTCCAAAATTCAAACATGACTACGTCAAAAGTTAAGACGAGCCTCTATTTCTTTATTGCACTATTTTGGGATAGCTTCACTCATACTCTTCACATAAATGAATTGTTTTATCCATATTACTCTATGGTAATAAAACTCTATCTATCAACTCATAATTGTCATGAAAACATTCTTATTGTTAGCCATGACGACCTCGATCAAATTTCGGGGACGAAATTTCTTTAACGGGTAGGTACTGTGACGACCCGGAAATTTTCGACTAAATTTAAACTTAATCTTTATATGATTTCGATACGATAAGCAAAGTATGTAAAGTTGAGTCTAGAAAATTTTGGAACGATGTTTATATATTCAATTGACATTCGACTGTTCTCGACGATTCACGAACAATTAATTGTAAATAGATATGTGTGTATGTGTATATAAATAAAATTTTGAAATATAATTTGATATATTATATGTTGTTGTTATTAATTAATAAAATAAAAATAGAATATTATAATAATTATTATTTAAAATATATCTCTATATATAAATAAAGTATATTAAAAATAAATATTAAATGATTGTAATACTCGTTTGATGTTTCGATTGATATTAAGCAAGTTAAATTCAAACTTATGTAATTTTAAAATAAACGGTGATACGAAAATGAGTTCTATAAATTTTAGGCTTACTAAAAATGCATTTAGGATCTAGTTATTAAATTTTAACACTTTTTTATATTTCACCCATAAATGAGAGGGACAGTTGATGTAATTTTTATTTAATAAATTAATGATCGAATTTTATACCATAATGACCAAAATAAATAAATATAGTTAATTTAAAAATATGAGATTTTTCTGAAAGACTTTTATCCGCCAGTGATTAACAACGGACCACGATATACCCACTCCGTAGAAACTGTCGGTACACAAGGATAAGAAGTGGCTGCTAAAATTTTGTTTTACTGTGCTTGATTTCAATCAACTTCACTTATATAATAATTATTATTATTAATTATTATTATATTAATCCTTTAATTATATCCGTGATGCACAATTTGATTGAAATGGATTAATGTGTTTACTGTTTTCAATTGATTAATCTAATAAGGAATAAAGTAGTAAATATGTTACTGTATCTGTTTTGTTTTCTTCACAGTAACATGATGTACATATATATTATATACATATTGCATTTAGTTATAACATACACAATAATCACATTTAACTATCACTTTATTTCCCTTCTTTTGCTCGATCAACCATTCCATTGCCTCACCACCTTCACCACTCTACTATCTTTATTGATCAAAACCATAACCGATCACCATCATCATCATATTACTACTACTATTATTGTTTTGATCGAACGACAAAAAACATCATCACCTTCTCCAACCCATCCCATAAGATCGACCTTTTCTGTTTCTTGTTCGACCCAAATCAAACATCACCGTAAACAAAACACCACAATCCATCTATTTTTATACCTATATATGTACGTGTGTATGTAAACCAATCACCATCATCCAGCTACTCCTTCACCTCACTCTCTCTCACTCTTCATTCGTAAACCACCGAGAGCCACCTAATCAAACACCACCATGAACTTCCCAACCCATAGACTAAAACCATAATCGAAACCATACGGTTCTCGTTACTTAAGCACGAAATCGAAATTCACTTTGATCTCACCTTCATCTTCACCTACAACCAATTAACTACCTTCATCTCCATGGTTATACACATTCGAATAATCAAGCTACCCATCACCATCACATTGAACCCGTAACCACGGTTAACCACCATCACCAAACTATTAAGTTTTTATCCGCTTTCTTTCGAACACCCATATCACCGATCACCACGCACCGTGGACCATTTTACAATCCCAAACAATCGCCATATAAAGAAAGAAAAATTGTTGTTCCTACCTTTCTTTTTCTTTCTGTTACAATCGATTATCATCACCAAGTCACAACCCATACCACCTTCAATCTTATTGTTTTGTTTTGCAACCAAACCTTCCACCATTTTAACCACTCAAAACACCACGTAAAAACTGCTGCAAGGTGATACTCGAGTCATTACCATGGAAGACTGAAATTGTGGCCTTTTCCCTTTCTATTTAATCGATGCAAAGAAACAAATAAAAGGTGCGTTTGTGGAGTTTACAAAATCATAGAAGAAAGAAACAATACTAGTAAATTATTTGAATGTTGTTAACTTAGTTTTTCAAAGTTTACCGAACCATATATTATATTACGTATCACGTTATGAATAAAATAAAAGGGAGTAAAGTGCTGCTATGACTTTAGGCAACATTATGGAGTAGTGGGGCAATTAAATTAGTGAACGGTCAATTAATTTATTTTTCCACAAGAATCCCATGAAGATCACAAATCTTGTATATAACTGCATAATTCCAAAGTGAGGCCATTAACGGTTATGGACTTGTGTTTATACTTGGGCCATCGTGATCCTTTGTGCACTAGTGGGCCGATTATTGTTGTTTGATGTTGAAACGAATCCGAAACTAATCATCTGGACGATGTCCTTATTGATTACAAACGAATTACAACAGTTGATAACATCGCGAGGTACTTGACCTCTATATGATACATTTTACAAACGTTGCATTTATTCTTAAAAGGCAATCTATCTTTACATAAAACATTACTAAACTCGTCTAACATTTCTCGATATCCGAATGACCTAATCTGTCATTTACTTAATAAATGTCTTTAATGATCTTCAATGACTCGAATGCAACGTTCTTGTATCATAGCTAAATGGTCCCAACTAGTATCCGTAATATGAGTTAATGCACAGCGGAAGTCTTAATTCATACCTGAAAATAACATGCTTTAAAACGTCAACATAAAGTTAGTGAGATATATAGGTTTGATGCTAGCAGCGTTATAACAATGGACCACAAGATTTCGTATATAAACATTTCAATAAAAATATTCTAAGTGGTTGAGCACTTGGTAACCATACTTAACATTTAATCACGTCGCATATTCCCTTTAATATGAAATCTTACTACACCGTACCAAGGTGTAGTCACGAAACGAAGTACTGTGCAACCGTTGAATACTGGTCGTCCAGTCCGGTTGGGGTTGTCAGGCCCGATAGATCTATCAACAGGATTCGCGTTTACAATACCGCTGTAAATAATAGTTACCAAGCTACAGGGAAGTATGCCAGTGGTACAACTCAACGTAGAATATATTTTTCAGTTACTTGTGTCCATAACGTAAAACATAAAATACATGTATTCTCATCCCGAAATATTTAGAGTTTAAAAGTGGGACTATATACTCACCTAATGTATTTTGTAGCAAAAATACATATAACACCGTTGAACACTTATAAGGTTGGCCTTCGATTCACGAACGTATCAATATTGAGATTCAATATTGCAGGATATTATTTAGACGCAACGGATATGACAAACACTAGTTTGTCTCATGAGCAAAACCCCCGATCCATACCCCTAACTTCCATAGATCTGACCCATAACCTCCTTAATTCTATCCCATTCATGAATCCAGTTTTGGAACACTTGAGCAGAACCCCGTCATAGTATTTTATGTAATAATACTAATAATATAGCTTTTAATACTACTAATAAGATTAATAAAAATCATAATATTGATTTTGATAATCAAAATCATAACATAATTAATAATATAATTATTATTAGAAGTAATTAATACAGAAAGATTATTTAGGTAGATAGACAGAGAAAAGATAGAAAGGAAAGAAATAAAAGAAATAAATAAAAAAAATGTTACGTCCAGTTCGGTTTTTAAAGGGAAATTGTGGCCACTATATACACCCCATGCGACTTGCATGGGTTTGTGAGTGTTGACCATGCAAGTCGCATGGCATAAGGGAACTTGTCACATTTGAATCATTTTTCCAGCCGACACTTCTTTATATATTTAATTATTTAATTTAACTAATTAATTAAATATTATATTATATTTATGTTAATAGTAAAAATATAATTTTTACAAAAATTACTTTTACGTTGTCACCTGACTAATGTCCCGGTTCCGGTTTTCCAGATAAAGTTACGTACGCGAAGAAAATTATCATTTTACATTCTGGGACTCGTACCTTTATCAAAATAATGGGTTTTAAATTATAAAAACAATCCCACTAAAAATGTAACTTAATCTTTTAAATATTATGGTCATTTACTCGTATAAATCAAAGTTTATTTATTTGTCAAAATATATTTTTAAATTGAAAAAATTTAATATTGTTTTGTAAAATACATATATATATATATATTTAATGAACACGTTTTATTAAATATTTGTTTTTATAAAATCACGGACCGTTACATTTGTCGTTTAACAAAAGTTTCTAGAAAAGTTATGACTTTTAAAATAACGTTAAAACCTTTATTTTATTAAGACGACTCGTTAATATTTTGACAAAGACAGAATCAGATATTTGTAAAATCTTACTATCTTTTACTCTCACCGTTAAATATAATATTCTTATATCGAAACCTATTATATCTAATACTTTTGTTATCGTTAACAACAAATAAATATATAACACATAAACACATAAACATTCGTGAATCGTCAGGCTTGGTCAAAGGGTAACTAATTACCCAAATGAGGATTTCAGACTTTCTAGACTCAACATTAGGGTTTTTGCTTATCGTGTCGGAAACATATAGAGTTTAGGGTTTAAATTTGGTCGGAAATTTCCGGGTCGTTACAGTACCCACCCGTTAAATAAATTTCGTCCCCGAAATTTGTTAGAGGTCGTCATGGATAACAATAGGAATGCTTTTATGACGAATATGAGGTGATAACGGAGTTTTATCATCATTGATAGATATAGATAAAACATTTCGATTATGTGAAGCGTACTAGCGAAGCTATCACAAAAGAGAGTGAAATGAGTAAATATAGAATTGTTGTAACCGATGACGTGATTATGATCGATTTCCGGAAATTAAGGGTTTTAAGGAAAATCTTATGTAATAAGATTTAGTTTTGCGGCGATCAGGATCTTCTTTGATTTAACGCGACAATCTGTTTTGATTTCTTTGTCGAATATTTCACTATAAATTTACCTCCTTCCCTTTCTTACTTCCCACACATTCTATTTTTTTTTTTTTTTTTTTTTTCTCTCTTTAGTTCCTACTTTAAGACATTCGCTAAAATGCTCCATCCCATTCTAATCCTTGTTATATTTCTAACTTTCATATCTTTCATTCTTCTTTTTCATCTATCACCAGAAGAATCTATTCTCTTTTATCCTTTCCTTGGAATTATAATGTTTTTAATTCTCCCGTGCCTTTACGTTGCAATACGTATTGATATGCACGGTTTGTAGTTTCAGGGTTGTTGTTAGGTTTTATATCTTCCCTTATATTTCGATGTTCCTACTTTTATTCTGAGGTTTTGTTCCTTCGTTTCTTCTTCCCGTCCTTGAACCAAGCGAGTAATGGTTCAGAGTTCGTATGTATAAAATTTGGAATGAACATAGCTAATGTTATCAGAAAGAAATGGTAATGACACGATTTTGATTGGTCAAATTACCAGGATATTTCGGAAAATTAGAACTATCAGGGTGATAAGTTCTAATATGTTTGGAGATTGGATAGAATGTAAGAGCCGTGTAACATGGCACATGATGATGGTACTGTGAATCATCACGTTCCATTAGAAACTTAACATGTGTTACTGTAATATAATGAAGTTGATCAAGTTTCATTATATTATATTAATTCATGCATCAATTCCCAACACTTCTTCAAAACATTCATATTTTTAAATTTGAAGATTTCAGAATTTAGAAACTAACATAGTTTCTTTTATATTGTAACACAGATATTACAGAGGAATAAAGGATTTCAAATAAAAATAGTTGTGAAAACATCTTCAGAATATTGAGGATATTCATAATGAAAGATATGATAATATCTTGGAATTTCTAGTGTCGAAGAATGATGATGAAGATTGACTCGTAAGGGTTTAGATTCAGAAGCAAGGTGTTTGCTGCAGAATTGTCATGATTCTTTATGTACAAGTTTAGTCCTTGAAATTTGTTCAGAGTCTCCTTCACGGTTTGCTCAATCCGGTTTTCAGTACCAAATTTTCTATCGAGCGTTCCTAACACTTCCTCCTTTTATCATCAACTTTTGGTCATTAAGACCGTATACAACATGCTACTTCGTTAGCATTTCAAGAACTACTTCATAGTTCAAGACATTTTTCAGAAACTTCACATTCGGAATATGAAATTCTTAGGGATAAATGTTATAAGTATAACTGAAGAGATTCTGCGAATTTTTTTAAAATACTAATTGCGGGTTCCGTTGAGGAGATAATGAGTTGATGGTACATCTGTTGATGGTGTTTGTGAAATATAAAAGGTTCTCCGACGGCGAAAGGACAAGGTATAAATATCGAGATTATAATAGGAGTAGTCTCACTGAGAAGTCGAAATGGAGCTGTGACAAAATTAGCTTTCTGAAAAGAAATTGTAGGGTTGTTTTTGCTAGTAAATGGCAAAGGATTCAACACAATATGTGTTAAACTATGAATTTGGATTCGAGAGTTTTTCAGGTGCATAAATCTTTTCTTCCGTAGATGAAGTGCGGTTGGTTCATCTTTCCGATCGAGATGTTTTCAAGAATCATAAAAAGTTGTGAATGCGAATTGTAATCGTCAAGGTACGAATGAGGTTTAAGGTAGAATCAAGTGGCAAACTTGAAGATTAGTTTAGTTTCATATATTATAATCAACATTTTAATTTATTTTAATCGTCCAAAGTTAACAGTCCAATAGTCCGATTGTCCAATGGTCCAATAAATTCATATATATAAATTAAACATATAATATTCGAATTAATTAATACGTATCGTGACCCGTGTACCGGTCTCAGTGTCGATCACAACTCAAACCATATATATATTTTGGAATCCACCTCAACCCTGTATAGCCAACTATAGATTGTCTATGGTCGTTCCAAAATATATATATAGATGGGTCGATATGATAAGTCGAAACCTTGCATACGTGTCCCGTTTATTTAAAGTGCGTAAAATAAATAAATATATATCATGACCCATTATACAACGTGTTGTCTCAGAATTAATCCGACGTATTGTTGCACATGTGTCCCGACAGTATGTACAGTGCAGAAATTAAAATTGCGAGAATGTAAATTGCAATAAATTAAATGTTAGCCGGGAACAGTTAGCTAGGAACAGTTAGCGTGGATTCCTAACAATATTTTAATTTAGTTAATTCGTCTGTTTCTAACAAATTTTATTTTGTCCAATGTTTTCTTCTTTATGCCACTTGTTGGATTCTGATAGGTCAAAATCCGAATATGAAATTTGAATGAAAATGATTATTCCGGGGTGAGCGGATACGAATATCGGTGGTTGTAAGTAGGATAATAGATGACCGTTGAATCAGATTCGAAAAATGTACAGTGTAACTTATTAATGTGAATTCTAAATATTCCTCGGGTACTACCCACCCGTTAAAATATTTTCATCATTAATAGTTTGTACAAGAGAAATTTTTAATTACGATCTTTATGAAAATATACTTGCATATATATTTTCTTCAGATATAATTATGGATTCAATGAGTCAATAAGATATTAAACTCATTTGATTTATTGTTGACACTAGATTACATAATCTCTAAAACTTTAGAAATTACATAATCGCCATGTCGAACGAAGATAAAGGGGATAGGATGATACGTAAAGTGAAGATAGTTAATGTAGATCGATGTGTAGAACGAAGTTCATACTCGAAGTACAGATGGTGATATTGAGGCGTGTAATGTTGATATTCGAGGTACAGATTGTGATGTTGGGAGTTACGGCGCGGTTATAGTTTAGGGATGATAAGGGTACTGTCGACGTCGATGATGGTGGTACTGGTTATGCTGATGCTGGTGTTTGTAACCTTCGCACCAGGTTCTCCAAAGTCGTCACACGAGCGCGTAGTTTGTTAACTTCTTCTAGTACTACAGAATGATTGACGGTTGAAGCGAGCGAATGGATAAGATTCGAACTATGGGATAGTATGTAATCGTGATGAGATACTCGGAAAAAGGGGAGAGAAAAATGGTTTCTCGAACAGGTTCGCCGGTAAGCGCTTCAGGTTGAAAAGGGCAATTTGGTGGATGGAAGAGATCTTCGACGTGAAATGATTTTCGGATATCGGATGATATTCTAACTATATAGAATATCTATATGTATTTCTTAGACTACAGAGGAATTTACGGCATATGTCAGGCAAGTCTACAGATATGCTAAGATATGAATTATCAGATACGCTAAGATATGAATCTTGTCTATACACTATCAATGCACTATATGCAGTAAGACGTGTCTAGACTAAAGAATGATAAGCAGGAAATTTTCTAAGGATGATAAGCAGATGATTTCCGACTAGAAATGATAAGCAAAACTTTTGACAGGCCGACACGGTCAAAGTCCAGACTCACTAATGTATCCTAACAACCACCAGTTAGACACACTAATGGGTATCCTGGTTCGCTAAGACCAACGCTCTGATACCAACTGAAACGAATCCGAAACTAATCATCCGAACGATGTCCTTATTGATTACAAACGAATTACAACAGTTGATAACATCGCGAGGTACTTGACCTCTATATGATACATTTTACAAACGTTGCATTTATTCTTAAAAGGCAATCTATCTTTACATAAAACATTACTAAACTCGTCTAACATTTCTCGATATCCGAATGACCTAATCTGTCATTTACTTAATAAATGTCTTTAATGATCTTCAATGACTCGAATGCAACGTTCTTGTATCATAGCTAAATGGTCCCAACTAGTATCCGTAATATGAGTTAATGCACAGCGGAAGTCTTAATTCATACCTGAAAATAACATGCTTTAAAACGTCAACATAAAGTTGGTGAGATATATAGGTTTGATGCTAGCAGCGTTATAACAATGGACCACAAGATTTCGTATATAAACATTTCAATAAAAATATTCTAAGTGGTTGAGCACTTGGTAACCATACTTAACATTTAATCACGTCGCATATTCCCTTTAATATGAAATCTTACTACACCGTACCAAGGTGTAGTCACGAAACGAAGTACTGTGCAACCGTTGAATACTGGTCGTCCAGTCCAGTTGGGGTTGTCAGGCCCGATAGATCTATCAACAGGATTCGCGTTTACAATACCGCTGTAAATAATAGTTACCAAGCTACAGGGAAGTATGCCAGTGGTACAACTCAACGTAGAATATATTTTTCAGTTACTTGTGTCCATAACGTAAAACATAAAATACATGTATTCTCATCCCGAAATATTTAGAGTTTAAAAGTGGGACTATATACTCACCTAATGTATTTTGTAGCAAAAATACATATAACACCGTTGAACACTTATAAGGTTGGCCTTCGATTCACGAACGTATCAATATTGAGATTCAATATTGCAGGATATTATTTAGACGCAACGGATATGACAAACACTAGTTTGTCTCATGAGCAAAACCCCCGATCCATACCCCTAACTTCCATAGATCTGACCCATAACCTCCTTAATTCTATCCCATTCATGAATCCAGTTTTGGAACACTTGAGCAGAACCCCGTCATAGTATTTTATGTAATAATACTAATAATATAGCTTTTAATACTACTAATAAGATTAATAAAAATCATAATATTGATTTTGATAATCAAAATCATAACATAATTAATAATATAATTATTATTAGAAGTAATTAATACAGAAAGATTATTTAGGTAGATAGACAGAGAAAAGATAGAAAGGAAAGAAATAAAAGAAATAAATAAAAAAAATGTTACGTCCAGTTCGGTTTTTAAAGGGAAATTGTGGCCACTATATACACCCCATGCGACTTGCATGGGTTTGTGAGTGTTGACCATGCAAGTCGCATGGCATAAGGGAACTTGTCACATTTGAATCATTTTTCCAGCCGACACTTCTTTATATATTTAATTATTTAATTTAACTAATTAATTAAATATTATATTATATTTATGTTAACAGTAAAAATATAATTTTTACAAAAATTACTTTTACGTTGTCACCTGACTAATGTCCCGGTTCCGGTTTTCCAGATAAAGTTACGTACGCGAAGAAAATTATCATTTTACATTCTGGGACTCGTACCTTTATCAAAATAATGGGTTTTAAATTATAAAAACAATCCCACTAAAAATGTAACTTAATCTTTTAAATATTATGGTCATTTACTCGTATAAATCAAAGTTTATTTATTTGTCAAAATATATTTTTAAATTGAAAAAATTTAATATTGTTTTGTAAAATACATATATATATATATTTAATGAACACGTTTTATTAAATATTTGTTTTTATAAAATCACGGACCGTTACATTTGTCGTTTAACAAAAGTTTCTAGAAAAGTTATGACTTTTAAAATAACGTTAAAACCTTTATTTTATTAAGACGACTCGTTAATATTTTGACAAAGACAGAATCAGATATTTGTAAAATCTTACTATCTTTTACTCTCACCGTTAAATATAATATTCTTATATCGAAACCTATTATATCTAATACTTTTGTTATCGTTAACAACAAATAAATATATAACACATAAACACATAAACATTCGTGAATCGTCAGGCTTGGTCAAAGGGTAACTAATTACCCAAATGAGGATTTCAGACTTTCTAGACTCAACATTAGGGTTTTTGCTTATCGTGTCGGAAACATATAGAGTTTAGGGTTTAAATTTGGTCGGAAATTTCCGGGTCGTTACAGATGTTGGACCGAATGAAGTTAGTGTGGACTAGTGAAATCTTATAGAATTTTTTCTTGGGCCAAGCACCCATCACACACACACACACACACACACTTGTTATAATTAAATGATGATATAATGATAATGATCATGATATGAGAATATTATGATAATCACGAATATGTTGAGGGCAAGTAAGATAGATATATGTTAATATGGTGATATTGATAAAAGATAATAGATGATAGGATGATGAGTGAAAATCATGATCACGATGATCATTATGTAATGATGTTGATATTGACGATGATAATGATGATGAGTATGTTAATGGTGAGAGGTTGATGATGTTAGTGATACTTGATGAAGATATGATAGGTGATGATAAAAAAAATCAATTAGTTTAAGGATGAAGAAGATCAGACGAAATGAGATATGTAGATTATGATTTGAATTTAAAAACAGAAAAGTTAGTAATAGCAGAATGGTTGGTTTGGTGTTTGGTTTAACTAAGAGGTCCTGAGTTCGAACCTAGGATGCTGCAGTTTATTTTTTTTAATCAATAAATAAGCTGTTCAGGTTGGGCTAAGTATGGTTAAGCAGTTGGACCAAGTGTGATTGAGTTGTTCGGGCTTGAAACAGAAAATGGGTTAAAATATTTAGTTTGGGTATTAAATCAGGAAAGTAACAAATGGAGCATTGGTTTGATATGTTATCGAGTTAGCGGGAGGTCGCGGGTTCAAATCCGGACTTGGGCATTTTTTTTAAGATTACTCCATTGAGGTAGTTATTTATTTATTTACTTTTCATTATTATTCTTAGCATTATTATAATTATAGTTATTAAAATAAATGTTAGTATTATTACTATTAGTAAAACCATTATTTTCATAGTTATTATTAGTAGTAGTATTATTATCATTATCATTATTATTATTATTATCATTATCATTATCATTATATTATTATTATTATTATTATTATTATTATTATTATTATTATTATTATTATTATTATTATTATTATTATTATTATTATTATTATTGATATTATGATTACTAATTTTATATTAACAATATTATTATAACAAATAAATATTTCTATATAAGAGTATATATATTATAACTACCATGATATTACATATAATTATATATATTAAGATTATTTACATAAATATTTATATATAACAAATTATTGATTTTAAATATAATATTAAACTATATAAATATTAATTATTTTAAATACATATAAATTAAATATATAAGATATATAAATATAATACATGAATTTATTTGATTACAATTAAATGTTTTAATATATATGAATGATATAGGTTCGTGAATCTGAGGTCAACCCTGCATTGTTCAATATCGTCATATGTATTTTTACTACAAAATACAGTATTGTGAGTTTCATTATTCCTTTTTTAAATACTTTTGCAATATATATTTTTGGGACTGAGAATACATGCGCTTTTATAAATGTTTGACTAAATTGACACAAGTAATTGAAACTACATTCTATGGTTGAATGATCGAAGCCGAATATGCCCCTTTTTGCTTGGTAGCCTAAGAATTAGTAAAACGATCTACTAATTGACGCGAATCCTAAAGATAGATCTATTGGGCCTAACAAACCCCATACATGGTTGTGCATGCTTTAGTACTTCGATGTTGTTTTATCATGTCCGAAGGGTGTCCCGGAATGATAGGGGATATTCTTATATGCATCTTGTTAATGTCGGTTACCAGGTGTTCAATCCATTTGAATGATTATTTTTGTCTCTATGCATGGGACGTATTTTTATGAGAAATGGAAATAAAAATCTTGTGGTCTATTAAAATGATGAAAATGATTGATTATGATAAACTAATGAACTCACCAACCTTTTGGTTGACACTTGAAAGCATGTTTATTTTCAGGTACGAAAGAAATCTTCCACTGTGCAATTGCTCATTTTAGAGATATTACTTGGAGTCATTCATGACATATTTCAAAAGACGTTGCATTCGAGTCGTTAAGTTCATCAAGATTATTATTAAGTCAATTATAGTTGGATGTATTATGAAATGGTATTCATGCTATCAACTTTCGATGTAAAGAAAGTTTATCTTTTAAAAATGAATGCAATGTTTGTAAAATGTATCATATAGAGGTCAAATACCTCGCGATGTAACCAAATATTATTGTATTCGTCCTTATGAATTAGGACGGGTCGTTACATATGGGATGCGAAGGTTGCTGTTGGTGGTAGTAATGGTACTGTTGGTGTTAATGATGGTGGTACTACTGATGCCGGTGATGCTGCTGGTGCTTGTAACCCTTGCACCATATTTTCCAAAGCCACTACCCGAGCGCGAAGCTCGTTGACTTCTTCTATTACACCGGGGTGATTTTCGGTTCGGACGAGCGGACGAATAAGATCTAGAATTTGAGATAGTATATAATCATGACGAGATACTCTGGAAATGAGAGAGAAAATGGTATTACGAACAGGTCCGCCGGTAAGTGCTTCAGGTTCTTCGCCAAGAGGGCAATGTGGTGGATGGAAGGGATCGCCTTCTTCTTGTCTCCAATGATTAAGTAAGCTACGAACACATCTCCAATTCATCCAGAATAGATGATGGCTAATTGGTTGATCCATTCCGGTCACACTGCTCTCGGAGCTCGAGTGGAAATCTATATCGAAATAGTTGTCGAAATCTAAGGAATTTGAACTAGATACGTGATCCATCTTGTATAATTAGGGAATTGATTTTTGATATGAAATAGATTATAGGACTTAGATTGGTATTCTTCAACTCATAATTTACATATGTATATATAATACCAAAATCCCATAAATTACGGAGAAATTTTCGGAAGATGTCAGGAAAAGTTTACAGTAACAGATACGCTAAGATATGAATTAGCAAATACGCTAAGATATGAATTTCGTCTATACACTATTCATGCAATAACTGCAGAAAAACGTATCTAGACTTAAGAATGATAAGCATGTAATTTTCGACAAGAAATGATAAGCAAAACTCGGTAAAAACAGATTCGGTCATAGTCCAGATTCACTAATGCATCATAACAATTACCAGTTAAACACACTAATGCAAATTCTGGTTCCCTATGACCTCAAGCTCTGATACCAACTGTGATGATCTGTCTAAATCCCTTTGGACGAATACATCATTCATCGATTTCACAGTGAGGTACTGACCTCTACATGATACGTTTTGTAAACATTGCATTCTTTTGAAAAGGTACACCATAATTAAATATCAAATTCCAAGGTTTTCGACATCTGATGATTTCTACATATAGACAATCACCGTAAATAATAGTTTACCATAATACATCCGTTGTCAATGTAGTTAAAATGAGATACATGGTGATGATTTTGTGAATGTAAAGTTTTCTCGAATAAAGCATGTATGACTCTATGCACATAGCTTGTATAACGTATAAGCAAACAGCGGAAGACTTCTAGGAACCTGAGAATAAACATGCTTAAAAGTGTCAACACAAAAGTTGGTGAGTTCATAGTTGATAATGCTAAAAACGAACATATATTTCATAGCATTATTCCTCAAGAAAGACAAGCTTTTAGTTGCAATTGTCCTATTTACAAGTGATATTCGGTTAAATAATAAAAGGTGAAGACAAAAGATAGATTCGACTAATTGAAGACGCAAACGACCAAAAAGCTTAAAAGTACAAAATACAATCAAAGAGGTTCCAATTATTGATAAGAAACGTCTCAGAATTACAAGAGTACAAGATTCAAAACGCAAAGTACAAGATATTAAATTGTACGCAAGGACGTTCGAAAATCCGGAACCGGGACCAGAGTCAACTCTCAACGCTCGACGCAACGGACTAAAAATTACAAGTTAACTATGTATATAAATATAATATAATATATAATTAATTATATAAATTATATATATTATATTTATATATTAAAACCGTCGACAGACTAGGATCCAAACTTGTGTGAGCTGGATTTACGAACTCCGCGACTCGCGGAGTTTGTAGTGCAAAAATGCCGCAACTCGCGGAGCTGTCCTGGACAAAAATGCCTATAAAAGCTCGCGCATTCTAAATGTTTTATACATCTTTTCCTTTTCATCATACGTAAACTTATATATATATATATATATATATATATATATATATATATATTTATATTTTAATTTTAATTTTAATTTTAATCCTAATAATAAGGGTATGTTAGCGAATGTTGTAAGGGTGTAAGTCGAAATTCTGTCCGTGTAACGCTACACTCTTTTTAATCATTGTAAGTTATGTTCAACCTTTTTACATTAATGTCTCGTAGCTAAGTTATTATTATGCTTATTTAAAACGAAGTAATCATGATGTTGGGCTAATTACTAAAATTGGGTAATTAGGCTTTGTATCATAATTGGGGTTTGGACAAAAGAACGACACTTGTGGAAATTAGACTATGGGCTATTAATGGGCTTTATATTTGTATAACTAAATGATAGTTTGTTAATTTTAATATAAAGATTACAATTGGACGTCCCTATAAATAACCATATACACTCGATCGGACACGATGAGCGGGATATTTATATGTACGAATAATCGTTCATTTAACCGGACACGGGAATGGATTAATAGTCTATGGAATTATTAAAACAGGGGTGAAATTATGTACAAGGACACTTGGCATAATTGATAACAAAGTATTAAAACCTTGGGTTACACGCAGTCGATAACCTGGTGTAATTATTAAACAAAGTATTAAAATCTTGTTACAGTTTAAGTCCCCAATTAGTTGGAATATTTGACTTCGGGTATAAGGATAATTTGACAAGGACACTCGCACTTTATATTTATGACTGATGGACTGTTATGGACAAAAACCAGACGGACATATTAAATAATCCAGGACAAAGGACAATTAACCCATGGGCATAAAACTAAAATCAACACGTCAAACATCATGATTACGGAAGTTTAAATAAGCATAATTCTTTTATTTCATATTTAATTTCCTTTATTTTATATTTAATTGCACTTTTAATTATCGCACTTTTATTTATTGTTATTGTATTTAATTGCACTTTTAATTATCGTACTTTTTAATTATCGCAATTTTATTTTATCGCACTTTTATTAATCGCAATTTCATTATCGTTATTTACTTTACGCTTTAAATTTAGTCTTTTATTTATTTATTATTTTACATTAGGTTTTAACTGCGACTAAAGTTTTAAAATCGACAAACCGGTCATTAAAGGGTAAAAAACCCCCCTTTATAATAATAATATTACTTATATATATTTGTATTTTTATAAATTAAAACTAATATAGCGTTAAGCTTTGTTTAAATATTTTCCCTGTGGAACGAACCGGACTTACTAAAAACTACACTACTGTACGATTAGGTACACTGTCTATAAGTGTTGTAGAAAGATTTAAGTATATCCATTCTATAAATAAATAAATATCTTGTGTAAAATTGTATCGTATTTAATAGTATTTAGTTGTAAAAATAAAGCTATTTTATATACACATCGCATAACGTCAAGTATTTTTGGCGCCGCTGTCAGGGATCACCGAAGCGAAACGCTATAGAAAAAAAAAATTATTAAGTTTTATTTAGTTTTTTTTATAAAAATACATTTTAAATATTAAAAATATAATTAAAAAATTAAAAACCGAATAAAAAAATAAATATATAAATTTATTTTTAAGATTTTTATAAAATTATAAAGTATTTTATTTCTATTTTATTTTTTAAAATATAACTTTTATTTAATTTATATAAATATTTTAATTAAATTAAAAACAGAAAAGAAAAAATATATAAAAAAACTGAAACTATCGAATTTATACCTGCACCTCATTTAAAATTTCAAACCCCGCGACTCGCAGAGTTATTCTGGTACGTGGCACCGCGACTCGCGGAGCTGCCCTAACACGCGTGTCCAGCAACCCTAATTCGCATTTATTACGGAGTAATTATTATTTATTATTTTTTTATTTAACTCTATTTACTTAATTATTATTATAATTAGTTTAAGTTTTTAAATTAAATTGTATTTTAAATTTTAATTAGTTTTATTATATATAAAAATTAATACTTTTATAAAATATAAAAATAAAAATTTAAAAATAATATTTTTATAAAAATAAGTAATTTATCACTTTTTATATTTTTTTTATATTTTATATCTTTTTAATCGTTTATTCGTAATATTTATATTTTTCGCTCGTAGCTAGTTTTAAGTTCTAGTATTTTGCCGTAGCTTATTTTTATTTCTAGATTTTTAGGCTTTACCGTAAAATCCCTTAAGTGCTTTTTCTTTAGACTAAGATTTAGGTGCTTTAGAATTTTGTGACGCCTTTTTAAGTTTTGGTACCTTTTTAAGATATTTCCATTTGGGATATAGTTTTTCTTTTAAGCTTTAATATTTTTAGACGCAACTTTTAATTTTTTAGTTTTTAGTTCCTTTTTAAGTTTTAACGCGCTACTTTCTTATTTTTATTTTTCGACGCCTTTTACCTATGTATCAATTATCACTCCAATTAGTAATCTCAATTTATAATTTTAATTTTAAGTTAGTGATAATAATAAGGTTGGGTTAGTCGAGTGTTTTAAAGTTTTATAAGTCACTCTTTTTCTTTCTTATTTCTCCAATTTTTACTTTTAATTTCGACGCGCTCTCTTTCTTTCTTATTTCTCGCTATTCTAGTTTTTAGGACTTAGAATTTTCTCTATTTCTTATCTAAATTTCTTTAAATTACGAAAATTTATTTTAAGTGGTTAAATTGATAGACATCAAAATTTTCTGGTTCGTAGTAATAGTTGGATTTGTACGTGGACCGGGTTATTGGAGCCAAACAGTACTCAATTATATTGAGACCAAACGAATCCTGCCCCTCTGCTGTATCTTTTGGCTATTCGAAACGTGGGCAAAATTAGAAAAGTCTATTAATTGGATAACTTATATAATTTTTCTTTCCTTTTAAAAACTAATAGGATATTTAGTGAATGCACCGAGCAAGACGTTCACCACCTCTTGTACGTTCACCACCTGTAACCAGATCAAGATATCTAGCAAATATTGTCGCCGTTGATTTTCCTTTAGAATCGTCATCCAGTAGACCAAGTACTCCAATTCAAATTTCCGATAATCCATTTTTTGAACCCGACCTCACAATTGAGAATCCGGAGAATATTCGGGGACGATTCATAGATCCTGAACCATTAATTTTTCCTCCGGAACCACCAATCATTCAAACAGAGATTGTTGAGGAACGAACTATTAAATCAGAATCCTCTAGTGATTCAGATTCAACAAATTCAATCATGGAGAATCTGGAACCTCTAAGTATGGAAGACCGAATGAGAGCTAAACGCACTGGCCAAGGTCACGCAATTACTCATCCAGACGCCAGATTATGAAATCAAAGGACAAATTCTACACATGGTGACTAATCAATGCCAATTTAGTGGTGCGCCGAAGGAAGATCCAAATGAACATCTTCGTACATTTAATAGGATCTGCACACTATTTAAAATAAGAGAAGTGGAAGATGAACAGATATATCTCATGTTATTTCTCTGGACTTTAAAGGGAGAAGCCAAAGATTGGTTGGAATCATTACCTGAAGGGGCGATTGATACATGGGACGTTTTAGTTGAAAAATTTCTTAAACAATTCTTTCCGGCATCTAAAGTCGTAAGACTTCAAGGAGAAATTGTTACGTTCACACAGAAACCGAATGAAACTCTATATGAGGCGTGGACTAGATTTGGAAAGTTATTAAGAGGATGTCCGCAACATGGTTTAGACACTTGTCAAATAGTACAAATATTCTACCAAGGATGCGACATCACTACAAGGAAAGACATCGATATAGCAGCTGATGGTTCTATTATGAAGAAAAACGAAACTGATGCTTACAAAATTATTGATAACACTGCTTCCCACTCATATGAGTGACACCAAGAAAAAGATATTGTTAGATCATCTAAAGCAGCTAGAGGCGATTCTAGCCATGACTTAGATTCCATTTCAGCAAAGATAGATGCTGTCGAGAGATGAATGGAAAAGATGACTAAGGATATACACTCAATACGAATTAGTTGTGAGCAGTGTGGAGGACCACATTTGACAAAAGATTGTCTCAGTATTGAATTAACAATGGAACAAAGAGAGAATGTTTCATACATAAACCAAAGGCCTGGAAATAATTATCAGAATAATTATCAACCGCCAAGACCGATTTACAATCAAAACCAGAATTATAATCGCAATGTTCCATACAACAACTAACAAGGTCCAAGTAATCAACAAGTATCCAACAATACTTACAACCAGCAAAGATCTAATTTTCAAAACAAACCACCACAAACCGATGATAAAAAGCCGAATTTAGAAGATATGATGACGAAGCTAGTTGAAACTCAAACGCAGTTTTTCACATCTCAGAAACAAACCAATGAACAAAATGCTCAAGCATTTAGAAATCAACAAGCTTCTATTCAAAATTTGGAACAAGAAGTGAGTAACCTAGCAAGGTTAATAGGTGAAAGAAAACCGGGAAGTTTACCTAGTGATACAAATGCTAACCCCCGGAATGAAACAGCTAAAGCTATTACCACAAGAAGTGGTATTACACTTAAACCACCTGAAATACCTGTAATTCCTGATGAAGCTATTCCTACTCTACAAGAACCACAACCTGATCAAGATAAGGAAAAAGAACCGGTAATTGAAAAGGTTAATGAAGATAACACAGTTAAGGCTAAACCTTATGTTAAACCATACCAACCACCACTTCCTTACCCGAGTAAAATGAAAAAAGAGAAACTTGAAGCCGAGCAATCCAAATTCTTGGATATGTTTAAACAGATAAATGTAAATCTTCCTTTCATTGATGTGATTTCAGGAATGCCTAGATATGCTAAATTTCTGAAAGATCTAATCTCAAATAGAAAGAAAATGGAAGAACTCTCGGCTGTTACTATGAATGCAAATTGTTTAGCAGTGCTGTTGAATAAGATACCAGAAAAATTATCTGATCCAGGAAGTTTCACAATTCCATGTTTTCTGGGTAGTCTTAGTTCAATAGAAGCATTGGCAGACTTAGGTGCTAGTATAAATTTAATGCCGTATTCACTATACGCTAAACTAGACCTTGGAGAATTGAAACCAACAAGAATAAGCATACAACTAGCCGATAGATCAATAAAATATCCTAGAGGGATAATGGAGAACATGCTAGTTAAAGTTGGTACTTTAGTATTTCCAGTAGATTTTGTTGTTCTGGACATGGAAGAAGATTCTCAAGTTCCTCTCATATTAGGAAGACCATTCTTAAACACGGCTAAAGCAATGATAGACGTGTTCGGTAAGAAACTGACCCTAAGTATAGAGGACGAGAGTGTTACCTTTTCAGTTGATAGAGCAATGCAACAACCGCAATCTGCAGATGATACATGCTATTATATTCAAACTATAGAATCACATGCAGAATTGTTAGAAGAATTTCCAGAATTACAAGGAACAGGAGAATGTTCTTTAGGAGAAGGAACTTAACCAATTTATGAAACTGAAATGTTAGCTACACTTATGGCTAATGGATATGAACCAACAACAGAAGAAATTCAAATGCTAAAAGAAGAAGACAGATATCGATATAAATCATCGATAGAAGAACCTCCAAAATTAGAATTAAATCCACTTCCAAACCATTTGGAATATGCTTATTTACATGGTGAATCTGAATTACCTGTAACAATATCGTCTTCTCTTACTAAAAATGAAAAATCTTAACTCATTTCTATGTTAAAAGCTCATAAACCAGCTATTGCATGAAAGATTCATGATATTAAAGGAATAAGTCCTTCGTATTGCACACATAAAATCCTTATGGAAGAAGGTCATAAAACGTATGTGCAACGCCAACGAAGACTAAATCCTAATATGCAAGATGTTGTTAAAAAATAAATTATTAAACTGCTAGATGCGAGTTTAATTTATCCAATTTCTGATAGTCCATGGGTAAGCCCAGTTCAATGCGTGCCTAAGAAGGGTGGCATGACTGTCATTACAAATGAGAAAAATGAGCTTATTCCTACTAGGACTGTAACAGGATGGCGTGTATGTATTGATTATAGAAAATTAAATGACGCCACCAGAAAAGATCAATTTCCCTTACCTTTCACTGATCAAATGTTGGAAAGATTAGCCGAAAATAGTTACTATTGTTTTCTTGATGGATTTTCCGGATATTTTCAAATTCCAATAGCACCCGAGGACCAAGAGAAAACCATATTCACGTGCCCTTATGGTACTTTTGCTTACAAACGCATGCCATTTGGACTTTGCAACGCCCCTGCAACCTTTCAAAGGTGCATGATGGCGATTTTTCACGACATGATAGAAGAATGCATGGAAGTTTTCATGGATGACTTTTCAGTTTTCGGTGATACATTTGAAACATGTCTAGCTAATCTTGAACGAATGCTTATTAGATGCGAACAATCAAATCTAGTTCTTAATTGGGAGAAATGCCATTTCATGGTTAAAGAAGGCATCGTTCTTGGTCATAAAATTTCAAATGAAGGAATTGAAGTGGATAGAGCTAAAGTAGATGTAATTGCTAAACTTCCACATCCCACCAATGTTAGAGGAGTTAGGAGTTTTCTAGGGCATGCCGGTTTTTACCGACATTTCATAAAAGATTTCTCTAAAATTGCCACTCCTATGAATAAACTCCTAGAAAAGGATGCTCCATTCATCTTTTCAGATGAATGCATTAAATCTTTTAATATTCTTAAAGAAAAACTCACTAATGCGTCGATCATGATAACACCAAATTGGAATCTACCGTTTGAACTTATGTGCGATGCAAGTGATTTTGCAATAGGAGCCGTTTTAGGACAAAGGATTGAAAAACGATTTCAACCTATTTATTATGCTAGTAAGACATTACAAGGAGCACAAATAAATTACACAACTACTGAAAAAGAACTCCTTGCTATTGTCTTTGCTTTTGACAAATTTTGTTCATATCTCGTTCTAGCTAAAACGGTGGTCTATACCGACCATTCTGCTCTTAGATACCTATTTTCGAAACAAGTTGCTAAACCAAGATTAATCCGTTGGATCTTACTCTTACAAGAGTTTGATATTGAAATCCGAGATAAAAGAGGAGCAGAAAATCTCGCCGCTGATCATCTTTCTCGTCTTGAAAATCCTGAATTAGAAGTTCTAAATGAATCGGCCATACAAGACAACTTTCATGATGAATATCTATTGAAGATAGATTATAATGAAATTCCATGGTTTGCAGATTATGCAAACTACTTAGTTTGTGGATTCCTTGAAAAAGGATTATCGTACCAAAAACGAAAGAAATTCTTTAGTGATATAAAACACTATTTCTGGGAAGATCCACATTTTTTTAAAAGTTGTCCCGATGGAATAATACGCCGATGTGTATTCGGAGATGAAGCTAGTAAAATCTTAAACCATTGTCACACAGGACCAACAGGAGGGCATTATGGGCCTCAACTTACAGCAAGAAAAGTTTACGATACTGAATTCTATTGGCCTACAATTTACAAAGACGCGCACCTTCTTTGCAAATCCTGTGATGCTTGTCAATGGGCCGGAAAAATAAGTCAACGTGATGAAATGCCACAAAATATCATTCAAGTATGTGAAGTATTTGACATTTGGGGTATTGACTTTATGGGTCCATTTCCAAAATCTCATAATAATCTCTACATTCTCGTTGCCATTGATTATGTATCTAAATAGGCGGAAGCACAAGCTCTCCTAACTAACGATGCACGAGTTGTAGTCAACTTTTTAAAACGTCTTTTTGCAAGGTTTGGAACACCGAAAGCTTTAATAAGTGATCGGGGTACTCATTTCTGTAATAATCAACTTGAGAAAGTTCTTAAAAGATATGGAGTAACTCATAAAATCTCCACCGCATATCATCCACAAACAAGTGGACAAGTTGAGAATACCAACCGAGTTTTAAAACGTATTTTAGAGAAAACCGTAGGATCAAATCCGAAGGAATAGTCCATTAAATTGGAGGATGCACTCTGGACTTTTAGAACAGCCTACAAAACTCCAATTGGAACCACACCTTTTAAACTCATTTACGGAAAAGCATGTCATCTTCCATTAGAAATTGAACACAAAGCATTTTGGGCTTTGAAGACATGTAATCTTGATTTACATGAAGCTGGACGTCTACGGTTAAGTCAATTAAACGAATTAGAAGAATTAAGACATGAAGCATACGAAAATTCGTTAATCTATAAGGAAAGAACGAATAAATGGCATGATAAAAGAATCAGAAGTTCAAAAGAATTTAAAGAAGGAGACAGAGTTCTTCTTTTCAATTCACGATTCAAGCTATTTCCTGGAAAATTGAAATCCAGATGGTCTGGACCATTTATAGTCAAAAGAGTTTTCCCGTACGGAACAGTAGAATTGATAAATTCAAATGGGATTGAATTTAAAGTTAATGGTCACAGAGTTAAACATTACATAGATAGTCCGATGGAAATTGACAACGAAGTTAATCACAATTTCGATACCACAACTAACTAAGTGTGGGGAGAATCAAGTCTTTAAAGGATAATATGTATTTCTGTTAGAGTTAGATTTTCTGTTTTCGTGTAGTTCTCGAAAATGGAACCCAAATGGTCTTTCCCTAGCAGACCCTAAAGAACTAGTCTTCTCCCCCCATTCTGAATTTTTTTTTTTTTTTAGGTGTTTCGAAATGAAGACTTCCTGTGAACTAAACCATGGCCTAATGCTACACGCTTTGATTACTAAACGTAATAATGACACACTTCCGAGTGAACTAGTATCAGTAATCAGAGAAAAATTGGACGGAGTAAGAAAAGAATCCAGAAACGAAAATAATAAGTTACAATTTGGTAAAGGAAAATCAAAATCCGCAGCGAAAAGAAGAGCACGACACCTTGAAAGATGTCACAAATGCGGAAAATGGTCACACGAAGGTAAATGTTCAAATAATCAAACCTATTCAAACACCGAATTTGTTACTTTATGCAGAGATGGACCGTTTATATGTTTAGAAGAAAAAACGTTGAATGCTCGAGGTTACGCCTATGTAGCCATGGAAAATCAATTAGTCTGACTATCTTATGAGTGGGCTAGAGCATATCACTGAGAATACTATCTCACAGGTAAGTATGTACAGTTTCTATTTTTATTTTTATTTTTTTAACCTTTTGATTATAAACGCTAATTTGTTCGCTATAAAGTATTAAATTGGTATTCGATAAAATTAGGTCTTGCGACCGAAATTATTGATATCATACAAAAATTTATTACATCACTGCGAAATTTACCGTTTATTCTTAAGGTATAAATATCTTTAATCAATCAACCCAAAATATTTCAAAAATTCGTCATGAGTTAAACTAGGTTATGAAACCGAAATTACTTTACCGAAAAGAGGGGCGTATGTTTTTGATAATATTTGATTGATTAAAGTGGGATAAAAGGCCAAAAAGATTTTTAATTTTATTTTTACTTTGTTTTTAAAATTAATATTTAAATACTAATTTATTATTATAAACTTTTAAAATTAATATATTTAAATTTGTAAATATTTGAAAAATTAATATTTTTAATATAAGTTTGCATGTATATAATAAAAAGTTTGGTGTGAATTTTCGATTTTAATAATATGAATTTTTAATTTTATGCATTTTAAATTTATGTTTTGTGTGAAATTAAAAACAAAAATTTACTTTATTTCGCTAAGTTAAAAATATGATTTTTAAAATTCGTCGAAGACTAGGTCATTGAGCCGAAATTGCTTTACCCGAGGGCGGGACGAGAAATTTTATTATCATTATTTTTAATCTTATTGAATTAAAGTATGCCAAAAACATTAAAAAACCCATAAATCTTTGCTTTTAAAACCGCGCTTTAAACTGACAAATTTTAAAATTTTGTCGAGGGACGGACTAGGACATCGTTCCGAAACGACCTCGTTCTAAATAACAAGGGAAACAAATTTTTAAAATTAATTAATATTTGTTTTATAAGTTAAAGATTTAGATAAAAAAAAACAACAATATGTTTGGAAACTTTGGTAAAATTTAATCATTTTTCTAGCTAATCACCCTCAATAATTTAAATTGTTACTGATTTCTTGCAAATGAGGGCATTGCAAGATCTTAAGTGTGGGAAGGGGTTAAATTCTTTCGGATTTTAAAATTTTTACTTTATACACTTGGTTACCATTAGAAATACTAGTAAAGCAGTAGTTGTATTAGAATCTAGTGCTCTCTGATAACAAAGAACAGCCCTAGTCTTATATACTGACTACCCAATTCTAGTAAAATTTTTCAAAATTTTCAACTAAATGAATTTAAAATCATATTTATACATATTTATGAACGATGAAAACTAGGTGTTAATACCGAAATTGTCGTTACCTCGGAAAGGACATAAATTGAGAAACAAACCAAAATGTTAGAATTCATTTAAAATGGAATAGAGGACAATAAAAAGGAAAATAAAAGCCAAGTGTGGGAAAATTTACCAAGTTATTTTAAACATATGTCACATATTTCTGTAACAAATAACTGAAAATACTTTTGCTTTGGACTAAACTAAAAAGTTTTACCCGATTTACTGTAAGAAAGATGGATCTACACGATGAATCAATTTCATCATTAAAAGGAAGTAAAGTCTTTCGAAAAAGAAACGCGCTTCTTGATTTAGGTCATGAAGTTGTCATCCAGACCAGCTGCAGGTTGACGAAAAATCTAGAAAAGTCATCTCTAAAATCAGCAGAAAATCCACGGACCTCAGCATCAAACAGGGTCGCCAAGTGGTCAGACTTATCCTAACCATGAGAGGATCTGTCTCATAAAATGGGGAGGATGCCGTGCAAATTAGCTTGATAAGACTAATGAATCAGACCCCCAGAAAGGATAATCTCCTTAAAGATTAAAAATCAGCTTTTAAGCCTGATATTACTCAATCCTTGAGATTGACCTTAAAGATTGAGAATTACAAACTCATGGAATTCGATGATATCTAAACTCGAGCTTGAACGAGAAAATATTTTGATCAAAATTACAAACCAATTTGTTTTCTGAAAACCTATTTTCAATGCGTTCATTACCATTGAACGTAAAATTCTAGGAATTCACCTGGAATTCATTAGGTCACCTGAACCAAATCGGGTGTCAACCGTAAAAACGGTGGTTGCATAGCATGGTCAAAGACAGGACCTTGTGCCAGACCGAAAAATTATAAGGGTGAGCTTTACTATTGCTCCTACAAAGGATAGTAATTGCGTCCGACACGTTATAGACCATAATTAAAAGAATGTCAGGGGACATTGCCTTAACAGTTGCTTGTTCAACGCTTTCCTTTACAACCGGACGGTAGTTTACCGAAAGGTAATATATGGAGCAAGTATACTGGACGTGTTGCTTTCCCAATACAAGGTTAGCAAGTGGGTGACACAAAACCACAAGTTTTGAGCAAAAATTTTCAAATCTGAAACCCACCAAACCCACAAAAATATTTTGCAAACACCGGTGAAGGGTTATTCCGGAAAACTTAACTAGGGTAAAAGCTAGAATGAATTTTCAAAAGATCAAATGTTTTCATAAAGATCCAATTTCCTTAATGGATCTAAATTTTATAGTCATGTGGGACTGTAAACCACATCGTTACTACCATTGTTTATACCGCCGTATAGAAATCACTGATGTACAAAGTGTGAAGAATAAAGAAGTGATTCTAGTATATTTCAAGACTATATTGCTTGAGGACAAGCAACGCTCAAGTGTGGAAATATTTGATAATGCTAAAAACGAACATATATTTCATAGCATTATTCCTCAAGAAAGATAAGCTTTTAGTTGCAATTGTCCTATTTACAAGTGATATTCGGTTAAATAATAAAAGGTGAAGACAAAAGATAGATTCGACTAATTGAAGACGCAAACGACCAAAAAGCTTAAAAGTACAAAATACAATCAAAGAGGTTCCAATTATTGATAAGAAACGTCTCAGAATTACAAGAGTACAAGATTCAAAACGCAAAGTACAAGATATTAAATTGTACGCAAGGACGTTCGAAAATCCGGAACCGGGACCAGAGTCAACTCTCAACGCTCGACGCAACGGACTAAAAATTACAAGTTAACTATGTATATAAATATAATATAATATATAATTAATTATATAAATTATATATATTATATTTATATATTAAAACCGTCGACAGACTAGGATCCAAACTTGTGTGAGCTGGATTTACGAACTCCGCGACTCGCGGAGTTTGTAGTGCAAAAATGCCGCAACTCGCGGAGCTGTCCTGGACAAAAATGCCTATAAAAGCTCGCGCATTCTAAATGTTTTATACATCTTTTCCTTTTCATCATACGTAAACTTATATATATATATTTATATTTTAATTTTAATTTTAATCCTAATAATAAGGGTATGTTAGCGAATGTTGTAAGGGTGTAAGTCGAAATTCTGTCCGTGTAACGCTACGCTATTTTTAATCATTGTAAGTTATGTTCAACCTTTTTACATTAATGCCTCGTAGCTAAGTTATTATTATGCTTATTTAAAACGAAGTAATCATGATGTTGGGCTAATTACTAAAATTGGGTAATTGGGCTTTGTATCATAATTGGGGTTTGGACAAAAGAACGACACTTGTGGAAATTAGACTATGGGCTATTAATGGGCTTTATATTTGTTTAATTAAATGATAGTTTGTTAATTTTAATATAAAGAATACAATTGGACGTCCCTATAAATAACCATATACACTCGATCGGACACGATGGGCGGGATATTTATATGTACGAATAATCGTTCATTTAACCGGACACGGGAATGGATTAATAGTCTATGGAATTATTAAAACAGGGGTGAAATTATGTACAAGGACACTTGGCATAATTGATAATAAAGTATTAAAACCTTGGGTTACACGCAGTCGATAACCTGGTGTAATTATTAAACAAAGTATTAAAATCTTGTTACAGTTTAAGTCCCCAATTAGTTGGAATATTTGACTTCGGGTATAAGGATAATTTGACAAGGACACTCGCACTTTATATTTATGACTGATGGACTGTTATGGACAAAAACCAGACGGACATATTAAATAATCCAGGACAAAGGACAATTAACCCATGGGCATAAAACTAAAATCAACACGTCAAACATCATGATTACGGAAGTTTAAATAAGCATAATTCTTTTATTTCATATTTAATTTCCTTTATTTTATATTTAATTGCACTTTTAATTATCGCACTTTTATTTATTGTTATTGTATTTAATTGAACTTTTAATTATCGTACTTTTTAATTATCGCAATTTTATTTTATCACACTTTTATTAATCACAATTTCATTATCGTTATTTACTTTACGCTTTAAATTTAGTCTTTTATTTATTTATTATTTTACATTAGGTTTTAACTGCGACTAAAGTTTTAAAATCAACAAACCGGTCATTAAACGGTAAAAAACCCCCCCTTTATAATAATAATATTACTTATATATATTTGTATTTTTATAAATTAAAACTAATATAGCGTTAAGCTTTGTTTAAAGATTTTCCCTGTGGAACGAACCGGACTTTCTAAAAACTACACTACTGTACGATTAGGTACACTGCCTATAGGTGTTGTAGCAAGGTTTAAGTATATCCATTCTATAAATAAATAAATATCTTGTGTAAAATTGTATCGTATTTAATAGTATTTAGTTGTAAAAATAAAGCTATTTTATATACACCTCGCATAACATCAATAGTTTTAATGTTGCGCATAATGTGTATATAAAGGTGGATCACAAGATTTCAGTTGTTTCATCCAGAAACGTTTATCAAAATATTCTACAAGATTGAGCACCCTAGTAACTAAACTTTAACGTATATATAATAAGTACCCCTGTTTTAACATACATGCAACCAAGATGTACAATACACGCAATCCAACGTGTACTAAACTCAAATAGCATACGTCTGTTTTATAGTTCAGGCTAGGGTTTCTATACCTGGGACAGACGGGGATGTCAAGCCCTATGGATCCATATATAACTACTCGCGCCCACCAGTTCTTATAACCGGCAGTTACTAGTTACCAAAGCTAAGGGATTTTCGGTTCAAACTCGGTGTAGAATTTAGTATGTACTTGTATCCATTGCGTTTAAAATAAAGTGCATGTATTTTTAGCCCAAAAATATAGATTGCAAAAGCAATTAAAAAGGGAGCAAATGAAACTCACCTTAGCAGCACATAAGGTCATTCACCGAAATGTGACCGAAACTTGGAATGCAATATAATCGTAGATCTCAACCTAGAGAACATATGTTAGTCAATACATGTCTAATAAGCTAGGTCGGGTCATAGTGTATCACAATCCTAATGCTCGAGACCATTATACAAAATTTAACAAAAGTCATCTCAAAAGTTAACCTGACCCAATATGATCTTTAAATCTATACATGTCTATTAACATAGTATAAGTCTTGATAATTGAACGAATTTATAGTTTATCAAACTCAAAATATTATTTATTTCAGGAGCTATGTTATATTTGAATTATCATGGCAATCGAACATATTTTACTATTTCACATAGTTTTTCAATACTAGTAAAATCAGATTATAGTGTTTATAAGGCTTTGAAATATGATAAAACAGTCAACTTTGACAATTGTTCAACGAGACGTGCCTTATATAAAATTTTGTTTACTCGACTAATAATATTTGGAAATTCAAATTATCAATCTCACAAACAAGTTGTTTAAATATCAATTGTAGATTCAAAAACAATTTCAATTAATATTAATCATAATTCAGTTGACCATAACTTTTAATCCGTTCCTCGAAAACACACGATTTCTAAATGAAAAGTTATTAATTTTTCGATAGCTTTCCAACGACATGCATATCATATACTTTATATTAGTAGCATATGTATCAAATTCGTGATTAATTATAAACTAGCTAATGACAAAATTAAAGCATACAAGCATGAATAAACATATATACTCGAGCACTAGACATGGATACACTATTAATATATAAAAGATAAGATATGAATGCTCACGTATCAATATTGTGATTCAATATTGCAGGAAAGTACGTAGATGCAACGGAGATGATAAACACTAGGTTTGACTTGCGAACAATACCCACAAACATTACCCATAACCTCCATAGCTATAACCCATAGTTTCCTTAGCTCTATCCCGCTCGAAAAACCGTTTTTGAAAATAACTCGCTCATGACCTTGTCGTAGTATTTTATGTATAATAATACTAATAATAATACTCCTAACTATAAGATTAATAATAATATTAATCTTAATCTTAATAATATATATATATATATATATATATATATATATATATATATATATATATATATATATATATATATATATATATATATATATATGTGTGTGTGTGTGTGTGTGTGTGTTACAGAGAGCGAGAGATATAGATTGAGGTGTGTAATTCGTCGAACAAACTGGCCTTTTTATAGTACATTTTTTATTTGACTGCTCCGCGATCGTGGAGCTTTTGTGCCTTACAGCTCCGCGATCGTGGAGCTCCCTGAGCCAGCTCACACCTGATTTGTTTTCTTGTTTGTCGACATATTATTTTATATTTAATATATATAATTTATATTAATTAATTATATATTATATTATATTCTCGTGCATGGTTGACTTATAACTTTAGCTCCGTTCTCTTGTACGTTGACGCTCGACTTATGTCCCGGTTCCGGTTTCTCGAACGTCCTTTCGTACGCTTAGAAAACGCGTACTTTACGTTTTGTGACGTGTACATTTATCAATAATTAGACTTAATCAATGATAAACTATATTACCCGAAGTATAACTTAATCATTTGAGTGTTTTGGTCATTTGCTTCTATAAATCATCTTTTCGTTACCTATTAAAATATATTTAATAATATCGAAACATTTTATATCAAAATTACTTTCTTTTAACAAAACATTTTAATAATAAAAATTCTATTATATTGAAAATGTTTTCTTACATTAAATATTAAGATAGTTAAATAATTAACTTATCAAGAATCACGAGGAAAAATATTGTAAAGCACGCATTGAAAATTAAGCAGGAATCTCTACTACTTTTTTCTAATTCATGTTATTTGACACTTTGTTCTCACTTGTAGATTACACTACTATTTATTTCGAATATCGTTAAAAAGAAAAGTTTTCTTAAATCACAGTGGGCCTCACAACAGAGACCCGTAACAATAACACAATCTATAAGAGATTTGATAATTATCTTTTAATTCCGTAGATGAATATATTAAGCATATATTGAAACAAATACGCTTAATGTAAAGTATTATACATTTAATACTTTGTTAACGTTTTCAAGTTTAATATATATATATATATATATATATATATATATATATATATATATATATATATATATATATATATATATATATATATATATATATATATATGTATGTATGTATGTATGTATATATATATATGTATGTATGTATGTATGTATGTATGTATGTATGTATGTATGTATATATATATATATATACATATTCATATCCATTTATATAATCGTTCGTGAATCGTCGAAATTTGGTCGAGGTTAAATAAATACATGAACATAGTTCAAAATTTTGAGATTGAACTTAACAGACTTTGCTTATCGTGTCGGAATCATATAAGATTAAGTTTAAATTTGGTCAGAAATTTTCGGGTCGTCACAAGTACACAATCAACATGCAAGCTAGTTGGACTAGACATCAACACTTACTCTTGTGCATTTAATGACCAAATGCATTAAATGACCCATTTACACAAAAACCGCCCATCCAAAGTTAAGACTATCATTAATCACTAAAAGCTAGTGATTGAAGTCTAATAACACCAACTAACACAAAATTGGGGTATTTTCATACCCATCTTGCCCAACTAGGTCAACCATTACTCATTTGACCCATTTAAAGTCAAGACCCACAATTTGGTCAAACTCGAACCCCACTAACAAATCTTTCACTAACACACAAGTGTGTTAGTAATTCAACAACACAATTAACCCTACAAACTTCAATTCACATGACTAAACCCTAGATTACAAACCCTAAGGTTTCCATACATCAAGTTTACCCAAAATTGCCCATTTAACCCCAAAATGGGTCTTACAAGCTACACATGAACAAACCCTAGCTATAAATCAAATTGAACTTGAAACTCGGAGTTAAAACTTACCACTACCACCAAAACGTAGCTAGAGATATAGGGAACAACTTTACAACTTGGACTTAGGCAAGATTTGGTCTCCTTCGTCCCTAAAATGAGCTATCTCACTCTAAAACTCTAATTCTCTCTCTAGAATTTAATTATGTAGGTGAAAGAGTGATAAATGAGATAAATATAAGCTTGGTGTCAGTTTTTAGGGTCTCAAACCGTCCACCAAGTGAAAAGACCAAAACACCCTCAAAATACCCCACTAAAAACGGGTCAAAATAGTCAGTTCAGCGACAATGTCGCGTTTCGTGACAATGTCGCGTTTCGCGATGCCAAAACGCGATAAAGTCCACCCAAATGCGACAAGTTGGTCAGGAGAGGGGGTTTTCAGGCCGTCGCGTTTCAACCCATTCCATCGCATTCCGCGATGAACCAATTCGCGACATACACCCTTTAAACGCGATAGTTTACCAGTTTCGTCCAATTCCAACGTTTTAAGCCATTTACAATTTACCGCGGTTAAAGTTAAACATTCGAAAGATTAAATACACACCTTGGAACATGTACAAGGAAAAATGGGATGTTACACAAGATATGCACGAGCTGAGTGCCCGTCGCAACCTGAGAGACAATCGTCCTTCATAAGCTAAAGCAGTGAACTAACCGGGTATCTCCAGGTTTCAACTAAAAATCATGGTGGGAGATATTAATTAGTCACCACTTCAAGCTTATAAAGGACCAATGTTTTCAATCGATAGCCGATGTGGGACGGGTTGTTACAGCTAATCTTGGTTAATCACATCTAATGACACCTTAATGATGATTTAACCTTGATTAAGGATAACACATAAGTGTTATAGGAAAACATGTACATCTAAAATGTATTTAGATATACTCAGGATGGTCACTAAGTCCCAACCAAAAGTTGCTCCTCATTGTACATGTGTTGGACATTAATGTATACTTATACATTAAGCTTGCAAATGCCACTTTGCAAGTAATACTTACATAGCCTTGGTTCAATGCTATGTTATCACTATATTTTTAATCCTAGATTAATTAGTGATATCTTGCTAGTCATTACATGAATATTACTTTACTACTTGCTATTAATACATGAGTATTATTTGACTATGTGCTAAATGCTAACTTGCTAAGTAGTTACTTAATATATATATATGTATGAACTTTGTCTTGCTATGTACCACAAGTTGAAAAATCATCAACTTGCATTTGGACTACTTTAATATATGCTTATGCTACTTGGATAATGTTTAATGTGTCATAATCTAGCGATCTTAAAAGAATGAAGAATCATTAACACACATAGGATTTGCTTAAGTCTAGAATCAAGTTTAAGAATAAAGTGTAGACTTGATTAACTTGATGTCTTATAACATGCTTAATTGATATTACTTGTTTTACTTATTAAGACATCATGAACACACTTAATTAATTCACAAACAAGCTTAAAGTTAAATAATAATGTGCTTTGTAATTAAGTGGGTTGTTGTCATCAATGATATATTGATCAACCAATATGACTTTAGCAAATGTGTTAATTACAAGCAAAAGATTATGACAAAATTGATATTGCCTCAAATGATTATCATGACTTGTATCCAAGAATGTTAGACTTACCACTTTGAACATGACAAGTCACTATCAAGGCAATACATCCAAGGTAAATGAATACTTTATGCATATAGTACTTGTATAGGATGTTGGGTATATTTTGTCAGTATTAAATAAAGTAAGAGTCCAAAGATTCAAGTTCAAAACTGATTCAAACGGTTATACAACGGATAGAAGTTTTGGACTAGACCGTGTACGGTCGACCCACGGTCGATCGTGGTCCCAGCCGCAACAACGACTATATTTCCATCTCTCCATATAAATAGCAAGACTTGGAGAACTTTGAAGACTTGACCCTCTTGCATGCTTCAACTCAAAATCATCAGAGAATCACAAGACCATAATTCATATACATGTATTTGTGATTAGCAAGAGAAGTTCTATAATCTCATATATTGTAGAAGGGGGTTGTAAACTTACTATCAAATTAATATTTTTGTGAGTTTACTTAGTGTTGTATTAACCATTTGAATTGTCTTAGGATTGTCATCACTAGAAAGGGTGAGTCTTGTACTTTGTATTTAGAAGCATAACCTAGCTTAGTTATCTTCTTCCTTAAAGGAAACTAGGAAGTTGATTAATTCCATTGGGAACTAATACTTGTCCAAGGTGTTGATCTAAGGTAGTGGTAAACTTTCGACGGGATAGAATGATTATGTTTGTTGTCTACAAAGAAGTACAAGACTTGTAAATCGGATCTCCGCCGGATTTGGAGAAAGTTGCTTAGTGAAGCAAAACTCTCAATTAGTGAATCGGGGAGTCAATTAAGGTGGATCAGTTAACATCCACCCGGACCACTATAAATCCTCGTGTTTATGTTCTTTACTTTACATTCCGTATTACTACAAATCTTGTTGATCATCGAAAAAGACTCAAAAATCGTATTAAGTAACTATCCACCCCCCTCTACTTACTTACACTCTTGTTACCAAATTAACTCAAAACAAAAAAAACCACCAGGGCAAATTTTATTAATTCGGGTAATCAGTTAACTGGTCTTGAAATTCCATTTGTTGACTCTTTCAAAAAAATAATTTTGGATGGTAAATCTACGCTCTTTTGGGGAGACATTTGGTTGGGGAATTCGAAACTAAAAGATAAATATAATAGGCTTTTCAGACTCGAAGTTGATATAAATGCTTTTATCTGTGACCCAATAACGATAAAGATAATGCATGATATCAACATGTATATATATACATATGTATAAAAAGAGATGCATTAATTAAATGTAAAGGTATGATGAGATTTCTATGGGTCAATCGAATTTATGCATATTCTTTAATACCTTGAATTTTAAATGACGTTATCTACGGGGTATTAGCATCCATTTCTTATTATTGTTTCTTTCTCAAGAGTAAGTTGAATAACTCAACTTATGAGTTAAATCTTAAAATATTTGATGTGGAAGATATCAACAAAATATTTGAAAATAAAACATCGAATTGATGTTATCTTATGTAAATACTCATGTATGGTTTTAAAGTTTAAATTAACTTTTAATACTTTTCAAAGTTCATTTCAATTGACATTTGCTGCTTTCATAACTTTATGTTATCAATTTACAAAATTACCAAAACTGCAAATAACAAGAGTAAGATACGCCTCCCTATTCGTTACCACACTACTCACCCGTCTATTCTCTATTTCCGGGGTACTTCTCGAATTTTGTTTAATACATTATACGATATATAATAAACTAAAATTTTAGTTTTATGTAGTTATGGTTAATTACCACTATAATACCAAAAATGATACTTCGTAGAAAGATAAAAGATCGAACAAGAATTTTGTCAAAGGTTTTACCTTCCATTGCAATATTCAAGTATGGCGTTTGGTGCTTGGTATTGTTTAAGTTGATGCGTTTCTGTAGAGATGATCAAAAAATCTAATTACTTACAACTCATTATGTATTATGTATGCATTTAAATAGAAAATTACAATACTATTTCTTGAGCACTTGACAATAATGATAACGTATTAGCTATTCAAGTTGATGTTTGAGCTTTGTTATAGTTAATAAATTAAAAGTTTATAGCTAATACGTACGTTGTTTTATTTGTCTATGTGTTGCAATTAGGGATGACAATGGATCGGATACGGATCAGATGATATCATATCCACATCTATATCCATTTAAGTTTTGCACATCCATATTCATATCCATATCCATTTAATTTCATTTCATTTCATCTGTTCATATCCATATCCGATACATTTTGCGGGTTAACGGATATCCGTTGGATATCAAATGAAATGTTAATCTAATGACAATTATATCAATTTAATATGGATTATAAAAAATGTAAATATTAAATCTTTATGTTTTTGATTTGTTACACATGTTTTGATTGTAATTTGCCGTCGATTATAAATTTAATTGAGTAAAATATGTTATAATATACGTAAATATACGTTTAAAGTAATCAAAATATGTAACTTTAAATATTGTTAGTAACAATTTAATAATTGTGACTATCACAACCCTTATTTTTGTTAATAATTTAAGAATTTTTAGGTTATATGTATATGTATATCCATATGTAGATGTATATGCATATATTTTAGTACGTATATATGTATATATAGATGTATTTTAGGTGATAATGGATATATCCGTGGATGATAAATTGTCATCGATATCCGATCCACGAAATATTTAGATCATCCATATCCATATCCATATCCGTTAATCGTCCATTTGCATCATCCATATCGGATCGGATCGGGTGGATGTCCATGGATGGAACATCCATTGCTATCCCTAGTTGCAATTAGGGATGATAATGGATCAGATATGGATCGGGTGAGGCCGTATCCATATTAGGGATGGCACCAGCGGGTAACGGGCACGGGTTCTATGTACCCGCGACCCGCCCGCCGAGTTTCTTTTTTGCACGTTGAGACCCGTTACCCGCCACGGATAAAAAAATTTGCCCATTCCCATGACCCGCGGATACCCGTGACCCGCGGGTAACCCGCGGGTAATAATAATATAAAACTTTTTATTAAAAAATGCAAATAATTTTATTAATTATAAGACGTGAAAATTAAGTTTTTTTATTTGTATATAATATTATATTTTTAATCATTATTAAAATACTAGTAAAATAACTTTTACATTTAATAATTGTAAGTATTAATTCGTGGGTAAATTAAGCAAAGTCTCATATATTCACGGGTTGGGTTTTACCCGCTACAGGTAGTATATACCCGCAACCCGCCCGCGACCCGTCGGCAGGTATAAAATTTTACCCGTACTCGTGCTCGCGGGTAAGATTTAATGATTTTACCCGCCCATCGCGGATCGGGTACCCGTGGGTCACGGGCTTTTTCTCGCCCATTGCCATTCCTAATCCATATCCATATCCATTTATTATTTTTAATCCATATCCATATCCATTTATAAAAAATTTCATCCATCCATATAGATATCCGTCAGGTGAAGCAGGTTAATGGATAATCATCCACATCTATTTAAAATTATTTTATTTTTAGCAATTATAAGCGGTGATTCACTGTATACGATCAAAAGTAATATTTCTTAATACTTTATACGACCGAAAGTCACATTTTTACTAATCTATATAACAAGTAGTCAACAAATAGCCTATTAAACGTGTAAAGAAATCGATTACCTGTAAGTTGCTTACTTTTTAGTTACATGGAATCACATTTAAACTACCAAAGTACGATAAATACATTTAATGATGTAAATAAAACAAAACATAAGAATATTTTTATATTTTTCGAGAAATTATAAAGAAAGATGAATATAATTAATGAAATATCACTACATAAATTATATTAATTCGAGTGATAAATTTATATATTTAGTTATTTCGGGTGAAAGCAGGTTCATCCATGAATGAAATCCATATTCATTTCGGTTCATCCATATCTGTATCTATATCCATTTAGATCGTCCATATCCACAAATAATCGGGTGGTGTAGTGACCCGTCCTAATCCATCAGGACGAAGCCCATATCGATTATAAACGTTTCACAACAGTTGATTACATCGCGAGGTACTTGACCTCTATATGATACATTTTACAAACATTGCATTCGTTTTTGAAAAGACAATCTTTCATTACATTGAAAGTTGGCGGCAGGCATACCATTTCATAATATATCTAACTATAATCGACTTAATAATAATCTTGATGAACTCAACGACTCGAATGCAACGTCTTTTGAAATATGTCATGAATGACTCCAAGTAATATCTTTAAAATGAGCAATTTCACAGCGGAAGATTTCTTTCATACCTGAGAATAAACATGCTTTAAAGTGTCAACTAAAAGGTTGGTGAGTTCATTAGTTTAACATAAATAATCATTTCCATTATTTTAATAGACCACAAGATTTTTATTTCTCATAAATATACGTCCCATGCATAGAGACAAAAATAATCATTCATATGAATTGAACACCTGGTAACCGACATTCACAATATGCATATAAGAATATCCCCATCATTCCGGGATCCTCCTTCGGACATGATATAAATTTTGAAGTACTAAAGCATCCGGTACTTTGGATGGGGCTTGTTGGGCCCGATAGATCTATCTTTAGGATTCGCGTCAATTAGGGTGTCTGTTCCCTAATTCTTAGATTACCAGACTAAAAAGGGGCATATTCAATTTCGATCATTCATCCATATAATGTAGTTTCAATTACTTGTGTCTATTTCGTAAAACAGTTATAAAAATAGCGCATGTATTCTCAGTCCCAAAAATATATATTGCGAAAGCATTTAAAAAGGGAGTAATGAAACTCACCTAATGTATTTTGTAGTAAAAATACATATGACTATATTGAACAACTGAACAATGCAGGGTTGACCTCGGATTCACGAACCTATATCATTTGTATATTCATTAATATATAAATAATAGTAATCGAATAAATATTTTTATTATATTTTAATTTATATATTATGTATAGTTGATTTGTGTATATATTCAATTTGCTTTATTATTTGTATAGTTATATTAATATGTCCATATTTATATACGTAGTTATTTAGTGTTAGATTTAAAATCGATAGTCTGTCATTTGAAAGTATTTATATAAACAATCTTAATAAATTTGATATATATATATATATATATATATATATATATATATATATATATATATATATATATATATATATATATATATATATATATATATATATATATATATATATATATAGTTATATGAATTTTTATTATAATTATAGTAGTTGTAAAAAGTATATTTATGTAATAAATATTTATCTTATTTGAAAAGATAGTTTTTTTTTTATAAAAATAATGGTTTACTAATAATAATAATAAATTTTTTAATAATAATGATATTAACTGTAGTTTTTAAATGAAACGAAAAGTTTGATAATAATAGTAACGAAAATAATACTTTTGATAAAATTATACATAATACTTAATGTTCATAATAATAATAACAACAATCTTTTTATTATTATTGTTAGTATTTATAATAATACTACATAATGATATTACTAGTAAGGATAATAATGTTAGTAATAACAATATTAAATAATAAAAATCCTAATTGTAATTGTAACTATAATATTTATATTAATAATTACAATAATAATAATTCTTAATGTGATTAATAATAATAATACTTCTAACACTTTAGAAGTAACAACAATTATCATATTAATAATAACAACAACAACAACTAATAATAATAATAATAATAATAATAATAATAATAATAATAATAATAATAATAATAATAATAATAATAATAATAATAATAATAATAATAATAATAATAATAATAATAATAAAAAGAGTATACCCTTAGAATCTTTTTCTAAAAAGAATTGTCCAAGAGGGGGCTCGAACCCGTGACCTCTCGCTAACACAACCACAACTCTAACCACTCGACCACCACTGTCTTTCTGTTATAATAATGAAACCGATTTTATTTATCCAGTTCTACTTTCTGTTCTATCTTCTTCACCCATTCCAAATCGAATAAATCCACTTAATTCATAATCAACAATCCACGATTTTTGGTTTTGCACTTCTAAACTAAACAGACCCATTGTATTGTGTATCCACTTAACAGGATAAATCAAACAGAATGAAAAAGAAAAAAAATAAAAACCGTCGCTGTTACTCTTTTACTATCTCATAATCACTTTTCGAAATTCAGATCGTTTTAGATGATATTTATAACATGAAATAGACTCCAATTCCTTCTTAGAAACTTTCGGGATCGTTAATTACAACATACCTATCGTAGAAATCTCCAATTCAATCATTGAAAACACGTTTGACTTTTTATTCACAAACTTTGACTCAAAAATTCACTTTAAATAGGAAGAATTTGGAAATAATATTTTGCAGATAGTTTTCATAAATGATTCTAAACAAAACAGCATTTATACTTTTTGAAATTATTTTCGAATTCGCATTTTGACAAAAATTAGTGAAGAACAGGGCAGAAGCCTGTATTCTTTAATTTTTTTATTTAATTCAATCGGTTTGAAGGCTGTGATTTGTAACTGTAATTGTTTATTGATAATGTAGGTTGACTAGAATCGTTTTCAATTGAATTCGATCACCTATATAGTAATATTGAAGTCGACAGTCCTTTAATCAGTAAGAGAATTAAATAAAAAAAATAAAAGGGATGGAGACACACAACTGTGAATGGTACGACCTTGGTATCAAATTTCAACCATTAACAGACCAAAACAAAAATACTAACAGTTGAAAGTGAATTGTAATTGGATTTGGAATCTGTTTGTACGAATTCCATTATTTTCTAATTATCTTAATATTAATTAATAAATAAAAAATATATTAGATGTTGATTGCTAACAACTTGGTTGTTTCTTGTGATGAATCTGATTTATAAGATGGGAACAAATTTTAGATAAAGCTGAAGTGATGCTCCTCAATTTCGCGTAATTACTTCTCTACTTTTATAGTTTATTTATAATTAATATTTAATAAATACCACATTTTTAATAATTATATTATTATTGATAATTATATTAGTAACTAATAATAATAGTACTAATATCAATAATAATAATAATAATAATAATAATAATAATAATAATGATGTTAATAATGTTAATAATACTCTTAGAATAATAAAAATAAAAAAAAATTTCAAATACTAATAGTAATAATAATAATAAATTAATAATATTAGTAATCTTTAAATAGATATTTTTATTAAAATTTTTCTACTAATCATGATGATATTAATAATGATAAAAATAATATTGATAATATTAATACTAATGTGATAATACAAATGTATCAACTTTTGTATTTATATATTATATATAATAATACTCATAATACTGATATTATTAATATTTATTTTAATGATAATAATAAACTAATAATAACAACATTAACATATTAACCATATTTTATCTTGTAATTACATATACTAATATTATATTTTATTAATTATGTAATATTTAATAACTTTATAATATATAATATGTATACTTAATATTCATACATGTTAACAGTATACATATAGTAATAGTTATATATACTCAACTACTATGTACAATTATATTTTAAATATCAAGTTTTATGTGTTTGATTTATAATATATAATTATTTACACATAATTGTTCGTGAATCGTCAGAATCGGTCAAAGGTTAAATGCATTCATGGAAATAGTTCAAACATTAAGAGACTCGGTTTAATAGACTTTTCTTATCGTGTCAAAATCATATAAGATTAAATTTAAATTTGGTCGGAAATTCCCGGGTCATCACAGTACCTACCCGTTAAAGAAATTTCGTCCCGAAATTTGAGTGAGGTGGTCATGGCTAACAATAATAATGTTTTCATGACGAATATGAGTTGATAAATTGAGTTTTATCATCATTGAGTAATATGGATATAAATAATTCGATTATTCGAAGAGTACGAATGAAGCTATCACCAAAGAGTGAAATAGGAAAGTAAAGATTCATCTTAACTTTTGACAGAGTCAGGGTTGAATTCCGAAATTCAAGGGATTTAAAGAAAATCTTCGAAATCTATAAGATCGGATTCTTCGAGATTTAAGGGAATTAAGATCTCTTTAATTAAATGCGGTCATCTGTCTCGATTGTTACGTCTGATTTTTCCTTTATAATTTAAACTATTCCGTTCCATTATTCTCACCATCCCTATACTTTCTTTCTTAGTTCATACATCCGAAAAATTATGAAAATGCTTAATCCAATACTGATCCTTGTCCTTATTCTTACTATCGCAATGATCGTTCTTCTTTTCCAACTCCCACCGGAAGAATCGGTTTATTTCTACTATGCTCTAGTGATTATTGTATTTATAATCCTCCCGTGTCTTTATATTGCTATACGCACTGATATTCACGGTTTGTAATTTGTGTTGTTATTGGGCTTTATATCTTCCCTGATATTTTGAAGTCCCTGCTTCTATCTTCTATAATCATTGTCATCCCCAGTTAATATTTCCCCCCTATTTACTGCAATTTATACTCCAATTTCTATTTCGGAGCTTTGTCCCTTCGTTTCTTCTTCTTCTTGCGATTGGGCATCTCTTGTAATGGTCCAGAATTCGCAGATATAAGTTTCAGAATAACATTGTTAATGTCCTAAGAAGGAAACGGTAATAGCACAATTTGACTTGTCAAATTACCAGAATTCAATGGAAAAGATAACTATCAAGAAAATATGTTCTTGATATGTTTATAGATTAGATAGAATGTAAGAGTCGTGTAACATAACACATGATGACGTTATGGTCTATGAATCATCACGTTTCATTAGAAACTCAGCATGACTTATTATAATTATAGTATTTGTAAAAAGTATATTTATGTAATAAATATTTATCTTATTTGAAAAGATAGTTTTTTTTATAAAAATAATGGTTTACTAATAATAATTATAACTTTTTTAATAATAATGATATTAACTGTAGTTTTTAAATGAAACGAAAAGTTTGATAATAATAGTAACGAAAATAATACTTTTGATAAAATTATACATAATACTTAATGTTCATAATAATAATAACAACAATCTTTTTATTATTATTATTGTTAGTATTTATAATAATACCACAAAATGATATTACTAGTAAGGATAATAATGTTAGTAATAACAATATTAAATAATAAAAATCCTAATTGTAATTGTAACTATAATATTTATATTAATAATTACAATAATAATAATTCTTAATGTGATTAATAATAATAATACTTCTAACACTTTAGAAGTAACAACAATTATCATATTAATAATAACAACAACAACAACTAATAATAATAATAATAATAATAATAATAATAATAATAATAATAATAATAATAATAATAATAATAATAATAATAATAATAATAATAATAATAATAATAATAATAATAATAATAATAATAAAAGAGTATACCCTTAGAATCTTTTTCTAAAAAGAATTGTCCAAGAGGGGGCTCGAACCCGTGACCTCTCGCTAACACAACCACAACTCTAACCACTCGACCACCACTGTCATTCTGTTATAATAATGAAACCGATTTTATTTATCCAGTTCTACTTTTTGTTCTATCTTCTTCACCCATTCCAAATCGAATAACATCAACTTAATTCATAATCAACAATCCACGATTTTTGGTTTTGCACTTCTAAACTAAACAGACCCATTGTATTGTGTATCCACTTAACAGGATAAATCAAACAGAATGAAAAAGAAAAAAAATAAAAACCGTCGCTGTTACTCTTTTACTATCTCATAATCACTTTTCGAAATTCAGATCGTTTTAGATGATATTTATAACATGAAATAGACTCCAATTCCTTCTTAGAAACTTTCGGGATCGTTAATTACAACATACCTATCGTAGAAATCTCCAATTCGATCATTGAAAACACGTTTGACTTTTTATTCACAAACTTTGACTCAAAAATTCACTTTAAATAGGAAGAATTTGGAAATAATATTTTGCAGATAGTTTTCATAAATGATTCTAAACAAAACAGCATTTATACTTTTTGAAATTATTTTTGAATTCGCGTTTTGACAAAAATTAGTGAAGAACAGGGCAGAAGCCTGTATTCTTTAATTTTTTTATTTAATTCAATCGGTTTGAAGGCTGTGATTTGTAACTGTAATTGTTTATTGATAATGTAGGTTGACTAGAATCGTTGTCAATTGAATTCGATCAACTATATAGTAATATTGAAGTCGACAGTCCTTTAATCAGTAAGAGAATTAAATAAAAAAATAAAAGAGATTGAGACACACAACTGTGAATGGTACGACCTTGGTATCAAATTTCAACCATTAACAGACCAAAACAAAAATACTAACAGTTGAAAGTGAATTGTAATTGGATTTGGAATCTGTTTGTATGAATTCCATTATTTTCTAATTATCTTAATATTAATTAATTAATAAAAAATATATTAGATGTTGATTGTTAACAACTTAGTTGTTTCTTGTGATGAATCTGATTTATAAGATGGGAACAAATTTTAGATAAAGCTGAAGTGATGCTCCTCAATTTCGCGTAATTACTTCTCTACTTTTATAGTTTATTTATAATTAATATTTAATAAATACCACATTTTTAATAATTATATTATTATTGATAATTATATTAGTAACTAATAATAATAGTACTAATATCAATAATAATAATAATAAGTAATAATGATGTTAATAATGTTAATAATACTCTTAGAATAATAAAAATAAAAAAAATTCAAATACTAATAGTAATAATAATAATAAATTAATAATATTAGTAATCTTTAAATGGATATTTTTATTAAAATTTTTCTACTAATCATGATGATATTAATAATGATAAAAATAATATTGATAATATTAATACTAATGTGATAATACAAATGTATCAACTTTTGTAGTTATATATTATATATAATAATACTCATAATACTGATATTATTAATATTTATTTTAATGATAATAATAATAAACTAATAATAACAAGATTACCATATTAACCATATTTTATCTTGTAATTACATATACTAATATTATATTTTATTAACTATGTAATATTTAATAACTTTATAATATATAATTGATGTTATGCGAGGTGTATATGAAATAGTATTAATTTAAATACGAAATACGACGAAATATTACACAAGTTTTAATTATTTATTTACAAAATGGATATACCTAAACCTTGCTACAACACTATAGGCAGTGTACCTAATCGTAGAGTAGTATAGTTTTTAGTAAGTCCGGTTCGTTCCACAGGGAGACGGTTAAACTATATTTTTATATAATTACATTTGTACAAAAATATATAAATATATATATATATAATAATATATATATGGGGGGTTTACCGTTTAATGACCGGTTTGTCGATTTTATATTTTAAGCGAAGCGTAAAGTAAATTTAATTAACAAAATAAAATAAATAACAAAAAATATAAATGACGAATAATTAAAGGTGCGATGAAATATAAAATAATATAATTATGCTTATTTAAACTTCCGTAATCATGATGTTTGATGTGTTAATTTTTAGTTTATTCCCATGGGTTAATTGTTCTTTGTCCTGGATTATTTAATATGCCCGTCTGGTTTTTGTCCATAACAGTCCATCAGTCATAAATATAAAGTGCGAGTGTCCTCGTCAAATTATCCTTATATCCGAAGTCAAATATTCCAACTAATTGGGGACTTAAACTGTAACAAGGTTTTAATACTTTGTTTAATAATTATACCAGGATATCGACTGCGTGTAATCCAAGGTTTAATACTTTGTTAATAATTACGTCAATTGTCCTTGTACATAATTTCACCCATGTTTTAATAATTCTAGTGACTATTAATCCATTTCCGTGTCCCGTTAAATGAACTATTATTCGTACATATAAATTCCCCGCCCATCGTGTCCGATCGAGTGTATATGGTTATTTATAGGAACGTCCAATTGTAAATCTTTATATTAAAATTAACAAACTATCATTTAGTTAAACAAATATAAAGCCCATTAATAGCTCATAGTCTAATTTCCACAAGTGTCGTTCTTTTGTCCAAACCCCAATTATGGTACAAAGCCCAATTACCCAATTTTAATATTTTTAGCCCAACATCATGATTACTTCGTCTTAAATAAGCATAATAATAACTTAAGTACGAGACATTAATTTAAAAAGGAGAACATAGCTTACATTGATTATTTATCGCGTAGTGTTACACGGACAGAGCTCCAACTTTAAAACCCGTAAAATAACCTTTACATTAACCCAAACTAATCTAATATAAAACTAACCTATACTATATATATATTATTATTACATAGGGAGTATTATTATTATTATTATTATTATTATTTTTTGTGTATTAAAACTCGGCAGAAAACGTTGATATTTATAGGACATTTCTGAAATTTCAAACTCCGCGAGTTGCGGCACTTTTACCCTTCAAACTCCACGAGTCGCGGAGTTCATAAATCCAGCTCACACAAGTTTGGATCCTAGTCTGCCGACGGTTTTAATATATAAATATAATATATATATATATATAATTTATATAATTAATTATATATTATATTATATTTATATACATAGTTAACTTGTAATTTTTAGTCCGTTGCGTCGAGCGTTGAGAGTTGACTCTGGTCCCGGTTCCGGATTTTCGAACGTCCTTTCGTATAAGTTAATATCTTGTACTTTGTGTTCCGCAACTTGTACTTTTGTCATTTTTAGACGTTTCTTATCAATAAATTGAACTACTTGGATTGTATCTTGTACATTTGAGCTTTTTGGACGTTTGCGTCTTCAAATCGTCGTTTTCGCCTTTTGTCTTCGCACTTATTTATTTAAACGAATATTACTTGAAAATAGAACAATTGCAACTGAAAACTTTACATATCGGAAGGATATTGCTACTAAATATATGTTCATTTGGAGCACTATCAAATATCCCCACACTTGAACATTGCTTGTCCTCAAGCAATACATAACTTGAAATAATATAATACATCACACGAATCACTTCTTTATTCTTCACACTTTGTACATTAGTGATTTTGATATGGGGGTATGAACAATGGTAGTAACGATGTGGTTTACAGTCCCACATGACTATGAAAATTTAGATCCTTAAGGAAATTGGATTTTTATGAAAACATTTGATCTTTTAAAAATTTATTCTAGCTTTTACCCTAGATAAGTTTTCCGGAATAACCCTTCACCGGTGTTTGCAAAATGTTTTTGTGGGATTTGTGGGTTTCAGATTTGAAAATTTTGGCTCAAAACTTATGGTTTTGTGTCACCCACTTGCTAACCTTGTATTAGGAAAGCAACACGTCCAGTATACTTGCTCCGTATATTATCTTTCGGTAAACTACCGTCCGGTTGTAAAGGAAAGCGTTGAACAAGCAACTGTTAAGGCAATGTCCCCTGACATGCTTTTAATTATGGTCTATAACGTGTCGGACGCAATTTCTATCCTTTGTAGGAGCAATAGTAAAGCTCACCCTTATAATTTTTCGGTATGGCACAAGGTCCTGTCTCTGACCATGCTATGCAACCACCGTTCTTACGGTTGACACCCGATTTGGTTCAGGTGACCTAATGAATTCCAGGTGAATTCCTAGGATTTTACGTTCAATGGTAATGAACGCATTGAAAATAGGTTTTCAGAAAACAAATTGGTTTTAATTTTGATCAAAATATTTTCTCGTTCAAGCTCGAGTTTAGATATCATTGAATTCCATGAGTTTGTAATTCTCAATCTTTAAGGTCAATCTCAAGGATTGAGTAATATCAGTCTTAAAAGCTAATTTTTAATCTTTAAGGAGATTATCCTTTCTGGGGATCTGATTCATTAGTCTTATCAAGCTAATTTGCACGGCGCCCTCCCCATTTTACGAGACAGATCCTCTCATGGTTAGGATAAGTCTGACCACATGGCGACCCTGTTTTATGCTGAGGTCCGTGGATTTCCTGCTGATTTTAGTGATGACTTTTCTAGATTTTTCGTCAACCTACAGCTGGTCTGGACGACAACTTCTTGACCTAAATCAAGAAGCGCGTGTTTTTTTCGGAAGACTTTACTTCCTTTTAATGATGGAATTGATTCATCGTGTAGATCCATCTTTCTTTCAAACATATTATAATAAATCGGGTAAAACTGTTTATTTTCGTCCAAAACAAAAGTACCTGCAATAACTTTACAGAAACATGTGATAGATAGTTTTTAATTGAATAACTTGGTACATTCTCCCCACACTTAGTTTCTTTCTTTGCCTTTTTATTCTCCTTTATTCCATTTTAAATGAATTCAATCGTTTTAGGGTGTTTCTCAATTTATGTCCTTTCCGAGGTAACGATAATTTCGGTATTAACACCTAGTTTTCACCGTTCATAAATATATATAAACATGATTTTAAATTCATTTAGTTGAAAAATTTTCAAAATTTCATAAAATTTGGCAAATAAACCAAGTATAAACCCGAGAGAATTTATAACCCTTCCCCACACTTGAGATCATGCAATGTCCTCATTTGCATGAAATCAGACTCTAATTATAAATTCATGAGGGTGATTAGTGTAGAAAAGTGATTGAAAATACCCAGTTTGTAATTACAAAGCTCGTCGAATGATAGATGGCGCGCCTCATCGTTCATTCCTTCTTGTTTTATCACACATGCTTTTTTTCAAAAACGGCTGCTTTTCTGAACTGTTTACTAATATTTGAAAAAGCGTCTTTTATCCTAATCATGCATTTTTATTAACGAGTTATGCACTAACCCGAACCCCTAATTTAACGTTAAGTGGGGTTAGACTTCCCCATACTTAGCTGACGACATGTGAAGTCGGTAGAATAGGTTCCACGAATTAAAATAGTGAGCCAGTTATTTAAATCTCGGGTGGTATATATTATATCAATGGGTTTAAAGTTTAGACCCACCCGATCGTCACTACCTAATTCTTTTTTAAGTGTAGCTTTTAGTAAATGGATATGTCTCTTTTCTGGTTCTTGGTCAAATGGATCGATATACACCGACATACTTATTTATATAGGGTGGACAATTCCTAATATTTCCTTCCTTTTATTCTCGTGATCAAAGTTTTCACCTCTATTACCCGATTGGGTGAAATCCGAGGTGTCATTATCTATTACAGCTCGTAGTTCATCTTCGGTAGATGACTCGTCTATTGAGAATATTGGGTTGGAAGGTTGTGTAATGATGAAGTTCGGTTTGGCCTCGGGGGTAAAATTTTCAACGTTATCGTTTTCCCAAGAGTACCAATTTGTCACCCTTACTTCTTCTTCATCATCCATTGATGGATTGATGATTTCGTCGGTAGAGGCTAATGTGTCATTATGTTGTGAAATTGGTAAGACTGAATAAAAAATATCATCGGGATAGTTGGTGATTTCGGAGCTCTCGAATTCATCAAAATTCGATGATCTGAGATTTTCTTGCACACTACTCCTCAGATCAACAGCTGTATAATCTGATAGAGTTTCAACTTGCCTATTTACAAACTCTCTCATTTGTTCATTTTGAGCATGAAGTTCTTCGAGTTTGATTTTCATATAATCTAAAGAATTTTCAGACACATACTTTTCCTCGTCCTGTGGTTGTTGAGTTTGGATATATTCTTGGGAATAATCCAAATTAGAATTGTATTCCTCATAATCATTCCATTCAGGTTCTATGGGTTCATAATTTTCCATAGGAACGTAATAATAACATTCCCATGTTGAGTGATAATCTCCACAGATTTCACAACCAGTTATTGTTTCGTCATTCGTGATCTAAGATTGACTGAACGAATTACCATCAAAACCCGTTTGAGAGTATTGATTTAATTGATTTTGGAGTTCAAAAAGAGTTTCCAAGGCCTTGTTTTCAAAATTTTCCATTTTATTGCGATGGCCAAATTTTAGCTACAATGTGGTGCATTTACTAATTATCCTATTAGTTATAAAATAAAATAAAAAAATTATATAATTTATCAAATTAATAGACTTTTCTGCTTTTGTCCACGTTTCGAATAGCCAATAGATGCAGCAGGGAGCCAGAACCCTTTAAATCGGAAGCTCACAACTCAGCCACTAACAAATCCAACTATTACTACGAAGCAGAAAATTTGGATGTCTATCAATTTAACCACTTAAAAAAAAAATTCGTTTGGAATTATTAGAGAAGAAGTAGAGAAAATTTCTAAGTCCTAAAAACTAGCATGTCGAGAAATAAGAAAGAAAAAGAGTGCGCGTCGAAAAATAAAAATAAGAAAGAAAAACGTCGAAACTTAAAAGTCTAAAAATTAAATCTAAAAAGTTGCGCCTAAAGGTATTAAAGCTTAAAGGAATTCTATATCCAAAACGGCAATAACTTAATTAGGCACTAAAATCTAAAAACTGCGTCGCAAAATTCTAAAGCGCCTAAATTTTAATCTAAAGAAAAAGCACTTAAGGGCTTTTACGGCAAAGCCTAAAAATCTAGAAATAAAAATAAACTACGGCAAAAACTAAAACTTAAAACTAGCTACGAACAATAAAAATACAAATATTATGCTAAAAACAAATAAAAATAAACTTAAAGTTGTAAAAAGTACAATTTTTATAAAAATATTATTTTTATCTTTATTATTTTATAAAAGTATTAATTTTTATTTATAATAAAACTAATTAAAATACAAAATACAAATTAATTTAAAAACTAAAACTAAATATTAATAATAATAAATTAAATAGGGTTTATAAATAATAATAATTAATAATATTCCGTAATTAATGTGAAATAGGGTTTTTGGTCAGGCTGGTCAGGGCGGCTCCGCGAGTTGCGGTTCCACGTACCAGCAATTCTCCGCTAGTCGCGGAGTTTGCAAAACGTTTTTTTTATATTATTTTTCTAAAAATATATACAAATATATTTATACAAAAATAAATTAAAAATATAGCGTTTCACCAAGTCCCCGGCAGCAGCGCCAAAAACACTTGATGTTATGCGAGGTGTATATGAAATAGTATTAATTTAAATACGAAATACGACGAAATATTACACAAGTTTTAATTATTTATTTACAAAATGGATATACCTAAATCTTGCTACAACACTATAGGCAGTGTACCTAATCGTAGAGTAGTATAGTTTTTAGTAAGTCCGGTTCGTTCCACAGGGAGACGGTTACACTATATTTTTATATAATTACATTCGTACAAAAATATATAAATATATATATATATAATAATATATAAAAGGGGGGTTTACCGTTTAATGACCGGTTTGTCAATTTTATATTTTAAGCGAAGCGTAAAGTAAATTTAATTAACAAAATAAAATAAATAACAAAAAATATAAATGACGAATAATTAAAGGTGCGATGAAATATAAAATAAAATAATTATGCTTATTTAAACTTCCGTAATCATGATGTTTGATGTGTTGATTTTTAGTTTATTCCCATGGGTTAATTGTTCTTTGTCCTGAATTATTTAATATGCCCGTCTGGTTTTTTTTCCATAACAGTCCATCAGTCATAAATATAAAGTGCGAGTGTCCTCGTCAAATTATCCTTATATCCGAAGTCAAATATTCCAACTAATTGGGGACTTAAACTGTAACAAGGTTTTAATACTTTGTTTAACAATCACACCAGGATATCAACTGCGTGTAATCCAAGGTTTAATACTTTGTTAACGATTACGCCAAGTGTCCTTGTACATAATTTCACCCCTGTTTTAATAATTCTAGTGACTATTAATCCATTCTCGTGTCCGGTTAAATGAACAATTATTCGTACATATAAATTCCCCGCCCATCGTGTCCGATCGAGTGTATATGGTTATTTATAGGGACGTCCAATTGTAAATCTTTATATTAAAATTAACAAACTATCATTTAGTTAAACAAATATAATGCCCATTAATAGCCCATAGTCTAATTTCCACAAGTGTCGTTCTTTTGTCCAAACCCCAATTATGGTACAAAGCCCAATTTTAATATTTTTAGCCCAACATCATGATTACTTCATCTTAAATAAGCATAATAATAACTTAAGTACGAGACATTAATTTAAAAAGGAGAACATAGCTTACATTGATTATTTATCGCGTAGTGTTACACGGACAGAGCTCCAACTTTAAAACCCGTAAAATAACATTTACATTAACCCAAACTAATCTAATATAAAACTAACCTATACTATATATATATTATATATATATTATTATTACATAGGGAGTATTATTATTTTTATTATTTTTTTGTGTATTAAAACTCGGCAGAAAACGTTGATATTTATAGGACATTTCTGAAATTTCAAACTCTGCGAGTTGCGGCACTTTTACCCTTCAAACTCCGCGAGTCGCGGAGTTCGTAAATCCAGCTCACACAAGTTTGGATCCTAGTCTGCCGACGGTTTTAATATATAAATATAATATATATATATATATAATTTATATAATTAATTATATATTATATTATATTTATATACATTGTTAACTTGTAATTTTTAGTCCGTTGCGTCAAGCGTTGAGAGTTGACTCTGGTCCCGGTTCCGGATTTTCGAACATCCTTTCGTATAATTTAATATCTTGTACTTAGTGTTCCGCAACTTGTACTTTTGTCATTTTTAGACGTTTCTTATCAATAAATTGAACCACTTGGATTGTATCTTGTACATTTGAGCTTTTTGGACGTTTGCGTCTTCAAATCGTCGTTTTTACCTTTTGTCTTCGCACTTATTTATTTAAACGAATATTACTTGAAAATAGAACAATTGCAACTGAAAACTTTACATATCGGAAGGATATTGCTACTAAATATATGTTCATTTGGAGCACTATCAATAATATGTATACTTAATATTCATACATGTTAACAGTATACATATAGTAATAGTTATATATACTCAACTACTATGTACAATTATATTTTAAATATCAAGTTTTATGTGTTTGATTTATAATATATAATTATTTACACATAATTGTTCGTGAATCGTCGGAATCGGTCAAAGGTTAAATGCATTCATGGAAATAGTTCAAACATTATGAGACTCAGTTTAATAGACTTTGCTTATCGTGTCAAAATCATATAAGATTAAGTTTAAATTTGGTCGGAAATTCCCGGGTCATCACAGTACCTACCCGTTAAAGAAATTTCGTCCCGAAATTTGAGTGAGGTGGTCATGGCTAACAATAATAATGTTTTCATGACGAATATGAGTTGATAAATTGAGTTTTATCATCATTGAGTAATATGGATATAAATAATTCGATTATTCGAAGAGTACGAATGAAGCTATCACCAAAGAGTGAAATAGAAAAGTAAAGATTCATCTTAACTTTTGACAGAGTCAGGGTTGAATTCCGGAATTCAAGGGATTTAAAGAAAATCTTCGAAATCTATAAGATCGGATTCTTCGATATTTAAGGCAATTAAGATCTCTTTAATTAAATGCGGTCATCTGTCTCGATTGTTACGTCTGATTTTTCCTTTATAATTTAAACTCTTCCGTTCCATTATTCTCGCCATCCATATACTTTCTTTCTTAGTTCATACATCCGAAAAATTATGAAAATGCTTAATCCAATACTGATCCTTGTCCTTATTCTTACTATCGCAATGATCGTTCTTCTTTTCCAACTCCCACCAGAAGAATCGGTTTATTTCTACTATGCTCTAGTGATTATTGTATTTATAATCCTCCCGTGTCTTTATATTGCTATACGCACTGATATTCACGGTTTGTAATTTGTGTTGTTATTGGGCTTTATATCTTCCCTGATATTTCGAAGTCCCTGCTTCTATCTTCTATAATCATTGTCATCCCCAGTTAATATTTCCCCCCTATTTACTGCAATTTATACTCCAATTTCTATTTCGGAGCTTTGTCCCTTCGTTTCTTCTTCTTCTTGCGATTGGGCATTTCTTGTAATGGTCCAGAATTCGCAGATATAAGTTTCAGAATAACATTGTTAATGTCCTAAGAAGAAAACGGTAATAGCACAATTTGACTTGTCAAATTACCAGAATTCAATGGAAAAGATAACTATCAAGAAAATATGTTCTTGATATGTTTATAGATTAGATAGAATGTAAGAGTCGTGTAACATGACACATGATGACGTTATGGTCTGTGAATCATCACGTTTCATTAGAAACTCAGCATGACTTACTGTAATATAATCACGCTGATCAAGTGTCATTATATTATACTAACTCATGCATCAGTTCCCAACATTACTTCAATAACATTCATATTTAAGCTCGAAAGTTTGCAGAATATAGAAACTAACAGTTTCTATATGATGTAACACTGATAGCACGAAGAGATTAATGATTTCAGATAAGAAAAGTTATAAAAATATTTTCAGAAATATGGAGGATATTTATAATGAAAGATACGATAATATCTTTGAATATCTAAGATCAGAGAATGATGGAAACTATTGTCCGCAAGGATTTAGAGTAAGGAGCAAGATATTCACTAAAGACTTCAGCAGGTATTGAATCATTTGGATTCTTTGAAGTCAAACTTATTCTTTGTGATTTGTCCACGGCTTCCTTCATAGTTTCGCATAATTCGCTTTTCGGTACTAAATTTTCTATTGAATGTTTCCAATACTCCATTCTTTATTATCAAACTGTTGGCCGTTTAGACCATCTACGATTTTGCTGTTTCCTCTGCATTTAATGCTACCATATCTGAATCATCGGTTATCAATTCGAGGTGGTTTCAAGGGAATTGTGTTTTTAGATGATTAAACGCTGATGGTACTACGGTGGAACATAAAAGGTTTCCCGGTAACAATAAAAGAACATACATATATATCAAGGTGATAATAAGATTTTTTCGAATGAAAAGTCGAAGTTGACTTGCTGGAGCTGTGACCAAATTTGCTACTTTGAAAGGAATCATCAAGTTATTTTTGGGTAATAATAACACTAAAGGAATTAGCATAGATACGTGTTAAATGTTTACTCAGGTTCCGAGTGTTTTTCAGAGGCATAACTATATGTATCAATCTTTTCTTCCGTAGATGAAGTGCGGTTGGTTCATCCTATCGATTGAGGTGTTTTCAAGAATCATGAAAGGTTTGAATGCAGATTGCAATCGTCAAGATACAAACTAGGTTTAAGATGAACTTAAGTGGCAAATTCGAAGAATTGTTTAGTTTCATATGTTATAATCAATATTTTAATTCATTTTTAATTGTTCAAACTTGGTAGTTGATAAGGCTAAAAAGGAACATATATTTCATAGCAAAATCCCCCAAGAAAGACAAGATTTTAGTTGCAATTGTTCCATTTTCGAGTAATATTCGTTTATTTTAAATAAGTGCGAAGACAAAAGGCGAAAACGAAGATTTGAAAACGCAAAGGTCCAAAAAGCTCAAAAGTACAAGATACAATCAAAAAGGTTCAAATTATTGATGAAGAACGTCTAAAAATGACAAGAGTACGAGTTACAAAATGCAAAGTACACGATATAAAATAGTACGAAAGGACGTTCGAAAATCCGGAACAGGGACATGAGTCAACTCTCAACGCTCGACGCAACGGTGTAAAAATTACGAGTCAACTATGCACAAGAATAAAATATAATATTTAAATAATTTATAATAAGAATAATATTAAATAATAAAAAGTTGTTAATTGAGCATAGTTCAGGGGTCGTAAATGAAAATTCAAATTTTCATTTCGCCTATAAAAGGCTTTGCAATTCATCGATTTAAAGACACTCCTTTTTCAATCCCATTTTCCAATCTTTCTCTTTCGTATATGTAATAAAAATATATATAATTTTAATTTTAATTTTAATTTTAATAATAATTTTAATTATGATTTAATTTAGTTATGGTACAAATGATTTACGGGTTTTAAGTCAAAACTCTGCCCGTGTAATACTACGATATTAATACCCACTGTAAGTTATGTCTTTCCTTTTAAATTTAATGTCTAGTAGCTAAGCCGTTATTATGCTTATTTAATACCGAAGTAATCGTGATGTTGGACTAAATTAAGACGGGACAATTGGACTTTGGACCATAATTAGGATATGGACAAAAGACCGACTCCTGTGGACTTTGGACCATAGACAATTAATAGATGGGGGGTATTGTCTAAATTGAGCGACAACTCATGGGAGCCTGTCGAACCTATCTTCAAATTAATTGATCTAATAATTAATTAAATGGTTATGGATGTCCTATTTAGTGACGTTTATTCGACATCCTTTACAATCGTTTAATTAATTATTTGGGTTGGGTAATTTATTATTCACTATGGCCAAATGGGTAAATTAATATTCATGGACCAATAAAACAGGGGTGGATTACATTCAAGGACACTTGGGGTAATTGTTAACAAAGTATTAAAACCTTGGATTACACGCAGTCGATAACCTGGTGTAATTATCAAACAAAGTATTAAGACCTTGTTACAGTTCGGATCCCTAATTAGTTGGAATATTTGACTTCGGGAATAAGGCTAATTTGCCAAGCAATTTATAATTATGACCGATGAACTATTTTGGACAAAAACCATATAGGTTTCAAATACTTCAGGGCAAAGGACAATTAACCCATTGGACTAAACTAAAATCAAAAAGTCAAACATCATGATTACGGAAGTTTAAATAAGCATAATTATTTTATTGTATTTCTTGCCATACCTTTATTTACTGTCATTTTATTTTCTCGCATTTTTATTTTCTGTCATTTTATTTTCTGTCATTTACTTTATCGCACTTTATTTATTGTTATTTACTTTACTCTCTAAATTAAGTTATTTTTATATTTTATATTAGGTTTTAATTGTGACTTAAGTCTTAAAAATCGACAAACCGGTCATTAAACGGTAAAACCCCCTTTAATAACAATAATAATACTACTTGTATATATATATATATATATATATATATATATATATATATATATATATATATATATATATATATATATATATATATATATATATTTATTTTTGTACAAATATATTTAAAAAAAAAAATATAGCGTTGAACTTCACTAGCTCCCTGTGGAACGAACCGGACTTACTAAAAACTACACTACTCTACGATTAGGTACACTGCCTATAAGTGTTGTAGCAAGGTTTTGGTATATCCCATCCGTAAAATAAATAAAACTTGTAGCATATTTCATCGCTTTTCGTACTAAAAATATATAATATTTCGTACACCCCCGCTACCACATCAAGTTTTTGGCGCCGCTGCCGGGGAGCGCTAAAACGCTATATTTTTAATTTATATTTGTGAAAATATAATTATAAAAAAATTAATTTCGGGGACCGTGTGTCAAATATAGATTTTGTTAAGATTTTAGTAATTTTAGTTCTCTTTAGTTTTTGTAAAATAGATTTTCTTTATGTGATTATATTAAAAACAAAAAACAAAAAAAGGACATGTAGCAATTAGCATCGATTTCTCAATTTCAATTAGTTATCCCTAATGTTGGCCATGGATTGTGGAGTTTGTCCCACATGACATTATCATAAAGCAACTAGCAACTTAAAAAAAAAAAAAAAAAAAGACACGTAGCAATTTCAACATGATTTAAATTGATCCACTAATAAGCCACTATCTTAAAGTAAAAGATTTTTTTTTTTTTTTTTGTCTAATAATTGGGACAGGAACGTATTAAATTATAGAAAGTTGATGTGTGATAGGTATCTAACGCCAAGTTTTTTTTTACGTATAGAAACAGATAAAAAAAGAGTTGATGTGATTGAATTGTGATAGGTACATAAAAGATAAATATGTGATGATAGATTTAATCTAATACCTAACACCGATTGTTTGCTCATTGTTATCCTATGTGGCAATATCATTCACTTTCTATATGTATCTGTAAGTAAACATTGCTCAATTATTATCTAAAAGTGATTTGTCGTTGATAATAATAACCAGTTAGTAGATAGTATTAAAGTTTTATTTATTTAAAAAAAAAAAAAAAAACCTTGTTCTAAGGCAATATATTTCATACGCATGCCAAAAGTACCATGCACATCAAATAGGCTATCACAATTTAGGTGATTTCGAAAAAATAGGCTCATCATTTACTATAAGAAACACTAATATATTGATGTTCATAAATTTATGTGGCCATCAACCTATAAGCATAAATATTTACAATTGCACATCATTTACTTGCAAAAGCACCTAGAACTAATGGCCATCTATAAGAATTAAAATATATTTATACAATAAATAATAATTTTAGTACCTTTTAAGTTACGACGCGCTACTTTCTTATTTTTATTTTTCGACCTTTTATTTATTTATTTATTTTTCGACATTTTTCGGCGCAATCTTTTCCTTTCTTATTTCTCGACGCTCTAGTTTTTAGGACTTAGAATTTTCTCTACTTCTTATCTAATTTCTCAAACGGAAAGAAAAATTATTTAAGCGGTTAAGTTAATAGACGTTGACATTTTTCTGGTTCGTAGTAATAGTTGGATTTGTTAGTGGCAAGTTGTGGGCTTCCGATTTAAAGGGTCCTGGCTTTCTGCTGCATCTTTTGGCTATTCGAAACGTGGGCAAAATCAGAAAAGTCTATTAATTGGACAACTTATATAAGTTTTTCTATTTTTATAACTAATAGGATATTCAGTGAATGCACCGAGCAAAACGTTCACCACCTTTCATACGTTCACCACCTGTAACTCGATCAAGACATCTAGCAAATATTGTCGCCGTTGATTTTTCTTTAGAATCATCATCTAGTCAAACAAGAACTCCAATACAAATTTCCGATAATCCATCTTTTGAACCCGACTTCACAACTAAGAACCCGGAGGATATTCAAGGACAATTCCAAGATCCAGAACCACTAATTATTCCTCCTGAACCACAAACCGTTAAATCAGAATCTTCTAGTGATTCGTATTCAACAAATTTAAATATGGAAAATCTAGAACCTCTAAGTATGGAAGATCGAATGAGAGCTAAACGCACTGGCCAAGGCCATGCAATTATTAAACCAGAAGTTAATGCGCCAGATTATGAAATCAAAGGACAAATTCTACATATGGTGACTAACCAATGCCAATTCAGTGGTGCGCCGAATGAAGATCCTAACGAACATCTTCGAACCTTTAATAGGATCTGTACACTATTCAAGATCCGAGAAGTGGAAGACGAGCAAATCTATCTCATGTTATTTCCCTGGACTTTAAAGGGAGAAGCTAAAGATTGGTTAGAATCGTTACCTGAAGGGGCGATTGACACATGGGATGTTTTAGTTGAAAAATTTCTTAAACAATTCTTTCCGGCATCCAAAGCCGTGAGACTTCAAGGAGAAATTGTTACGTTCACACATAAGCCAAGCGAAACATTATATGAGGCGTGGACAAGATTCGGAAGGATGTTGAGAGGATGTCCTCAACACGGTTTAGATACTTATCAAATAGTACAAATCTTCTACCAAGGTGTCAACGTTGCTACACAAAAAGACATCGACATAACAGCTGGTGGTTCCATTATGAAGAAAACCGCAACTGAAGCTTACAAAATCATTGATAACACAGCATCCCACTCACATGAGTGGCATCAAGAAAAAGATATATATCGTTCATCTAAAGTGGCTAGAGCCGATTCTAGCCATGACTTTGATTCTGTTTCCGCAAAAATAGATGCTTTCGAGAGACGAATGGAAAAGATGAATAAAGATATTCACGCAATACGAATCAGTTGTGCGCAATGTGGTGGACCACACTTATTGAAAGATTGTCACATTGAACCAACCATGGAACAACGAGAGAATGTTTCCTATATGAACCAAAGGCCGGGAAATAATTATCAAAATAATTATCAACCGCCAAAGCTAAACTTCAATCGAAATCAAAACATTCTTTACAATCCAAATGGACCAAACAATAACTCGTACAACCAACAAGGTCCAAATAACCAACCGACTCAAACCAACACTTTCAATCAACAAAGATATGGCTTGTATAAACCACCACAACAAACCGAAGAGAAAAAGCCAAATCTAGAAGAAATAATGGTAAAGCTAGTTGAATCTCAAACCCAATTTATTACATCTCAAACCCAAACAAATGAGAGGTTTGATCAGTCATTAAGAACTCAACAAGCTTCCATTTTGAATCTAGAAAAACACGTAGGTACTCTTGCTAGCATAATGAGTGAGAGGGAACAAGGAAAGCTACCGAGTAATACTGAAGTAAATCCTCGGAATGAGAATGTTAACATGGTGTCAACAAATTCTGAAAAACCAGCTCCAGAAGTTGGGAAGGTTTTAGAAGTGAGTAACAATGAAGAAGTTACACCACCACCACCCGAGTATGTAAAGCCAGTGGTGGCACCATACAAACCACCCATCCCGTTTCCAAGAAAAGGAGTTGAGTATGAGCAAGTGATAGTTAATAAAAATTGTGATACTTCTGAAAAGAAGAAGAAGAAAAAGAATAAGAAAGCACAAGAAACAAAAGCCGTAGAAGTAAACTCGGTGAATACAGTTCCACCAAAACCACCTCCTAGGGTAGGTGATCCGGGTGAATTTATTGTTCCTTGTCTATCTAGTGATTGTGTCATGTATGACGCACTAGCAGATTTAGGTGCGAGTGTAAGTGTTATGCCTCTTTCATTATATAAGAGATTAGGTGTAGGTAAGTTAACTCCAACGGATATGAGTGTTCGACTCTTTGATCAAACCATTAAGCACCCAGTTGGAATTGCTGACAACCTACTCATTCAAGTGGGTAATATAACCTTTCTATTCGAATTCATTGTCATTGACATAGAAGAGGACCCAAACATTCCTCTAATTTTAGGTCGACCATTCTTTGCATCCACCGGGGCGTTATTTGATGTAGGAAATGGAAGAATGACACTTAAAAGTGGTGACAAATCGATCACCTTTATGATTCGAAAGTCTAAATCTCCACCAACCAAAACCGTTGAACCAGTAAAAACAATTGGTAATAACCATGTTGTTTTACCAACTCCAACGGTAGTGCTTAACAATAATAAAACGCCTAATTTTGGGGAAGATGAAGTAACACCTAATGATGACTTGATAACAAAGAACCCCGTTGTTGATACGAAATTAAATGACCCCATTATTAACAGTTCAATGAAGAAACTTTTTAAACGGGCTATCGATGCTAGAAGTAAGGGGAACTTTAAGTTATGTAACCGGTTAGTATCCAATCTGTCGCCTAAAGAAAAGGCGAAGCTAGTTGAATTATGGGATTTCACAGAGGAAGCTAGGCAATGGCTTAAAGAAAAAGTCACAGATATGCAAATTGATTATGGACCAAGAGAAATTGACGATGAAGCTAATCACAATTTCGACACCACAGCTACCTAAGTGTGGGGAGATTCAAATGTTCTAAAAAGAAAATGCTGTCTAGAGTTAGTTGTTCTGTTCTCGTGTAGTTCCGAGAGTGGAATCCGATTGGTCTTTTCCGCTAGCAGACACTAAAGAACTAGTTTTCTCCCTCCATTCTGAATTTTTAGGTTTTATATGAAATTAATATGCTTTTTAAATTTAAGTTTTGTGTGTTTTTAAAAAACAAAATTTACTTTATTTCATTAACGACTGCGTGAAAAAAAAATGATTTCTAAATTCGTCGTGAGTTGAACACTAGGTCATTGAACCGAAATTGCTTTACCCGAGGCCGGGACGACAAATTTTGTTATCATTATTTTTAATTTTATTGATTTAAAGTATGCCAAAAATATTATATGAACGTAGGGAGATATACCCAACTTTAAAAATATGTATATATGTTTGTAGTTTATCTTATGTATAGAACAGGGTAAAACAACGCACTTTCAAAGACGGGCATTAAGTTCAGAAAAGCAACCATTTTTGAAGAAAAACATGTGTGATAAAACAACAAAAGGAATGAACGATGAGGCGCGCCATCTATCATTCGACGAGCTTTGTAATTACAAACTCGGTATTTTTAATCACTTTTCTACGCTAATCACCCTCATGAATTTATAATTATAGTCTGATTTCATGCAAATGAGGGCATTGCATGATCTCAAGTGTGGGGAAGGGTTATAAATTCTCTCGGGTTTACACTTGGTTTATTTGCCAAATTTTGTGAAAATTTGAAAAATTTTCAACTAAATGAACTCAAAATCATGTTTATACATATTTATGAACGGTAAAAACTAGGTGATAATACCGAAATTATCGTTACCTCAAAAAGGACATAAATTGAGAAACAACCCAAAACGCTTGAATTCATTTAAAATGGAATAGAAGAAAATAAAAAGGCAAAGAAAAACATAAATAAAAGCTAAGTGTGGGGAGAATGTACCAAGTTATTCAATTAAAAACTATCTATCACATATTATTGTACAAGATTATTGCAGGTACTTTTGCTTTGGACTAACCTAATCAGTTTTACCCAATTTATTGTAATATATTTGAAAGGAAGATAAATCTACACGATGAATCAATTCCATCATTAAAAGGAAGTAAAGTCTTCCGAAAAAGACACGCGCTTCTTGATTTAGGTCAAGAAGTTGTCGTCCAGACCAGCTGTAGGTTGACGAAAAATCTAGAAAAGTCATCTCTAAAATCAGCAGGAAATCCACGGACCTCAGCATCAAACAGGGTCGCCAAGTGGTCAGATTTATCCTAACCATGAGAAGGATTTATCTCGTACAATGGGGGGGCAACATGCAAATTAGCTTGATAAGACTAATGAATCAGATCCCCAGAAAAGGATAATCTCCTTAAAGATTAAAAATCAGCTTTTAAGCCTGATATTACTCAATCCTTGAGATTGACCTTAAAGATTGAGAATTCAAACTCATGGAATTCGATGATATCTAAACTCGAGCTTGAACGAGAAAATATTTTGATCAAAAATACAAACCGATTTGTTTTCTGAAAACCCATTTTCAATGCGTTCATTACCATTGAACGTAAAATCCTAGGAATTCACCTGGAATTCATTAGGTCACCTGAACCAAATCGGGTGTCAACCGTAAGAACGGTGGTTGCATAGCATGGTCGGAGACAGGACCTTGTGCCAGACCAAAAAATCATAGGATGATCTTTACTATTGCTCCTACCAAGGATAGTACTAGCATCCGACACGTTAAAAGACCATAATCATCTGCATGTCATTAGACATTGCCTTAACAGTTTCTTGTTCATCGCTTTCCTTTACAACCGGACGGTAGTTTACCGAAAGGTAATATACGGGACAAGTAAACTGGACGTGTTGCTTTCTTAATACAAGGTTAGCAAGTGGGTAACACAAAACCATAAGTTTTGAGCTAAAATTTCCAAATCTGAAACCCACAACACCCACAAAAACATTTTGCAAACACCGGTGAAGGGTTATTCCGGAAAACTTATCTAGGGTAAAAGCTAGATTGAATTTTCAAAAGATCAAATGTTTTCATAAAGATCCAGTTTCCTTAAGGATCTAAATTTTTTATAGTCATGTGGGACTGTAAACCGCCTTTCAAATGTGCACTTTGCTTTGGAAACCGAAAGTAAATCGGCTATTTGATTGCAAGTGTCGTTGACCTAAACCCGAGGCAACTGTGGATGACACACCCACCTTTAACCATGGCTCTATCGTTACTATCATTGTTTATACCGCTCTATCAAAATCACTGATGTACAAAGTGTGAAGAATAAAGAAGTGATTCGTGTGATGTATTATATTATTTCAAGACTGTATTGCTTGAGGACAAGCAACGCTCAAGTGTGGGGATATTGATAAGGCTAAAAAGGAACATATATTTCATAGCAAAATCCCCCAAGAAAGACAAGATTTTAGTTGCAATTGTTCCATTTTCGAGTAATATTCGTTTATTTTAAATAAGTGCGAAGACAAAAGGCGAAAACGAAGATTTGAAAACGCAAAGGTCCAAAAAGCTCAAAAGTACAAGATACAATCAAAAAGGTTCAAATTATTGATGAAGAACGTCTAAAAATGACAAGAGTACGAGTTACAAAACGCAAAGTACACGATATAAAATAGTACGAAAGGACGTTCGAAAATCCGGAACAGGGACATGAGTCAACTCTCAACGCTCGACGCAACGGTGTAAAAATTACGAGTCAACTATGCACAAGAATAAAATATAATATTTAAATAATTTATAATAAGAATAATATTAAATAATAAAAAGTTGTTAATTGAGCATAGTTCAGGGGTCGTAAATGAAAATTCAAATTTTCATTTCGCCTATAAAAGGCTTTGCAATTCATCGATTTAAAGACACTCCTTTTTCAATCCCATTTTCCAATCTTTCTCTTTCGTATATGTAATAAAAATATATATAATTTTAATTTTAATTTTAATTTTAATAATAATTTTAATTATGATTTAATTTAGTTATGGTACAAATGATTTACGGGTTTTAAGTCAAAACTCTGCCCGTGTAATACTACGATATTAATACCCACTGTAAGTTATGTCTTTCCTTTTTAATTTAATGTCTAGTAGCTAAGCCGTTATTATGCTTATTTAATACCGAAGTAATCGTGATGTTGGACTAAATTAAGACGGGACAATTGGACTTTGGACCATAATTAGGATATGGACAAAAGACCGACTCCTGTGGACTTTGGACCATAGACAATTAATAGATGGGGGGTATTGTCTAAATTGAGCGACAACTCATGGGAGCCTGTCGAACCTATCTTCAAATTAATTGATCTAATAATTAATTAAATGGTTATGGATGTCCTATTTAGTGACGTTTATTCGACATCCTTTACAATCGTTTAATTAATTATTTGGGTTGGGTAATTTATTATTCACTATGGCCAAATGGGTAAATTAATATTCATGGACCAATAAAACAGGGGTGGATTACATTCAAGGACACTTGGGGTAATTGTTAACAAAGTATTAAAACCTTGGATTACACGCAGTCGATAACCTGGTGTAATTATCAAACAAAGTATTAAGACCTTGTTACAGTTCGGATCCCTAATTAGTTGGAATATTTGACTTCGGGAATAAGGCTAATTTGCCAAGCAATTTATAATTATGACCGATGAACTATTTTGGACAAAAACCATATAGGTTTCAAATACTTCAGGGCAAAGGACAATTAACCCATTGGACTAAACTAAAATCAAAAAGTCAAAAATCATGATTACGGAAGTTTAAATAAGCATAATTATTTTATTGTATTTCTTACCATACCTTTATTTACTGTCATTTTATTTTCTCGCATTTTTATTTTCTGTCATTTTATTTTCTGTCATTTACTTTATCGCACTTTATTTATTGTTATTTACTTTACTCTCTAAATTAAGTTATTTTTATATTTTATATTAGGTTTTAATTGTGACTTAAGTCTTAAAAATCGACAAACCGGTCATTAAACGGTAAAACCCCCTTTAATAACAATAATAATACTACTTGTATATATATATATATATATATATATATATATATATATATATATATATATATTTATTTTTGTACAAATATATTTAAAAAAAAAATATAGCGTTGAACTTCACTAGCTCCCTGTGGAACGAACCGGACTTACTAAAAACTACACTACTCTACGATTAGGTACACTGCCTATAAGTGTTGTAGCAAGGTTTTGGTATATCCCATCCGTAAAATAAATAAAACTTGTAGCATATTTCATCGCTTTTCGTACTAAAAATATATAATATTTCGTACACCCCCGCTACCACATCAAGTTTTTGGCGCCGCTGCCGGGGAGCGCTAAAACGCTATATTTTTAATTTATATTTGTGAAAATATAATTATAAAAAAATTAATTTCGGGGACCGTGTGTCAAATATAGATTTTGTTAAGATTTTAGTAATTTTAGTTCTCTTTAGTTTTTGTAAAATAGATTTTCTTTATGTGATTATATTAAAAACAAAAAACAAAAAAAGGACATGTAGCAATTAGCATCGATTTCTCAATTTCAATTAGTTATCCCTAATGTTGGCCATGGATTGTGGAGTTTGTCCCACATGACATTATCATAAAGCAACTAGCAACTTAAAAAAAAAAAAAAAAGGACACGTAGCAATTTCAACATGATTTAAATTGATCCACTAATAAGCCACTATCTTAAAGTAAAAGATTTTTTTTTTTTTTTTTTTTTTGTCTAATAATTGGGACAGGAACGTATTAAATTATAGAAAGTTGATGTGTGATAGGTATCTAACGCCAAGTTTTTTTTTACGTATAGAAACAGATAAAAAAAGAGTTGATGTGATTGAATTGTGATAGGTACATAAAAGATAAATATGTGATGATAGATTTAATCTAATACCTAACACCGATTGTTTGCTCATTGTTATCCTATGTGGCAATATCATTCACTTTCTATATGTATCTGTAAGTAAACATTGCTCAATTATTATCTAAAAGTGATTTGTCGTTGATAATAATAACCAGTTAGTAGATAGTATTAAAGTTTTATTTATTTAAAAAAAAAAAAAAAAACCTTGTTCTAAGGCAATATATTTCATACGCATGCCAAAAGTACCATGCACATCAAATAGGCTATCACAATTTAGGTGATTTCGAAAAAATAGGCTCATCATTTACTATAAGAAACACTAATATATTGATGTTCATAAATTTATGTGGCCATCAACCTATAAGCATAAATATTTACAATTGCACATCATTTACTTGCAAAAGCACCTAGAACTAATGGCCATCTATAAGAATTAAAATATATTTATACAATAAATAATAATTTTAGTACCTTTTAAGTTACGACGCGCTACTTTCTTATTTTTATTTTTCGACCTTTTATTTATTTATTTATTTTTCGACATTTTTCGGCGCAATCTTTTCCTTTCTTATTTCTCGACGCTCTAGTTTTTAGGACTTAGAATTTTCTCTACTTCTTATCTAATTTCTCAAACGGAAAGAAAAATTATTTAAGCGGTTAAGTTAATAGACGTTGACATTTTTCTGGTTCGTAGTAATAGTTGGATTTGTTAGTGGCAAGTTGTGGGCTTCCGATTTAAAGGGTCCTGGCTTTCTGCTGCATCTTTTGGCTATTCGAAACGTGGGCAAAATCAGAAAAGTCTATTAATTGGACAACTTATATAAGTTTTTCTATTTTTATAACTAATAGGATATTCAGTGAATACACCGAGCAAAACGTTCACCACCTTTCATACGTTCACCACCTGTAACTCGATCAAGACATCTAGCAAATATTGTCGCCGTTGATTTTTCTTTAGAATCATCATCTAGTCAAACAAGAACTCCAATACAAATTTCCGATAATCCATCTTTTGAACCCGACTTCACAACTAAGAACCCGGAGGATATTCAAGGACAATTCCAAGATCCAGAACCACTAATTATTCCTCCTGAACCACAAACCGTTAAATCAGAATCTTCTAGTGATTCGTATTCAACAAATTTAAATATGGAAAATCTAGAACCTCTAAGTATGGAAGATCGAATGAGAGCTAAACGCACTGGCCAAGGCCATGCAATTATTAAACCAGAAGTTAATGCGCCAGATTATGAAATCAAAGGACAAATTCTACATATGGTGACTAACCAATGCCAATTCAGTGGTGCGCCGAATGAAGATCCTAACGAACATCTTCGAACCTTTAATAGGATCTGTACACTATTCAAGATCCGAGAAGTGGAAGACGAGCAAATCTATCTCATGTTATTTCCCTGGACTTTAAAGGGAGAAGCCAAAGATTGGTTAGAATCGTTACCTGAAGGGGCGATTGACACATGGGATGTTTTAGTTGAAAAATTTCTTAAACAATTCTTTCCGGCATCCAAAGCCGTGAGACTTCAAGGAGAAATTGTTACGTTCACACAGAAGCCAAGCGAAACATTATATGAGGCGTGGACAAGATTCGGAAGGATGTTGAGAGGATGTCCTCAACACGGTTTAGATACTTATCAAATAGTACAAATCTTCTACCAAGGTGTCAACGTTGCTACACAAAAAGACATCGACATAACAGCTGGTGGTTCCATTATGAAGAAAACCGCAACTGAAGCTTACAAAATCATTGATAACACAGCATCCCACTCACATGAGTGGCATCAAGAAAAAGATATATATCGTTCATCTAAAGTGGCTAGAGCCGATTCTAGCCATGACTTTGATTCTGTTTCCGCAAAAATAGATGCTTTCGAGAGACGAATGGAAAAGATGAATAAAGATATTCACGCAATACGAATCAGTTGTGCGCAATGTGGTGGACCACACTTATTGAAAGATTGTCACATTGAACCAACCATGGAACAACGAGAGAATGTTTCCTATATGAACCAAAGGCCGGGAAATAATTATCAAAATAATTATCAACCGCCAAAGCTAAACTTCAATCGAAATCAAAACATTCTTTACAATCCAAATGGACCAAACAATAACTCGTACAACCAACAAGGTCCAAATAACCAACCGACTCAAACCAACACTTTCAATCAACAAAGACATGGCTTGTATAAACCACCACAACAAACCGAAGAGAAAAAGCCAAATCTAGAAGAAATAATGGCAAAGCTAGTTGAATCTCAAACCCAATTTATTACATCTCAAACCCAAACAAATGAGAGGTTTGATCAGTCATTAAGAACTCAACAAGCTTCCATTTTGAATCTAGAAAAACACGTAGGTACTCTTGCTAGCATAATGAGTGAGAGGGAACAAGGAAAGCTACCGAGTAATACTGAAGTAAATCCTCGGAATGAGAATGTTAACATGGTGTCAACAAATTCTGAAAAACCAGCTCCAGAAGTTGGGAAGGTTTTAGATGTGAGTAACAATGAAGAAGTTACACCACCACTACCCGAGTATGTAAAGCCAGTGGTGGCACCATACAAACCACCCATCCCGTTTCCAAGAAAAGGAGTTGAGTATGAGCAAGTGATAGTTAATAAAAATTGTGATACTTCTGAAAAGAAGAAGAAGAAAAAGAATAAGAAAGCACAAGAAACAAAAGCCGTAGAAGTAAACCCGGTGAATACAGTTCCACCAAAACCACCTCCTAGGGTAGGTGATCCGGGTGAATTTATTGTTCCTTGTCTATCTAGTGATTGTGTCATGTATGACGCACTAGCAGATTTAGGTGCGAGTGTAAGTGTTATGCCTCTTTCATTATATAAGAGATTAGGTGTAGGTAAGTTAACTCCAACGGATATGAGTGTTCGACTCTTTGATCAAACCATTAAGCACCCAGTTGGAATTGCTGACAACCTACCCATTCAAGTGGGTAATATAACCTTTCTAGTCGAATTCATTGTCATTGACATAGAAGAGGACCCAAACATTCCTCTAATTTTAGGTCGACCATTCTTTGCGTCCACCGGGGCGTTATTTGATGTAGGAAATGGAAGAATGACACTTAAAAGTGGTGACAAATCGATCACCTTTATGATTCGAAAGTCTAAATCTCCACCAACCAAAACCGTTGAACCAGTAAAAACAATTGGTAATAACCATGTTGTTTTACCAACTCCAACGGTAGTGCTTAACAATAATAAAATGCCTAATTTTGGGGAAGATGAAGTAACACCTAATGATGACTTGATAACAAAGAACCCCGTTGTTGATACGAAATTAAATGACCCCATTATTAACAGTTCAATGAAGAAACTTTTTAAACGGGCTATCGATGCTAGAAGTAAGGGGAACTTTAAGTTATGTAACCGGTTAGTATCCAATCTGTCGCCTAAAGAAAAGGCGAAGCTAGTTGAATTATGGGATTTCACAGAAGAAGCTAGGCAATGGCTTAAAGAAAAAGTCACAGATATGCAAATTGATTATGGACCAAGAGAAATTGACGATGAAGCTAATCACAATTTCGACACCACAGCTACCTAAGTGTGGGGAGATTCAAATGTTCTAAAAAGAAAATGCTGTATAGAGTTAGTTGTTCTGTTCTCGTGTAGTTCCGAGAGTGGAATCCGATTGGTCTTTTCCGCTAGCAGACACTAAAGAACTAGTTTTCTCCCTCCATTCTGAATTTTTAGGTTTTATATGAAATTAATATGCTTTTTAAATTTAAGTTTTGTGTGTTTTTAAAAAACAAAATTTACTTTATTTCATTAACGACTGCGTGAAAAAAAAAATGATTTCTAAATTCGTCGTGAGTTGAACACTAGGTCATTGAACCGAAATTGCTTTACCCGAGGCCGGGACGACAAATTTTGTTATCATTATTTTTAATTTTATTGATTTAAAGTATGCCAAAAATATTATATGAACGTAGGGAGATATACCCAACTTTAAAAATATGTATATATGTTTGTAGTTTATCTTATGTATAGAACAGGGTAAAACAACGCACTTTCAAAGACGGGCATTAAGTTCAGAAAAGCAACCATTTTTGAAGAAAAACATGTGTGATAAAACAACAAAAGGAATGAACGATGAGGCGCGCCATCTATCATTCGACGAGCTTTGTAATTACAAACTCGGTATTTTTAATCACTTTTCTACGCTAATCACCCTCATGAATTTATAATTATAGTCTGATTTCATGCAAATGAGGGCATTGCATGATCTCAAGTGTGGGGAAGGGTTATAAATTCTCTCGGGTTTACACTTGGTTTATTTGCCAAATTTTGTGAAAATTTGAAAAATTTTCAACTAAATGAACTCAAAATCATGTTTATACATATTTATGAACGGTAAAAACTAGGTGATAATACCGAAATTATCGTTACCTCAAAAAGGACATAAATTGAGAAACAACCCAAAACGCTTGAATTCATTTAAAATGGAATAGAAGAAAATAAAAAGGCAAAGAAAAACATAAATAAAAGCTAAGTGTGGGGAGAATGTACCAAGTTATTCAATTAAAAACTATCTATCACATATTATTGTACAAGATTATTGCAGGTACTTTTGCTTTGGACTAACCTAATCAGTTTTACCCAATTTATTGTAATATATTTGAAAGGAAGATAAATCTACACGATGAATCAATTCCATCATTAAAAGGAAGTAAAGTCTTCCGAAAAAGACACGCGCTTCTTGATTTAGGTCAAGAAGTTGTCGTCCAGACCAGCTGTAGGTTGACGAAAAATCTAGAAAAGTCATCTCTAAAATCAGCAGGAAATCCACGGACCTCAGCATCAAACAGGGTCGCCAAGTGGTCAGATTTATCCTAACCATGAGAAGGATTTATCTCGTACAATGGGGGGGCAACGTGCAAATTAGCTTGATAAGACTAATGAATCAGATCCCCAGAAAAGGATAATCTCCTTAAAGATTAAAAATCAGCTTTTAAGCCTGATATTACTCAATCCTTGAGATTGACCTTAAAGATTGAGAATTCAAACTCATGGAATTCGATGATATCTAAACTCGAGCTTGAACGAGAAAATATTTTGATCAAAAATACAAACCGATTTGTTTTCTGAAAACCCATTTTCAATGCGTTCATTACCATTGAACGTAAAATCCTAGGAATTCACCTGGAATTCATTAGGTCACCTGAACCAAATCGGGTGTCAACCGTAAGAACGGTGGTTGCATAGCATGGTCGGAGACAGGACCTTGTGCCAGACCAAAAAATCATAGGATGATCTTTACTATTGCTCCTACCAAGGATAGTACTAGCATCCGACACGTTAAAAGACCATAATCATCTGCATGTCATTAGACATTGCCTTAACAGTTTCTTGTTCATCGCTTTCCTTTACAACCGGACGGTAGTTTACCGAAAGGTAATATACGGGACAAGTAAACTGGACGTGTTGCTTTCTTAATACAAGGTTAGCAAGTGGGTAACACAAAACCATAAGTTTTGAGCTAAAATTTCCAAATCTGAAACCCACAACACCCACAAAAACATTTTGCAAACACCGGTGAAGGGTTATTCCGGAAAACTTATCTAGGGTAAAAGCTAGATTGAATTTTCAAAAGATCAAATGTTTTCATAAAGATCCAGTTTCCTTAAGGATCTAAATTTTTTATAGTCATGTGGGACTGTAAACCGCCTTTCAAATGTGCACTTTGCTTTGGAAACCGAAAGTAAATCGGCTATTTGATTGCAAGTGTCGTTGACCTAAACCCGAGGCAACTGTGGATGACACACCCACCTTTAACCATGGCTCTATCGTTACTATCATTGTTTATACCGCTCTATCAAAATCACTGATGTACAAAGTGTGAAGAATAAAGAAGTGATTCGTGTGATGTATTATATTATTTCAAGACTGTATTGCTTGAGGACAAGCAACGCTCAAGTGTGGGGATATTGATAAGGCTAAAAAGGAACATATATTTCATAGCAAAATCCCCCAAGAAAGACAAGATTTTAGTTGCAATTGTTCCATTTTCGAGTAATATTCGTTTATTTTAAATAAGTGCGAAGACAAAAGGCGAAAACGAAGATTTGAAAACGCAAAGGTCCAAAAAGCTCAAAAGTACAAGATACAATCAAAAAGGTTCAAATTATTGATGAAGAACGTCTAAAAATGACAAGAGTACGAGTTACAAAACGCAAAGTACACGATATAAAATAGTACGAAAGGACGTTCGAAAATCCGGAACAGGGACATGAGTCAACTCTCAACGCTCGACGCAACGGTGTAAAAATTACGAGTCAACTATGCACAAGAATAAAATATAATATTTAAATAATTTATAATAAGAATAATATTAAATAATAAAAAGTTGTTAATTGAGCATAGTTCAGGGGTCGTAAATGAAAATTCAAATTTTCATTTCGCCTATAAAAGGCTTTGCAATTCATCGATTTAAAGACACTCCTTTTTCAATCCCATTTTCCAATCTTTCTCTTTCGTATATGTAATAAAAATATATATAATTTTAATTTTAATTTTAATTTTAATAATAATTTTAATTATGATTTAATTTAGTTATGGTACAAATGATTTACGGGTTTTAAGTCAAAACTCTGCCCGTGTAATACTACGATATTAATACCCACTGTAAGTTATGTCTTTCCTTTTTAATTTAATGTCTAGTAGCTAAGCCGTTATTATGCTTATTTAATACCGAAGTAATCGTGATGTTGGACTAAATTAAGACGGGACAATTGGACTTTGGACCATAATTAGGATATGGACAAAAGACCGACTCCTGTGGACTTTGGACCATAGACAATTAATAGATGGGGGGTATTGTCTAAATTGAGCGACAACTCATGGGAGCCTGTCGAACCTATCTTCAAATTAATTGATCTAATAATTAATTAAATGGTTATGGATGTCCTATTTAGTGACGTTTATTCGACATCCTTTACAATCGTTTAATTAATTATTTGGGTTGGGTAATTTATTATTCACTATGGCCAAATGGGTAAATTAATATTCATGGACCAATAAAACAGGGGTGGATTACATTCAAGGACACTTGGGGTAATTGTTAACAAAGTATTAAAACCTTGGATTACATGCAGTCGATAACCTGGTGTAATTATCAAACAAAGTATTAAGACCTTGTTACAGTTCGGATCCCTAATTAGTTGGAATATTTGACTTCGGGAATAAGGCTAATTTGCCAAGCAATTTATAATTATGACCGATGAACTATTTTGGACAAAAACCATATAGGTTTCAAATACTTCAGGGCAAAGGACAATTAACCCATTGGACTAAACTAAAATCAAAAAGTCAAAAATCATGATTACGGAAGTTTAAATAAGCATAATTATTTTATTGTATTTCTTACCATACCTTTATTTACTGTCATTTTATTTTCTCGCATTTTTATTTTCTGTCATTTTATTTTCTGTCATTTACTTTATCGCACTTTATTTATTGTTATTTACTTTACTCTCTAAATTAAGTTATTTTTATATTTTATATTAGGTTTTAATTGTGACTTAAGTCTTAAAAATCGACAAACCGGTCATTAAACGGTAAAACCCCCTTTAATAACAATAATAATACTACTTGTATATATATATATATATATATATATATATTTTTATTTTTGTACAAATATATTTAAAAAAAAAATATAGCGTTGAACTTCACTAGCTCCCTGTGGAACGAACCGGACTTACTAAAAACTACACTACTCTACAATTAGGTACACTGCCTATAAGTGTTGTAGCAAGGTTTTGGTATATTCCATCCGTAAAATAAATAAAACTTGTAGCATATTTCATCGCTTTTCGTACTAAAAATATATAATATTTCGTACACCCCCGCTACCACATCAAGTTTTTGGCGCCGCTGCCGGGGAGCGCTAAAACGCTATATTTTTAATTTATATTTGTGAAAATATAATTATAAAAAAATTAATTTCGGGGACCGTGTGTCAAATATAGATTTTGTTAAGATTTTAGTAATTTTAGTTCTCTTTAGTTTTTGTAAAATAGATTTTCTTTATGTGATTATATTAAAAACAAAAAACAAAAAAAGGACATGTAGCAATTAGCATCGATTTCTCAATTTCAATTAGTTATCCCTAATGTTGGCCATGGATTGTGGAGTTTGTCCCACATGACATTATCATAAAGCAACTAGCAACTTAAAAAAAAAAAAAAAAAGGACACGTAGCAATTTCAACATGATTTAAATTGATCCACTAATAAGCCACTATCTTAAAGTAAAAGATTTTTTTTTTTTTTTTTTGTCTAATAATTGGGACAGGAACGTATTAAATTATAGAAAGTTGATGTGTGATAGGTATCTAACGCCAAGTTTTTTTTTACGTATAGAAACAGATAAAAAAAGAGTTGATGTGATTGAATTGTGATAGGTACATAAAAGATAAATATGTGATGATAGATTTAATCTAATACCTAACACCGATTGTTTGCTCATTGTTATCCTATGTGGCAATATCATTCACTTTCTATATGTATCTGTAAGTAAACATTGCTCAATTATTATCTAAAAGTGATTTGTCGTTGATAATAATAACCAGTTAGTAGATAGTATTAAAGTTTTATTTATTTAAAAAAAAAAAAAAAAACCTTGTTCTAAGGCAATATATTTCATACGCATGCCAAAAGTACCATGCACATCAAATAGGCTATCACAATTTAGGTGATTTCGAAAAAATAGGCTCATCATTTACTATAAGAAACACTAATATATTGATGTTCATAAATTTATGTGGCCATCAACCTATAAGCATAAATATTTACAATTGCACATCATTTACTTGCAAAAGCACTTAGAACTAATGGCCATCTATAAGAATTAAAATATATTTATACAATAAATAATAATTTTAGTACCTTTTAAGTTACGACACGCTACTTTCTTATTTTTATTTTTCGACCTTTTATTTATTTATTTATTTTTCGACATTTTTCGGCGCAATCTTTTCCTTTCTTATTTCTCGACGCTCTAGTTTTTAGGACTTAGAATTTTCTCTACTTCTTATCTAATTTCTCAAACGGAAAGAAAAATTATTTAAGCGGTTAAGTTAATAGACGTTGACATTTTTCTGGTTCGTAGTAATAGTTGGATTTGTTAGTGGCAAGTTGTGGGCTTCCGATTTAAAGGGTCCTGGCTTTCTGCTGCATCTTTTGGCTATTCGAAACGTGAGCAAAATCAGAAAAGTCTATTAATTGGACAACTTATATAAGTTTTTCTATTTTTATAACTAATAGGATATTCAGTGAATGCACCGAGCAAAACGTTCACCACCTTTCATACGTTCACCACCTGTAACTCGATCAAGACATCTAGCAAATATTGTCGCCGTTGATTTTTCTTTAGAATCATCATCTAGTCAAACAAGAACTCCAATACAAATTTCCGATAATCCATCTTTTGAACCCGACTTCACAACTAAGAACCCGGAGGATATTCAAGGACAATTCCAAGATCCAGAACCACTAATTATTCCTCCTGAACCACAAACCGTTAAATCAGAATCTTCTAGTGATTCGTATTCAACAAATTTAAATATGGAAAATCTAGAACCTCTAAGTATGGAAGATCGAATGAGAGCTAAACGCACTGGCCAAGGCCAGGCAATTATTAAACCAGAAGTTAATGCGCCAGATTATGAAATCAAAGGACAAATTCTACATATGGTGACTAACCAATGCCAATTCAGTGGTGCGCCGAATGAAGATCCTAACGAACATCTTCGAACCTTTAATAGGATCTGTACACTATTCAAGATCCGAGAAGTGGAAGACGAGCAAATCTATCTCATGTTATTTCCCTGGACTTTAAAGGGAGAAGCCAAAGATTGGTTAGAATCGTTACCTGAAAGGGCGATTGACACATGGGATGTTTTAGTTGAAAAATTTCTTAAACAATTCTTTCCGGCATCCAAAGCTGTGAGACTTCAAGGAGAAATTGTTACGTTCACACAGAAGCCAAGCGAAACATTATATGAGGCGTGGACAAGATTCGGAAGGATGTTGAGAGGATGTCCTCAACACGGTTTAGATACTTATCAAATAGTACAAATCTTCTACCAAGGTGTCAACGTTGCTACACAAAAAGACATCGACATAACAGCTGGTGGTTCCATTATGAAGAAAACCGCAACTGAAGCTTACAAAATCATTGATAACACAGCATCCCACTCACATGAGTGGCATCAAGAAAAAGATATATATCGTTCATCTAAAGTGGCTAGAGCCGATTCTAGCCATGACTTTGATTCTGTTTCCGCAAAAATAGATGCTTTCGAGAGACGAATGGAAAAGATGAATAAAGATATTCACGCAATACGAATCAGTTGTGCGCAATGTGGTGGACCACACTTATTGAAAGATTGTCACATTGAACCAACCATGGAACAACGAGAGAATGTTTCCTATATGAACCAAAGGCCGGGAAATAATTATCAAAATAATTATCAACCGCCAAAGCTAAACTTCAATCGAAATCAAAACATTCTTTACAATCCAAATGGACCAAACAATAACTCGTACAACCAACAAGGTCCAAATAACCAACCGACTCAAACCAACACTTTCAATCAACAAAGATATGGCTTGTATAAACCACCACAACAAACCGAAGAGAAAAAGCCAAATCTAGAAGAAATAATGGTAAAGCTAGTTGAATCTCAAACCCAATTTATTACATCTCAAACCCAAACAAATGAGAGGTTTGATCAGTCATTAAGAACTCAACAAGCTTCCATTTTGAATCTAGAAAAACACGTAGGTACTCTTGCTAGCATAATGAGTGAGAGGGAACAAGGAAAGCTACCGAGTAATACTGAAGTAAATCCTCGGAATGAGAATGTTAACATGGTGTCAACAAATTCTGAAAAACCAGCTCCAGAAGTTGGGAAGGTTTTAGATGTGAGTAACAATGAAGAAGTTACACCACCACCACCCGAGTATGTAAAGCCAGTGGTGGCACCATACAAACCACCCATCCCGTTTCCAAGAAAAGGAGTTGAGTATGAGCAAGTGATAGTTAATAAAAATTGTGATACTTCTGAAAAGAAGAAGAAGAAAAAGAATAAGAAAGCACAAGAAACAAAAGCCGTAGAAGTAAACCCGGTGAATACAGTTCCACCAAAACCACCTCCTAGGGTAGGTGATCCGGGTGAATTTATTGTTCCTTGTCTATCTAGTGATTGTGTCATGTATGACGCACTAGCAGATTTAGGTGCGAGTGTAAGTGTTATGCCTCTTTCATTATATAAGAGATTAGGTGTAGGTAAGTTAACTCCAACGGATATGAGTGTTCGACTCTTTGATCAAACCATTAAGCACCCAGTTGGAATTGCTGACAACCTACCCATTCAAGTGGGTAATATAATCTTTCTAGTCGAATTCATTGTCATTGACATAGAAGAGGACCCAAACATTCCTCTAATTTTAGGTCGACCATTCTTTGCGTCCACCGGGGCGTTATTTGATGTAGGAAATGGAAGAATGACACTTAAAAGTGGTGACAAATCGATCACCTTTATGATTCGAAAGTCTAAATCTCCACCAACCAAAACCGTTGAACCAGTAAAAACAATTGGTAATAACCATGTTGTTTTACCAACTCCAACGGTAGTGCTTAACAATAATAAAACGCCTAATTTTGGGGAAGATGAAGTAACACCTAATGATGACTTGATAACAAAGAACCCCGTTGTTGATACGAAATTAAATGACCCCATTATTAACAGTTCAATGAAGAAACTTTTTAAACGGGCTATCGATGCTAGAAGTAAGGGGAACTTTAAGTTATGTAACCGGTTAGTATCCAATCTGTCGCCTAAAGAAAAGGCGAAGCTAGTTGAATTATGGGATTTCACAGAAGAAGCTAGGCAATGGCTTAAAGAAAAAGTCACAGATATGCAAATTGATTATGGACCAAGAGAAATTGACGATGAAGCTAATCACAATTTCGACACCACAGCTACCTAAGTGTGGGGAGATTCAAATGTTCTAAAAAGAAAATGCTGTCTAGAGTTAGTTGTTCTGTTCTCGTGTAGTTCCGAGAGTGGAATCCGATTGGTCTTTTCCGCTAGCAGACACTAAAGAACTAGTTTTCTCCCTCCATTCTGAATTTTTAGGTTTTATATGAAATTAATATGCTTTTTAAATTTAAGTTTTGTGTGTTTTTAAAAAACAAAATTTACTTTATTTCATTAACGACTGTGTGAAAAAAAAATGATTTCTAAATTCGTCGTGAGTCGAACACTAGGTCATTGAACCGAAATTGCTTTACCCGAGGCCGGGACGACAAATTTTGTTATCATTATTTTTAATTTTATTGATTTAAAGTATGCCAAAAATATTATATGAACGTAGGGAGATATACCCAACTTTAAAAATATGTATATATGTTTGTAGTTTATCTTATGTATAGAACAGGGTAAAACAACGCACTTTCAAAGACGGGCATTAAGTTCAGAAAAGCAACCATTTTTGAAGAAAAACATGTGTGATAAAACAACAAAAGGAATGAACGATGAGGCGCGCCATCTATCATTCGACGAGCTTTGTAATTACAAACTCGGTATTTTTAATCACTTTTCTACGCTAATCACCCTCATGAATTTATAATTATAGTCTGATTTCATGCAAATGAGGGCATTGCATGATCTCAAGTGTGGGGAAGGGTTATAAATTCTCTCGGGTTTACACTTGGTTTATTTGCCAAATTTTGTGAAAATTTGAAAAATTTTCAACTAAATGAACTCAAAATCATGTTTATACATATTTATGAACGGTAAAAACTAGGTGATAATACCGAAATTATCGTTACCTCAAAAAGGACATAAATTGAGAAACAACCCAAAACGCTTGAATTCATTTAAAATGGAATAGAAGAAAATAAAAAGGCAAAGAAAAACATAAATAAAAGCTAAGTGTGGGGAGAATGTACCAAGTTATTCAATTAAAAACTATCTATCACATATTATTGTACAAGATTATTGCAGGTACTTTTGCTTTGGACTAACCTAATCAGTTTTACCCAATTTATTGTAATATATTTGAAAGGAAGATAAATCTACACGATGAATCAATTCCATCATTAAAAGGAAGTAAAGTCTTCCGAAAAAGACACGCGCTTCTTGATTTAGGTCAAGAAGTTGTCGTCCAGACCAGCTGTAGGTTGACGAAAAATCTAGAAAAGTCATCTCTAAAATCAGCAGGAAATCCACGGACCTCAGCATCAAACAGGGTCGCCAAGTGGTCAGATTTATCCTAACCATGAGAAGGATTTATCTCGTACAATGGGGGGGCAACGTGCAAATTAGCTTGATAAGACTAATGAATCAGATCCCCAGAAAAGGATAATCTCCTTAAAGATTAAAAATCAGCTTTTAAGCCTGATATTACTCAATCCTTGAGATTGACCTTAAAGATTGAGAATTCAAACTCATGGAATTCGATGATATCTAAACTCGAGCTTGAACGAGAAAATATTTTGATCAAAAATACAAACCGATTTGTTTTCTGAAAACCCATTTTCAATGCGTTCATTACCATTGAACGTAAAATCCTAGGAATTCACCTGGAATTCATTAGGTCACCTGAACCAAATCGGGTGTCAACCGTAAGAACGGTGGTTGCATAGCATGGTCGGAGACAGGACCTTGTGCCAGACCAAAAAATCATAGGATGATCTTTACTATTGCTCCTACCAAGGATAGTACTAGCATCCGACACCTTAAAAGACCATAATCATCTGCATGTCATTAGACATTGCCTTAACAGTTTCTTGTTCATCGCTTTCCTTTACAACCGGACGGTAGTTTACCGAAAGGTAATATACGGGACAAGTAAACTGGACGTGTTGCTTTCTTAATACAAGGTTAGCAAGTGGGTAACACAAAACCATAAGTTTTGAGCTAAAATTTCCAAATCTGAAACCCACAACACCCACAAAAACATTTTGCAAACACCGGTGAAGGGTTATTCCGGAAAACTTATCTAGGGTAAAAGCTAGATTGAATTTTCAAAAGATCAAATGTTTTCATAAAGATCCAGTTTCCTTAAGGATCTAAATTTTTTATAGTCATGTGGGACTGTAAACCGCCTTTCAAATGTGCACTTTGCTTTGGAAACCGAAAGTAAATCGGCTATTTGATTGCAAGTGTCGTTGACCTAAACCTGAGGCAACTGTGGATGACACACCCACCTTTAACCATGGCTCTATCGTTACTATCATTGTTTATACCGCTCTATCAAAATCACTGATGTACAAAGTGTGAAGAATAAAGAAGTGATTCGTGTGATGTATTATATTATTTCAAGACTGTATTGCTTGAGGACAAGCAACGCTCAAGTGTGGGGATATTGATAAGGCTAAAAAGGAACATATATTTCATAGCAAAATCCCCCAAGAAAGACAAGATTTTAGTTGCAATTGTTCCATTTTCGAGTAATATTCGTTTATTTTAAATAAGTGCGAAGACAAAAGGCGAAAACGAAGATTTGAAAACGCAAAGGTCCAAAAAGCTCAAAAGTACAAGATACAATCAAAAAGGTTCAAATTATTGATGAAGAACGTCTAAAAATGACAAGAGTACGAGTTACAAAACGCAAAGTACACGATATAAAATAGTACGAAAGGACGTTCGAAAATCCGGAACAGGGACATGAGTCAACTCTCAACGCTCGACGCAACGGTGTAAAAATTACGAGTCAACTATGCACAAGAATAAAATATAATATTTAAATAATTTATAATAAGAATAATATTAAATAATAAAAAGTTGTTAATTGAGCATAGTTCAGGGGTCGTAAATGAAAATTCAAATTTTCATTTCGCCTATAAAAGGCTTTGCAATTCATCGATTTAAAGACACTCCTTTTTCAATCCCATTTTCCAATCTTTCTCTTTCGTATATGTAATAAAAATATATATAATTTTAATTTTAATTTTAATTTTAATAATAATTTTAATTATGATTTAATTTAGTTATGGTACAAATGATTTACGGGTTTTAAGTCAAAACTCTGCCCGTGTAATACTACGATATTAATACCCACTGTAAGTTATGTCTTTCCTTTTTAATTTAATGTCTAGTAGCTAAGCCGTTATTATGCTTATTTAATACCGAAGTAATCGTGATGTTGGACTAAATTAAGACGGGACAATTGGACTTTGGACCATAATTAGGATATGGACAAAAGACCGACTCCTGTGGACTTTGGACCATAGACAATTAATAGATGGGGGGTATTGTCTAAATTGAGCGACAACTCATGGGAGCCTGTCGAACCTATCTTCAAATTAATTGATCTAATAATTAATTAAATGGTTATGGATGTCCTATTTAGTGACGTTTATTCGACATCCTTTACAATCGTTTAATTAATTATTTGGGTTGGGTAATTTATTATTCACTATGGCCAAATGGGTAAATTAATATTCATGGACCAATAAAATAGGGGTGGATTACATTCAAGGACACTTGGGGTAATTGTTAACAAAGTATTAAAACCTTGGATTACACGCAGTCGATAACCTGGTGTAATTATCAAACAAAGTATTAAGACCTTGTTACAGTTCGGATCCCTAATTAGTTGGAATATTTGACTTCGGGAATAAGGCTAATTTGCCAAGCAATTTATAATTATGACCGATGAACTATTTTGGACAAAAACCATATAGGTTTCAAATACTTCAGGGCAAAGGACAATTAACTCATTGGACTAAACTAAAATCAAAAAGTCAAAAATCATGATTACGGAAGTTTAAATAAGCATAATTATTTTATTGTATTTCTTACCATACCTTTATTTACTGTCATTTTATTTTCTCGCATTTTTATTTTCTGTCATTTTATTTTCTGTCATTTACTTTATCTCACTTTATTTATTGTTATTTACTTTACTCTCTAAATTAAGTTATTTTTATATTTTATATTAGGTTTTAATTGTGACTTAAGTCTTAAAAATCGACAAACCGGTCATTAAACGGTAAAACCCCCTTTAATAACAATAATAATACTACTTGTATATATATATATATATATATATATATATATATATATATATATATATACATATATATATATATATATATATATATATATATATATATATATATATATATATATATATATATATATATATATATTTTTGTACAAATATATTTAAAAAAAAAAATATAGCGTTGAACTTCACTAGCTCCCTGTGGAACGAACCGGACTTACTAAAAACTACACTACTCTACGATTAGGTACACTGCCTATAAGTGTTGTAGCAAGGTTTTGGTATATCCCATCCGTAAAATAAATAAAACTTGTAGCATATTTCATCGCTTTTCGTACTAAAAATATATAATATTTCGTACACCCCCGCTACCACATCAGTAGTCCACAGTTAGCAGTCCAATAATTCATATATAGTTTAATATATAATATTCGTATTAATTAATACGTGCCGTGACCCGTATACGTCTCAGACTCGATCACAACTCAAACTATATATATTATTGTAGAATCAACCTCAACCCTGTATAGAGAACTCGATCATTACTGCATATAGAGTGTCTATGGATATTCCAAATAATATATATAGATGCGTCGATATGATATGTCAAAACCTTGTATACGTGTCCCGATATTTAAAATGCGTAAAATAAATAACAGAAATTAAATGACGATAAATAAAGTGTGTAAAGTAAATAACAGAAATTAAATGACGATAAATAAAATTGCGATAATTAAATTGCGATAAATAAAATGTAATAAGGAATTAACAATTAGCTAGGAACAGTTAGCTAGGATTTTGTTAGCGTGATTTCTTAACAGAATTTCTTATAGTTAATTTGTTTATTTCTAACAAATTTTTATTTTGTCCAATGTTTTTCTTCATTATGCCACTTGTTAGGTTCTGATAAGTCAAAATCCAAATATGAAATTGAATGACAATAGTTATTCTGTGATGAACGGATTCGTATATTTATGGATGTAGGTAGAATAGTAAATGAATGTTGAATTAGCTTCGAAGAATGTACAGTGTAACTTATTAATGTAAAATCTGAATATTCCTCGGGTTTACCTACCAGTTAAAATATTGTCACCATTAACAGTTTGTACAAAAGAATTTTTAATTACAATCTTTATGAAAATATACTTACATATATATTTTCTTCAGATGTAATATAGATTTAATGAGTTAATATTAAACTCATCTGATTTCTGGTTAGGGTTAGAATAGATAATCTCTAAGACTTTAGAGATTACATAATCGCTGCAGAAGGTTTCTTTAATGTAGTTATGAATCAATACTTCATCGTTTGTTGTTATTGGTATTCCTTGATATCTACAGAGCGTATGACATGGGTGCTCGTGGGATAGATTGTAAAGTTGAGGTTCGCGACACGATTGTGGTTGGAGGAGGTAATGGTACTGTTGGCATTGATGATGATGGTACTGGTTATGCTGCTGGTGCTGCTGCTGGTATTTGTAACCTTTGCACCATATTCTCCAAAGCCACTACCCTAGCGCGAAGCTCGTTGACTTCTTCTATTACACCGGGGTGATTGTCGGTTCGGACGAGCGGATAAATAAAATCTAGAATTTGATGTAGTATATAATCATGACGAGATACTCTGGAAATGATAGAGAAAATGGTGTTTCGGACAGGTTCGCCGGTAAGTGCTTCAGGTTCTTCGTCAAGAGGTAAATTCGGCTGGTGGAAAGGATCGCCTTCTTCTCGTCTCCATTGATTAAGTCGACTACGAACCCATCAGATGAATTGGGGATGGCTGATTGATTGATTCATTCTAGTGACACCGCTTTCAGAGCTTAGGTGAATATCCATGTCGGAATAGTTGTCGGAATAACTATCGGAATAACTATCGAAATCTGAGGGACTTGAACTGGTTGAGGGATTCATCTCGTATGATCAGATGAAGGATTTTCGATAAGATATAGATTATAGTATGTAGATTAGTACCCTGCAATACATAATTCACATATGCATATATAATACTAAAATTCCATAAGTTACGGAGGAATCTAGGAAAGCTGTCAGGCAAAGTCTACAGTAATAGATACGCTAAGATATGAATTATCAGATACGCTAAGATATGAATTTATCTATACACTGTCTATGCAATAGAGGCAGTAAGACGTGTCTAGACTTTAAGATGATAAGTAAATGATTCCCTAAGAATGATAAGCAGGTAATTTTTGACACAAAAAGATAAGCAAAATTTTTGACATGCAGACACGGTCGAAGTCGAGACTTACTAATGCATCCTAACGACTATCAGTTAGAAACACTATTACAAGACCTGGTTCGCTAAGACCAACGCTCTGATACCAACTGTAGTGACCCGTCCTAATCCATCAGGACGAAGCCCATATCGATTATAAATGTTTCACAACAGTTGATTACATCGCGAGGTACTTGACCTCTATATGATACATTTTACAAACATTGCATTCGTTTTTGAAAAGACAATCTTTCATTACATTGAAAATTAGCGGCAGGCATACCATTTCATAATATATCTAACTATAATTGACTTAATAATAATCTTGATGAACTCAACGACTCGAATGCAACGTATTTTGAAATATGTCATGAATGACTCCAAGTAATATCTTTAAAATGAGCAATTTCACAGCGGAAGATTTCTTTCATACCTGAGAATAAACATGCTTTAAAGTGTCAACCAAAAGGTTGGTGAGTTCATTAGTTTAACATAAATAATCATTTTCATTATTTTAATAGACCACAAGATTTTTATTTCTCATAAATATACGTCCCATGCATAGAGACAAAAATAATCATTCATATGAATTGAACACCTGGTAACTGACATTCACAATATGCATATAAGAATATCCCCATCATTCCGGGATCCTCCTTCGGACATGATATAAATTTTGAAGTACTAAAGCATCCGGTACTTTGGATGGGGCTTGTTGGGCCCGATAGATCTATCTTTAGGATTCACGTCAATTAGGGTGTCTGTTCCCTAATTCTTAGATTACCAGACTAAAAAGGGGCATATTCGATTTCGATCATTCAACCATATAATGTAATTTCAATTACTTGTGTCTATTTCGTAAAACAGTTATAAAAATAGCGCATGTATTCTCAGTCCCAAAAATATATATTGCGAAAGCATTTAAAAAGGGAGTAATGAAACTCACCTAATGTATTTTGTAGTAAAAATACATATGACTATATTGAACAACTGAACAATGCAGGGTTGACCTCGGATTCACGAACCTATATCATTTGTATATTCATTAATATATAAATAATAGTATTCGAATAAATATTTTTATTATATTTTAATTTATATATTATGTATAGTTGATTTGTGTATATATTCAATTTGATTTATTATTTGTATAGTTATATTAATATGTCCATATTTATATACGTAGTTATTTAGTGTTACATTTAAAATCGATAGTCTGTCATTTGAAAGTATTTATATAAACAATCTTAATAAATTTGATATATATATAGTTATATGAATTTTTATTATAATTATAGTATTTGTAAAAAGTATATTTATGTAATAAATATTTATCTTATTTGAAAAGATAGTTTTTTTTTATAAAAATAATGGTTTACTAATAATAATAATAACTTTTTTAATAATAATGATATTAACTGTAGTTTTTAAATGAAACGAAAAGTTTGATAATAATAGTAACGAAAATAATACTTTTGATAAAATTATACATAATACTTAATGTTCATAATAATAATAACAACAATCTTTTTATTATTATTGTTAGTATTTATAATAATACTACATAATGATATTACTAGTAAGGATAATAATGTTAGTAATAACAATATTAAATAATAAAAATCCTAATTGTAATTGTAACTATAATATTTATATTAATAATTACAATAATAATAATTCTTAATGTGATTAATAATAATAATACTTCTAACACTTTAGAAGTAACAACAATTATCATATTAATAATAACAACAACAACTAATAATAATAATAATAATAATAATAATAATAATAATAATAATAATAATAATAATAATAATAATAATAATAATAATAATAATAATAATAATAATAATAATAATAATAATAATAAAAGAGTATACCCTTAGAATCTTTTTCTAAAAAGAATTGTCCAAGAGGGGGCTCGAACCCGTGACCTCTCGCTAACAAAACCACAACTCTAACCACTCGACCACCACTGTCTTTCTGTTATAATAATGAAACCGATTTTATTTATCCAGTTCTACTTTCTGTTCTATCTTCTTCACCCATTCCAAATCGAATAAATCCACTTAATTCATAATCAACAATCCACGATTTTTGGTTTTGCACTTCTAAACTAAACAGACCCATTGTATTGTGTATCCACTTAACAGGATAAATCAAACAGAATGAAAAAGAAAAAAAAATAAAAACCGTCGCTGTTACTCTTTTACTATCTCATAATCACTTTTCGAAATTCAGATCGTTTTAGATGATATTTATAACATGAAATAGACTCCAATTCCTTCTTAGAAACTTTCGGGATCGTTAATTACAACATACCTATCATAGAAATCTCCAATTCAATCATTGAAAACACGTTTGACTTTTTATTCACAAACTTTGACTCAAAAATTCACTTTAAATAGGAAGAATTTGGAAATAATATTTTGCCGATAGTTTTCATAAATGATTCTAAACAAAACAGCATTTATACTTTTTGAAATTATTTTCGAATTCGCGTTTTGACAAAAATTAGTGAAGAACAGGGCAGAAGCCTGTATTCTTTAATTTTTTTATTTAATTCAATCGGTTTGAAGGCTGTGATTTGTAACTGTAATTGTTTATTGATAATGTAGGTTGACTAGAATCGTTTTCAATTGAATTCGATCACCTATATAGTAATATTGAAGTCGACGGTCCTTTAATCAGTAAGAGAATTAAATAAAAAAAATAAAAGAGATTGAGACACACAACTGTGAATGGTACGACCTTGGTATCAAATTTCAACCATTAACAGACCAAAACAAAAATACTAACAGTTGAAAGTGAATTGTAATTGGATTTGGAATCTGTTTGTACGAATTCCATTATTTTCTAATTATCTTAATATTAATTAATAAATAAAAAATATATTAGATGTTGATTGCTAACAACTTGGTTATTTCTTGTGATGAATCTGATTTATAAGATGGGAACAAATTTTAGATAAAGCTGAAGTGATGCTCCTCAATTTCGCGTAATTACTTCTCTACTTTTATAGTTTATTTATAATTAATATTTAATAAATACCACATTTTTAATAATTATATTATTATTGAAAATTATATTAGTAACTAATAATAATAGTACTAATATCAATAATAATAATAATAATAATAATAATAATAATAATAATAATAATAATAATAATAATAATAATAAGTAATAATGATGTTAATAATGTTAATAATACTCTTAGAATAATAAAAATAATAAAAAAATTCAAATACTAATAGTAATAATAATAATAAATTAATAATATTAGTAATCTTTAAATGGATATTTTTATTAAAATTTTTCTACTAATCATGATGATATTAATAATGATAAAAATAATATTGATAATATTAATACTAATGTGATAATACAAATGTATCCACTTTTGTATTTATATATTATATATAATAATACTCATAATACTGATATTATTAATATTTATTTTAATGATAATAATAAACTGATAATAACAACATTAACATATTAACCATATTTTATCTTGTAATTACATATACTAATATTATATTTTATTAATTATGTAATATTTAATAACTTTGTAATATATAATATGTATACTTAATATTCATACATGTTAACAGTATACATATAGTAATAGTTATATATACTCAACTACTATGTACAATTATATTTTAAATATCAAGTTTTATGTGTTTGATTTATAATATATAATTATTTACACATAATTGTTCGTGAATCGTCGGAATCGGTCAAAGGTTAAATGCATTCATGGAAATAGTTCAAACATTATGAGACTCAGTTTAATAGACTTTGCTTATCGTGTCGAAATCATATAAGATTATGTTTAAATTTGGTCGGAAATTCTCGGGTCATCACAGGTGGATCGGGTGAATATCCACTGGATCGGGCATCCATTGCCATTCCTAGTTGCAAGTAAGAAAATATATGATCAAGCATAGAATAATCGGGTCGGGTTCGGTCCATGCTTGACATCAATGAAGGTGGATTTAAGGGTCAATTGAGTTTAACTCTCCGGTCCGGAGTACCGTGAATAAACCCTTGCGCGATGAGGATCTCAGCAGGGGTGGTTAAACATAGACCCACCATTGGCGGGTAGTCCGATTAACGATTGTAACATCCCGCCTTTTTCCATTTACTTTTCCGTTATACTAATATAAAGTCCGTTATATGTTTATAACATCTCCCGTTGATACGCGTTTTAAATTATCTCGTTTAGGTAATTCCCGCACCCGAACGAAAGTTGAGGGACTAAACTTGACAAGGGATCAAACCCTTGACTAGGTCAAAGGGTCAAACCCCTTTCACCCATTCATTACCATCTCCCTATCTCTCTCTCTTTCTCTCTAGCAAGAACACACCCAATTTCCTTTCTCATTCATTCATCATCTAAATCCGGATTAGGGAGCTAGCAACCAAATAAATTACATATTCGTGATCCTCTCTTCATCCTCTTCATTTTGGTACCAACTTCATCTCATTTGGGTAACTTTCTAAAATCACTAGATTTTGTGTTCTTGATGTTTTTAACTTATAAAAGTGTTAATTAGTGTCTATGGCTCAAGTCTAACATGAATATATGATTTATATGCTCGATCTCGTTGTTTTAGTGTAACTAGCATGAACTTGAATTTTGGTGTGTTGTTCTTGAATTTTGGATGATCATATGTTGTTAGATGTTGAAAGTTGATGTTTTAATTGTGTTACTAGCATCACTAGCTTCAATTTGATGTGTAGGTTGCCTTAGAAAACTTCATGAACTTGATTATTGATTTGTGGTGGAATTGAGTTAGGGTTTGAAGAACTTGAAGTGATTATTTGATGCATTGATTGCCATGAATTGTTGTTAGTAAGTTGTTAGTTGTATTGTATGCTCCATTACCTACAAAAATGGCATGTCATATGTATGCATTGAATGCCCAAATCATTAAATGTGCATTGGTGAGTTGGAAGCATTAATGTGGGCATTGAATGATCACTTGGTTGGAAAACTTGGTTGTTACAAATGGGGTTTTTGATTGTTAAATTGTGTTTAGTTGCATTCTATGTCAAAAGAGCTTTCCAACGATATAAGGTGCGAGTCCTAAGTGTTTGTGGTTTGCGTTTTATGCTTATTTGAAGTTTGGATCAAGTTGGACAAATGAAACAGACCAGGCACCAGCACCCGCCTATTGTCGCGGCGCGACAGAAGGGTGCCGCGGCGCGGCATAAGCCGTGCCCAGCTTCTGTCTCCGGTGTCCATTTTATGGAAAATGTTTGGCATACTACGGACCTCCGATTCACATGAAACTTGTTCTAACATGTTCATATATGATTAAAAACCTCAGAAAAATAGTTCGGAACCCGACCCGAACGTGTTGACTTTCGTTGACTTTGACCGACCAAAGTTTGACTTTTAATCAAACTTAACCAAATATTTGTGCAATCGTTCTAACATGTTTTTATACTTGTACCTTGCATGAAACATGACAATTTGATTCACATGCTATTATGATCGAGTCTTAACGAGCCATAGGACTAATTGAACATCTTTGACCTATCGTGTTTACCGTTATTGATACAACCTATATGTTTAGGTCAAGACTAGCTTTGTCTTTGCACGCGTCTACTTGTTGAAGTACTTTATTAACTCTTGCACTCAAGGTGAGATCATAGTCCCACTTTTACTCTTTTTGAACTTATATTGGGATGAGAAAACATAAACGATTCTTTTGAACTAAGTGAACACAAGAACGGGAAAACAAACATTCTACATACGAGTTTAGAACAAAATCCTCAATTCGATTATCATTAGTTACACTTGCCGGGTGTAAGCGAGAACTTATGTTATATGGCCATATGGGTTGACAACCCTCATCTTTGACGGTTCGCTACCGTCTACGGATGAAATATATTTTCGAGAATCAGTGTTTGTTCTAGCACTAAGTGATGGGGTATACAATGGAAGGAATGTTAAGCTTTGATAATTGGGTGCTCGTGAAACAAACTTTTGGAATGTATTACTATTATTTCATTGATGCAAATCTTGTGGTTCACTTGTACTTACTTACTTAAACCTATGATTTCACCAACGTTTTCGTTGACAGATTTCTATGTTTTTCTCAGGTCCTCGAACGATACATGATACATGCTTCCGCTCATTATTTTGATACTTGCATTGGATGTCGAGTATATATGCATACATGGAGCGTCTTTTGAATACTTTTAAATTGTGTCGCACAAGTTTCATTTGTACTTAAAACTTCGTATCGTAACTTGTGGTGGAACTATTCTTGTAAACTTGAACAACCTTTACATTTGAAATGAATGCGACATATCTTTTGGTCAAACGTTGTTTTAAAGACTTATGACCACGTAAAGGGACCTAAGTAGACGGCGCCGTCAATGATGATTTGGTCGGGTCGCTACAGATGGTATCAGAGCGTTGGTTGTAGGGATTTAGAGTTCATTGGTGTCAACCCCGAGTCATAGGGTACATTAGTGAGTCTAGACTACAACCGGCATATAGACTTGGAGTAGGAATTACTTGACTACTTGTGCATTTATACTCGATCTCTTCTATTCACATCTAACTCTTATTTTACCTTAATCTCACGTGGTTGATTTGATTGACACGCCACCTTGACTATATGAAATGATGTCGAATGCACATATGAATCAGGGTAATATAATTTCCGGGATTATATTACGGTGACTCATATGAACATTTCGACATTATGACATAAAGAATTTAAGGCGAGTCAAGGGAAAAAAAAAAAAAAAAAAAAATTTCCTCTTTATCTTGATTTCCACATCACGATTAGTATTATTGATAATACTAAACAACGGTATTCTTGTGTCATGAAGGAACAATGGCTCACCAAGGTCAACACAATACCCCTCCCGAAACTCTCGAACAAGCTCTTCAACGAATGATAGCCACCGCTGTGGGAGAGGCAGTGGCCGGTCACTTCTCCAACAACAACAACAATCATGGGGTCGGTAATTCAAACGGGGGGTGCTCCTACAAAAACTTCATGAAGTACAATCCTCCCACTTTCAATGGAACCGAAGGACCGGTTGCTCTCACCCGATGGTTCGAACAAACAGAAGCCGTTTTTAGCATAAGCGGTTGTCGGGACCAAGATAAGGTCAAGTTTTCCACCCCCACTCTCACCGGTATTGCTCTCTCATGGTGGAACACGTATGTACAATCGGTGGGTATCGATGAAGCCCTTACACTCTCTTGGACCGAATTAAGAGAAAGAATGACCACCGAATACTTCCCGCGCGAAGAGACTCGAAGGCTCGAACAGGGGCCAAGAAATTTAAAAATAGCCCGAGATGACCTCGAAGCTTATAATCAACGGTTTGCCGAACTAACCTCAATTTGTCCAAACCTCCGGGCTCCCGGGCCCCAAGGAGTTGAGTTTTACATGGATGGCCTCCCTAAGAGCATTCCACACGGGGTAATGCCATTAAGACCCGCCGACCTACAAGAGGCTGTGATGATAGCCCGCCGATTTATAAAAACGGTGGATGAAATTGAAGCGCTGGCACCAACGGCCGAGGCCCAACCAGTTAACAACAAAAGAAAACAGGAAGCCTCTCCATCAAGCAACCACAACCACAACGACTCCACCAAGAAGCCTTTCACCCCCGGCGGCAGGAAAAATTATGCTGGAACACGACCTTTTTGCAACACGTGCCACAAACATCATTATGGAAAATGTGGCGGACCATTTTGCATCAAGTGCCAAAGAAGTGGCCATGTGGCCCATAGTTGTAAGGGTGCCGCCCCCGTCGCTAAAAAGGTGCCCAGTGCACGCAGAAGGGGTGCTTGTTTTGAATGTGGACAACTGGGTCATTTTAAGAATGCATGTCCCAAGAAGAACGCCCACCCTAATGTACGCGAATGAGCTTTCAACCTTAACACATAGGATTCCCGGAACGACAATTAGTTACGGGTACGTTTCTTCTCAATGACTCTTATGTTTCATGTTTATCCGATTCGGGTATCGATAAATGTTTTGTATCCAAGGCTTTGGAGCCTACTCTTTGCACTCCACCCCTCCCCCTAGATATTACTTACGCCATTCAAGTGACCAACGGAAAACCATTGCGTATCGATAAATTTTATCGGAGGGAGTACGTTAAACTTATTGGGTAGGTAATTTGAACTTCTATTTGACATCTATAGAACTAGGGAGCCCAAAACCTATACGTTAGGAAGGGAATGTTTTCCCCACATATATGTGATTTTAGTGAACTAAATGATTTCCGTTTAAGAACCGATATCCTCTTCCCCGTATCAACAACCTCTTGAACCGTTACACGGATCTCGCGTATATTCTAAAATCGACCTTCATTCTGGTTATCATCAATTGAGGGTTAAGGGAGAAGATGTCTCCTAAACCGCTTTCCGAACTCGCTACGATAGTTATAAATTTCTTTTAGTGCCGTTCAGTTTATCTAAGGCTCCGCCCGTATTCATAGACCTCCGGAACCGCGTATGCAAACTTATCTAGACAAATCCGTTACCGTACTTATAATTGATGTTTTAAGCTATTCAAGCGGAAAGGAAAAACGGACAACGTCTCCGTCTTACGCTCGAACTCTTGAGAAAAGAGCAACTCTATGCCGAATTCTCCAAGTGAGAATTTTGGTTAAACGAAGTCCAAATTCTAAACCATGTTGTTAGTGGTCAAGGTAAAAAAAAAAAAAAAAAAAAAAAAAAAAAAAAAAAAAAAAAAAAAATTTAATTAATTAATTTTGGAGAAACCCTCACGACTCCGACTTGTATTCGTAAAATTTTGGATCTCGCGATTATTACCAAAGATTAATTTCCAATTTTTCCCGTATCGCTCGTCCTTTAACCTCGTTAACGTACTAAGGGAAAGAATTAAACATTTTTCGTGTCCGGACTTTGAACGTGATTTTTTTTCACACCAACCTTACTAGATAAATTCGTGTGGCACAAAATGGAACTCAAATATAGAAATACATCTACGTGAACGCCTGAAAGGCAACCCCTCTCGACTCGAAATCAAGGAAGCTGAAATTCGTTATTTTACACGGAGAATTTGAATACTTATTTATGGATCCGATCAATCTTCTCGTTATCGCGTACCACGATACATAGCTCTGCTATTTCACTATTACCGTCTGATATTACTGAGACCAAAGATAACACACAATCCAAGGATACCCCTTTTCTTCTTTGACTTAACGTCCTTGTGCTTCTGTTATACGGCCAACTACTACTCAACCCCGAGAATACTGATAACAACCATACCCGGGACACATTTTCGATTATTGTCGAACCATAGTTATACTTCCGAATGAATGGCAAATTCTTTCAACATCAGTCGTTTTCGCATAGTTTTATCGACGAACTACAAACTGTTTGGTATGCTCACATCGAGGCGGAAACTTCTCTCGCATTACACTCGTACTTCCGTTTAAGGAAATCCTTATTCTAAATTCTCAATGGAGAGCGACTCTTCACGTCATACAAGTATTCGCCGCGAGGGTGGATAGTCCTAACAATCGTTTTCAAAACCCGATAAGAACTTGCCCCGACGAACGTTTTTGGAAACCGATAAATCTTCCGCGACGCGAATTTTCTTGAGAAACTTGTCCTAGATAACGTTTTCAATTCCTAATAAACTTGTTCAATATGCCTTAGGGAAATGTACCCCGTTTCGGATCGAGATCCTCGTTTCACTTCTAGATTTTGGAGTACCTTACAAAAAGCCTCGGGACCGCGTTTAGACATGAGTACCGCGTACCATCCACAACCCGACGGACCGAACAAACATACGATTTAAGTCTTGAAAACCATAATACGAATTTGTATTACCAACTTCAAATTTACTTGAGAAAAGTATTTGCTTTTAGCCGAATTCTAGCACTACAATAATTTTCATTCGAGTATTAACGCCACACCTTTCGAGAACTCATATAGCCACAATTGTCATTTTCTAAATTGTTGAACCGAAGTAGTTGACATGCAAACCACCGGACCCGGACTCATTCATGAGATAACCGTTATGATCGTTCAAATCCAAGAAAGGCTCAAGGCGGACCGTAGTCGCCAAAAGAGCTATGCCGATGTTAGACGTGGACCTCTCGAATTCCAAGTGGGTAACCGCGTAACGTTAAAAGTCGCACCTTAGGAAGGTGCAATCCGTTTCGGGAAACGTAGGAAGCTAAATCCGCGATACACAAAACCTTTTAAAATCCTGGGGCGTTTCGGACCCGTTACTAGCCGTTTAGATTTTCCGGCTCATTTCGAGTCTCCGTTTATCCTACGTTCAATGTATCAACTTAAAGACGTGTTTTGCGAAACGAGAACTTGTTATCTCCTTTGATGAACTCACCATCGACGATAACCCTCACTTCCTAGGAGGACCGGTTGAAACCATGAATCGTGAAGCCAAACCTTAAAACAACATACGACCCCGACCTTCAAGTTCGTTGAAATGCTCAAGGACGTACCTTCACTTATTCGTAGGATTTACAACGCAAGATCTCGAGGAAGAAACAACGACTACTACGCCTACTTAAATTTCGGGACGAAATTTCTTTTAAGGAGTAGGTAATGTAACATCCCGCCTTTTTCCATTTACTTTTCCGTTATACTTATATAAAGTCCGTTATATGTTTATAACATCTCCCGTTGATACGCGTTTTAAATTATCTCGTTTAGGTAATTCCCGCACCCGAACGAAAGTTGAGGGACTAAACTTGACAAGGGATCAAACCCTTGACTAGGTCAAAGGGTCAAACCCCTTTCACCCATTCATTACCATCTCCCTATCTCTCTCTCTTTCTCTCTAGCAAGAACACACCCAATTTCCTTTCTCATTCATTCATCATCTAAATCCGGATTAGGGAGCTAGCAACCAAATAAATTACATATTCGTGATCCTCTCTTCATCCTCTTCATTTTGGTACCAACTTCATCTCATTTGGGTAACTTTCTAAAATCACTAGATTTTGTGTTCTTGATGTTTTTAACTTATAAAAGTGTTAATTAGTGTCTATGGCTCAAGTCTAACATGAATATATGATTTATATGCTCGATCTCGTTGTTTTAGTGTAACTAGCATGAACTTGAATTTTGGTGTGTTGTTCTTGAATTTTGGATGATCATATGTTGTTAGATGTTGAAAGTTGATGTTTTAATTGTGTTACTAGCATCACTAGCTTCAATTTGATGTGTAGGTTGCCTTAGAAAACTTCATGAACTTGATTATTGATTTGTGGTGGAATTGAGTTAGGGTTTGAAGAACTTGAAGTGATTATTTGATGCATTGATTGCCATGAATTGTTGTTAGTAAGTTGTTAGTTGTATTGTATGCTCCATTACCTACAAAAATGGCATGTCATATGTATGCATTGAATGCCCAAATCATTAAATGTGCATTGGTGAGTTGGAAGCATTAATGTGGGCATTGAATGATCACTTGGTTGGAAAACTCGGTTGTTACAAATGGGGTTTTTGATTGTTAAATTGTGTTTAGTTGCATTCTATGTCAAAAGAGCTTTCCAACGATATAAGGTGCGAGTCCTAAGTGTTTGTGGTTTGCGTTTTATGCTTATTTGAAGTTTGGATCAAGTTGGACAAATGAAACAGACCAGGCACCAGCACCCGCCTATTGTCGCGGCGCGACAGAAGGGTGCCGCGGCGCGGCATAAGCCGTGCCCAGCTTCTGTCTCCGGTGTCCATTTTATGGAAAATGTTTGGCATACTACGGACCTCCGATTCACATGAAACTTGTTCTAACATGTTCATATATGATTAAAAACCTCAGAAAAATAGTTCGGAACCCGACCCGAACGTGTTGACTTTCGTTGACTTTGACCGACCAAAGTTTGACTTTTAATCAAACTTAACCAAATATTTGTGCAATCGTTCTAACATGTTTTTATACTTGTACCTTGCATGAAACATGACAATTTGATTCACATGCTATTATGATCGAGTCTTAACGAGCCATAGGACTAATTGAACATCTTTGACCTATCGTGTTTACCGTTATTGATACAACCTATATGTTTAGGTCAAGACTAGCTTTGTCTTTGCACGCGTCTACTTGTTGAAGTACTTTATTAACTCTTGCACTCAAGGTGAGATCATAGTCCCACTTTTACTCTTTTTGAACTTATATTGGGATGAGAAAACATAAACGATTCTTTTGAACTAAGTGAACACAAGAACGGGAAAACAAACATTCTACATACGAGTTTAGAACAAAATCCTCAATTCGATTATCATTAGTTACACTTGCCGGGTGTAAGCGAGAACTTATGTTATATGGCCATATGGGTTGACAACCCTCATCTTTGACGGTTCGCTACCGTCTACGGATGAAATATATTTTCGAGAATCAGTGTTTGTTCTAGCACTAAGTGATGGGGTATACAATAGAAGGAATGTTAAGCTTTGATAATTGGGTGCTCGTGAAACAAACTTTTGGAATGTATTACTATTATTTCATTGATGCAAATCTTGTGGTTCACTTGTACTTACTTACTTAAACCTATGATTTCACCAACGTTTTCGTTGACAGATTTCTATGTTTTTCTCAGGTCCTCGAACGATACATGATACATGCTTCCGCTCATTATTTTGATACTTGCATTGGATGTCGAGTATATATGCATACATGGAGCGTCTTTTGAATACTTTTAAATTGTGTCGCACAAGTTTTATTTGTACTTAAAACTTCGTATCGTAACTTGTGGTGGAACTATTCTTGTAAACTTGAACAACCTTTACATTTGAAATGAATGCGACATATCTTTTGGTCAAACGTTGTTTTAAAGACTTATGACCACGTAAAGGGACCTAAGTAGACGGCGCCGTCAATGATGATTTGGTCGGGTCGCTACAACGATGGCCCGCGCTGGGAATAGGGTTTATGTTCACAGAACGTTACCTGTATATAGAGAGTTTCTAGTGAAATGTTGTGAGTCCGGTAGCGCGGGTAAGGAAGGCGCTATGTAGATAGAGCTATCGGTCCGTACAAAGATACTAAAAATAGTATGTTTGTAACTTCCCAAAAAACCGATACCTGCCTTGTGATTCGAGCCTGTTATTTATAGCTACAGTGATGTTTGCTTATTGGAGCCACGTTTTCCACGTTGCTTTCTTGTATGTACTACCTGGTCGTTCAATAGAGGGGACAAGGGAACAGTACTATTACCTTTTTTGCTAGCTGTCGGCCCTTGTACAGAGATCGTGGTAAGTACATGACACGTCATCTTTACGCAGCGCGCTATCCCCAAACTGGCACACCCTAGCGCACATTTACTTGCGCCTGAAGTTCTATAGCGTAGAGGATATGCACATGGTGCAAATGTGATGCGCAACACGAGCCAATCGGTTATGCGTATTATTAAGTCCCCCCAGTTCGATATTATGCGCAAGTATTGCACATGTTGTCGAACTAAACTGCTATTAATTCCATAATAGGTGTGACGTGACAGCCGTCACATCACCTGTCCCGTCGCACTAAATTATCTCTCCTCTGCTCGTGCTTTGACACGTGTACGGTCAAGATTCATTATGGACATCTCTTCCCCTTCTATAAATAGAACTTTCTTCATTCATTTTTCACTTTTCTTACTTTTTTCTTTCTGACATGGCTTATTGCGCTGATTTTTCCAATGTTGGCTCTATTCCTTCATCCATCTCTGCCGAATATGTAGCGCATATCTCAAAGCACTATCCTCCGATGAGATCCATGTCGCCCGTCATTCCTGGTCATTTAGACCGGGCCAACCGTTCTCCTAGCGGAAAGTTGGCAGTATATAGTGTAGTTTTTGAGCGGGGGAATATGCGCATTCTGCCCACGAATTTCATCTTGCGCGTGCTTTCTCATTTCAATATTGGTGTGGGTCAGCTAGACCCTGACAGCGCATGCCACCTTATTGTTTTCCAGATGTGGTGTAGGGCGCATGATTTTATTCCTACGGGGAACTTGTTCAAGAATATATTTTCTTTTGAACGGCTTGATACGGGTTGGTTCCCTTTCCTCGATAATGTCCGCTTTACTGGTGAACCACTGGAGGAGAGTCCACTGGATTGGAAAGAACGCTACTTCTTCGTGGATGACACCTTCATTCCCCTAGAGTTCTCGAATGTGGGTTCCTGGCAATACGGTTTTGACGGGAGCTTAAATACGGCGCCACCTTTAAGTTCAAGCGAAAGGTCAATGTTGGATAAATGTGTAGGTCGCGCACTTCCCTTACGTGCGTATAGCAACAACGTGCTGTATGCTGGGGGGATATCCAAGCATTGGACAGACCCCAACTACTATCCTCACTTCAGCCGCCACTTGCAAGGTACGTAAAGCTTTTTACTTTCTACTCTTCTACTCCTTCCTTAACGTTTCTATCCTTTGTTGGCAGCAATTCCCTTCTCCGATACGTTGAATTCTCTTCTTCCGCTTCTGTGGTGGTGGATCGCATGCCTTTGGGGAAAGGTTTCTCGGCTAAGCGCCCCGTCACTGCAGCTTCTGCTTCTGGCTCCTCGCGCAGGAAGAAGAAGAAGAAGGTTGTGGCGCAATATACTGATTTGCCCAAGCGATGTCCCCGTGGGAAACTTGTTCCGTCACGCAGTGAAGCGCCTGCTCCGAAGAAGCGCAAAAGATCGACCGCTTCTTCTTCAATAAAGCGCGCTCGTACTGGTATGTTCCGCGTTTCCTTTGTTACTTACTTTGCTTGCACGTCAATGTTACTTATTATTATTATTCCTACACAGATGACGGGCGCGGTTGTAACGCGAAAGGGGGCGTGAACAGACCTCACCCATCCCCCATTCAGATTGATAGCGACTCCTCCGTTGAAAGGCAGCGCCCTTGTAGTGACCCAAACTTTTTCATGTTTATATATATTAAATGAAATTGTTATTTACATGATTAAGTGTTTCCAACATTTTAAGCAATCAAACTTGTTAAGACGTGATTAATTGAAATAGGTTTCATATAGACAATTGACCACCCAAGTTGACCGGTGATTCACGAACGTTAAAAATTGTAAAAACTATATGATGACATATATATGATATTATATATATAGTTAACATGATATTATGTTAAGTAAGTATCTCATTAGGTATTTTAACAATGAGTTATATACATAAAATTGTGTTTATTGAATTAAGAAACTCGAAACGATATATATAACGATTATCGTTATAACAACGTCTTACTAATTACATATGAATCATATTAAGATATTGTTACACTATGTTTAATCATGATAAATGATAAGTAAACATGTCATTATGTATATTAACAATGAACTACATATGTAAAAACAAGACTACTAACTTAAGGATTTCGAAACGAGACATATATGTAACGATTATCGTTGTAACGACATTTAAATGTATATATATCATATTAAGATATATTAATATATCATAATATCATGATAATGTAATAATTTAACATCTCTTTAGATATAATAAACAATGGGTTAACAACATTTAACAAGATCGTTAACCTAAAGATTTCAAATTAACATTTACATGTAACGACTAACGATGACTTAACGACTCAGTTAAAATGTATATACAGGTAGTGTTTTAATATGCATTCATACACTTTTTAAAGACTTCAAGACACTTATCAAAATACTTCTACTTAACAAAAATGCTTACAATTACATCCTCGTTCAGTTTCATCAACAATTCTACTCGTATGCACCCGTATTCGTACTCGTACAATACACAGCTTTTAGATGTATGTACTATTGGTATATACACTCCAATGATTAGCTCTTAGTAGCCCATATGAGTCACCTAACATATGTGGGAACCATCATTTGGCAACTAGCATGAAATATCTCATAAAATTACAAAAATATTAGTAATCATTCATGACTTATTTACATGTAAACAAAATTACACATCCTTTATATCTAATCCATATACCAACGACCAAAAACATCTACAAACACTTTCATTCTTCAATTTTTTTCATCTAATTTATCTCTCTCAAGTTCTATCTTCAAGTTCTAAGTGTTCTTCATAAATTCTATAAGTTCTAGTTTCATAAAATCAAGAATACTTCCAAGTTTGCTAGCTTACTTCCAATCTTGTAAAGTGATCATCCAACCTCAAGAAATCTTTCTTATTTACAGTAATATATCTTTCTAATACAAGGTAATACTCATATTCAAACTTTGTTTCAATTTCTATAACTATAACAATCTTATTTCGAGTGGAAATCTTACTTGAATTTGTTTTCGTGTCATGAATCTACTTCAAGAACTTTCAAGCCATCCAAGGATCCTTTGAAGCTAGATCTATTTTTCTAATTTCTAGTAGGTTTATCCACAAAACCTGAGGTAGTAATGATGTTCATAACATCATTCGATTCATATATATAAAACTACCTTATTCGAAGGTTTAAACTTGAAATCACTAGAACATAGTTTAGTTAATTCTAAACTTGTTCGCAAACAAAAGTTAATCCTTCTAACTTGACTTTTAAAATCAACTAGACACATGTTCTATATCTATATGATATGCTAACTTAATGATTTAAAATCTGAAAACATGAAAAATACCGTAAAACCGTATATACGCCATCGTAGTAACACCGCGGGCTGTTTTGGGTTAGTTAATTAAAAACTATGATAAATTTTGATTTAAAAGTTGTTCTTCTGGGAAAATGATTTTTATTATGAACATGAAACTATATCCAAAAATCATGGTTAAACTCAAAGTGGAAGTATGTTTTCCAAAATGGTCATCTAGACGTCGTTCTTTCGACTGAAATGACTACCTTTACAAAAATGACTTGTAACCTGTATTATTGACTATAAACTTATACTTTTTCTGTTTAAATTCATAAAATTAAGTTCAATATGAAACCATAGCAACTTGAAACACTCAAAACGGATTTCAAACGAAGAAGTTATGGGTAAAACAAGATTGGACATTTTTGCTTGTTGTAGCTACGTGAAAATTGGTAACAAATTTATATTAATCATATCCTAGCTAACTTATATTGTATTATACATGTATTCTAATAAATTTTGTAATCTTGGGATACCATAGACACGTATGCAAATGTTTTGACATATCATATCGACCCATGTATATATATTATTTGGAACAACCATAGACACTCTATATGCAGTAATGTTTGAGTTAGCTATACAGGGTTGAGGTTGATTCCAAAAATATATATACTTTGAGTTGTGATCTAGCATGAGACATGTATACACTGGGTCATGGATTGATTCAAGATAATATATATCGATTTATTTCTGTACATCTAATTGTGGACAACTAGTTGTAGGTTACTAACGAGGACAGCTGACTTAATAAACTTAAAACATTAAAATGTATTAAAGATATTGTAAATATATTTTGAACATACTTTGATATATATGTACATATTTGTTATAGGTTCGTGAATCGACCAGTGGCCAAGTCTTACTTCCCGACGAAGTAAACATCTGTGAAAGTGAGTTATAGTCCCACTTTTAAAATCTAATATTTTGGGATGAGAATACATGCAGTTTTATAAATGATTTACAAAATAGACACAAGTACATGAAACTACTTTGTATGGTTGAACGATCGAAGCCGAATATGCCCCTTTTTACTTGGTAACCTAAGAATTAGTAAACCAGTCTACTAATTGACGCGAATCCTAAAGATAGATCTATTGGGCTCAACAAACCCCATCCGTTGTAACGGATGCTTTAGTACTTCGAGTTTTTATATCATGTCCGATGGATGTCCCGGAATGATGGGGATATTCTTATATGCATCTTGTTAATGTCGGTTACCAGGTGTTCACCGTATGAATGATTTTTTTCTCTATGTATGGGATGTATTGAAATATGAAATCTTGTGGTCTATTATTATGATTTGATAATATATAGGTTAAACCTATAACTCACCAACATTTTTGTTGACGTTTTAAGTATGTTTATTCTCAAGTGATTATTAAGAGCTTCCACTGTTGCATACTAAAATAAGGACAAGATTTGGAGTCCATGCTTGTATGATATTATGTAAAAACTGCATTCAAGAAACTTATTTTTGATGTAATATATTCTTATTATAAACCATTATGTAATGGTCATGTGTAAACGGTATATTTTAGATTATCATTATTTGATAATCTACGTAATGCTTTTTAAACCTTTATAGATAAAATAAAGGTTATGGTTGTTTTAAAAATGAATGCAGTCTTTGAAAAACGTCTCATATAGAGGTCAAAACCTCGCGACGAAATCAATTAATATGGAACGTTTATAATCAATATGAATGGGACATTTCAGCCCTAACTCGACGGGGTCTTCTAAGGGTAAGAACGTCCAAAGTCCCGGGCCGAGCAATGAGTCTTCAGGCGATGAATTCTTCATAATGAGGGACACCATAATGCGCCTTTGCGGCAAGCTTGACAATGCGCAGCATGCCAATAAAAAGATACAGGCACAACTAGACAGTGCTAACCGCCAGAATAGTGACCATGTGTGAAACTATTCGCGCGCTTAGGGCCCAGTGCGACGAATCGGAGCAGCGAGCGAGGTCGGCTGTTCATGAGTTGGAGGTGTTAAAGGTGGGTCTTCCTTGCATAGTGGATCACGCTTTCCGTAAATGACCGTTATGAGAGTGCCTTGAAAGCTATATAGGATGTAGAGCACCTTCACTTTTGGGATATCGTGAAGGAGCACATTCAGGTGCCCACCGTCCTTCCTAAAGCTATCCGGGATTACCTTATTCCTGGAGCGCGAAAAGCCGCTAGAGAGGCTTGCAGAGCTTTGCGCCACATCCCTATTCCCCGGCAAGAGGAGTTGTTATGCAGTTCGCGAGTGGTAGCGCGAGAGTTAGTAGATTCCAAATTGTAGTTTTACTTTGTAATGTCATAATGCGTTACGATGCGTGTAACATTTTGTACTATGTGTATTTTTCGGAATAAATAAAAAATGTATTATCGTGATGTAAACTTGTGATACACCTACTCCTCGTATTCTTGATTCATTATTGATAATCATCGTTATTTTGTACTCTTGGCGTGCCGCCACTAAACCTTTATGTGTGTTGATGTGCACTCAACACACACTCGGATCACGCGCTCGTAGTCGCGTCGAAGAGCCTTCCAAACGTTAGTTTAGGATTGTGGTCAAGCGCGACCAACACTTTTTTGTTTATAGTCATGACTTGCAGATCCCTAGATCTGCTCGGGTGGAACTAGGTCAACCCAATGACCGTCGCTCTTCGGTAAATAGTCTAGTCTGTCGCCAAACAGACTTCTGCCGCGCGGGAGCTAGGGAAAGTCATCCCTTAAGTAGGCAGGAACGCGCTAGTATTCTACTGTGCGCGTGCAGTTCAAATCATAGAGCTATTCAGCTCCGAGAGGTACATGAAATCATAACCGAATATGACTTAATGCTTTAATAATCAAAAGATCGAGTTTACAATAATGCAGCACCCGATCGACCTACAAAGGCGCGTTGTTTAGTAATTACATGTAAATCTAGACAAAGTAGGTGAGTGATCAATTCTCCTATTTTCTATATTACATGTAGCATTTTTTAAGCGCGGTAGCATATCAGGTCCGTTTGATTGGATTTCCCTTAAGCTCTGTCAGTTTGTAAGTTTCAGTGTTACTGATCCCAATGACCTTGTAAGGTCCTTCCCAGTTTTGCCCTAACTTCCCAGTGTTTTGGGCCCTGCTTGCTTGGTTGTCGCGCCACACAAGATCTCCCACCTTGTAAGTTCTTGCCCTTACACACTTGTCGTAATATTTTGCAATGCGCTATTTTTTGGCGGCTTCTCGGATTGCTGCCATTTCCCTGCGTTCCTCCGCATAATTCAGATTAGTGCGCAACCTTTCGTCGTTTTCACCCTCGCTGTATGACAAGACTCTTTCTGTTGGAATGGTTATTTCCGTCGGGATTACTGCCTCTGAGCCGTATACCAAATTGAACGGTGTCTCTCATGTGCTGTTCTTGTGCGTTGTTTTGTGTGCTCATAGGACTTTTGGTAACTCATCCACCCATCCGCTGCGCTTCATTCCCAACCTTGCTTTGATGGCGTGCACAATATCTCTATTCGTAACCTCACATTGACCATTAGCCTGAGGGTGCGCGACGGAGGTGAAGCGTTGTTTGATATTCAAATCCTGACACCAGCTGCGGAAGGGGTTGCCTTCAAATTGTGTGCTGTTGTTGCTGACAATTTCGTTAGGTATACCGAATCTGCATACGATGCTTTCCCAGAAAAATCTCTGATCTTTTTACTGGTGATGGTGCGCTGTGGTTTCGCTTCCACCTATTTGGTGAAGAAGTCAATAGCAACCACTAGGTATTCAGCGTTCCCCGCGCCCTTTGGGAAAGGTCTCACTATGTCAATAGCCCATTTGCAGAATGGCCACGACGACGTGATAGGTATCATCGGGTGTTGCGGCGCTCTGCTAATGGGCGCGTGCAACTGACACTCGTGGCAAACTCTTATCCTTTCAGCTGTGTCGGCGTACATTCTGGGCCAATAATATCCTAATCGCTTAATCCTCTCGATGACTGTCCTCCACTCAGAATGCAACCCGCAAGATCCCTTGTGAATCTCGTCAATAATCATAGCGGCTTCTTTGGGTCCCACGCAGCGTAGGGATGCGCCTAGATAAGACTTTTGATGTAGAGTTTCCCCTCGTAGTTCGTAATTCGGCGCTTTCACCCTGATCTTCATTGCTTCCTTCTCTCCTTTGGGCAAAGACCCAGTTCGCAGGAATTCTATGATGTATGTCATCCAAGTCGCTTCTTCTTCTTCAACGGACGCAATCGTTGTCTCTGGCTCTATGGATTTCTTGAAGACTTGCTCCACTAGTATCTTCTTTTCTAGATGGTTGAAGGTGAAGGCCGCCAGCTTACTGAGTACATCTGCCTGCTTGTTCTGACTCCTAAGGATTTGACTGATCCTGAAGTCAACGAATGTATCAGCTAGAGAGTGGACCAGAGCCAGGTATGATTGCATATATTTGTCGTTGGCGTCAAATGTGCCGTTTATCTGATTGGTGACTAACTGTGAATCCACATAGGCTTGCAGCTTCTTTACTCCTAACTCTAGGGCTATACGCATCCCTGCTAATGGTGTTTCGTACTCTGCCTCGTTGTTTGTTACCTTAAAATTGAACCGTAGCGCGTATGTATGCTCTTCCTGACGCGAACCCGTGAAGATTAAACCTGCACCAGCGCCTTCAGAGCTTGCTGCGCCGTCGGTATAGAGCTCCCATAGTTCAGGAGGAGGCACGGGGAGTTGCTCAGGGTCGCAGATTGCCAGTATATCAGCGGCTGTTTCGACCAGATAATCAGCCATCACCTGCCCTTTGATAGCGCTTCTAGCGCAGTACGCAATTTCATGCTCGCCCAGCTCTATTGTCCATTTGGTCAGTCTGCCCGATATCTCTGGCTTGTAAAGCAGTTGTCGAATATGTTGGTCAGTGAGTACCGTAATTGGATGTGCTTGGAAGTACATGCGTAGCCGGCGCGCAGTGACAACGAGCGCGTACACGAGTTTTTCTATTGGGAGATAGTTTAACTCGCTCCCCGATAGCGCTTTGCTGACGAAGTATATTGGCATTTGAGCGTCTCCTCGTTCCGCAATAAGGACGGAACTAACAGCTTCCTTGGACACCGCAAGGTAAAGTATCAGGGTCTCACCCGCGACAGGGGCTGTTAACGTGGGGAGATCTTTGAGTAGCACTTTCATCTATTGGAATGCCTTTTCCGCTTCATCAGTCCATTTGAAATCCGAATTTTTAGCCCAATCCTTTAGAGTATGGAAGAACTGAAGCGATCTTTCAGGGCCTTATAGGAATCGCGTTAATGCGGCTAATTTTCCATTGAGGCTCTGAACTTGCTTTTTTGTTTTAGGGGAGGGCATCTTTTCAATTGCTTCTATCTTCTTCGGGTTAGCCTTGATTCCACGCGGAGTCACGATGTGCCCTAAAAAGTTCCCTTCTTCTTCCCCAAAGCTACACTTGGTAGGCTTGAGCTTCATATTGATGCTCCTGAGTGTGTTAAATGTTTCGAGGATATCTGCTAACAACTATTCCTCGGTATTGATTTTGATGACGAGGTCGTCAACATACGCCTCAAGGTTGCGCCCGATTTGCTTAGCGAATGCTGTATCTATGGTGCGCTGATAGGTAGCACCTGCGTTTTTCAGTCCGAAGGGCATTTTGGTGTAACAGTATATTCTCCGATCTGTGTGAAACGCGGTCTTCTTTTCGTCTTCCTCAGCCATTTGTATTTGGTGATATCCCTTGTAGGCGTCTAGGAAGCACTTAAACTTAAAGCCTTCCAGTGACTCGACTTTCCAGTCTATTTCTGGAAACGGATAATTGTCCTTGGGGCAGGCTTTGTTGATGTCTTTGAAATCGATGCAAAGTCGCCACGTTCCATCGGACTTGGCTACCAATACGGGGTTAGCCACCCATGTCTGGTAGTTCACTTTGCGCGATATATTAGCTTTCACCAACTTGTCAACTTCTCTGCGCAACCATTCGCTCCTCTCAGGCGCCATCGGCTGCTTTTTCTGTTTGATAGGGGTCAAATTGGTGCTAGCGCAGTGGTAATGCTGCGCTATCTCATGAGGCACTCCAGTCATGTCGGCATCGCGCCAACAGAACACGTCGGAGTTGGAAATGAGGATGTTCCTCAGCTTTTATTTAGTTTCGTGCTTCAGGCTTCCTCCTATTTTTACCTTCTGTTCCGGATACTCGGGGTTGACTATGACCCACCATTCGTTCGCGCCCTTCTCCTCCAGAGTGGCGCTACCTTTATTGGTAATAGACGCGCATAAAGCATCCAACGGTGTCGATTCGAGAGTGGCGACTCCTCGTTCCGTTGGAAATCAGACCATCCCGTGGACTGTGGATGGTATAGCGCCGAATTTTTGAATGGAAGTTCTTCCCAATATAGCATTATACCTGGAGTATGAGCGCACTACACAAAATTCAACACTCTCAGTGCGCCTTTTGAATTTATCCTTGATGTCTCTTAGCTCCAACCTCAAGTTTAGGATTCCGATGGGCCACGCTGATTCTCCTGAAAACCCAGACAAGGCTGTGGTCGGAGGCCTGATGGTTTTCCTCATCGGCGTGGGCAACTATCGGAAGCAATGCTCGTACATGATGTCAACACTACTGCCATTGTCCATGTGAAGGCGCTTAACGCCATGACCTGATTCGGGTAAGTATCCATGTATTACAATGGGCGCGAAGGAGGTGTTGAACATCCAAATGGCGGGGAACGATATCTCCGCTGCCTCCGAGCTTCCGCCAGTGTCGGCCTTCAGCTTAGTTCCTAGCTGATGTCGGCAGTTAATCATTGAATGCACTTATCTTTCCGCAACAGATGTCTGTTAAGAAAAAATAAATGAGTAGTGAACATATAGAGAAAAGATCAAATAAAAACCTTTTAACTTGAATGTCCCACGGATGGCGCCAAATGATCAAGTATAGAATAATCGGGTCGGGTTCGGTCCATGCTTGACATCAATGAAGGGGGATTTAAGGGTCAATTGAGTTTAACTCTCCGGTCCGGAGTACCGTGAATAACCCCTTGCGAGGTGAGGATCTCAGCAGGGTGGTTAAACATAGACCCACCATCGGCGGGTAGTTCGGTCAGCGATGGCTCGCTCTGGGAATAGGGTTTATGTTCACAGAACGTTACCTGTATATCGAGAGTTTCTAGTGAAATGCTGTGAGTCCGGTAGCGCGGGTAAGGAAGGCGCTATGTAGATAGCACTATCGGTCCGTACGTAGATACTAAAAATAGTATGTGTGTAACTTCCCAAAAACCCGATGCCTTGCCTTGTGATTCGAGCCTGTTATTTATAGCTACAGTGATGTTTGCTTATTGGAGCCACGTGTTCCACATTGCTTTCTTGTCCGTACTACCTGGTCGTTCAATAGAGGGGACCAGGGAACAGTACTATTACCTTTTTTACTAGCTGTCGGCCCTTGTACAGAGATCGTGGTAAGTACATGACACGTCATCTTTACGCAGCGCGCTATCCTCAAACTGGCGCACCCTAGCGTACATTTACTTGCGCCTGAAGTGCTATAGCGCAGAGAATATGCACATGGTGCAAGTGTGATGCACAACACGAGCCAATCGGGTATGCGTATCATTAATATATAATATAAGAGTAAATTACACCAATGGTCCCTGTGGTTTGTTGTAAATTACGCCGCCCGTCCTTATCTCTTAAAAATTACATGGTTCGTCCCTGTGGTTTATTGTAAATTACGTCGTTCGTCCCTATCTTTTAAAAATTACATGGTTCGTCCCTGTGGTTTTAAATATCAACGACGTTGGTCCCTGTGGATTATTATTATTATTATTATTATTATTATTATTATTATTATTATTATTATTATTATTATTGTTATTATTTATTATTATTATTGTTGTTCTTGTTGTTGATGAGTGGCAACATACCGTCCTCGTTGGTAGACTTAGGGTGCGTTTGTTTGCCTCTTAATGGAATGGTTCAACACTGAATGTTGAACCATTCAGCATTCATTGCGTTTGAATCTGACCTCTGAATGACATATAGTGCTGAATGGTTCAGAATTCAGCTCTGAACCATTCAGAGATGAAACACTCTCTTAACCATTAAGAGCCTAAATATCTATAATATTCTCCTCAAATCATATCCTGATCACCTAACTAACAAATATATTGATTTTTTTTATTCATGTCACACGTTAATAAGGTAGTTTTAGTCAGTTCATATCGTTCATTATAAATGATTATCAAACAGCTTATTTTCATTCAGAGCAAACCTTATTCAGAGGCTCTGGACCATTCAGATTATGAATCATTCAGAACTAAATCATTCAGTTTTATCAAACGCACACTTACCCAATTTAACTGTAAGCTTGTAATTATTACCCAATTTGTCCCTCTAACCACTTTATTACGTTATACATTACCACTTATATATAAATATATATTTGAGCTGAATTAAAGATGCAGTTTACATATTAGAACCAGTTAGTTAGCTACAAGTTAGTACTCGTAGCATGATTGTTTGTTTTACAGTCGTATAGAGTCGATCATAAACTATCTCGATAAAAAAGAAAAAGTTAACATTCTGTATCAGATAGTCTAACGTGGTACAAATATAGATCAACATTCTGATCTTAATCTTTTTTGACATTTAAAAAGTCAACTTCATCGTTGTTTGATAAAGAAAACTGAAGTAAGATGGAAGAACATTAAATCTGTTCTAATAAAAGCTAAGCAACAAACGAACTTCGGATAAACTTTTCTAGGCGTGCACTGATTTCTGACTGCCGTTTGGTTCTCATGCTCGTAAAATTTGTTAAACATTCAAAATAATTTCCATTTATTTAACTGAAATAACACATGATTAAAAGAAATTCTAGATGTATGTAACTACATATAATCTGAATAAAAAAGTGATTAAAGCTTAATAATAATAATAATAATAATAATAATAATAATAATAATAATAATAATAATAATAATAATAATAATAATAATAATAATAATAATCCACATGGACCAACGTCGTTGATATTTAAAACCACAGGGACGAACCATGTAATTTTTAAAAGATAGGGACGAACGACATAATTTATAATAAACCACAGGGACCAGCGCCGTTGATATTTAAAACCACAGGGACGAACCATGTAATTTTCAAGAGATAGGGACGATCGACGTAATTTTCAATAAACCACAGGGACCATTAGTGTAATTTACTCATAATATAACTATGTTCAAAAATATGAAAATTAAGATGTCAACAAATGATATGCATGATATTTTGTTTATTATATATGTCTGCTAAATGGTTTACAAGAATTAGCAATGGTCTAATAGCTCATGGCGTGTTTACAAACTGCTTATCAATCGTGTCCAAAGAGGTATATGGAATGCAACTTGATGGATAAGGTATCATCATACGTTATCAGGATCTTACCAACTTGATTATCCAACCATTAATGAAAATCAAAATATTAAAATGTGTTGTGCATTGAACGGGCTCCGCCACTAGTGAACGTGATAAAATGTGACTTTTACTTAACTTTGTTTCCACAATCTTAAGCGTGGAAGAAATTCATGTCTTTTATACACCTCAAACTTTTTAAATATTTAGAAGTTTCTCAACGCTCGAGATTATGCTCATTGTTAAAATAAAAATCACACTTTCATCAAGAATATTACTCATTTTGCATAGAGTATTACACTCATTTTTTCATAGTTATAATATAATAGGTGATTTGATTTTATACACACGTATCAACTACATTACAAATACTTGGCATACATAAAACACTGCGTATACCAGCACTCGTAAATCAAGTGGCACGTAAATACGCAATATACTTGTGACGAAAACATAGAATATTCATGCGTAACTTAGAAATGTTATTAAGGGCGCTTACAACGTCTTTAAGAAAAAAAGAAAAAAAAAACAAATACTTGCATCTACCTTGTTAAGTACCGATTGCAACCAACCTTGTGCACCAAACAGGTTTCGAACCTTAAATATCTTTTTCTAATCGAAAGGCTGTTCCTTTTCTAAAAAAAGACCGGACCCAGCTTCATCCCGACACGAGCCTAGCAGTGCTATACAAACCCCAACTTAAAAAACAAAACAAAACAAAACCAAACGCACCCCCGAACGTAAACGCCAACTCGGGTAGGGTTTCAAGCATGTAACCCGTTACCATTCCCGTTGGTATAACTGACATTGACCGTTGACTTCCCGTTACCGTAACGATGTGGTGATCCTAGAGACACACCGTTAGCGCATCCATTTGCCTTTGTGGCAATGGGTTTATTTAGTAGCGTATCCAACTGGCCACTAGCTGCTGCTATAAGCCCTGTCATCATCATAAGTCATAACATACAAAAGACCAATATCAACCTCTGTTTTGTTCAATAGGTGTATGTCAATTTATTTGGTTATTGTTTGTTTGGAGTATTTGGTCAATGTTTTTGATTGTGCAATAGGTTCTAGTCAATAAAATGTAAACAGTTCGTATGATCTCTCAATCAGACGTTGTCGGGTCTAAGTCAGCTGTATCTCAACTAGATCTTCAGATCAATTTTAATTTAATTTTGTTTATTTGAAAAAAAAAAAAAAAAAAACCTCTTTTATGTATTTGGACTATCATTTCATTATAATTTAAGGTCAGTGGCGGAACTTGTTTGGAGATCATAACATGGAGGGAAAAATAAAAACTTGGGGGTGAATAGCATAAAAAAAATTTACCCCTAAAAATTCTAAAATATTACACTACAATTTTTTTTCGCAGGTGGGCCCCCTACCCCCTTTGGGTTACACTAAGTACCACCCCTGTTTAAGGTACCATTCTGACCGATTTATATATGTATAACTCCAGTTGGGTGATGTTTTATTACTGGTAGAAGGGCAAAGTTGACTTTATCTAAATATGCATGCTTATAAATTACTTTATTTGAAAAATCAAATTAATATTATAAAAAAACAAAATAAAGATGCAGCATAGTCGACACATTGACATTTTATAAAAACATTAACAGGTACTAAAAAGTTACAGTACTTGTTTTGACCCTGAATTGTTACCCAAACAGCCTGCACGCCCATTTTGTCACCTCTATTTTCATGATATAATCAAGCTACAAGATTAGTATACCTAAGAAAAGTGCAGAAGGTTTCCCTGGTCTAGATTTGAACTCCGGATGAAACTGAACGCCAACAAAATACGAGTGACTAGCAAGTTCAATAATCTGCAAATTAAAACAAAGTATTAAAATCATACCATCACAAAATCTTGAATATAAAATAAAACATTCTCTTATATGAAAACTAAATAAATACAAACCTGCATACGCTGACCACTTTCATCTTTGCCTGTAAAACTCAGACCAGCTTTTTCTAGTTTTGATACCATCTCAGGATTCACCTAATTTGAATTTTGAGTAATTTAAAAACCGTTAAATGATGAAACCTTCATTATATTGAGAACTTAAAGTATACCGACATACCTCGTATCGATGTCGATGTCTCTCATCTATAAAACTCTGATTACCATACCTAAACCAAATACGTATCAATTATCCAGTACTACTAAATTTTTTAACTTTGACTTTGACCGACTTTGACCTGAATAGTTTGAATTCATGTGCTTACAGCTGTGAAGCTTTAGAACCCGAGACTTGAAAATACGTCCTCCTAGATCCAAGTCGCATAGTACCACCCATATGAGTTTTCGACCCCTGTTATCATTTCATAAAACCCGTATGAGTGAACAAAAATGTGTAACAAATAACTGAAGTGTACTATTATATGTTTAACACAAACCTCGGGCATAAATATAACACAAGGATTTTTAGTATTTGGATCAAATTCAGTGCTATTTGCATTTTCGAGACCAAGAATAGATCTTGCGTACTCGATCACAGCAGTTTGCATCCCGAGACAAATACCAAGGTACGGTATATTGTTCTCACGTGCGTATTTTGCTGCAATGATTTTCCCTTCAACGCCTCGGTCACCGAAACCACCCGGAACAAGAACACCATCCGCAGACTACAAAAATAATAATTTTATTTAAAAAAAAAAAGATTATGTTGGAGAAAACATTCAAAAGATGTTGGCTTTTTACAAAAAAAACTATTTCATACAAACCTTTAATGAATCCCAAGCAGCTTTGTTAACGTCAGGATTCTGAAAGAAAAAACACCCACCATGATTAGATTAATTAATTAATTTTTTTTAATTTTTTTATAAAAAAATATAATTAAGAGAAGAGAGATGGAGTAGATAGTAACTTCTAACGCGGTTGCGTTTTCGAGATCGCTAGCAGACACCCAATTGATTACTAGTTTCCTACCACATGCAACAGAAGCATGCAACAGAGCCTGAATAAAAAAAAATATAAATTAATAATGAAACTCAATAAATAAAGCATGTTTCATAACATATGTAAACTGTTGGTTAACGAGTCGAAATGGGTTTGGGTAAAAAAGGGTAAATTGTGTTAAGTGCAGATCCAAGCTGAAAGGGCTGGCCCATCAACACTTTTTGTCACTTTATTTTAATTTTTCAAGAGAAGAAGATAATGTACTCTAATCAAAAGATAATATTTTGTAATAATAAAGGGTCTATTTTTAATAATAACAAATTGAGAGGTTTTTTCACATTTGAAAACACTTTAGGTGACTTTCAACCCGTTTTGACCAGTCAACTCATTTGAGTGCACTGCTTTTATGTAACTATACAAAAGTGTGTGTGAATGAGGTATTATTACCTTTAGTACAGATAGGTAAGAATCTGAAAGACCCGTATACTTCCCAACCATAGCAATTCTGACCTGCATGCATAAGAAAACCAAGAAACATTAGCAGAGAAAATAAAACGGATTTATTTTGAGATTTTATGTCTAAACTGAAAATTACCGGCTCATTTAGCATGTCACACAGTTGAGCCCTAGCTGTCCATTCTCTTAACACGGCTTTGCACGAGATACTGTACAACAAGACGATTTCAATTATGATATAGAGCAATAAAGCAATTTAAAGGTGGCTAAACACTAAGGTGGTGACAGGTCAAAATGGGTCGGATTGCATTAAGCAGCCCCACGCAAACACTTTGAATATAAACATAATGGATTAAATAGTGTTAAAAACCTGTATAATATATAAAATTTGTTGAAAAGATTAGAACGATTAAAATTATGTGACTTTTGATCAGCTCCTCTAACCATTTGACCCATTTCATTTTTAGAAATTTTCAATATTTGACCCGTTACCATATAAACGACTGAAATAGCCACCTCTAAAACCAAGTAATGTTAGTAGATTTAGAACAAACCATGGAAGGTCGAGTCCCAACACGTTTGCAATTGCTTCATGAGCCTTTTGGTCCTAAAGAAGACAAAAGAAAACTACATAAAAGACTCGACCACAAATAAACATGATTTAGAACTTAAAATATGTACTAATTTTACATACACGTAAGAGTAGAGGTATGCGCCAAATGTTGGAGACGTCGTATAAAGTGATAATGTTATCTTCCTGAAAGTAAAGATAATTGTCGATTAAAAACAAACGATAAATAAAAATGTCTGAAGACATAACACGTTTATATTGTATTTAAATATGTCACCGGAACATGGCAAAATCTTGAGAGTTTCTCCTTCACATTCACATCCAATTCCTTCATATAAACAAGTAAAACGTAATAAAGATTTAGTTGTTTGTAACAAAAACTAAAAAAACTCAATCCAACAAAAACTGACTAATACCGTTGTGCTACGACAAGCTAATATGTTTGGCGTTAATCCCAAGCTTCTTAATCCCCGAACACTGTGTTGAGTTGGTTTTGTTTTCTGAACAAACAAAGAAAAGATAATTATTATTGTATCAAGAAACTTTATTAGGTTAAAAAAACTGATATTTATGTAAACTCACTTGTTCACCAACAACGTTCAGAACGGGCACAAGGCTCACATGAATTAAGCAAAAGTTTCCGGCACCTAAAAGAAACATGTTACATAAATTTGGCTTATAGCATTATTTTTCCTTCACAGTATTAAACTTTGAACATTAGCAGATTATTTACCAACACGATATGAGAATTGGCCAAGAGCCTCGATAAACGGCATAGATTCAATGTCTCCTGCAAGACCATAACTCTTAAGACCAAAATCTAGAAAGAAAAAAAAAAGAATGACACTATATATATATATATATATATATATATATATATATATATATATATATATATATATATATATATACACACACACATATATACACATACATACATATTGGCGAAAAGTTACCTATGGTACCGCCCAATTCAATGACACAAACATCAGGTGGACCTTCTTTTCCATCTACTGGTATAGCTGCTACGCGTTCGATCCAATCTTGAATGGCATCTGTAATGTGAGGGACAACCTAAAAACATAGATATAACATACGTGTTATTACACGGTATATTAGAGGTTAATGTGTCAAAATAGGCGGGGCAGGTAACGTGTCAAAATGGACAAGTTTGATCGACACATTTTTTCATAACTTTCGAAATTTGAATATGAGTAACTGAAATGTCATATGATTTCTAGAAGAATAAAGTACACTAGTGCATTTTTGACCCGTTCCCTTTTAAAACAATTTTCTTGTAGTACCAATTCAAACCATTATAGATATACCATAGCCCAAATTAACCTATTCTAGTATGCATTGTATTTCTGTTTAACGTTTTTTTTTTTTTACCTGAACAGTTTTTCCAAGATAGTCTCCCCTTCTCTCCTTGTCAATTACCGACTGCAGGCACAATTTATAAAAACATAAGTCCATAAATTTAAAAAATTATCATTAAAATGCATAAAAGATGCTCAGATTTGACCAACTTACCTGGTATATTTTTCCGGTGGTGATATTATTATCACGTGTCAACGTAACATCAAGAAACCGCTCATAGTTACCAAGGTCCAAATCCACCTTAAAACATAACATAACTTTTAATAATCCTGTAACTACTTAAAATCAAATCTATACAACACATTTTGTAAATTAAAATATTCGAATATTTAAAGCCATTTACTTAAGTTACCTCTCCCCCATCATCCAATACAAAAACTTCTCCATGCTCAAAAGGAGACATTGTTCCTGCATCTTTATTTAAATAAGGATCTGCATGAAAACAAAATGATCGTAAGAATAAGAAAATGAATTAATACAGTATGATATGTGGCATATAGTAATTGGAGATTAAATTATAAAACTTTCTTCGTCGCATTGTATGTTACTTAAAACTGTTGTAATTTGATACAACTTCATCGGAGCATTAACGAAAAGAACAAGAACAAAAAATACCAGCCCAGATTTGACAGAAAGATTTGATAAATTAATTAATCATCAAAGCTACAAATAATAATCCAGTCAATATAATTCAACCAAAAAAAACAAAATTTTATTTTTGAAAAAGCGAATAGAGGCGGATACATACAAGACTAAAGATCACAATAACACAACCCAAAAGGACTATTCTTCATAAAAATTAACTACTAAACAAATAAAAAGAAAAATATAGGATGACTAGACACCAAAAACAAAATCACTACATTAATCTAAGTTATCCATTTATCCATTGGGGATAAAACAATGATGTATTTATATTATCCTCCCCATAGAGAATACATCAATTGCACAGTACTTTGGTTTTTGACTAATCTTGAAACAATAGTTATCCATTATCACATACATCTGCAATGTATTTAAACTATAATCTATGCTTATTTTAGGTGCATTTTTCATGGTATGTAGGAATTGGTAACCAACATAATAATGTAATTAATACAAACCAATTTTAATTGATGTAACACGAAGACCGCAGGCCTGCAGAAGAAGACCAATGCTACTAGCAGTCACTCCTTTACCAAGTCCACTAACAACACCTCCAGTTACAAGAACATACTTCATTGCTTTATAAACACCTGCTAATTACACCATTATTTTCAGGAAAATAAATAAATTAGAGAACCCAATAAAAAAAGTGAATAAAAACATATAACAATAAACAACAAAAACAAAAAAGATCATTAATTTGATAGCAATACATAATAAATTCCTCTGTTTTCCCCTTTCTTAGTATACCATTTGTTTCTACAAAGATGAAACCTTTATCAAAGAAAAGAACAGGCTAATACACTTAAACCACTCACAATACAACAACAATAAAACCCATTAGCCAGTTTATTGAAAAAAGGCCAATACTTTGTTTTAAAAACCCAATATTTAACAATTTCCCCTGTTTTTCACATGCTCATTACATCAATTTTTATCACCCATACGCAATAAAGATTAGATATTTACAATACCCACAAAGAACAACCAAAAACCCAAAAAGGGTTTTACAAAAACATACCATTACCTGTTAATTGGTTTGAAGATAAATTAAAATATAAGACGTTTGCAATACAAAGGGACACCAAGAATGTGAATGTAAAAAGGATTGAAGGGAATGAAAGAAATGAGATTTGTGTAATTTGTTGAAGAAGAATATGAATGAAAGAGGTGGTGTGGCGGCTATATATTATGCATTGTGCAGTTATATAGAAGAAAGCATTTATAGGAAGAAAAAAAAAAGGTAATAAAAACAAGAAGTATTCCAAAAGGGAGCTAAAACCCCTATTTTTCTTTCTTTGTTTCTCTTGGGTTCTGCGTGCGGTTGCATCCTGGTTCCACCTTTTTTTCCCTGGTCCAACACACCCGTGACCCTGACCCTCTCACACGTTTCATATCACATGGCTCAAACCCTTCCACTGGGCATACCTGTCAGCTTGAGCATCTTTTTGGGGTTTTATTGTGATTAAGTTACCTCACGTGCTTGACATGTGACGTCATTTAACGGTTTCTTTAATGATTGTTAATTGTAAGGACGGCCAATGCAAGATTTGCAAAAACTTTAGAGACTGTTAATCTATTATCTATTATACAAGTATAAAATGCTACAAATTAGATGAACTTATCCGCATAATTACGACTTTTTTTATTCATTTTACAACTCTCTAAAAAAAAAATATTTACTTTTGCATGTCTATTGAATATTTTTTTTGTTCAGAACTGTTGTATTTTGATTATAATTGAAAAATATAAAATTTTTGAAATCTTCTTTCTTCTATTATATATATATATGTGTGTGTGTGGTAAATGTGGAATAATAATGATTTATTTCATATTAAATTTTTTTTTTTTTTTAAAGCAAGAAAGTATAATATTAATGCTCACGAGAATTAGTTACATCGTCACGATTTACATCAAAACTTTGGTTGCAAAGTGAGCAACCATTAGAAAGCTATGATCTATCTAGAAAGGTAAACATGAGGGTTACTTAGTCAAGTAAGCCACTCGAATTTTTTTCCCCTCGACCGAAGAGAAATCCATTCAAATGACTTAACTTGGATTTCGTTTAAAGTAACCGAAGCGCTCCATGAAGACCCGTGAAAGGCACAATTGTTGCGATTCTTCCAAATGTAGTAGACACACACCCATTCTATAGCTTGTCACGTTTTTTTTTTTTTTTTTACCAAATAGAGACATATTAACTCCGGCATTACCTCTAAGAATCTCGTTGAAACTAATATTCGAAAAGGATCCCAACCCCCACCATCGAAACACCCTATTCCAAATGTCTTGAGCATACGAGCAAAATAGAACGGTATGATCCGTAGTCTCGATGTCTTCGTCACAAATGGGGCATCTCACACTATGTAGATCTATACCTCTTTTATCCAACTCAATTCTAACCGGTAATTTTTTCTTCAAAAGGCGCCACACGAACACTTCTATTTTTTTCGGCACTAGATTATTGCGTAAGGTGCTTGAGATGATATTTCCCACATTTAGGATCTTTTCATCACACAATCCCGATAGTTTTTTGACTGTAAAAGGCTTGCCACCGTCCAAGTTCCGTACCCATTTGTCTTCGCTGTCGTTGAGGACGAAACCATTCAGCATCTCGATTAAAGTTGTAAGTTCATTAGCCCCACGGCCCATGGGCTGTCTGGCCTAATCCCCCACGAGTTTGTAACCTGTACCACTTGGGACGAATCGGTTGCTAACAGTGACCTGTTTCTCATTTTCTAGTCAATATAGGCGTTTGAACAATTCCTCAAGTCTTCTATCTCCAATCCAAACCTCGCTCCAAAATGACGTCTTCTCCCCGTTTCCAATTTTTTTTCGTGAATGAGTCTTTGAAGTTGAGGCCGAGATCTTCAAGAGTGTTACTTGCACAAATAATATTTCGCCAAGTACCAAGAGAGGGGCGATAACGTAAGTCACCACCCGACTCAAGGCCACCCGACGAACCATAAATACTACGAATAACACGAGCCCAAAGTGAATTGGTTCTGGTTTTAAACCTCCACCACCATTTTGCAAGGAGAGCCAAATTTTTTGCGTATAGTGAACCAATATTTAGGCCCCCATTTTTATAAGAGGCTAAAATATTATCCCACTTAACCCAAGAGATTTTAGTACCCGAGTCCAACCCACCCCAAAAAAAACATTCTCCTCACACTCTCAAGTAGATTTAACACACATTTAGGGGCACGAAATAGCGAGAAAAAATACAACGAAAGACTCGAAAGAACCGATTTAATAAGAATCAATCTTCCTCCAAATGACATCGAACGCATTTTCCAACTCGCGAGACGTTTCTTAAACTTCTCAATAACTGGGTTCCAATCTTTCAACTTATTCATTTTGCACCCAATCGGAAAACCAAGATATGTGAAAGGGAAGGCACCCACTTGGCATCCAAGTTGGTTAGCAATCACAAGAGAGTCCGAATTACTAAGCCCAACACCATAAAGATAACTTTTATGAAAGTTAACCTTTAAACCCGAAGCAAGCTCAAAACATTTGAGAAGGTGTTGGAGGTTACAGATATTTTCCCCACAACAATCACCTAAAAAGATAGTGTCATCCGCATACTGTAGATGAGAGATAGCGATTTTATCCGCCCCCACCTCGATGCCCTTGAACATTCCCCGTTCCACCGCACTTTTCGTGAGGATATTAAGACCTTCCGCCGCCAATATAAAAAGGAAGGGCGAGAGAGGGTCGCCTTGTCTAACCCCCCCCCCCCCCCCTTCAAGAAAAAATTTATCAGTTGGCGAACCGTTCACAAGTATGGAAATAGAGGCCGTAGCGAGACATGAATGTATCCATTTAGCGCCAAACCCCATACACTTCATGACTTCCAACAAAAAGTCCCAGTTGATGCAATCAAAAGCCTTTTCGGAGTCGCCTTAAAAAAGGAAGCCTTTTTTCTTACATGTGCGAAGATAGTCAATTGATTCGTTAACAATTAGCGCACCATCCAATATGAATCTTCCTTTCAAAAAAGCACTGTGATGCCCCGTACAAAACCATCTTGTACGAATCATCAACAACAGGATCATTACAAGGTCAAACACTATATGCGTTTTCAAAACAAGTTTGCATTCAAGATAAAAGGTGACGTCATAACTAACGTGAAATGTTTTACAACCAAATTATGCTTCAATGAACAGAAGCAAATATAATAGTGCGTGACCCTTAGGTTGTTACAAATCAAAGTTCAAAAGTAATAAAGTTTATGAATGCAAGATAAACGTTCATGCGGTAACATCTCTAAAGCAACGGGTGTCTACAGCAAGACTAGTACACAGTGGAAGCAGCTAACCTTAAGCACCTGAGAAAAACATGCTTAAAAACTTCAACACAAAGGTTGGTGAGCTATAGTTTAAGTATAACAGTAATGTAAGGTAGGCCACGAGATTTCAGTGCTACAAAGAGCGTTTCAAAACAGTATGATAAAGTATATGTTTAACCGTGGGCACTTGGTAACTAACTTAACGTTTATACCCCCTGAAAGTACACTTGGCAAGTGCGTATGTATACGAAGTATTAAACACTCGTTAAATGCTAGCGCGACTAGCCCGAGTGGGGATGTCAAACCCTATGGATCCATATCTAAGATTCGCGTTCACCGGTTCAAAAACCAATGACTAAACGTTACCGAGCTAAAGGGAATGTTTATGCCGTTGTATAACCCACACATATAAAGTTTAAGTACTCGTGCCTAGTATGTAAAACGTAAAATGCGCATGTATTCTCAGTTCCCAAAATAGTTAAAGTAAAAAGGGATGCTATAACTCACAGTGGTAAAGTAGTGGTAAAGTCGAGTCGGGAAATAAGCAAGTACGTAGGTCCGGAAAGTCCTCAACCTAAGTCAAATAGTACTAAGTCAGTAAATCATCCCAATAGGTTTAAAAGTATGTGAATAAGGTCTTAAAGGTCATCATCATTCATCATCAAACAAAAGGTGTAAAGTAAGTTTCGTTCATGAAAGAAGTTTAAAACAAAGGTTGAATTCGGTCAGTCACCATCGCCTCTATACCTAATGAAATAAGGTGAGACTAGTGTACATGGCTCCGTATATGAGTCCTCTAGTTGTAGTAAAAATTCCAGAAGCAAACTCATCTTCGTTTGACCGTGGCGACGGTCTAAGTGCGAGTAGGTCAGAATTTTCAGCACAACGATAAAAGGACATAGTGACGATCGGAGAGCCATAAATCCTAAACCGTAACTCGGATTAAGACGAGTCCTAAATGAAAAGTTATCTACTCGAACAGATATAACTTAAAATCATCTTTACAGTAGCCCAGGTCTTACTGATCAGACCCAGAAATAGTAAAACAGTAGGTTCCGGTGGTTTCTTGGTACTCGATGCTTATCACGGTCCTCATCCTTGATGCATATAGCTTCAAGTGTACAACTCGTTGATGTGTTTGCATCATCTTAACCAAGTTTTCACTATCATAACACTTGTGCAAGTCTAAGACGTGTAGCACAACTCAATTAAGTGTTGTATGTAGTTTGATGAACCAAAGTTACATCAAAGTCTTAGATTTAACACATACATGAAATATGAAAGTAATATTGAACTACAAACTAGAAAGTAAAATAACTAATCAAGATCCTAAGATGTAAAACATAGTTCTTAGTTAGATCTTGAAGATCCAAGACCCAAAAGTCTAGATCTAAAGTTATTAAGTTAAATCTAACACAAGTGTATGAAGTTATAACTAAAGAGTTACACTTCCATGTTCTTGAACTTTCAAGTTAACTTTTGTTCAAGAAAAAATGAGATCAAGATTAACTAGTAATACTTGACCAAATCACAACTTTAAAGTACATAAAATGAAGAAATAATCTAAATAAACAAGTAACTAGTTCATTGTTGTTCATACTTTAAAGATTCAAGCCAAAGTCTTGATCTTTAAGAATGTAAACTTTTAAGTTTACAACATGAATTACAAGTATGATTTTACAACATATGAACTTACAATCTTTTGAAACAATAAATGTAGAACATAAACTAGAGAGTTTAGTTCTTGTGTGTCTTGTAAGAACAAGTTGATATGAAGAATCAAACTAGAAAGTTTGATCCTTGTACTAGTAAGTAAACATCTAACAAAGACAAGTATCAAATAACAACAAATGATGATGATGATTAAGGTGTTGCTTGCTACGGTTTTGAGTAAGAAAAAGGAAGAGTAAAACTAGTTCATGTTACTTACAAGATGAGAGAAAAAGAGAGAAAAGTTTGAGAGCAAGTAAGTGTGTTTTTTGAGAATGAGTGAATGGAAGTAAGATGTAATGAAAATTTGAAAACAAAACTCCCTTGTATTGCTTTGTGGTCGACGGTTTGGGATCAAAAAGGGGGGGGGGAGGAGATTGTTCACTAGTCACTTGCATGTTTATGGCTTAAAAGGTGGTTAATAGATGTGTTTTCATGGGAAAGAGTTGTAACTAGATTCTCCATGCAACTTAATCCATCTAGTTATGTTTGAAAGTATTACTTACATGCTAAATGGGCTAATTAATCTATTAAAGAAGTAGGGTGGGCTTCTTAAGTCCATTAATACTAATAAAAGCTCAAGTTCCAATAATTAACAATTAAATCCAATAGAAGCCCAAGTAATTAACTAATAACCTTAATTAATTAAAATGATTAATAAAACATAATCATGAATGTAAATAATACTCGAAAATATTATTCGTGAAATGTACGTGTGTCACAAAGACGTTTCGGGCATTTAAAGTCAAGTATGATAACATGTAAATGTATATAAACAATACATTCATTAAACACAAGTATTGATAATAATTAGTAATAAATAAACGTTGGAAAATCCAGGGTCGTTACATTACCCACCTGTTAAAGAAAATTTCGTCCCGAAATTTTAAGCTGAGGTAGATGGAGGAGTCGGGAAAAGATGAGGATACTTCCGCATCATTTGATCCTCTCGTTCCCAAGTAAACTCAGGTCCTCGTTTGGCATTCCATCGTACTCGAACGATCGGAATCTTGTTACGTTTTAAAGTCTTGACCTCACGGTCCATAATTTCAACAGGCTCTTCCACGAAGTGGAGTTTGTCGTCAATAGTAAGTTCTTCAAGTGGTATGATAAGTTCGGGTGCAGCAAGACACTTCTTCAAGTTTGACACGTGGAAGGTAGGATGAACTGAGCTTAATTGTGCTGGTAAATCCAAACGGTAAGCAACGGGTCCAACACGCTCAAAAATTTCAAAAGGACCAATGTATCGCGGGTTCAACATTCCGCATTTTCCAAAATGGATCACACCTTTCCAAGGTGCAACCTACAACATTACACGGTCGCCCACGTTGAATTCAAAGTCTTTACGTTTAAGGTCAGCATAACTCTTTTGACGATCACGAGCAGTATTAAGTCTAGCTTGAATCTGAGCAATCTTCTCCGTTGTTTCATGGACTACCTCGGGTTCGGTGATTTGCTTTTCGCCTACTTCGGCCCAACAAATAGGAGATCGGCACTTGCGGCCATACAATGCTTTAAAAGGTGCGGCATTAATACTCGAGTGATAACTGTTATTGTAAGAAAATTCGGCGAGTGGCAAATGCCTTTCCCAGGCCTTTCCGAAATCAATGACACATGCACGCAACATATCCTCCAATGTCTGAATCGTTCGTTCACTACCCGTCAGTCTGTAGGTGATAAGCAGTACTCATGTCGAGACAGGTTCCTATGGCTTCTTGTAAGGAAAGCCAAAATCTGGAAGCAAAACGGGGATCGCGATCCGAGATGATCGATAAAGGTACACCATGACGAGATACAACCTCTTTGATGTATAATTGAGCAAGTCTCTCCATCGTATCCGTTTCCTTCATAGCCAAGAAGTGTGCAGATTTGGTAAGACGGTCAACGATAACCCAGATGGTATCGTATCCGCCCACCGTCTTTGGTAGCTTGGTGATGAAATCCATTGTGATCCTTTCCCACTTCCATTGTGGGATTTTCGGTTGTTGAAGCAATCCAGAGGGCCTCTGATGTTCGGCCTTAACTTTTGAGCAAGTCAGACACTTACCAACATAAGTTGCAACATCCTTCTTAAGATTCGGCCACCAGTACTGTTCCTTAAGGTCCTGGTACATTTTGCCCGCTCCGGGATGAATTGAATATCTTGATTTGTGCTTCATCAAGTATAAGGTTCCGTAGATCTCCATAAAGAGGTACCCAAATTCTTCCGGCATAACATCGGAGTCCAGTTTCCCTAACCTCGAATCGAGAGACGAGTATGTTCAAATGTTCATGAGATATATTCTCCTCCTTGAGAGCCTCATCTTGGGCTACTCGGATCTGACTGTTGAGATTCAAATGGATGGTGATGTTCAGAGCCATAACACGAAGAGGTGTCGTCCTCTCCTTTCGGCTTAAAGCGTCAGCTACAACATTGGCCTTTCCAGGATGATAGCGAAGTTCACAATCATAGTCGTTTAGCATCTCGATCCATCGACGCTATCTCATATTCAGTTGCTTCTGATCAAAGATGTGCTGGAGGCTTTTGTGGTCGGTGAAAATAGTGCTCTTAGTTCCATACAAATAGTGTCTTCACAATTTGAGCGCAAAGACAACGGCTCCAAGTTCAAGATCATGAGTAGTGTAGTTTCGTTCGTGAATCTTCAGTTGACGGGAGGCATAAGTGATACCCTTTGATCTTTGCATTAGTACACAACCAAAACCACTTTTCGAAGCATCGCAATAAACGATGAAATCGTCACTGCCTTCAGGAAGAGATAAGATAGGTGCGGTGGTTAACTTCTTCTTCAAAGTTTGGAATGCTGATTCGTGTGCGGGTTCCCAAATGAACTTCTTTCCCTTATGAGTCAGCGCGGTCAAAGGACGCGCAATCAGAAAAAATCATTCAATAAACCTTCGGTAGTAACCGGCGAGACCTAGGAATTGGTGAATATGAGTCAGGGTGGTGGGGGTTTCCCACTTGCTGATAGCTTCAATCTTGGCGGGATCAACTTTGATACCCTGGTCGCTCACAACATGACCCAGAAATTGGACTTCCTTCAACCAAAATTCACACTTGGAGAATTTGGCGTAAAGTTGCTCTTGCCTCAAGAGTTCAAGCACTAATCGAAGATGTTGCTCATGCTCTTCTTCGCTCTTAGAGTAGATGAGGATATCATCTATGAAGACGATAACGAACGTATCCAGGTACGGTTTGCAGACACGATTCTCGAGGTCCATGAATACGGCAGGTGCGTTGGTCAATCCGAACGTCATAACGAGAAACTCATAATGACCATAACGAGTTCTGAACGCAGTTTTCATCACATCACTTTCCTTCACCCTCAACTGGTGATAACCGGATCGCAAATTGATCTTGGAGTAAACGCTCGATCCTTGAAGTTGATCAAAAAGATCGTCAATGCGGGGAAGAGGATACTGATTCTTGATCGTCAATTTGTTGAGTTCACGGTAGTCGATACACATGCAGAAGGATCCATCCTTCTTCTTTACAAATAAAACAGGTGCGCCCCAAGGCGAGAAACTTGGTTGGATAAATCCATGGTCAAGTAGTTCTTGTAGTTGGCTCTGTAATTCTTGCATCTCGGAAGGTGCGAGTCTATAAGGTGCGCGAGCTACAGGTGCAGCTCCTGGCACTAAGTCGATCTGAAACTCTACTGCTCTTGGTGGCGGCAATCCAGGCAATTCCTCTGGGAATACATCGGAAAATTCGTTCACAATTCGAACGTCGTTCACATTCTTCACCTCAGTTTCTACCGTTTTCACATGTGCTAGGACAGCAAGACGTCCCTTCTTCATAATCTTTTGCGCTTCCACGCAACTAATGAGGTTCAGCTTCGAGGTACATCTCTCTCCGTAAATGATCAGTGGCTCACCATCTCCTTGCGGTATACGAAGAGCTTTATCTCCACAGATAATATCGGCTCTTACCTTGGTCAACCAATCCATACCGATAATAACGTCAAAACTTCCCAATTTGATAGGTATCAAATCAATTTCGAAATCTGCAGCAGTTATGTTGATAATAGCTCCTCGACTAATATGGTCAACTTTCTTAAGTTTTCCATTGGCGACCTCGACAAGCATACTCTCTTTTAACGGGACTAATGACCAATTAATCTTATTGCAAAAATGTCTACATACATAACTTCTATCGGCACCAGTATCAAATAGGACAGAAGCTAATAAATTGTTGATAGTGAATATACCTGTCACCAAGTCGGGATTCTCGCGTGCATCCCTTGCATTAACGTTGAAAGCTCTACCACGGGGTGGTCCGTCGTCCTTTCACTTGTTAGGACACGCATTTCTGAAATGGCCCGTCTGTCCGCATTCGTAGCACTTTTTCGGTCCATTGGTGTTCGGCTTCCCATTCAAAGTGGTGACCTTGCAGTCTTTACCGATATGTCCAGTCCGTTGGCACTTTTCACAAACAATGTTACAATACCCAGTATGGTGCATGTAGCACCGCTTGCATTGTGGTAAGGTTCCCTTGTAGTTCGGGTTTGAGTTGGTGTTCGGATTGGGGTTTCCACCGTTGTTGTTTCCTCTGAAACCCTCATGTCATTTCACCGGGTTTTGATCATAGGTCCTTCCCCTGTTGTTATCCCATTTACGTTTCTCACTACTACATGCTTCAGACTTAGCCTTCTCCGGTTCATCGATGATGATTTGGTTCATTAAAGTATGCGCCATGCGCATCGCTTCTGGGACATTGGGTGGCTTGGACGAGGTGACGTTTCCCTTAATGCTCTTAGGAAGTCCCCAGAAGTACCTTTCCATACGCTTGAATTCCGGGGTGACCATTGTTGGACACATCAGGGCTAATTCCAAAAACATCCAGTTGTAACTATCAAGGTCGTTCCCAACAGCCTTTAACTGCATAAATTCAATCTCCATCTTCTGGATCTCGGTCCTAGGGCAATATTCCTCAATCAGGGCCCCTTTGAACTCCTCCCAGGGGGTAGCAAACGCCTCATCAATACCTTTTGCTTGAGCCAACGGGTTCCACCACATTAGTGCGCCGTCAGACAGAGTGCATGAAGCAAACTTGGTTTTATTTGCCTCAGAACAGTTACTAACTCGAAACACAGATTCTAATTTCTCGAACCATCTAGTGAGACCAACCGGCCCCTCTGTTCCACTGAAGTTATGGGGTTTGCAGCTTTGGAACTCTTTGTACATACACCCATTACGAATGGGCGGGATAACCGGTGGCGGTGGTGGTGGAGCTTGGAGGTTCCTTTCTGCTAAAGCTGCGGTGACTCGCTCATTGATCATCTCTTCGATTTGGGCTGCGGTAGGTGTTGATGTTGATCGTCCATTGGCCATGGTGTTCTAAACAAAAATTTTGACTCCAGTCAAAATCCAGTATTCAAATAGTAATAATACAGTATATGTAACCAACACGGAATCAACACATCACATGTTTATTAAGTAACGCATCTAGGTACAAATACCACAGAATCATATAGTAACGTAAATAGAACATCGTGCAAGAATTAAATAACGCAAAGTTCCATTCATTAATAATAAGTTGCATACATCTGTATAAGTTCGTACAATACATAAGTGAAACATAAAACTACAACTAGATTACATAAAGAAATCTACTACAAAAGCCCTACGGTGAAGGTGGGTGTAGGATGACCAATACGTGGGACATCTGGTCCTCGAGCTCAGTTACCCGAGCACGGAGGATCTCCACCTCCCTCATCAGTTCCTCGACAGAGGGGGATGGTGGGGCAGGCTGTGCAGTCGGTATGGGTGGTGCTGGTGGTGCAGACGGTCCGGCTCCAGAAGTAGAAGCTGCGAAGCGATAAGGCTTACGGATGAAAGGATCAGTAGGATACGGCACAAGCCGCTTACGGGCGGTAACCCTACGATGCCGACCATATGCGTCAGTAAATGCTCGACCTCCGTTGATCCCCGGAATAATGGTGCCATTGAAACGGTACCGCTTCTTCGGCGGGGTGGAGGGTGGCTGAACAGATGCATCATCGGGATCCTCCTAGTCGGAGTCATCGGTGGAATCCTCGCCACTAGAGTCGTCTGAGGATGTGTCGTCGGATGACGGGTCATCTGAATCATGTGGAGGTGGCTGCACGGGCGGCTGTACTGGCTCTCCTCGGACGGTCATCATCTGTCGGTATCTAAAAGGCGGGATCGGCACGAGTCGTCCATCAGAAGTGCGTCGGCACGAATGACGATACTGATTACGGAAAGGACCTTCCCCAAATTCCGCGGGAATCACAACACCACAGGGATGGTGCTGTGGCTCCTGAGGTACCGGGGCAAGTGGAGCTGGAATCTCCGGGAGGTCCTGGGCTCCGTCTGCAGTACCCACTGGGGCAGGCGCATGACTACTAGCTCCGGAGGACGAAGCGCCTGGGTCACTAGAGTGTGTCGCCGACGGGATCGGTGTGTCGGCAGTAGTAGTAGGTGAGGTGGCTGAAGTGTCTGAACTGCCCAAAATGATAGCAGGTGGAATATCCGACATCTGAACAAGGAAAAATAAATTTTCCATGTCAGTAAGTCATAAAGCAAGCACGTATTAGGTCAAGTAACTACAACAGTCTAGATCATGTATAACAGTAAGTAGCATGGCAATAATGACAAGTATCAAGCAATCGTAAGCAGATAATAGCATGCAGTAGTGAAATCACATAATAGCATACGGCATATAGCAGTAAAAGTAAGCAGCAGCATGCAGTAAGTTCAGCGGAAACAAGTAAACTAGCAAGTTGTAGATTAGTCGTATTAGTGAATCCTACTCGGGTCGGTCTTAGACTCACTAATGCAACCTAATTCCCTACAACCAATGCTCTGATACCAAATGTGATGCCCCGTACAAAACCATCGTGTACGAATCATCAACAATAGGATCATTACAAGGTCAAACACTGTATGCGTTTTCAAAACAAGTTTGCATTCAAGATAAAAGGTGACGTCATAACTAACGTCAAATGTTTTACAACCAAATTATGCTTCAATGAACAGAAGCAAATATAATAGTGCGTGACCCTTAGGTTGTTACAAATCAAAGTTCAAAAGTAATAAAGTTTATGAATGCAAGATAAACGTTCATGCGGTAACATCTTTAAAGCAGCAGGTGTCTACAGCAAGACTAGTACACAGCGGAAGCAACTAACCTTAAGCACCTGAGAAAAACATGCTTAAAAACATCAACACAAAGGTTGGTGAGCTATAGTTTAAGTATAACAGTAATGTAAGGTAGGCCACGAGATTTCAGTGCTACAAAGATCGTTTCAAAACAGTATGATAAAGTATATGTTTAACCGTGGGCACTTGGTAACTAACTTAATGTTTATACCCCCTGAAAGTACACTTGGCAAGTGCGTATGTATACGAAGTATTAAACACTCGTTAAATGCTAGCGCGACTAGCTCGAGTGGGGATGTCAAACCCTATGGATCCATATCTAAGATTCACGTTCACCGGTTCAAAAACTAATGACTAAACGTTACCGAGCTAAAGGGAATGTTTATGCCGTTGTATAACCCACACATATAAAGTTTAAGTACTCGTGCCTAGTATGTAAAACGTAAAATGCACATGTATTCTCAGTTCCCAAAATAGTTAAAGTAAAAAGGGATGCTATAACTCACAGTGGTAAAGTAGTGGTAAAGTCGAGTCGGGAAATAAGCAAGTACGTAGGTCCGGAAAGTCCTCAACCTAAGTCAAATAGTACTAAGTCAGTAAATCGTCCCAATAGGTTTAAAAGTATGTGAATAAGGTCTTAAAGGTCATCATCATTCATCATCAAACAAAAGGTGTAAAGTAAGTTTCGTTCATGAAAGAAGTTTAAAACAAAGGCTGACTTCGGTCAGTCACCACGGCCTCTATACCTACTGAAATAAGGTGAGACCAGTGGCCATGGCTCTGGATATGAGTCCTATAGTTGTGGTAAAAATTCCAGAAGCAAACTCGTCTTCGTTTGACCGTGGCGACAGTCTAAGTGCGAGTAGGTCAGAATTTTCAGCACAACGATAAAAGGACATAGTGACGATCGGAGGGCCATAAATCCTAAACCGTAACTCGGATTAAGACGAGTCCTAAATGAAAAGTTATCTACTCGAACATAGATAACTGAAAATAATCATTACAGTAGCCCAGGTCATACTGATCAGACCCAGAAATAGTAAAACAGTAGGTTCCGGTGGTTTCTTGGTACTCGATGCTTATCACGGTCCTCATCCTTGATGCATATAGCTTCAAGTGTACAACTCGTTGATGTGTTTGCATCATCTTAACCAAGTTTTCACCATCATAACACTTGTGTAAGTCTAAGACGTGTAGCACAACTCAATTAAGTGTTGTATGTAGTTTGATGAACCAAAGTTACATCAAAGTCTTAGATTTAACACATACATGAAATATGAAAGTAATATTGAACTACAAACTAGAAAGTAAACTAACTAATCAAGATCGTAAGATGTAGAACATAGTTCTTAGTTAGATCTTGAAGATCCAAGACCCAAAAGTCTAGATCTAAAGTTATTAAGTTAAATCTAACACAAGTGTATGAAGTTATAACTAAAGAGTTACACTTCCATGTTCTTGAACTTTCAAGTTAACTTTTGTTCAAGAAAAAATGAGATCAAGATTAACTAGTAATACTTGACCAAATCACAACTTTAAAGTAAATAAAATGAAGAAATAATCTAAATAAACAAGTAACTAGTTCATTGTTGTTCATACTTTAAAGATTCAAGCCAAAGTCTTGATCTTTAAGAATGTAAACTTTTAAGTTTACAACATGAATTACAAGTATGATTTTACAACATATGAATTTACAGTCTTTTGAAACAATAAATGTAGAACATAAACTAGAGAGTTTAGTTCTTGTGTGTCTTGTAAGAACAAGTTGATATGAAGAATCAAACTAGAAAGTTTGATCCTTGTACTAGTAAGTAAACATCTAACAAAGACAAGTATCAAATAACAACAAATGATGATGATGATTAAGGTGTTGCTTGCTACGGTTTTGAGTAAGAAAAAGGAAGAGGAAAACTAGTTCATGTTACTTACAAGATGAGAGAAAAAGAGAGAAAAGTTTGAGAGCAAGTAAGTGTGTGTTTTGAGAATGAGTGAATGGAAGTAACATGTAATGAAAATTTGAAAACAAAACTCCCTTGTATTGCTTGGTGGCCGACGGTTTGGGATCAAAAGGGGGGGGGGGAGATTGTTCACTAGTCACTTGCATGTTTATGACTTAAAAGGTGGTTAATAGATGTGTTTTCATGGGAAAGAGTTGTAACTAGATTCTCCATGCAACTTAATCCATCTAGTTATGTTTGAAAGTATTACTTACATGCTAAATGGGCTAATTAATCTATTAAAGAAGTAGGGTGAGCTTCTTAAGTCCATTAATACTAATAAAAGCTCAAGTTCCAATAATTAACAATTAAATCCAATAGAAGCCCAAGTAATTAACTAATAACCTTAATTAATTAAAATGATTAATAAAACTTAATCATGAATGTAAATAATACTTGAAAATATTATTCGTGAAATGTACGTGTGTCACAAAGACGTTTCGGGCATTTAAAGTCAAGTATGATAACATGTAAATGTATATAAACAATACATTCATTAAACACAAGTATTGATAATAATTATTAATAAATAAACGTTGGAAAATCCAGGGTCGTTACAAGCACTTTATTCTGGACCGACAAGAGAAGGAATCACTTTTCGAATACGATTAGAGAGCATTTTGGCGATTATTTTAAAATAACACCCAATAAGACTAATAGGCCGAAAATCTCCAATATGGTGCGGGTCACTAACTTTCGGGACAAGGGTGACGAAAGAAGCATTACACCCTTTCGAGATCTCACCCTTTTCCCAAAACCAAGAGATAGCATCGATCAATTCATCTTTCACGACATCCCAATACTTTTTAAAGAATCTTAAATTGAACCCATCCGGTCCCGACACCTTATTACTACCACAATCATGGATGGCCTCGTGAATTTCTTTCTCATCAAATCTTTCCTCTAAACCTCTAGCCTCATAATCTGAGAGAACTGGATAGTTTAGGTCTTCCAAGCTTGGTCTTTCGCAAACTACCTCTTTGAACCTACACGAAAAATGAGAGAATGCTTCCTTTTTTATGTCATCCGGGTTATCTTTCCAAATGCCCTCAACAAGGAGACCCCGGATATTATTTTTGTTATAATTCCTCCGAACTACCGAGTGAAAAAATTTACTATTTTCGTCGCCTTCCAACACCCATTTAATACGCGCTTTTTGTCTCATCATACTTGAAGCCACTTTCTTCTTTTCGAACCAGAGTTTCCTGGCGTTCCTCCACTGTTCTAATTCGATTCCGCTTAAGTTAGTATTTTCGGCCTTTAACTCAAGCTTCTAAGCAATCAATCTATTAGCCTCAATCTCACCTTCAAGATTACTAAACTTAGATTTACTCCACTCCTTTAAGGCGGTTTTGACATTCTTTAACCTATTTCTAAACACGCAATCCTTCCTATTAATAAGTGGCACCCCCAAACCCCAAGCATTACGGATAACATCCTCCACATCATCGTCATCTAACCATGCATCGAAAATTTTAAACGGTTTCGGCCCGAAGTTTTGATAGTGCTCTAAATGAACATATATTTAGTATCAATATCCTTCCAATATGTAAAGCTTTTAGTTACTATTGTTTTATTTTTATGTAATAATCGTTTTAAATACGTTTTAAATATTAAAAATATAAAAAGAAAAACAAAATATATATATTTTTAAGAGTTTGTTTAAAATAAATAAAATTATAAAGTTTTTCTATTTCTATTTTAGTATTTAAAAATTAAGTTTTTATTTATTTTATATAAATAAATTAAAAAAAAGTAAAAAAAAATTTAAAAAAATCTCGTTTTTTTTAAAAATTAAAAAAAATTAAAAAAATTTTTTTTAAAAAAAGATATTAATTTCAAAAAAAAAATTAAAAAAAAAGTAAAAAAATTTTTTTTTTTAAAAAAATCTCGTTTTTTTTTAAAATAAAAAAAAATTTTTAAAAAAATATTAATTTCGTAAAAAAAAAAAATTTGTAGTATTTGGGCCAAACCAGTTTGAACCTGCAATTTCAGAATTTACACATGCAATTTCGGAATTCAACATGCAATTTCAGATTTTAAATATGCAATTTCAATTTTTGAACACGCAATTTCAGTTTTGAACATGCAATTTCGGATTTTACAGAAGCAATTTCGGACTTTCAACACGTAATTTCAGATTTTCAACACCCAATTTCAATTTTACACACGCAATTTCGTTTCTAAAACATGCAATTCCAAAAATAAAAAAATAAAATATAAAAAAAATTAAAAAAACAAAATTTTAATATATTTTTAAGATTTTGTCTATAAAATTAAAAAGTGTTTTTATTTTAAGTTTTATTACCTTTAGATTTTTAGACTATAGTGGCAACTTTTAGTATTAACTTTAGTTTTGCCGTAGTTATTTTTATACTTCTAGATTTTTAAGTTTTGCCGTAAAATTCCTTAAGTGCTTTTTCTTTAGATTTAGAATTTAGGAGCTTTAGAATTTTGCGACGCCATTTTAAGTTTATAGATTTTAGTACTTTTTAAAGTAATTGCCGTTTTGGATATAGAATTCCTTTAAGCTTTAATTTCTTTAGACGCAACTTTTAGTTTTTAGTTTTTAGACTTCTAAGTTTCGACGCTTATTTTCTTATTTTTATTTTTCAACCTTTTATTTTTCGACTTTTTCCGACGCACTCTTTTTCTTTCTTATTTCTCGACGCTCTAGTTTTTAGGACATAGATTTTTATTTCAAAATTTCGATGAAAAAATTATTTTTAAGCGGTTAAATTGATAGACATCCAAAATTTTCTGGTTCGTAGTAATAGTTGAATTTGTTAGTGGCGAGTTGTGGGCTTCCGATTTAAAGGGTCCTGGCTACCTGCTGCATCTATTGGCTATTCGAAACGTGGGCAAAATCAGAAAAGTCTATTAATTTGATAACTTATATAATTTTTATTTTTATAACTAATAGGATATTCAGTGAATGCACCGAGCAAAACGTTCACCACCTTTTATACGTTCACCACCTGTAACTCGATCAAGACATCTAGCCAATATTGTCGCCGTTGATTTTTCTTTAGAATCGTCATCAAGTCGATCAAGTACTCCAATTCAAATTTCCTATAATCCATTTTTTGAACCCGACCTCACAATTGAGAATCCAGAGGATATTCAGGGACAATTCAGAGATCCTGAACCACTAATCATTCCTCCAGAACCACCAATCATTCAAACAGAGATTGTCGAGGAACAAACCATTAAATCAGAATCCTCTACTGATTCAGATTCAACAAATTCAATCATGGAAAATCTGGAACCTCTAAGTATGGAAGACCGAATGCGAGCTAAACACACTGGCCAAGGTCACACAATTACTCAACCAGACATTAATGCGCCAGATTATGAAATTAAAGGACAAATCCTACACATGGTAACTAATCAATGCCAATTTAGTGGTGTGCCGAAGGAAGATCCAAACGAACATCTTCGTACCTTTAATAGGATCTGTACTTTATTTAAAATTCGAGAAGTGGAGGATGAACAGATATATCTCATGTTATTTCCCTGGACTTTAAAGGGAGAAGCCAAAGATTGGTTAGAATCGTTACCTGAAGGGGTGATTGATACATGGGACGTTTTAGTTGAAAAATTTCTTAAACAATTCTTTCCGGCATCTAAATCCGTGAGACTTCAAGGAGAAATTGTTACGTTCACACAAAAGCCAAATGAAACTCTATATGAAGCGTGGACAAGATTTGGAAAGTTATTAAGAGGATGTCCGCAACATGGTTTAGACAACATGGTTTAGACACTTATCAAATAGTACAAATATTCTACCAAGGATGCGACATCACTACAAGAAAAGACATCGATATAGCAGCTGGTGGTTCCATTATGAAGCAGCTAGAGCCGATTCTAGCCATGACTTTGATTCCATTTCTGCAAAGATAGATGCTGTCGAGAGACGAATGGAAAAGATGACTAAAGATATTCACTCAATACGAATTAGTTGTGAGCAGTGTGGAGGACCACATTTGACAAAAGATTGTCTAAGTATTGAACAAACAATGAAACAAAGAGAGAATGTTTCATACATGAACCAAAGGCCTGGAAATAATTATCAGAATAATTATCAACCGCCAAGACCAATTTACAATCAAAATCAGAATTATAACCAAAATGTTCCATACAACCACCAACAAGGTCCTAGCAATCAACAAGTATCTAACAATACTTACAATCAGCAAAGACCTATTTTTCAAAACAAATCACCACAACCCGATGATAAAAAGCCAAATTTAGAAGACATGATGTCGAAGCTAGTTGAATCTCAAACGCAGTTTTTCACATCTCAGAAACAAACGAATGAACAAAATGCTCAAGCATTTAGAAATCAACAAGCTTCTATTCAAAATTTGGAACAAGAAGTAAGCAACCTAGCAAGATTGATAGGTGAAAGAAAACCTGGAAGTCTACCTAGCGATACAAATGCTAACTCCCGGAATGAAACAGCTAAAGCCATTACCACAAGAAGTGGTATTACACTTAAACCACCTGAAATGCCTGTAATTTCTAATGACGCTATTCCTATTCCACAAGAACCACAATCTGAGCAAGATAAGGAAACAGAACTGGTAGTTGAAAAGGTTAATGAAGATAACACAATTAAGGCTAAGCCTTATGTTAAACCATACCAACCACCACCTCCTTACCCGAGTAAAATGAGAAAAGAGAGACTTGAAGCCGAGCAATCCAAATTCTTGGATATGTTTAAACAAATAAATGTCAATCTTCCTTTCATTGATGTGATTTCAGGAATGCCTAGATATGCTAAATTCTTGAAAGATCTAATCACAAATAGAAAGAAAATGGAAGAACTCTCGGCTGTAACAATGAATGCTAATTGTTCTGCAGTGCTATTGAATAAGATACCAAAAAAATTATCAGATCCAGGAAGTTTAACAATTCCATATTTTTTGGGTAGTCTTAGTTCAATAGAAGCGTTGGTAGACTTAGGTGCTAGTATAAATTTAATGCCGTATTCACTATACGGTAAACTAGACCTTGGAGAATTGAAACCAACATGAATAAGCATACAACTAACCGATCGATCAGTAAAATATCCTAGAGGGATAATGGAGAACATGTTAGTTAAAGTTGGTACTTTAGTATTTCCAGTAGATTTGGTTATTCTGGACATGGAAGAAGATTCTCGAGTTCCTCTCATATTAGGAAGACCATTCTTAAACACAGTTAAATCAATAATAGACGTGTTCGGTAAGAAACTGACCCTAAGTATAGAGGACGAGAGTGTTACCTTTTCTGTTGATAGAGCCATGCAACAACCACAATCTGCAGATGATACATGTTATTATATTCAAACTATAGATTCACAAATGCAGAATTGTTAGAAGAATTTCCAGAATTACAAGGAACAGGAGAATGTTCTTTAGGAGAAGGAACTGAACCAATTGATGAAGCTGAAATGTTAGCCGCACTCATGGCTAATGGATATGAACCAACAACAGAAGAAATTCAAATGCTAAAAGAAGAAGACTGATATCGATATAAATCATCGATAGAAGAACCACCGACATTAGAGTTAAAGCCACTTCCAAACCATTTGGAATATGCTTATTTACATGGTGAATCTGAATTACCTGTAATAATATTGTCTTCTCTTACTGAAAATGAAAAATCTCGACTCATTACTGTGCTGAAAGCTCATAAACCAGCTATTACATGGAAGATTCATGACATTAAAGGCATAAGTCCTTCGTATTGCACACATAAAATCCTTATGGAAGAAGGTCATAAAACGTATGTGCAACGCCAACGAAGACTAAATCCTAATATGCAAGATGTTGTTAAGAAAGAAATTATTAAACTGCTCGATGCAGGTTTAATTTATCCAATTTCTGATAGTCCATGGGTAAGCCCAGTTCAATGCGTACCTAAGAAGGGTGGCATGACTGTCATCACAAATGAGAAAAATGAGCTTATTCCTACTAGGACTGTAACAGGATGGCGTGTTTGTATTGATTATAGAAAATTAAATGATGCCACCAGAAAAGATCACTTTCCCTTACCTTTCATTGATCAAATGTTGGAAAGATTAGCCGGAAATAGTTACTATTGTTTTCTTGACGGTTTCTCCGGATACTTTCAAATTCCAATAGCACCCGAGGATCAAGAGAAAACCACATTCACGTGCCCTTATGGTACTTTTGCTTACAAACGCATGCCATTTGGACTTTGCAATTGTAATGACCCGGATTTTTCCGATCATTTTATACTTATGAGATTAATATTTACATAAGTTAAACCTTACCAACATGATAAGCAATCCAAATTGTTGAGACTTATGTTTTTGAAAAGAGTTTTACACAACGTTTGACCGTCCAATTTGACCGATGATATCACGAACTATATAACACACGATAATTATACGATTATGTATATATACATATCTATACATATTTAACATGATTTAAGGATGGTTTAACGTCTCATTGTGTACTAACAACAATGAGTTATAGGTATATTTTGAGATCACTAACTTAAGTTTTCAAAACGATAACTATATGTAACATTCTTTGACATATATACTTATAATCTATAATGTGTTGGTGATTTATGTCACCAATATGATTTAAGTGTAATGGGATTAATTTGTTAACCAAAATAATCTTGATAAATAGCGAACAAGTTTGGGAAAGTGTGGAGTGCACACTTGTTTGAACTTATCTTGATCATGACGGGGGTTCGGGGGCAGCGCCCCCAATAGCGGGGTCCAAGGGGTGGCAACCCTGGCGGGGTCCAAGGGGCAGAGCCCCTGGCTGGGGTCGAGCTGTCAGGTCAGCTTGGAATTTTTTTTTTTTGGGCTAGCATTGCTTTATTAAAAATGTCTTAAAATTTTATTTTGGCCCGGTTTGACCCAAAATAAAAGCCCGGTTTTGAGCCTCTTTTACAGTTATAAACCCGTCCATATTTGAATTCTCGTTCCGTTTCCTCAAAATTTCTACAAGTATATCTAGGGTATATGTAACCGTATCATACCCAGCTTGTATACGTATTTACTATTAGTATATACCAACAATAAACTCCAATGATCAGCCACTAGACATGATGTTACATGTGGGAACCAACCATTTAACCTCATGTATGACTTATATGCAAGAAAACAAACTAAATCTCCTATATATCCATCCCATAATCACATCATTTTGCACACACACACACATACAATTTCATTTCCAATTTTCTTTCAAGTTAATTCACTCCCTAATCTCTCTTCATGTACCTACTCAAGAACGTATCAATATAGTCATCCGATTTCAAGGAGATTACTTCCAATCTTTCAATCCCACTCCACCACTCTTTTGATTCCAAGATTTTTCTTATCTTTTCCAGTAGCTTTATCCAAGTAACCTGAGGTAGTAACCTTATTCATAATCTTATTTGATTCATATTTATATAGCTATCTTATTTTGAGTTATAAATTATAACAACAAGAACATGGTTTGAATGATTTCAAACTTATTCGCAAACTAAATTGATCCTTCTAACTTGAATTTTAAAATACTTCAAGACCTGTAATATATCATAATGATATGCTAACTTAACAAGATACAACTTGTTTTTACAAAGAACACCTTAAAACAAAATCGGGTATCCGAAGCTAGTTTAGCTACGAAATTAATTGGAGTAAAACTAAACTAATCATATTTTTGCTATGTTTTATACTTATGATTTGATTTTATATATTTCAGGACCACCCGTAAACAACACGAGAAGATTAATCATAAGACCTCATGATTGTACGCAACACGTCATTTGACAATACGGTACTTTATGTACGCAACACGTCATTTGACAACATGGTACCATGGGTCGAGATTAATTCTGATCAATACGAATACGATGGGGTCTTTATTTATTTTATTGAGCAACTAATTATGGACCATTAACAACAGACTGCTAACTACGGACTAAGAAAATATTAAAAGTATTAAAAGTATATATATATATATATATATATATATATATATATATATATATATATATATATATATATATATATATATATATATATATATGTAACGATTACTTGAAAAGAAAATATGTTGATATATTATATATATGGTTAGGTTCGTGATATCTATCGGAGACCAAGTCGTGTTAAATACCTTCAAGGCAAAGGTGAGTATATAGTCCCACTTTTAAACTCTAAATATTTCGGGATGAGAATACATGCATTTTATGATTTACGTTATGGACACAAGTGATTAAAAATATATATTCTACGTTGAGTTGTACCACTGGCATACTTCCCTGTAACTTGGTAACTACTATTTACATAAGGTATTGTAAACGCGAATCCTGTTGATAGATCTATCGGGCCTGACAACCCCAACCGGACTGGACGACCAGTATTCAATGGTTGCACAGTACTTCGTTTCGGTGACTACACTTGGTACGGTGTAGTAAGATTTCTTAATAAAGGGAATATGAGACGTTGATTAAATGTTAAGTATGGTTATCAAATGCTCAACAACTTAGAATATTTTTATTAAAACGTTTATATATGAAATCTTGTGGTCTATATTTATAACGCCGCCGGCATTAAACCTATATCTCACCAACTTTATGTTGACGTTTTAAGCATGTTTATTCTCAGGTGATAACTAAAAGCTTCCGCTGCAACATGTTGAATTTAAGCAAGATCTTGAGTATGCATATTTGTGTCAAAAATAAAACTGAATATCGGAGAAGTTGTAATGTAAAATACGTTGGAAATCATGTTGTTATCATCACATGTAAAGTTTATAAGGCTAAGATTATCGCTAAACGATAATCATTATTATGTTGTTTAAACTTTGTATTTTTAATAAAAGTTATGGTTTGTATTGTAAAAACAAATGCAGTTTTCTTTGAAAAATGTCACATATAGAGGTCAATACCTCACAATGAAATCATATGTTATTATATTTGTCCTTATGGTTTAGGACGGGTTAGGACAGCAATGCCCCTGCAACCTTTCAAAGGTGCATGATGGCGATTTTTCACGACATGATAGAAGAATGCATGGAAGTTTTCATTTATGATTTTTCAGTCTTTGGTGATACTTTTGAAACATGTCTAGTTAATCATGAACGAATGCTTATTAGATGCGAACAATCAAATCTAGTTCTTAATTGGGAGAAATGTCATTTTATGGTTAAAGAAGGCATCGTTCTTGGTCATAAAATTTCAAAGGAAGGAATTGAAGTGGATAGAGCTAAAGTATATGTAATTGCTAAACTTTCACATCCCACCAATGTTAGAGGAGTTAGGAGTTTTCTAGGGCATGCCAGTTTTTACCGACGTTTCATAAAAGATTTTTCTAAAATTGCCACTCCTATGAATAAACTCCTAGAAAAGGATGCTCCATTCATCTTTTCAGATGAATGCATCAAATCTTTTAATATTCTTAAAGAAAAACTCACTAATGCGCCGATCATGATAACTCCAAATTGGAATCTACCATTTGAACTCATGTGCGATGCAAGTGATTTTGCAATAGGAGCCGTTTTAGGACAAAGGATTGAAAAATGATTTCAACCTATTTATTACGCTAGTATGACGTTACATGGAGCACAAACGAATTACACAACTACTGAAAAAGAACTCCTTGCTATTGTCTTTGCTTTTGACAAATTTCGTTCATATCTCGTTCTAGCTAAAACGGTGGTCTATACCGACCATTCTGCTCTAAGATACCTATTTTCAAAACAAGATGCTAAACCACGATTAATCCATTGGATCTTACTCTTACAAGAGTTCGATATTGAAATCCGAGATAAAAAGAGAGCAGAAAATCTCGCAGCTGATCATTTTTCTCGTTTTGAAAATCCTGAATTAGAAGTTCTAAATGAATCGGCTATACAAGATAACTTTCCTAATGAATATCTATTGAAGATAGATTATAGTGAAATTCCATGGTTTGCAGACTATGCAAACTACTTAGTATGTGGATTCCTTGAAAAAGGATTATCGTACCAAAAACGAAAGAAATTCTTTAGTGATATAAAACACTATTTCTGGGAAGATCCACATTTGTTTAAAAGTTGTCCAGATGGAATAATACGCCGATGTGTATTCGGGGATGAAGCCAGTCAAATCTTAAACCATTGTCACACAGGACCAACCGGAGGGCATATGGGCCTCAACTCACAGCAAGAAAAGTTTACGATGATGGATTCTATTGGCCTACAATTTTTAAAGACGCACACCTTCTTTGCAAATCCTGTGATGCTTGTCAAAGGGCCCAAAAAATAAGTCAACGTGATGAAATGCCACAAAATGTCATTCAAGTATGTGAAGTATTTGACGTTTGGGGTATTGAATTTATGGGTCCATTTCCAAAATCTCATAATAATCTCTACATTCTCGTTGCCATTGATTATGTATCTAAATGGGCGGAAGCACAAGCTCTCCCAACTAACGATGCACGAGTTGTAGTCAACTTCTTAAAATGTATTTTTGCAAGGTTTGGAACACCGAAAGCTTTAATAAGCGATCGGGGTACTCATTTTTGTAACAATCAACTTGAGAAAGTTCTCAAAAGATATGGAGTAACTCATAAAATCTCAACCGCTTATCATCCACAAACAAGTGGACAAGTTAAAAATACCAACCGAGCTTTTAAACGTATTCTAGAGAAAATCGTAGGATCAAATCCGAAGGAATGGTCCATGAAATTGGAGGATGCACTCTGGGCTTTTTGAACAGCCTACAAAACTCCAATTGGAACCACACCTTTTAGACTCGTTTACGGAAAAGCATGTCATCTTCTCATAGAAATTGAACACAAAGCATTTTGGGCTTTGAAGACATATAATCTTGATTTACATGAAGCTGGACGCCTACGGTTGAGCTAACTAAACGAATTAGAAGAATTAAGAAATGAAGCATACGAAAATTCGTTAATCTATAAGGAAAGAACGAAGAAATGGCATGATAAAAGAATCAGAAGTTCAAAAGAATTTAAAGAAGGAGACATAGTTCTTCTTTTCAATTCACGATTCAAGCTATTTCCTGGAAAATTGAAATCAAGATGGTCTGGACCATTCATAGTTAAAAGAGTTTTCCCGTACGGAACAGTAGAATTAATAAATTCAAATGGGATTGAATTTAAGGTTAATGGTCACAGAGTTAAACATTACATAGATAGTCCGATGGAAGTTGAAGATGAAGTTAATCACAATTTCGACACCACAGCTAACTAAGTGTGGGAAGGTTCGAATCTTTTTAGGGTAATATATATTTCTATTAGAGTTAGATATTCTGTTTTCGTATAGTTTTCGAGAATGGAATCCGAATGGTCTTTCCCTAGCAGACCCTAAAGAACTAGTCTTCTCCCCCCATTCTGAATTTTTATTTTTTTTAGGTTTTACGAGATGAAGAATTCCTTTGATCTGAACCATGGTCTAATACTACACGCTATGATTACTAAACGTAATAATGACACACTTCTGAGTGAACTGGTATCCTTCATAAGAGGCAAAATGGACGGAGTAAGAAAAGAACTCAGGAAAGATCATCATAAGATATATTTTGGTAAAGGAAAATCAAAATTCGCAACAAAAAGAAGACCACAACACCTTGAAAGATGTTATAAATGCGGAAAATGGTCACACGAAGGTAAATGTTCAAATAATCAAACATATTCAAATACCGAATTTGTTACTCTATGCAGAGAAGGACCGTTCATATGTTTAGAAGAAAAGATATTGAAGAATTAAGGTTACACATATGTAGCTATGGAGAACCAAATCACACGACTCTCCTATGAGTCGGCTAAAGCAGGTCTCTGAGAATTCTTTCTCACAGGTAAGTATGTACAGTTTTTATTTTTATTTTTATTGCTTTTAACCTTTTGATAATAAACGCTGAATCATTCGCTATAAAGTATTAAATTGGTATTCAATAAAATTAGGTATGCGTAACCGAAATTATTGATATCATACAAAAATTTATTACATCACTGCGAAATTTACCGTTTATTCTTAAGGTATAAATATCTTTAATCAATCAACCCAAAATATTTTAAAAATTCGTCAGGAGTAAAACTAGGTTATCGAACCAAAATTACTTTACCGAAAAGAGGGGCGTATATTTTTGATAATTTTTGATTGATTAAAGTGGGATAAAAGACCAAAAAGATTTTTAATTTTAATTTTTACCATGTTTTTAAAATTAATATATAAATATTAAATTAATATTGTAAATCTTTTTAAATCAAAATATTTAAGTTTTTAAATATTTTAAAAATTAATATTTTTAATATAAGTTTGTAAAATTAATATTAATTAATTTTTAATTTTATGCATTTTAAATTTAAGTTTGGTGTGAATTTAAAAACAAAAATTTACTTTATTTTATTAAGTTAAAAATTTGATATTTAAAATTCGTCGTGAGTTGAAGACTAGATCGTTGAACCGAAATTGCTTTACCCAAGGACGGGACGAGAAGTTTTGTTATCATTATTTTTAATCTTATTAATTTAAAGTATACAAAAAGAAAACCAAAAAAAAACCAAAAAATCTTTGCTTTTAAAACAAACGCTTTAAAATGACAAATTTTAAAATTTTGTCGAGGAACGGACTAGGTAACGTACCGAAACGCCCTCATTATAGAACGAAACAAAATTTTAAAATTAATTAATTATTTATTTTATAAGTTAAAGATTTTAAAAAAAATAAAAATAATAAAAAAATCCAATATGTTTGAAAACTTTGTTAAAATTTAATCATTTTTCTACGCTACTCACCCTCAATAATTTAAATTGCTACTGATTTCTTGCAAATGAGGGCATTGCAAGATCTTAAGTGTGAGAAGGGGTTAAATTCTTTCGGATTTTTTTAAATTTTTTTTTTAAAAACACTTGGTTATCATTAAAAATACTAGTAACGCAGTAGTCGTATTAGAATCTAGTGCTCTCTGATAATAAAGAACAGCCCTAGTCTTATATACTGACTACCCATTTCTAGTAAAAATTTTCAAAATTTTCAAATAAATGAACTCAAAATCATGTGTATACATATTTATGAACGATAAAACTAGGTGTTAACACTGAAATTATTGTTACCTCGGAAAGGACATAAATTGAGAAACAACTCAAAACGCTTGAATTCATTTAAAATGAAATAAAGGAGAATAAAAAGGCAAAGAAAGAGATAAATAAAAGCCAAGTGTGGGGAGAATGTACCAAGTTATTCAATTAAAAACTATCTTTCACATGTTTCTGTAAAGTTATTGCAGGTGCTTTTGTTTTGAACTAAATTAACTGTTTTACCCGGTTTATTGTAATACATTGAAAGAAAAGATGGATCTACATGATGAATCAATTCCATCATTAAAAGGAAGTAAAGTCTTCCGAAAAAGAAATGCGCTTCATGATTTAGGTCAAGAAGTTGTCATCCAGACCAGTTGTAGAGTCTACGAAAAACCTTGAAAAGTTTTCTCGAAAATCAGCTGGAAATCCACGGACCTCAACATCAAACAGGATCGCCAAGTGGTCAGACTTATCCTAACCATGAGAGGATCTGTCTCGTAAAATGGGGAGGACGCCGTACAAATTAGCTTGATAAGACTAATGAATCAGACCCCCAGAAAGGATAATCTCCTTAAAGATTAAAAATCAGCTTTTAAGCCTGATATTACTCAATTCTTGAGATTGACCTTAAAGATTGAGAATTACAAACTCATGGAATTCGATGATATCTAAACTCGAGCTTGAACAAGAAAATATTTTGATCAAAATTACAAACCAATTTGTTTTCTGAAAACCTATTTTCAATACGTTCATTACCATTGAACGTAAAATCCTAGGAATTCACCTGGAATTCATTAGGTCACCTGAACCAAATCGGGTGTCAACCGTAAGAACGGTGGTTGCATTGCATGGTCAAAGACAGGACCTTGTGCCAGACCAAAAAATTATAGGGTGATCTTTACTATTGCTCCTACAAAGGATAGTAATTGCATCTGACACGTTATAGACCATGATTAACTGCATATCATTAGACATTGCCTTAACAGTTGCTTGTTCATCGCTTTCCTTTACAACCGGATGGTAGTTTACCGAAAGGTAATATACGGAGCAAGTATACTGGACGTGTTGCTTTCCTAATACAAGGTTAGCAAGTGGGTGACACAAAATCGTAAGTTTTGAGCTAAAATTTTCAAATCTAAAACCCACACAACCCACAAAAACATTTTAGAAACACCGGTGAAGGGTTATTCCGGAAAACTTATCTAGGGTAAAAGCTAGAATGAATTTTCAAAAGATCAAATATTTTCATAAAGATCCAATTTCCTTAAAGGATCTAAATTTTCATAGTCATGTGGGACTGTAAACCATATTGTTACTATCATTGTTTATACCGCCGTATCAAAATCACTGATGTATAAAGTGTGAGAATAAAAATTGATTCGAGTGAAGTGTGATTTAATTTCAAGTTCTGTATTGCTTGAGGACAAGCAACGTTCAAGTGTGGGGATATTTGATAGTGCTCTAAATGAATATATATTTAGTATCAATATCCTTCCAATATGTAAAGCTTTTAGTTACTATTGTTTTATTTTTATGTAATAATCGTTTAAATAAATAAGTGCGAAGACAAAAGAAGAAAACGAAGATTTGAAGACGCAAATGACCAAAAAGCTCAAATGTACAAGATACAATCCAAGTGGTTCAATTTATTGATGAATAACGTCTAAAAATGACAAGAGTACAAGCCGCGAAACGCAAAGTACAAGATATCTAAGCATACGAAAAGGCGTTCGAAAATCCGGAACCGAGACATAAACCGAGTATCAACGTACGAGACAACGGACCTAAAATTACAAGTCAACTATGTACAAGAATATAATATAATATATATATATAATTAATAACAATAATAATATTATAATAATAATAATAATATACAATATTGGTTGAATTACAAATGAACGGATGAATATTGGATCCAAAGCTACACCAAACTTTCAACCAATTTCCACCACATATTCAACCTCCGTACAGTGCATTTTTTGGCTATAAATATCAATTCACGGATAGTTGAAAAAAGACATCTTTTCTCTATCTCTCTATCTCACGTAATATATACATATATATATATATATATATATATATATATATATATATATATATATATATATATATATATATATAATATAATATAATTATAATTTTAATAATAATAAGGGTATGTTAGCGAATGCTGTAAGGGTGTAAGTCGAAATTTTGTCCGTGTAACGCTACGCTATTATTAATCATTGTAAGTTATGTTCAACCTTTTTAAATTAATGTCTCGTAGTTAAGTTATTATTATGCTTATTTAAATTGAAGTAATCGTGATGTTGGGCTAAATATTAAAGACGGGGTAATTGGGCTTTGTACCATAATTGGGGTTTGGACAAAAGAACGACACTTGTGGAAATTATACTATGGGCTATTAATGGGCTTTATATTTGTTTAATTAAATGATAGTTTGTTAATTTAATATAAAGATTTACAATTGGACGTACCTATAAATAACCACATACACTCGATCGGACACGATGGGCGGGATATTTATAAATACTAATAATCGTTCATTTAACCGGACACGGGAATGGATTAATAGTCAATGGACTTATTAAAACAGGGGTGAATTATATACAAGGAAAATTAGTGTAATTATAGTTTAAATCCCCAATTAGTTGGAATATTTGACTTCAGATATAAGGATAATTTGACGAGGACACTCGCACTTTATATTTATGACTGGTGGACTGTTATGGACAAAAACCAGATGGACATATTGAATAATCCAGGACAAAGGACAATTAACCCATGGTAATAAACTAAAATCAACACGTCAAACATCATGATTACGGAAGTTTAAATAAGCATAATTCCTTTATTTCATATTTAATTGCACTTTTAATTATCGCACTTTAATTTATTGTCATTTTAATTATTGCACTTTTTAATTATCACAATTTTATTTATTGTCATTTTATTTATCGTACTTTAATTTATCGCACTTTAATTATTGTTATTTACTTTACGCTTTAAATTAAGTCTTTTATATATTTAATATTTTACATTAGGTTTTAACTGCGACTAAAGTTTTGAAATCGACAAACCGGTCATTAAACGGTAAAAACCCCCTTTTATAATAATAATACTACTTATATTTATATTTATATTTATACAAATATAGTTTTAAAAATATAGCGTTAAACTTGGCTAGCTCCCTGTTGAACGAACCGGACTTACTAAAAACTACACTACTGTACGATTAGGTACACTGCCTATAAGTGTTGTAGCAAGGTTTAGGTATATCCACTCTATAAATAAATAAATAACTTGTGTAAAATTGTATCGTATTTAATAGTATTTCATAACAAATATATAACTATTTCGTATACACCTCTACGCACATCAAGTTTCTCTCTTCATCCTTCAAGACAATAACACAGTGATCCGAGAGGTGACGGTCCAACACTGTTGCTGTTAGATCTTTCCAAGGGTATAAAAAACTATCCGTTACAAGGAAGCGGTCAAGTTTACTAAACTTTAACCCGTCATCGCTAACCCGGGTAAATATACGACCCGACATCGGAATCTCAACCAAGCTATTATCAACAATGAACTCGTTAAACCATTTCGCCCTATGCTTGATGAACTCGCAGTTGAATCTCTCGATCTCATTCCGTACCTCGTTAAAATCACCACAAAAAACCCAAGCAACATTAGAATCAGAAATTAACATGTTCGACAATTCAACCCAAAGTTTTTTCTTCCCATCATCATCATGAGGCCCATAAATGTTTATAATGTTACATTCTAATCCCGAATGAACCTATTTACCCTTAATCCTGATAGTGAAATCACCCCTCAAAACAGAGTCAGCCAAGAATTCATGCGTATCCCAGACAATTAATTTCCCCCCCCCCTCCCCGATTTACCCACCATTTCCTTTTGAATGAAATCACACCCATCCGAACCCCAAATTGAACACACCCAATCACGATTCATAGTTTTCAATTTTGTTTCTTGCAAAGCTAGCAGTGATGGTTTTTCCTTCGCAATTAATTTCCTAAGATACCCCGATTTATCCTCCTTAGACCCGAACCCAAAACCCCTAATGTTAAAGGCAATAATCTTCATAGGAAAAATAAACAAACGAAATCAGAACAATCAGAACTTACATGATGGAAGCTTTTTGCTTCCACTTTAACCCCAACTTATTCCCATATTCTTTCACTTCAGCAGAAACACCAGGAACCTGATTAGGTTGCCTAGATGGAGCATCCTTACACGAAGAACAAGTTGTAGTGACCCGAACTTTTCCATGTTTATATATATTAAATAAAATTGATATTTACATGATTAAGTGTTTCCAACATGTTAAGCAATCAAACTTGTTAAGACTTGATTAATTGAAATAGGTTTCATATAGACAGTTGACCACCCAAGTTGACCGGTGATTCACGAACGTTAAAACTTGTAAAAACTATATGATGACATATATATGATTATATATATAGTTAACATGTATTATGATAAGTAAGTATCTCATTAGGTATTTTAACAATGAGTTATATACATAAAATTGTGTTTATTGAATTAAGAAACTCGAAACGATATATATAACGATTACCGTTATAACAACGCCTTACTAATTACATATGAATCATATTAAGATATTGTTACACTATGTTTAATCATGATAAATGATAAGTAAACATGTCATTATGTATATTAACAATGAACTACATATGTAAAAATAAGACTACTAACTTAAGGATTTCGAAACGAGACATATATGTAACGATTATCGTTGAAACGACATTTAAATGTATATATATCATATTAAGATATATTAATATATCATAATATCATGATAATATAATAATTTAACATCTCATTAGATATAATAAACATTGAGTTAACAACATTTAACAAGATCGTTAACTTAAAGGTTTCAAATCAACATTTACATGTAACGACTAACGATGACTTAACGACTCAGTTAAAATGTATATACATGTAGTGTTTTAATATGTATTCATACACTTTTGAAAGACTTCAAGACACTTATCAAAATACTTCTACTTAAAAAAAATTCTTACAATTATATCCTCGTTCAATTTCATCAACAATTCTACTCGTATGCACCCGTACTCGTACTCGTACAATACACAGCTTCTAAATGTATGTACTATTGGTATATACACTCCAATGATCAGCTCTTAGTAGCCCATGTGAGTCACCTAACACATGTGGGAACCATCATTTGGCAACTAGCATGAAATATCTCATAAAATTACAAAAATATTAGTAATCATTCATGACTTATTTACATGAAAATAAAATTACATATCCTTTATATCTAATCCATATACCAACAACCAAAAACACCTACAAACACTTTCATTATTCAATTTTTTTCATCTAATTAATCTCTCTCAAGTTCCATCTTCAAGTTCTAAGTGTTCTTCATAAATTCTACAAGTTCTAGTTTCATAAAATCAAGAATACTTCCAAGTTTACTATCTCACTTCCAATCTTGTAAAGTGATCATCTAACCTCAAGAAATCCTTGTTGTTTACAGTAATATATCATTCTAAATCAAGGTAATACTCATATACAAACTTTGATTTAGTTCATATAACTATAACTATCTTAATTCGAGTGATAATCTTACTTGAACTTGTTTTTGTGTCATGATTCTACTTCAAGAACTTTCAAGCCATCCAAGATTCTTTGAAGCTAGATCATTTCTTGTCACTTCCAGTAGGTTTACCTACTAAACTTGAGGTAGTAATGATGTTCATTACATCATTCGATTCATACATATAAAACTATCTTATTCGAAGATTTGAACATGTAATCACTAGAACATAGTTTAGTTAATTCTAAACTTGTTCGCAAACAAAAGTTAATCCTTTTAACTTGAATTTTAAAATCAACTAAACACATGTTCTATATCTATATGATATTCTAACTTAATGATTTAAAACTGGAAAACACGAAAAACACCGTAAAACCGGATATACGCCGTCGTAGTAACACCGCGGGCTGTTTTGGGTTAGTTAATTAAAAACTATGATAAACTTTGATTTAAAAGTTATTCTTCTGGGAAAATGATTTTTCTTATGAACATGAAACTATATTCAAAAATCATGGTTAAACTCAAAGTGGAAGTATGTTTTCCAAAATGGTCATCTAGACGTCGTTCTTTCGACTGAAATGACTACCTTTATAAAAATGACTTGTAACTTATATTTACGACTATAAACCTATACTTTTTATGTTTAGATTCATAAAATAGAGTTCAATATGAAACCATAGAAATTTTATTCACTCAAATCGGATTTAAAACGAAGAAGTTATGGGTAAAACAAGATTGGATATTTTTGATTGTTGTAGCTACGGAAAATATTAACAATTCTATACAAATCATATCTTAGCTAACTTATATTGTATTATACATGTATTCTAATATATTATGTAATCTTGAGATACCATAGACACGTATGCAAATGTTTTGACATATCATATCGACCCATGTATATATATTATTTGGAACAACCATAGACACTCTATATGCAGTAATGTTGGAGTTAGCTATACAGAGTTGAGGTTGATTCCAAAAATATATATACTTTGAGTTGTGATCTAGCCTGACACGTGTATACAATGGGTCGTGGATTGATTCAAGATAATATATATTGATTTATTTCTGTACATCTAACTGTGGACAACTAGTTGTAGGTTACTAACGAGGACCGCTGACTTAATAAATTTAAAACAGTAAAACGTATTAAAAATGTTGTAAATATATTTTGAACATACTTTGATATATATGTACATATTTGTTATAGGTTCGTGAATCGACCAGTGGCCAAGTCTTACTTCCCGACGAAGTAAAAATCTGTAAAAGTGAGTTATAGTCTCACTTTTAAAATCTAATATTTTGGGATGAGAATACATGCAGTTTTATAAATATTTTACGAAATAGACACAAGTAAATGAAACTACATTATATGGGTGAATGATCGAAGCCGAATATGCCCCTTTTGCTTGGTAGCCTAAGAATTAGTAAACCGATCTACTAATTAACGCGAATCCTAAAGATAGATCTATTGGGCCTAACGAACCCCATTCAAAGTACCGGATGCTTTAGTACTTCGATCTATTGGGCCTAACGAACCCCATCCAAAGTACCGGATGCTTTAGTACTTCGAATTGGTTTTTATCATGTCCGAAGGATTTCCCGGAATGATAGGGGATATTCTTATATGCATCTTGTTAATGTCGCTTACCAGGTGTTCACCATATGAATGAATTTTATCTCTATGTATGGGATGTATATTGAAATATGAAATCTTGTGGTCTATTATTATGATTTGATAATATATCGGTTAAACCTATAACTCACCAACATTTTTGTTGACGTTTTAAGCATGTTTATTCTCAGGTGATTATTAAGAGCTTCCGCTGTTGCATAATAAAATAAGGACAAGATTTGGAGTCCATGCTTGTATGATATTATGTAAAAACTGCATTCAAGAAACTTATTTTTGAAGTAATATATTCTTATTGTAAACCATTATGTAATGGTCGTGTGTAAATAGTATATTTTAGATTATCATTATTTAATAATCTACGTAATACTTTTTAAACCTTTATCGATAAAATAAAGGTTATGGTTGTTTTAAAAATGAATGCAGTCTTTGAAAAACGTCTCATATAGAGGTCAAAACCTCGCGACGAAATCAATTAATATGGAACGTTTATAATCAATATGAACGGGACATTTCAGTTGGTATCCGAACGTTGGTCTTAGAGAACCAGAAAATTGCATTAGTGTGTCTTACCGAGTTTGTTAGGATGCATTTGTGAGTCTGGACTTCGACCGTGTTTTTCTTCAAAAACGATTGCTTAACATTTTTTGTTGGAAACTATATATTATTAACATGTAAATATTATGTGATATATTAATTTCTTAACGTCTTTGATATTGTGTGATAGATGTCTACCTCTAGTACAAATCCCATTGATTCACCTAATAATAATGAAGAGTCGAATATATTTTGGAAAGATTCACAAATTCTTGAAGAGGAACCGGAAGAGGAGGAACCGGAAGAGGAGGAACCGGAAGAAGAGGAACCAGAAGAGGAGGAATCGGAAGAGGAGGAACCAGAAGAAGAAGATGTTCCGGAGGAAGAAATATTGATACCTATAGTAAATCGATTAAATAAAAGAAAATCCTCAACCAACGGACCAAAGTTAATAATGGTCAATGGTGTTTTCGCCGAGGAAGCAAAATATTAGGAAGATTACCAATTTTCCGATGAATCGGATCCCGATGAGGATTCCGATGATGTTATAGAAATTACCTCGACCCAATTTAATAAAGCGAAAGAAAATAATAAGGGAAAAGGTATAAAAATAGAGAAACGCGATTCCAACCCCGATGAACTTTATATGTATCAGCAACATCCGTATTTCTTAAAATGTAACAATGACCCGGGAACCTCTAAACCACTAGGTTTTTCTAAACCATTATGGAAAACGACGGCTCGTATTAGAGGAACACCATATATTCCTAGAAAATTAGGAAAACGAACCAAGTCCGAAGAAGAAGAAACCAGTGATTCAGTTTAGAGGGTTGTAATCATGTTATGTATTATATGTATTGTAGTGCGCTTGTACTTTTATGTTCTATGTAAAAATTGCTTGTATCGTTTGTTAATTATCTTTTACGAATCTAATCCTTGTCTATTTTACAGTATAAAAACAAAATGGACGTTAAGGGTAGACAACCGAATATTTTAGAAGACCTACCAGAGGATATGATTGAGGAAATCTTGTCTAGAGTCGGTCAAAATTCATCAGCACATTTAGTTATGGCGAAATTAAATTGTCAAACATTTGAAAGACTTTCCAGAAATGCCTTAGTTTATAAAAGGCTTTCCTTTGATAGGTGGGGTATATCACATTGGGGAGACCGTAAGTTACGCCGTGTTTTCTTTAAAGCATTAAATGCGGGGAACCCAAATGCAATTTTACGCTACGGGTTAAGAACCTATTTTGACTCAACATATCCCAACATAGGATTTCGTGAATTAGAAAGAGCTTCTAACATGCAACGTAAAGAAGCATGTTATACTTACATGTTAGTGATGTTCGCTTCTTACCAAAGTGAGAAAAAGAACATCGGATTGCAACTTTTAAATAAAACCTTCCCACAAGTGACGGATTCAGTAGTTGGGGTGAGAAACAAGGTTTTTAGATTATTACGGGGCTGTTGGACATTACGAAACCCTCGTCCTTTTGACGACATTACAACATGCTGCCTAGCCAATGGTCATAACGGTTATTTTCCACAAGACCAAGGATGGGAAGTCGTCTTAGTAAAACCAGAATGCATGACTTGTTTCTGGACTTATGAATTACGTGTCTTTATTTCCTTTGCTGAACAACTTGCGTATTAACTAGATTTATCTTCAAAACTGTCATGTATCATAGTGTACTATATTTCGTGTTATATGTAATATAGCAAAGTTGTAAGTTTGAAGAATATTTGTATGTGATATATTATTATAATCAGTTTTTCACATGGATTGTAGTTTGAATTGTATATTAGCTACTAAGTATGAACTTAACGGGTAGGTAGTACCCGAATTTAAACTTATAAAACGCTAATATGAAGAAAAAGCTTTTATAAATGAGTTCATATTATGCTACGAAATACTATTGACTACTCTTAATATTATGTATGATTAACTCGATTCAGTTGGCTATTTTGAAGGAAATGGCACCGACTACTCGACACACCATGAATATGAACGAAGAGGAATTTCGTACCTTTCTTGCTGCAAACATAGCCGCAGTACAGGCTGCGCTACATACCAACAATAACTCTGAATCTAGCAATGCAGCTAACGGCGCAAGAAATCATGTAGGATGCTCCTACAAAGAATTCACTGCCTGCAAACCTTTGGAATTTGATGGGACCGAAGGACCAATTGGATTGAAACGGTGGACCGAGAAAGTCGAATCGGTGTTTGCCATAAGTAAGTGTACTGAAGAGGACAAAGTTAAGTACGCTACGCATACCTTCACAGGTACTGCATTAACGTGGTGGAACACCTATCTTGAACAGGTAGGACAAAATGCTGCTTACGCACTACCGTGGTTGGCATTCAAGCAATTGATGAACAAGCAGTACCATCCTAGAAACAAAGTCAATAAACTCAAGGCAGAACTTACAGAGTTACAAACACAAGGGTTCGACGTTACCACATATGAACGACAATTCACAGAGTTATGCCTATTGTGTTTAGGAGCATTCGAAGATGAAGAAGAGAAGATCGATGCGTTTGTTAAAGGGTTACCAGTAAGGATTCAAGAAGATGTGAGTTCACACGAGCCCGCTTCTATACAGAAGGCAAGCCGAATGGCTCATAAACTCATAAATCAGATTGAGGGAAGAATTAAAGAGCAGGCGGCCGAAGAAGCCAACACGAAACAACTCAAGAGGAAGTGGGAGGAAAACGGTGACAAGAGTCACCAGTACAACAACAACAACAATTACAACCACAATCGCAACAACTATCCCAACAACCGCAACAACAATCGCAACAATAACCGCAATCCTAACAATAACTACAACAAACATCCCAACAGCAACAACAACTACAACAACCGTTTCAACAACAATAACAATCCCAACAACAACCTCAATAACAACAACGGCAACAAAAACGAAAAACAGCCATGTCATAGGTGTGAAGAAAATCATCAGGGGTTTTGCACGACATTTTGCAACAGGTGTAAAAGAAATGGTCATAGCGCGACAAAGTGTGAGGTCTACGGACCAAAGTTTAACAGAACTAAAGGAACAAATAATTTCGGAACAAGTAATGCCGAAACGAATAGTGTCGGAGCAAGTAATACCAACGCTGTTTGTTATAAATGTGAAAAACCGGACCACATTATTAGAAATTGCCCGAATCAGGGGAATACTAATGGGCAGGGCCGTGGAAGAGTTTTCAATATTAATGCGGCAGAAGCACAGGAAGACCCGGAGCTTGTTACGGGTACGTTTCTTATTGACGATAAATCTGCTTATGTTTTATTTGATTCGGGTGCGGATAGAAGCTATATGAGTAGAGAATTTTGTGCTAAATTAAGTTGCCCATTGACGCCATTGGATAGTAAATTTTTACTCGAATTAGCAAACGGTAAATTAATTTCAGCAGATAATATATGTCGGGAGAGAGAAATTAAACTTGGGGATGAAACGTTTAAAACTGATTTAATATCAGTCGAGTTAGGGAGTTTTGATGTAATAATTGGCATGGACTGGTTGAAAAAGGTAAGAGCAGAGGTCGTTTGTTACAAAAATGCGATTCGCATTATGCGTGAAAAAGGAAAACCTTTAATGGTGTACGGAGAAAAGAACAACGCGAAATTAAATCTTATTAGTAGTTTGAAGGCGCAAAATCTAATAAGAAAAGGTTGTTACGTCATTCTAGCACACATCGAGGAAGTTAAACCTGAAGAAAAGAACATCAGTGATGTTCCCGTTGCAAAAGAATTTCCCGATGTATTTTCGAAAGAATTACCGGGATTACCCCCACATCGATCCGTTGAATTTCAAATAGACGTTGTACCAGGAGCTGCACCAATAGCTCGTGCTTCATACAGACTCGCACCCAGCGAAATGAAAGAATTACAAAGTCAGTTACAAGAACTTTTAGAGCGTGGTTTCATTCGACCAAGCACATCACCATGGGGAGCTCATGTTTTGTTTGTCAAGAAGAAAGATGGTACATTCAGGTTGTGTATCGACTACCGAGAGTTGAACAAACTTACCATCAAGAACCGCTACCCACTACCGAGAATCGACGACTTATTTGATCAACTACAAGGCTCGTCTGTTTATTCGAAGATCGATTTACGTTCTGGATATCATCAAATGCGGGTGAAGGAGGATGATATTCCAAAGACTGCTTTTAGGACGCGTTACAGTCATTACGAGTTTATAGTTATGCCGTTTGGATTGACTAACGCACCAGGTGTGTTCATGGACCTCATGAACCGAGTGTGTGGGCCATATCTTGACAAGTTTGTCATTGTTTTCATCGATGACATACTTATTTACTCGAAGAATGATCAAGAGCACGAAGAACATTTGAGAAAAGTGCTAGAGTTGCTGAGAAAAGAAAAACTGTATGCTAAGTTTTCAAAGTGTGCATTTTGGTTGGAAGAAGTTCAATTCCTCGGTCACATAGTGAACAAAGAAGGTATTCAGGTGGATCCAGCAAAGATTGAAACCGTTGAAAAGTGGGAAACCCCGAAAACTCCGAAACACATACGCCAGTTTTTAGGACTAGCTGGTTACTACAGAAGGTTCATCCAAAACTTTTCCAGAATAGCAAAACCCTTGACTACATTAACGCATAAAGGGAAGAAATTTGAATGGAAAGATGAACAAGAGAAAGCGTTTCAATTGTTAAAGAAAAAGTTAACTACGGCACCTATATTGTCATTACCTGAAGGGAATGATGATTTTGTGATATATTGTAACGCCTCAAAGCAAGGTCTCGATTGTGTATTAATGGAACGAATGAAAGTAATTGCTTATGCGTCTAGACAATTGAAGATTAACGAACAGAATTATACGACGCATGATTTGGAATTAGGCGCGGTTGTTTTTGCATTAAAGACTTGGAGGCACTACTTATATGGGGTCAAAAGTATTATATATACCGACCACAAAAGTCTTCAACACATATTTAATCAGAAACAACTGAATATGAGGCAGCGTAGGTGGATTGAATTGTTGAATGATTACGACTTTGAGATTCGTTACCACCCGGGGAAGGCAACTGTGGTAGCCGACGCCTTGAGCAGAAAGGACAGAGAACCCATTCGAGTAAAAGCTATGAATATAATAATTCACACTAACCTTACTACTCAAATAAAGGAGGCTCAACAAAGAGTTTTAAAAGAGAGAAATTTAAAGGATGAAATACCCAATGGATCGGAGAAGCATCTTAATATTCGGGAAGACGGAACCCGATATAGGGCTGAAAGAAAATAGGTACCAAAATTTGGAGATATGAGAGAAATGGTACTTAGAGAAGCTCATAAAACCAGATACACAATACATCTTGGAACGGGAAAGATGTACAAGGATCTTAAGAAACATTTTTGGTGGCCGGGTATGAAAGCCGATGTTGCTAAATATGTAGGAGAATGTTTGACGTGTTCTAAGGTCAAAGCTGAGCATCAAAAACCATCAGGTCTACTTCAGCAACCTGAAATCCCGGAATGGAAATGGAAAAACATTACCATGGATTTCATCACTAAATTGCCAAGGACTGCAAGTGGTTTTGATACTATTTGGGTAATAGTTGATCGTCTCACCAAATCAGCACGCTTCCTGCCAATATGAGAAGATTACAAGATGGAGAAGTTAGCACGTCTGTATTTGAAGGAAGTCGTCTCTAGACATGGAATACCAATCTCTATTATCTCTGATAGGGATGGCAGATTTATTTCAAGATTCTGGCAGATATTACAGCAAGCATTAGGAACTCGTCTAGACATGAGTACTGCTTATCATCCACAAACTGATGGGCAGAGCGAAAGGACGATACAAACGCTTGAAGACATGCTACGAGTATGTGTTATTGATTTCGGAAACAGTTGGGATCGACACCTTCCATTAGCAGAATTTTCCTACAACAACAACTACCATTCAAGCATTGAGATGGCACCGTTTGAAGCACTTTATGGTAGAAAGTGCAGGTCTCTGATTTGTTGGAGTGAAGTGGGGGGATAGACAGATTACGGGTCCGGAGATAATACAAGAAACTACCGAGAAGATCATCCAAATTCAACAACGGTTGAAAACCGCCCAAAGTCGACAAAAGAGCTACGCTGACATTAAAAGAAAAGATATAGAATTTGAAATTGGAGAGATGGTCATGCTTAAAGTTGCACCTTGGAAAGGCGTTGTTCGATTTGGTAAACGAGGAAAATTAAATCCAAGGTATATTGAACCATTCAAGATTATTGATCGTGTCGGACCAGTAGCTTACCGACTTGAGTTACCTCAACAACTCATGCCTGTACATAACACTTTCCACGTCTCGAATTTGAAGAAATGTTTTGCTAAAGAAGATCTCACTATTCCATTAGACGAAATCCAAATCAACGAAAAACTTCAATTCATCGAAGAACCCGTCGAAATAATGGATCGTGAGATTAAAAGACTTAAACAAAACAAGATACCAATTATTAAGGTTCGATGGAATGCTCGTAGAGGACCCGATTTCACCTGGGAACGAGAAGATCATATGAAGAAGAAATACCCGCACTTATTTCCAGAAGATATGTCAACACCTCCAACTGCTTAAAATTTCGGGACAAAATTTATTTAACGGGTAGGTACTGTAGTGACCCGAACTTTTCCATGTTTATATATATTAAATGAAATTGATATTTACATGATTAAGTGTTTCCAACATGTTAAGAAATCAAACTTGTTAAGACTTGATTAATTGAAATAGGTTTCATATAGACAATTGACCACCCAAGTTGACCGGTGATTCACGAACGTTAAAACTTGTAAAAACTATATGATGACATATATATGATTATATATATAGTTAACATGATATTATGATAAGTAAGTATCTCATTAGGTATTTTAACAATGAGTTATATACATAAAATTGTGTTTATTGAATTAAGAAACTCGAAACGATATATATAACGATTATCGTTATAACAACGTCTTACTAATTACGTATGAATCATATTAAGATATTGTTACACTATGTTTAATCATGATAAATGATAAGTAAATATGTCATTATGTATATTAACAATGAACTACATATGTAAAAACAAGACTACTAACTTAAGGATTTCGAAACGAGACATATATGTAACTATTATCGTTGTAACGACATTTAAATGTATATATATCATATTAAGATATATTAATATATCATAATATCATGATAATATAATAATTTAACATCTCATTAGATATAATAAACATTGAGTTAACAACATTTAACAAGATCGTTAACTTAAAGGTTTCAAATCAACATTTACATGTAGCGACTAACGATGACTTAACGACTCAGTTAAAATTTATATACATGTAGTGTTTTAATATTTATTCATACAATTTTGAAAGACTTCAAGATACTTATCAAAATACTTCTACTTAACAAAAATGCTTACAATTACATCCTCATTCAGTTTCATCAACAATTCTACTCGTATGCACCCGTATTCGTACTCGTACAATACACAGCTTCTAAATGTATGTACTATTGGTATATACACTCCAATTATCAGCTCTTAGCAGCCCATGTGAGTCACCTAACACATGTGGGAACCATCATTTGGCAACTAGCATGAAATATCTCATAAAATTACAAAAATATTAGTAATCATTCATGACTTATTTACATGAAAACAAAATTACATATCCTTTATATCTAATCCATATACCAACGAATAAAAACACCTAAAAATACTTTCATTCTTCAATTTTCTTCATCTATTTGATCTCTCTTAAGTTTCATCTTCAAGTTCTAAGTGTTCTTCATAAATTCTACAAGTTCTAGTTTCATAAAATCAAGAATACTTCCAAGTTTACTAGCTCACTTTCAATCTTGCAAAGTGATCATCCAACCTCAAGAAATCCTTGTTGTTTACAGTAAGATATCATTCTAAATCAAGGTAATACTCATATACAAACTTTGATTCAGTTCCTATAACTATAACTATCTTAATTCGAGTGATAATCTTACTTGAACTTGTTTTTGTGTCATGATTCTACTTCAAGAACTTTCAAGCCATCCAATATCCTTTGAAGCTAGATCATTTCTTGTCACTTCCTGTAGGTTTACCTAATAAAATTGAGGTAGTAATGATGTTCATAACATCATTCGATTCATACATATAAAACTATCTTATTCGAAGATTTGGACATGTAATCACTAGAACATAGTTTAGTTAATTCTAAACTTGTTCGCAAACAAAAGTTAATCCTTCTAACTTGACTTTTAAAATCAACTAAACACATGTTCTATATCTATATGATATGCTAACTTAATGATTTAAAACCGGAAAACACGAAAAACACCGTAAAATCGGATATACGCCGTCGTAGTAACACCGCGGGCTGTTTTGGGTTAGTTAATTAAAAACTATGATAAACTTTGATTTAAAAGTTGTTCTTTTGGGAAAATGATTTTTCTTATGAACATGAAACTATATCCAAAAATCATGGTTAAACTCAAAGTGGAAGTATGTTTTCCAAAATGGTCATCTAGACGTCGTTCTTTCGACTGAAATGACTACCTTTACAAAAATGACTTGTAACTTATATTTCTGACTATAAACCTATACTTTTTATGTTTAGATTCATAAAATAGAGTTCAATATGAAACCATAGCAATTTGATTCATTCAAATCGGATTTAAAACGAAGAAGTTATGGGTAAAACAAGATTGGATATTTTTGATTGTTGTAGCTACGGAAAATATTAACAATTCTATACAAATCATATCCTAGCTAACTTATATTGTATTATACATGTATTCTAATATATTATGTAATCTTGGAATACCATAAACACGTATGCAAATGTTTTGACATATCATATCGACCCATGTATATATATTATTTGGAACAACCATAGACACTCTATATGCAGTAATGTTGGAGTTAGCTATACAGGGTTGAGGTTGATTCCAAAAATATATATACTTTGAGTTGTGATCTAGCCTGAGACGTGTATACACTGGGTCGTGGATTGATTCAAGATAATATATATCGATTTATTTCTGTACATCTAACTGTGGACAACTAGTTGTAGGTTACTAACGAGGACCGCTGACTTAATAAATTTAAAACAGTAAAACGTATTAAAAATGTTGTAAATATATTTTGAACATACTTTGATATATATGTACATATTTGTTATAGGTTCGTGAATCGACCAGTAGCCAAGTCTTACTTTCCGACGAAGTAAAAATCTGTGAAAGTGAATTATAGTCCCACTTTTAAAATCTAATATTTTGGGATGAGAATACATGCAGTTTTATAAATGTTTTACGAAATAGACAAAAGTAAATGAAACTACATTATATGGGTGAATGATCGAAGCCGAATATGCCCCTTTTGCTTGGTAGCCTAAGAATTAGTAAACCGATCTACTAATTGACGCGAATCCTAAAGATAGATTTATTGGGCCTAACGAACCTCATCCAAAGTACCGGATGCTTTAGTACTTCGAATTGGTTTTTATCATGTCCGAAGGATTTCCCGGAATGATAGGGGATATTCTTATATGCATCTTGTTAATGTCGGTTACCAGGTGTTCACCATATGAATGAATTTTATCTCTATGTATGGGATGTATATTGAAATATGAAATCTTGTGGTCTATTATTATGATTTGATTATATATAGGTTAAACCTATAACTCACCAACATTTTTGTTGACGTTTTAAGCATGTTTATTCTCAGGTGATTATTAAGAGCTTCCGCTGTTGCATACTAAAATAAGGACAAGATTTGGAGTCCATGTTTGTATGATATTATGTAAAACCTGCATTCAAGAAACTTATTTTTGATGTAATATATTCTTATTGTAAACCATTATGTAATGGTCGTGTGTAAACAGTATATTTTAGATTATCATTATTTGATAATCTACGTAATGCTTTTTAAACCTTTATCGATAAAATAAAGGTTATGGTTGTTTTAAAAATGAATGCAGTCTTTGAAAAACGTCTCATATAGAGGTCAAAACCTCGCGACGAAATTAATTAATATGGAACGTTTATAATCAATATGAACGGGACATTTCAAAAGTTGACTTGAGTGGTTGAGATGAAGATCTCGGTGCCCTGGCATCTGATTTGACGTTTAACATCCTTGAAGAAGACTTCCAGTTCCTCAATTTAGCCCAACAACAAAAAATACTCTAAGAGTAAAAAGGTAATGAAAGAAAAAAAATACTCTAAGAGTTAAATACAAAAAATAATAATTACGTGGCCTTTCCAGATGAAAAAAAAAAACATAATAATAGATATGATTTACACCATATTAAATTATAAATTTTCATAGTAAATGTGATCTAATAAATATGATTTACTTCGAATTAAATTTTAAATTATAGTAAATGATAAAAAAGAAAAAAAATATATTACCTTCAAAGTTCAGTGCAAAAATAGTATGATTTACAAAATATTAAATTATAAATTTTCATACAGTAGTAAATGTGATCTAATAAATATGATTTGCCCGATATTAAATTCTTGTAAAATGGTAAAAAAGAAAAAAACTTACCATAGAAGTTAAGTACAAAAATAATAAATATGATATACACCACGTTACATTATAAATTTTAATAGTAATTTGGTCTAATAAATATAACTAGTTTTCGAACCCTCACTTCGCGCCGGGGGTTCGGTTTTCAATGTATTTTATTGCGTTTAGTTTGTAAAATTATTTCGTGGCTAACGATGATGTCGTTGAAGCGCAACTCAAGTCGAACTAAAATGTATAACCCATGAAAGATTTAAATGTTATTTTAAATTAACAATATATGTGCATCTCTGCGTTTCGCTATGAAATTGTCGACTTTTAAAAATTTAACGCAAAATCAACGTGTATGAAAAGTACCCCAAATATTTTGCGTTTTTTAAAATGCGTCCGTTTTGCGTATAGTTAGTGACATTGTGTTCCTAAAATTATTCTGAGTTTAACGATGATGTCGGAAAAATTTAACTCGTTGCGAACGGGGGATATGATCCGTTGAATATTTGAGTGGAGTTTATTTAAGATTTTTTATGAAAATGGTTATTTGACACTTTACTCCCTGTTTGGGGGGTCGATTTGATTTTTTGAAAAAAGTGGGAGGGGGGCTTTGTAAGTAAAATGAAATTTAGGGGAAAAAAGGTGAAAAGACGAGAACGTCCCTAGTTACTATTCATCATTTTTGTCTAATAATAATAACTAGTTGTGGAGCCCTCGCTTCTCGCCGGGGGTTCCGTTTTGAATGCGAGTTAAAAAAAGGTCTTTTCTTTTGTGGATCTATTTTGTAAAAAAGAATTTTTTTCGACATCTAACATTGAAGGGTTGTTCCTTTTGTGAAAGTTGCTTCTTTTAGCGTTATAGTTAGTTGATCTATTTTGTAAAAAAAATGTTTTTCGACATCTTTTGATAGTATTGAAGGGTTGTTCCTTTTAAGAAAGTTGCTTCTTTTATCGTTGGAGACAAAAAAAAAGTAGTATAGTAGTGGACGTGGTGGGTGTTTTTGGTATTAGTGATGGGATAAATAATAATTTATAATATATGTATAAAGTAGGGGATTCGATTTGTATTTGAATAGAAGTTAGGGGGTTAGGTTTGAAAAAAGTAAAAAATTAAATAGTACTATTCATAACAAATAAGACAAATTTTGTCTATTAGTTATATTTGTAATAATAATTTACCCAATATTTAATTATTATAAAATGGTAAAAAAGAAAAAAAAAATCTAAAAGTAAAATACAAGAATAAAAATATGATTTACACCATATTAATTATTTGGTAAAATAGTTATGATTTATCTCATATTAAATTATAGTAAAATGTTAAAAAAGTACCTAAAATTTGAAGTACAAAAATAATAAATATAATTTACACCATATTAAATTATAAAATTTCATAGTAACTGTTGTCAAATAAACATGATTTATTCATATCGATATTATAGTTAAATGGATAAACAGAAAAAAAAAAAAAAACTTTAAAAGTTAGTGAAAATAGGACTTACACCATATTAAATTATATGGTCTAAAAATATGATTTACCCCATATTAAATTATAATAAATTGGTAAAAAGAAAAAAAAATCTAAAAGTTAAGTACAAAAATAATAAGTATGATATACACTATATTAAATTATAAACTTTTATAGTAAAGGTGGTCTAACAAATATGATTTATCCCATATTAGATATGGTAAAATGGTAAAAAAAGAAAGTGCGAGTGGTCAGTTCAACTGGTGCTGGTCACGCACTTCTACTGGTCGTACATCGACGGAACTGGCTGACCTCGAAAACTGTTTGCAAGCTGCTGTTTTAGTCGAAGGGAAGAGTGACGGATGGCGTTGGCAACTCTGCACTAGCGAAGTATTTTCAACAAAAAAACTTTGTGAGTTAATTAATGCGAAAGTTTTACGTGCAGGTACCAATTGTTTTGAAACCCTTAGAAACAACTTGGTGCCAAAAAAAGTGGAAGTGTTTATTTGGCGTGCGAGAAAAAAAAGACTACCCGTACTATTGGAACTTGATAAGAGGGGTGTTGACCTCCACTCCGTTCGTTGCCCTATTTGTGATGACGGCTTGGAATCGTTCGACCACTCCCTTCTTCGTTGTAATCGGGTTATGGAGATGTGGAGTAAAGTATACGATTGGTGGGGACTAAATGGAGCTCCTCGTCTAAGTGTAGGCGAAGCATTTTGTGGGAATAATAACCTTGCGATGACATCCTTAGGTGTGAAGATTTGGCAAGCGGTAGAGTGGTCGTGTGTGTTGGTTGAATGTTGGTTAATGAACTAAACGACAAAGTTAAGCATGATGATTAACCAAAGAATATGTTTTGATGATGACACATACATATGCATAAGTGATGACTGACATCTTACATAAAACACGCAAGGTCATTAATCCATACTTTATCTTGCAAATGACCAAGCTAAACATTGCTCAAAGAATAAGATTAAAGATCAGCAAAATACACGGTCAAGGTACGGTCGACCGTACACCTAGCTGTAGAACCCCAAACTGAATTGCAACGCAGTTTTATGAAAACAAGTTGCACGGTCGCCACCACGGTCAACCGTAGTGCGACCGCAGTTTTCTCTGTCACCAATTTTGACCAAATTAAGTTTGACTAGTTCCGACATCTATAATTCATGAAACCTTTCTCAACATGCTTAGAATAGATGCCCTCTCCATACTCAATCGAGTTTTGGTCATAAAACACTAATCGTGGTTAATTACACCTAATGATGTCTTAATGACAAATTAACCAAGATTAGGCATAACACATAAGTGTTAAACAATAACTTGTGATCTTAAATCTTATCTAGACATCCTTAGTATGATCATCAAGTACCAACACACTTAAGCTAATATCACTAGAACAATAATTATTATTAAAGATGACTTAGTGATTAATTAAGGCTAAATGAAGAACAATGCTTTCAAGTGTAACTAGTAAAGACTTGTAATCATAAAATATACTTAGATACATTTAGGATGGTCACCAAGTCCCAACTAGAGATTGCTCTTCCTGTGTGCATGTGTTGGACATTAATGTGTGCTTACACATTAATCATGCAATATGTTATATTGCAAGTAAGCTTGCTAAAAGCTTAAATTATAAGTTGTGCAAATATCTATATGATTGATCTTAGTGTAACTATCTTTTGCTATGTGTGAGTATTACTTTCTACTTGCTAATATGTTTAATACTCATAAATTTGTCAACTTGATTAATATGCTTGCTATGTGCTTACTAGTTAGGATTCAAGTAACTAGCTTACTCCAATAAATTAAGTGTAAATTGGTTCAGAATGAAATTATGGTCAATTGTTTATTTAGTCTCGTCTAAGTAACAAATTGAGGTTGCTTGTTCAAGTATGACTTAACTTTAATGTCTCTACATACTTAATGATTATCTTAGAAAGACATCATTCAATTAATATCTACCTAAACTTACAATGAACATGACTTGTGATTAATTGGAACCAAGAAGTTAATGACATATTGACTAGTCTTTAGAATTGAACCAAATGCATTAAAGTGACTAACTTGGTCTTGACCAAACTGAGATTTTCTAAAATATCAATCAAGACACTTCTTCAAGAATGTTGGGTTTACCACTATTGGAGTGTTATGTCACTTTCACAATAAGACCAAATCTCACACACTTAATGCATATAGTACTTGTATAGGATGTTTGGTTTCTTTTGCAGGTGCTAGAAGGAGTAAAGGTGCCAAAATGTGGTGGTCAAATTTGAGTCAAACGGCTATACAACGGATACTAATTTTGGACTGGAGCACGCACGGTCGAACCATGGTCGACTGTGCTGGCAACCGTGTGTCAACGGCTATTTTTTGAATCCTACTATAAAAGGTAAGCATTGACGAGCATTTGAAGCTTACCCTCTTTCATATTTAAAAGGCTTATTTCCAGAGATCACAAGGGCTCTAATTACTACTCAAATGTGATCAAGCAAGAGAAGATTCCATGATCTTATAGATATAGAATTTGGTTGTTGTAAACTTACTAATCAAAATCATTAATCTTGTGAGTTTACTTAGTGTAATGTATGTCCTAGTATTGTCTTAGGATCATCATTGCAAAGTGTATAAGTCTTGTAACTTCAATTAGTGGAAGCATAGACTAGCTTAGTGATCTACTTCCTTAAAGGGACTTAGGAAGTTGATTAATCTTATTTGGAGATTAATACTTGTCCAACGTGAAGACAAGTTGATCTAGATTGGAGTTGATCTTTCAAAAGGATAGAAAGATTAGGTTTGTTGTCTACCAAAGAAGTTGAAGACTTGTAAATCGGATCTCCACCGGGTTTGTAGAAAAGTACTTAGTGAAGCAACAAATCCCGATTAGTGTAATCGGCGAGTGAATTAAGGTGGATTAGTTAACATCCACCCGAACCACTATAAATCCTTGTGTCTATGTTCTTTACATTACTTTATTCATCATTTTGAACATATACACTACAAACATCAAGTTTGAGTTGAATTGGTTGATGATAGTTAATCGAATTTGGTGATCAATCGAAAAAGTGTTAAAAATGTATTAAGTAACTATTCACCCCCTTCCAGTTACTTACAGTGTGCGTATCTTATTTGGAAAAATCGCAACCAAAAAGTTTTCAAAAATAAAACTTGGAACGTGCCGGTTGCACTTTGTGAAATTCAAGCAAAAAGCTTTGAGTGGATAGCCAAGAAGTGTAAAAAGTTCGAGAGCGGGTGGCATAGTTGGATTCATAATTCAAAAGAGATTATTGTTCCTCAATTTTTTGATTTTATAAGGATTCTAGCTTAGTATCCTTCTTCAAGATTGTATTTGCGAATTTTGGCTAGTTGCTTTCCTTGCATCTAGCTCTCCTTGTAACTTTGTTGTGTTAATAATATGTTGCTTTTCCAAAAAAAAAAATGCTGTTATAATTCAGTAGGCTTATAACTACCTTTAGTGATTTGATTCTTGATTAAGAATACTAATAATGAAGTGTAAGAACAAAGATAATAATGGAGAGAAAGAAAGAAACACTTTGTAAGTGTGAGAAATGGTGCAAGTTTAATGCTTGCATTCATGAGTATTTATAGCCTAAAATCTCAATATAAAAATACATACTTTATGTACCAAAATTGACTATATGTATACACCAAAATTGACTATCCATATCTATATTATTGTTATTATTATTATTATTATTGTAACACTCCCCCTTGGATAGCAATTTTGATTTGTTGAAGATCAATTATAAATTACTGCCTCGTTAAAAACCTTGCTAAAGAAAACCCAGTGGGAAAAAATTAATGAGATTGCACATATCTCATTTCAATCTGGTTGTCCTTAATGAGATTTTGAGTGTATGAGAAGAATCTAGGAGGTATGTGCTTTGTTTGGTCACTTTTGATGTACCCTTCTTTCATCTGTGCTATACAAGCTGTATTATCTTCATAGATAGTTGTTGGATTTTTATCGCGTTCTAGTCCACAAGAATCAGTAATGAGTTGTGTCATTGATCTCAACCAAAAACATTCCCGAGTAGTTTCATGTAATGCAATCACTTCGGCATGATTTGATGATGTAGCAACAAGTGTTTATTTTTCAGAACGCCATGATATTGCAGTACCTCCATTTAGGAATACATATCCAGTTTGAGATTTAGCTTTATGTGGATCAGATAAATAACCTGCATCTGCATAACCAACCAAATCTTGTTTTGATTTGTTAGAATAAAATAATCCTAAATCAGTAGTTCCTCGAAGGTATCGAAATATGTGTTTGATCTCATTCCAGTGTCTTTTGGTAGGAGCAGAACTGAACCTTGCTAACAAATTATCTGCAAAAAAAAATGTCAGGTCTTGTACAATTTGTAAGATACATAAGAGCTCCAATTGCACTAAGATATGGTACTTCTGGTCCAAGAATATCTTCATGATCTTCACATGGACGAAATGGATCAGCTTCAACATTGAGTGATCTAACAACCATAGGAGTACTTAATGGTTTGCCTTGTCCATATTGAAACATTTCAAAATCTTTTCAGTATATGTTGTTTGATGTACAAGTAAATCATTAGGCATATGCTCAATTTGTAAACCAAGGCAATACTTGGTTTTTCCGAGATCTTTCATTTTAAATTCTTTCTTTAGAAGTTGTATGGCTTCATGGATCTCTTTATTTGTACCTATGATGTTAAGATCATCAACATAAACATCTATGATCACATATCCGGATGTTGTTTTCTTAATGAAAACACATGGGCAAATAAGATTATTGGTATACCCTTTGCTTATCAAGTAATCACTTAATCGTTTATACCACATGCGACCCGATTGTTTCAACCCATATAAAGACCATTGTAACTTGATTAAGTACATTTCTTTGGGTTTTGCATTGGTTTCTTCTGATACCTTAAATCCTTCAGGTATCTTTATATATATATATATATCACTATCAAGTGATCCATATAGATAAGCAGTCACAACATCCATGAGATGCATTTCTAGATTTTTAGAAACTGCCAGACTGATTAAGTATCTAAAAGTAATTGCATCCATAACAGGAGAATAAGTTTCATCATAATCAATTCCCGGTCTTTGAGAAAAATCTTGAGTTACAAGTCTAGCTTTATACCTTGTAACTTCATTTTTCTCATTTCATTTTCGCATAAAAATTCATCTATACTCCACATGTTTCACATCTTTAGGTGTGAGAATGATAGATCTGAAAACTTTTCTTTTATTGAGCGATTCAAATTCAGCTCGTATTGCTCTTTTCCAATGATCTCAATCATGTCTATTTTTCCATGACAGATTTTGGTTCTGGATCATCATCATCATTCATGATGTCATATGCAACATTATATGAAAATATCTCATCAAGATTTTTCATGTCATTTCGGTTCCATAATATATTTTGAATGTGCATAATTGATTGCAATTTCCGTATTGACATCATCAATCTCCTCTACAGAAGGAGTATTGATTTGTGGTTCTTCTTAAACACTTTCTTTTACCTCATTATCAGCTGATTTTCTTTTTCGATGATTTTTATCTTTGGAACCAATTGATCTCTCACGTTTCTGGCGTGGCAAAGACTCATGAGTGACATTATTGCCAGCTTTTAGAATTTCAATTCTAGCTGAAGCATTTACTGCTAGTATATATGATTTAGTCACTACTTTTTATATTCGTAAATACATCAGGTAATTTATTTGCAAGTTCTTGCATATGTATTATTTTTGAACTTTCTTTTCGCATTCTTTTGTGCAATGATCAAGATTCATTAATTTATGTTCACATCATGAAACATCTTTTTCTTTATTTTTCATTTCTCCCCCTAATATAGGGAATAATTTTTCATTATAATGACAATCAGCAAAATGTGCTGTAAAAATATCACCCATCATGGGTTCAATATATCTTATAATTAAATATATTTCATATCTAACATATATTCCCATCCTCCTTCGAGGACCCATTTTAGTGCGTTGTGGTTGTGCAACTAGAATATACACTGCACAATCAAATGTCTTAATGGTGTGAAATATTTGGCTCTTGGCCAAGATCAAGTTGTAGAGGAGAATATTTATGAGTCGCACTTTATTTATTGTGAAATAAAGTCGTAGCATGTAAATTTGCATGCCCTCATATAAATTCTGAGAGTTATGTACTCATTTTTAATGGTCTAGCTATTAGTTGCATGCTTTTAATTATTGATTCAGCTATACCAATTTTTTATGCACATGAGCAAATGGATGTTCAATAACAATCCCTTTAGACATATAATAATCATAAAATGCTTGAGATGTTGACTCACCAACATTATCAAGTCTCACCCTTTTAATGGTGTAATCGAGAAATGTGCTCTTAATTTAATAATTCGAACAAGAAACTTTCCTAATGCCACATTTCGATTTGATAATAAATAAATATGAGACCATCTGTTAGATGTGTCTATTAGAACCATGAAATATCAAAATGGTCCACATGATGGATGTATTGATCCATATATATCACCTTGAATTCTTTCAAAAAACATTTGTGATTCCTTTTCACAATATACTTTTCATTAATCACCATATGTACTTTTTCATTAATCACCATATGTACTTTTTCATTAATCACCATATGTGCTTTTCATTAATCACCATATGTGCTTTTTCATTAATCACCATATGAGCTTTTCATCATATATCCATTTGCGCTTTTAATCATATGTGATGCGCTTTTCATCATATGCACTTTTAATCATATGCGCCGCGCTTTTCATCATATGCACTTTTCATCATATGCGCTTTTAATCATATGCGTTGCGCTTTTCATCATATGCGTTTTTTTTATCATATGCGCTTTTAATCATATGCGCTGCGCTTTTCATCATATGCACTTTCCATTATATGCGCTTTTAATCATATGCACTGCGCTTTTCATCATAAGCGCTTTTCATCATATGCGTTTTTAATCATATGTGATGCACTTTTCATCATATGCGCTTTTCGTTATATGCGCTTTTAATCATATGCGCTTTTTATCATATGAGCTTTTTATCATATGCGCTTTTAATCATATGCGCTGCGCTTTTCATCATATGCGTTTTTCGGTGCTACATAGATATTTCTCATTATCTGTTATCATTTACTGAAATCATATCCATTATGATATATATATCAGAGAAACTCAATCAATTTCTCTTTGATTTTGAGAAAACAAGGCATTGTTTATCAGAAAATTTGTACCATTTGGTAATATGAATTTTTGCCTTTTCCGTTCCTTATATCAAGTTTGCAAGACCTGATATAGTATTTATAATTCCTTCATTTGATTTAAATCAATGAAATATTTTTTAGATTTGATCATAGTGTGTATGTTACCACTATCTACAATACATAGGTGTTTACCATTTAATTGATGATGTATTTCAGCAAGATTTATACTAAAACTTCAAATAAGATAAGCAAATAATGAGTAATATTTCAGCCAGATAATCAAATTATATTACCTGCAAACAAGTTACAATCCGAAGTACATAAAAGATAACACCTAATAAACATATATATATATATATATATATATATATATATATATATATATATATATATATATATATATATATATATATATATATATATATATATTATGATCTAAAATCATTTACTTAGGATTATATATATATATATATATATATATATATATATATATATATATATATATATTATGATCTAAAATCATTTACTTAGGAGTGATACATAACAAGCTAGGCATCTTAGAAAATTCAGGTCATTTAAGTCTGAAGGTAGCTCAGAGTTTACTAAATTAAGATTTTTCAACAGATTCACTCTCGTTTTCTTTTCTTTTGGGACTTATTTGTAGAGCTAAACAAGATGTTCATATATTCAAGAAATACTAGACTGATGATCCATGTTACCAGATCATTAATAAGAATCTCTGAGATTCTTATATGAGTGTCTACTAACATCTTCAATTTTATTTGTTCATAGATCACGATTGTTTCTGAATAATTAATATCATATCTATCTTTGAGTGCTTTCCATAATACACTTGGATCTTTAATAATACAATATACAGATTCTAAGGACTCGTCAACATGTTTGTGAAGAAAAATAGTTGCTATTGCTTTCTCTTGTTCAGAACAATTGTTATTTTCATTTAGGGTTTCTAAAATACCGATTGATTCGAGATATTTTTCTACATTCATAGCTCATGTTAAGTAGTTGTTCCCACTTGATTCTAAAGGAGCAAATTTAAGTTTTTTCAAATTCAACATTTTCTATTATCAAAAAAATGAACAACATAAATCATAATCAACTTCTATTCATAGACAAATAATAAAATGAAATTAGAATCATTATAAATTCATAAGTAGCAAACAACAAAATAATGGTATGATTACAAATAATAAAACCACAAGGGCATGATAGAATATAGGTTCACCCGGTGGTATATTAGCAACAATGATGATAGTTAATATGACTAATACAATAGGAAAAATCATCCTTGTGTGAATCATCTTTACAAAAACTTTTTGAGAGTGGTAATCTGAGAAAATGAAGATTGATTTGTGAAAATGTGAAAACGGAGATGTTTATTTTTTATTTAAAAAATATAGTCGTTGTAACGTCGTCAGTTGACGTTAACAACCGTTATGTATATATGACCATTGTAACGTCGTTAGTTGACGTTAACGACTGTTATGTACTCGTTATATTAATAATAATTTTAATAAAAGAATTTTATTAGTATAAATATGATTACTATAAAATATATTTAGTATAAATACGTTTAGTATAAATACGAAGATTAATAGAATAAAAAATTATGCATAAATAATAAATTTAAGAATAAACATTAGTATGCATGAAATAAATAATAATTAATTGTAATCCTTAATGTTAGATAACATAACTATAAATGTTAGTGAAGTTAATAAGAGTTAGATTACAGAAATATAATTCAGGCGATATAACCGACCATATATAACATAAATATAAATGTTAGTGAAGTTAATAATAGTTAGATTACAGAAATATAATTCAGGCTGTATAACCGACCGTATATAAAATAAATATAAATGTTAGTGAAGTTAATAAAAGTTAGATTACAGAAATATAATTCAGGCGGTATAACCGATCATATATAACTTAAATAACATAAATATAAATGTTAGTTATGATGATAATAATATTTACCTTACTAATAAATAATAGAAGATATCGTTAAAGATTTTTTTTTTGTTATTACCTTGATTAGTGACTTGTGCTTGCTTAGATAAACTTTGATTATACGGAGCACTTCGTGCTGATAACGTGTTATAATTCAGTAGGTTTATAACTACCTTTAGTGGTTTGATTCTTGATTAAGAATACTAATAATGAAGTGTAAGAACAAAGATAATAATGGAGAGAAAGAAAGAAATACTTTGTAAGTGTGAGAAATGGTGCAAGTTTAATGCTTGCATTCATGAGTATTTATAGCATAAAATCTCAATATAAAGCCAATGAGGCCTTGCTTCATTGGTATCCATGTTTCATGGATTCGAGAGTGACCCAGGTTCGAGTCTAACAACTAACAACTAACCTTACATTTCAAAAAAAAAAAAAAAAAAATCTCAATATAAAAATACATACTTTATGTACCAAAATTGACTATATGTATACACCAAAATTGACTATTCATATCTATATTATTGTTATTATTATTATTATTATTATAACAAATACTAATAAAAATATATTTTCCCCATATTAATAGATAAAAAATTACATTATAAGTTAAGTACAAGGATAATAAATATGTTTTAACCCATATTTAATTTTCAACCATAATATTTAAAAGTTACGGAATAATAAATATTAGTTACAACATATTAAATTATTATAATTATTATATTGATGTGGTAACAAATGAAAAAAAGAAAATTTATCTTTTATATACTAAAAGTCATGGCTTTTTTTGTCGTTTAACCCACTCCACACTTTTCAAACGACATCAACAACAAAATTTATACAACTGCTCCCCAACCATTGTTAATTTTGTCAATTTTCCAGGGGTAAAAAATGTAAAATTATTATTTTATTAAAAAACTTTAAATAAACTCCACCTAAATTTTTAACGAGTCATATCTTTCCGCTCGCTATACGTTAAATTTTTTCGACATCACCGTTCAATTCGAAATAATTTTACTAACACAACGCAACTAAATATACGCGAAACAGACGATTTTTAAAAATCGCCAAATATTTCGGGTTATCTTTCATACATATACGTATACATATAATAAACAACCAAAATAAGCAATTTTTCTAGCGTTAAAAACACACATGCCATTAGGTATACTAGGTACTAACCACGTGTATCAAAACACACCCGTCACAACGCGTTTTTATTTCTATAAATACAAAACGCTACGTTCAATATGAATATTCAATCCGAAAGGCCCCGCCGCATCGCGCGGGCCGATCAGAATCTAGTTACTTTTAAAGTTAAGTACAAGTATTTAAAGGGTTATTTATCTCATATTATTAAACTATAATAAAAATGTTAAAAATAAGAAAAAAATTACCTTAAATTTTTTGCTTGCTTTTCAATAAAAAAAAAATTACCTTAAAATTAATCATCTAACTATAATTCTTCTATCTTCTATAATCTATAATTCATAACAAATTATGTAGAGATGTAATAAAGAATTGATTACCAATCCCTATTTAACAATTGTAATTTAACTCATACATTAATTTATGTGTTGATAATTTTCTATTAGTCATAATATTAATATTAATCGCAATAAATTATATAATATATAATAATATGGTCTAAGAAGTATGATTGACCCCATATTAAATTGTAGTAAAATGGTAAAAAAAAAAAAAAAAAACCCTTAAAATTTGAATTTTTGATTATTAACCCATACTCAACTAACATAATTTTAGCTCATAAAAATAATTGAAATAAGTGTTGATGACTTCTCATTAGGCATAATATTTATGTTATATTCAAGGTTATAAGTAACTTATACTGCATTAGTTAATATTAAAGTTCTATGACATCTTAATAAATTACATATAAGTATTTGTCATTTCTCATTAGTCATAATATTAAAGATTGAAAAAAATCATTACTAATCCATATTAACAACCATCATAATTTAACTATCAATTTGTGTTGGTAACTTTTCATTAGTATAATATTAATATTAGTTGTGATATAAAAAATATAAAATTTTGATTAATTCATTAATTGATATTAAAGATCTATGACGTGTTGGTGACTTCTTACTAGTTAAAATGGTTAAATATATTCAAGGTTATAAAAGCTAATGTCTCACTAATTAATATTAAAGATCTATGGTGTGTTAACTAAATTATATTTAGTGTTTGTGACTTCTCAATATTCATAATATAAAAGATCACTAGAAGCGATTTTGTAATTATTGTTAGTAGTCATATATATAATTGACGAACTTTATGCATCAATGTGAACAACAATTTTACTCAAATGGCGATAGAGATCGTTTATATGATGAGTGATATATTTGTCAATAATTTAATTAAATTAATCTAATGGTGGAAAATTATTGGATCTTTTTTATCTAAAGGTCAAAATTTAAACATGAATAATCTTTATAGAATACTTTGCTAATATTACTTTTGTTATAATATATATATATATATATATATATATATATATATATATATATATATATATATATATATATATATATATATATATATATATATATAGATAGATAGATAGATATAGATATAGATATAGATATAGATATAGATATAGATAGAGATAGAGATAGAGATAGAGATTAACAATTAGCGAGACTTAAAATTCAGATATACTTATTATATATTAAGTTTTTTTTTGTGACACATCACTACTCCTCTTTAATATGATTCCATGTGAAACTTCAAGACAATTTTTATTTTTAACTATCGTTTTTCAAAACATAAAATAAAATTGTGTATATACTATATAAACGTTAAGCATATAAAGTTTTATGTGGGCATGTCAGTTACTGAAGTCAAGTTTTTTAGTTAAATATGCACGACTTAATCAAGATATTCACATAACCTTTTGATTTAATTACCTGAAAATTCATAAGCCAAGTCACTCAAGACTTATTTATTTTCACTATTTATCAAGATATTAACAACACAACTTCTTTTGAGACTTACTATATACACATACATACACATATTACTGAAAATAAAAAACAAAAATATTATATGCGGGATTCACTATTACCAAGAGGCGGAGAGTCTCAAACCCAACGAAGCCTTAAGAAGACAAAAACGACGGGTTATTGCCTATCATTACTAGAAATGTGGTTGTTGGCGACAAATTTTCGCAACACATTATCAGCGCTAAATGAAAAATTAACTTTTTTTTTTTGTCAAACCTATCTTTAACAACGATAACGTCTCCATCAAATGATTTATGTATTTTATTTCTAATTAGTATTTGATTTCATTTGGTTGCGCAAAATCTTGATAGGGCTTATTACGGCGACACATCACCGATAAATGTTGACGTCAAAAAAATTAAAAATATTTTAATGTTTTTATATCCCTTAGAAATAAAATAATCCCACCACATCTTTAGCGACGGCAAGTGGACACTAATTTGAATAATAGTTTTTATTTTTTTATTTTTCAGTATTTGCCTTCGGATAGGAAAAATTCGGCCTAATCGTTTGCGGCAATAAGTCGCCGCTGAAATTAATAGGCTTTTTTATGTATATTTTTTGAGTAATTAATAAGTATTACTTATGATATTAAATAATATGACTAGTTTAATTTAAAACAACTTTGGCAAACGATGGATAGTCACGAAAAGACGTGGCAAAAAGCAATTAAATAAAAAGTATTTATATTATTTGATCAGACACGAGGATGGATTAATAGTCAATGAACTCATTAAACAGGGGTGGATTACATTCAAGGGTAATTGGTGTAATTGTTAACAAAGTATTAAAACCTTGGATTACACATAGTCGATAACCTGGTGTATTCGTTAAACAAAGTATTAAGACCTTGTTACGGTTTAAATCCCCAATTAGTTGGAATATTTGACTTCGGGTATAAGGTTAATTTGGCCAAGACTCTCGCACTTTATAATTATGACCGATGGATTATTATGGACAAAACCAGATGGACATATCGAATAATCCATGATAAAGGACAATTAACCCATGGTAATAAATTAAAATCAACACGTCAAACATCATGATTACGGAAGTTTAAATAAGCATAATTCTCTTAATTTATATCTCATCGTACTTTTATTTACTGTCATTTTATTTATCGTACTTTAAATTATCGCACTTTTAATTATCGCACTTTTATTTATCGTCATTTACTTTACGCTTTAAATTAAGTTGTATTTATATTTAATATTTTGCATTAGGTTTTAACTGTGATATAAGACTTAAAATCGACAAACCGGTCATTAAACGGTAAAACCCCCTTTTATAATAATAACAATACTACTTATATATATATATATATATATATATATATATATATATATATATATATATATATATATATATATATATATATATATATATATATATATATAGTTTAAAATAAATATAGCGTTAAACTCAGCTGTATCTCTGTGGAACGAACCGGACTTACTAAAAACTACACTACTCTACGATTAGGTACACTGCCTATAAGTGTTGTAGCAAGGTTTATGTATATCCATTCAATAAATAAATAAATAACTTGTGTAAATTGTATCGTATTTAATAGTATTTCGTAGTAAAATATAATCTATTTTGTACTACCCCTCGCACACATCAAGAGTTTTTGGCGCCGCTGCCGGGGAACCGAAAGCGAAACGCTATATATAAAAAAAAATTTAAGCTATTTTTGTAAAAATATATTTATATAAGTTTTAAATATTAAAAAAATCAAAAAAAAAAAATATATATATATATATATATATATATATATATATATATATATATATATATATATATATATATATATTTTTTTTTAAATTAAAAAAGTTTTTATTTTTTTAGTTACAAAAACTAATAAGTAATTTTTGTTAAAATATAAGTTTTACTTAAATTATATTTTCTAAAAATTAAAATCAGAAAAAGAAAATAAAAATCAAAATATTAAAAAAAAAATATCTGAACCTGCACGAATTTGAACCTGCCACCATCTGAGCCTGCATAGCTCCGCAGTCGCGGAGCTCTTCTCTTACAGAATACCGCAGTCGCGTAGCAGTCTCAGACTGCAACATTTGACTGCATTAATTACGAATTTAGGGTTTTAATTAATTATAATTATTATTATTAAACCTAATTAGGGTTTTAATTTAATATATTTAGTTTAGTTTAATTATAATTTGTTATTATTAGTTCTAATTAGTTTTATAAATTAATACTTTTATAAAATAATAATATAAAAATAATATTTTTATAAAAATAAGTAATCTTATCATTTTTTTCTCTTTTTATAAATTGTATATTTTTAAATATTTGTACATTTTTCGTTCGTAATTAGTTTTAACTTAGTTTTTGCCGTAGTTATTTTAAATTTCTTGATTTTTAAGCTTTGCCGTAAAATCCCTTAAGTACTTTTTCTTTATAATAAGATTTAGGTGCTTTAGAATTTTGCGACGCAATTTATAAATTGTAGTGCCTAATTAAGTTATTGCCATTTTGGATATAGAATTCCTTTTAAGCTTTAATACTTTTAGACGCAAGTTTTTGTAGTTTTTAGACTTTTAAGTTTCAACGCTTTTCTTTCTTATTATTATCTTTCGACATTTGTTTTTCGACTTCTTATTTTTTCGACGCACTCTTTCTTTCTCATTTCTACGCTCTAGTTTTTAGGACATAGAATTTCCGTTATTTTCTTAAAATTTTGACGAAAAAATTATTTTAAGCTGTTAAATTGATAGACATCCAAAATTTTCTGATTCGTAGTAATAGTTAGATTTGTTAGTGGCGAATTGTGGGTTTCCGATTTAAAGGGTCCTGGCTACCTACTGCATTTATTGGCTATTCGAAACGTGGGCAAAATCAAAAAAGTCTATTAATTTGATAACTTATATAATTTTTATCTTTATAACCAATAGGATATTCTGTGAATGCACCGAGCAAAACGTTCAACACCTTTCATACGTTCACCACCTGTAACTCGATCAAAACATCTAGCCAATATTGTCGCCGTTGATTTTTCTTTAGAATCATCATCTAGTCGAGCGAGTACTCCAATTCAAATTTTCGATAATCCATTTTTTGAACCCTATCTCACAATTGATAACCCGGAGGATATTCAAGGACAATTCAGAGATCCTGAACCACTAATATTTCCTCCGGAACCACAAATCATACAACCAGAGATTGTCGAGGAAGAAACCATTAAATCAGAATCCTCTAGTGATTCAGATTCAACAAATTCAATCATGGAAAATCAGGAACCTCTAAGTATGGAGGATCGAATGAGAGCCACACGCACTTGACAAGGTCATGCAATTACTCAACCAGACATTAATGCGCCAGATTATGAAATTAAAGGACAAATCCTACACATGGTAACTAATCAATGCCAATTTAGTGGTACACCAAAAGAAGATCCAAACGAACATCTTCGAACCTTTAATATGACCTGTACTTTATTTAAAATCAGAGAAGTTGAGGATGAACAGATCTATCTCATGTTATTTCCCTGGACTTTAAAGGGAGAAGCCAAAGATTGGTTATAATCGTTACCTGAAGGAGCGATTGATACATGGGATGTTTTAGTTGAGAAATTTCTTAAAAGATTCTTTCCGGCATCTAAAGCCGTGAGACTTCAAAGAGAAATTGTTACGTTCACGCAAAAGCCAAATGAAACTCTATATGAAGCGTGGACAAGATTCAGAAAGTTGTTGAGAGGATGTCTTCAACACGGTTTAGATACTTATCAAATAGTACAAATATTCTACCAAGGATGAGATGTTGCTACACGAAAAGACATCGACACAGCAGCTGGTGGTTCCATTATGAAGAAAACCGCAACTGAAGCTCACAAAATCATTGATAACACAGCCTCCCACTCACATGAGTGGCATCAAGAAAAAGATATCTTTCGTTCATCTAAAGCGTCTAGAGCCGATTCTAGCCATGACTTTGATTCCATTTTCGCAAAGTTAGATGCTTTCGAGAGACGAATGGAGAAGATGACTAAAGATATTCACGCAATAAGAATTAGTTATGAGCAGTGTGGAGGACCACATTTGACAAAAGATTGTCTCAGTATTGAACAAATAATGGAACAAAGAGAGAATGTTTCATATATAAACCAAAGGCCTGGAAATAATTATCAACCGTCAAGACCAAACTACAATCAAAATCAGAATTATAACCGAAATATTCCATACAACAACCAACAAGGTCCTAGCAATCAACAAGTATCTAACAATACTTACAATCAGCAAAGACCTATTTTTCCAAATAAACCATCACAAACCGATGATAAAAAGCTAAATTTAGAAGATATGATGTCGAAGCTAGTTGAATCTCAAACTCAATTTTTCACATCTCAGAAACAAACTAATAAACAAAATGCTCAAGCATTTAGAAATCAACAAGCTTCAATCCAAAATTTGGAACAAGAAGTAAGTAACCTAGCAAGGTTAATAGGTGAAAGAAAACCGGGGAGTCTACCTAGCGATACAAATGCTAACCCCCGAAATGAAACAGCTAAAGCCATTACCACAAGAAGTGGTATTACACTCAAACCCCCTGAAATGCCTGTAATTTCTGATGACTCTATTCCTACTACACAGGCACCACAGCCTGAGCAAGAGAAGGAATCAGAACCGGTAGTTGAAAAGGTTAATGAAGATAACCCAATTAAGGAAAAGCCTTATGTTAAACCATACCAACCACCGCTTCCTTACCCGAGTAAAATGAGAAAAGAAAAACTTGAAGCCAAGCAATCCAAATTCTTGAATATGTTTAAACAAATAAATGTCAATCTTCCTTTCATTGATGTGATTTCAGGAATGCCAAGATATGCTAAATTCTTGAAAGATCTAATCACAAATAGAAAGAAAATGGAAGAACTCTCGGTTGTAACAATGAATGCTAATTGTTCTGCAGTGCTATTGAATAAGCTACCAGAAAAATTATCAGATCCAGGAAGTTTCACAATTCCATATTTTCTGGGTAGTCTTAGTTCAATAGAAGCATTAGCAGACTTAGGTGCTAGTATAAATTTAATGCCGTATTCACTATACACTAAACTAGACCTTGGAGAATTGAAACCAACACGAATAAGCATACAACTAGCCGATCGATCAGTAAAATATCCTAGAGGGATAATGGAGAACATGCTAGTTAAAGTTGGTACTTTAGTATTTCTAGTAGACTTTGTTATTCTGGACATGGAAGAAGATTCTCGAGTTTCTCTCATATTAGGAAGACCATTCTTAAACACGGCTAAAGCAATAATAGACGTGTTTGGTAAGAAACTGACCCTAAGTATAGAGGATGAGAGTGTTACTTTTTCTGTTGATAGAGCCATGCAACAACCGCAATCTGCAGATGATACATGTTATTATATTCAAACTATAGATTCACATGCAGAATTGTTACAAGAATTTCCAGAATTACAAGGAACAGGAGAATGTTCTTTAGGAGAAGGAACTGAACCAATTGATGAAGCTGAAATGTTAGCCACACTCATGGCCAATGAATACGAACCAACAACAGAAGAACTTCAAGTACTAAAAGAGGAAGACAGATATTGATACAAATCATCGATAGAAGAACCACCGATATTATAGTTAAAGCCACTTCCAAACCATCTAGAATACGCTTATTTACATGGTGAATCTGAGTTACCTGTAATAATCTCGTCTTCTCTTACGAAAAATGAAAAATCTCAACTCATTTCTGTGCTAAAAGCTCATAAATCAGCTATTGCATGGAAGATTTATGACATTAAAGGTATAAGTCCTTCGTATTGCACACATAAAATCCTTATAGAAGAAGGTCATAAAACATATGTGCAACGCCAACGAAGACTAAATCCTAATATGCAAGATGTTGTTAAGAAAGAAATTATTAAACTCCTCGATGCAGGTTTAATTTATCCAATCTCTGATAGTCCATGGGTAAGCCCAGTTCAATGCGTACCTAAGAAGGGTGGCATCACTGTCATCACAAATGAAAAAGATGAGCTTATTCCCACCAGGACTGTAACAGGATGGCGTGTCTGTATTGATTATAGATAATTAAATGACGCCACCAGAAAAGATCATTTTCCCTTACCTTTCATTGATCAAATGTTGGAAAAGTTGGCTGGGAGCAGTTACTATTGTTTTCTTGACGGTTTCTCCGGATACTTTCAAATTCCAATCGCACCCGATGACCAAGAGAAAACCACCTTCACGTGCCCTTATGGTACTTTTGCTTACAAACGCATGCCATTTGGACTATGCAACACCCCTGCAACCTTTCAAAGGTGCATGATGGCGATTTTTCACGACATGATAGAGGAATGCATGGAAGTTTTCATGGATGACTTTTCAGTCTTCGGTGATACTTTTGAATCATGTTTAGTTAATCTTGAACGAATGCTTATTAGATGCGAACAATCAAATCTAGTACTTAATTGGGAGAAATGCCATTTCATGGTTAAAGAAGGCATTGTTCTTGGACATAAAATTTCAAAGGAAGGAATTGAAGTGGAGAGAGCTAAAGTAGATGTAATTGCTAAACTTCTACATCCCACCAATGTTAGAGGAGTTAGGAGTTTTCTAGGGCATGCCGGTTTTTACCGACGTTTCATAAAAGAGTTTTCTAAAATTGCCACTCCTATGAACAAACTCCTAGAAAAGGATGCTCCATTCATTTTTCGGATGAATGCATCAAATCTTTTAATATTCTTAAAGAAAAACTCACTAATGCGCCGATCATGATAACTCTAAATTGGAATTTACCATTTGAACTCATGTGCGATGCAAGTGATTTTGCAATGGGAGCCGTTTTAGGACAAAGAATTGAAAAACAATTTCAACCTATTTATTACGCTAGTAAGACGTTACAAGGAGCACAAACGAATTACACAACTACTGAAAAATAACTCCTTGGTATTGTCTTTGCTTTTGGCAAATTTCGTTCATATCTCGTTCTAGCAAAAACGGTGGTCTATACCGACCATTCTGCTGTTAGATACCTATTTTCAAAACAAGATGCCAAACAACGATTAATCCATTGGATCTTACTCTTATAAGAGTTCGATATTGAAATTCGAGACAAAAAGGGAGCAGAAAATCTCGCCGCTGATCATCTTTCTCGCCTTGAAAATCCTGAATTAGAAGTTCTAAATGAATCGGCCATACAAGACAACTTTCCTGATGAATATCTCTTGAAAATCGATTATAATGAAATTCCATGGTTTGCAGACTTTGCAAACTACTTAGTATGTGGATTCCTTGAAAAAGGGCTGTCGTACCAAAAACGAAAGAAATTCTTTAGTGATATAAAACACTATTTTTGGGAAGATCCACATTTGTTTAAAAGTTGTCCCGATGGAATAATACGCCGATGTGTATTCGGGGATTAAGCTAGTCAAATCTTAAATCATTGTCACACAGGACCAACAGGAGGACATTATGGGCCTCAACTCACAGCAAGAAAAGTCTACGACGCTGGATTCTATTGGCCTACAATTTTCAAAGACGCACACCTTCTCTGTAAATTCTGTGATGCTTGTCAAAGGGCCGAAAAAATAAGTCAACGTGATGAAATGCCACAAAACATCATTCAAGTATGTGAAGTATTCGACGTTTGGGGTATTGACTTTATGGGTCCATTTCCAAAATCTCATAATAATCTCTACATTCTCGTTGCCATTGATTATGTATCTAAATGGGCGGAAGCACAAGCTCTCCCGACTAACGATGCACGAATTGTAGTCAACTTCTTAAAACGTCTTTTTGCAAGGTTCGGAACACCGAAAGCTTTAATAAGTGACCGGGGTACTCATTTCTATAATAATCAACTTGAGAAAGTTCTCAAAAGATATGGAGTAACTCATAAAATCTCAACCGCTTATCATCCACAAACAAGTGGACAAGTTGAAAATACCAACCGAGCTTTAAAACGTATTCTGGAAAAAACTGTAGGATCAAATCCGAAGGAATGGTCCATAAAATTGGAGGATGCACTTTGGGCTTTTAGAACAGCCTACAAAACTCCAATTGGCACCACACTTTTTAAACTTGTTTACGAAAAAGCATGTCATCTTCCAGTAGAAATAGAGCACAAAGCATTTTGGGCTTTGAAGACATGTAATCTTGATTTGCATGAAGCTGGACGTCTACGGTTAAGTCAACTAAACGAATTAGAAGAATTAAGACGTGATGCATATGAAAATTCGTTAATCTATAAGGATGGCATGATAAAAGAATCAAAAGTTCAAAAGAATTTAAGGAAGGAGACAGAGTTCTTCTTTTCAATTCACGATTCAAGCTATTTCCTGGAAAATTGAAATCAAGATGGTCTGGACCATTCATAGTCAAAAGAGTTTTCCCATACGGAACATAAGAGTTAATAAATTCAAATGGGATTGAATTTAAAGTTAATGGTCACAGAGTTAAACATTACATACATGGTCCGATGGAAGTTGAGAATGAAGTTAATCATAATTTCACCACCAAAGAAAACCCTCAGAATGAAAACATAAATATGTTTTCAATAACATGTGAAAAACCAAAAGTGGAAGATGGAGAGATTTCAAATTGGAGTGAAGAAAAAGAATTTCTATATAAACCTCCCATTCCAAGAAACGAAGAAAAATATGAACAAGAAGTTCAAGTAGAAGTGAAAGAACCAAGAAAAGATCACCCAGAAAAGGTTAACAAACCAACTCTACTTACTAAAGTGGGAGACCCAGGTGAATTTTTCATTTCTTGCTTGCTTAATGATGGTGCTATGTATAATGGGCTCGCAGATTTAGGAGCAAGTGCAAATGTTATGCCTCTTTCCTTATACAAAAGATTAGGTGTGGGTAAATTAAGACCAACCAGAATAGGTGTTCAATTATTTGACAAAACTATTAAACACCCGGTTGGAATAGCCAACAATTTACTTGTTAAAGTGGGAAGTTTGACCTTTGTTGCAGATTTCATAGTTATCAATATGGAGGAAGACCTTGATATTTCTCTAATTTTAGGTCGCCCAATTTTAGCAACCACCGAAGCATTCTTTGATGTAAGAGAAGGTAGAATGACACTTAGGGATGGTGACAAATCGGTCACCTTTGTGAACCGAAAGTTTAAATCTCCACCAACTAAAACTGTTGAGCCAATAAAAACGCCTAAGTGTAGGAAAGATGAAGAAACACCTAATGATGACCTGATAACAAAGAACCCAGTTGTTGATACGAAATTAGATGAACCCGTTTTTAACAGTTCAATGAAGAAACTTTATAAACGAATTCAAGATGCTAGGATTAAGGGGAACTTTAAGTTATGTAACCAATTAGTATCCAATTTGTCGCCTAAAGAAAAGGCGATGTTAGTTGAATTTGTGAATGTTACAGAGAAAATCAACAAATGGCTTGAAGCAAAAGTCAGAGATATGCAAGTTGTTGATGTTCCAATTGAAATTAAGAATGAAGTTAATCACAAGTTCTACACCACATCTAACTAAGTGTGGGGAGATTCAAATGTTTTAAAGGATAATATAATGTTGTCTAGAGTTAGATTTTCTGTTTTCGTGTAGTTCTCGAAAATGGAATCCGAATGGTCTTTCCCTAGCAGACCCTAAAGAACTAGTCTTCTACCTCCATTCTGAATTTTTGTGTTTTTAGGTTTTACGAGATGAAGAATTCCTTTGATTTGAACCATGGTCTACTACTCCGAGTGAACTAGTATCATTCATAAGAGGCAAAATGGACGAAGTAAGGAAATAACTCAGGAAAGATCATCAAAAGACACATTTTGGTAAAGGAAAATCAAAATCCGCAACAAAAAGAAGAGCACAACACCTTGAAAGATGTCATAAATGCGGAAAATGGTCACACGAAGGGAGATGTTCGAACAATCAAACACATTCCAATTCTGAATTCGTTACTCTATGCAGAGAAGGACCGTTCATATGTTTAGAAGAAAAATTATTGAAAAATCGAGGTTATGCTTATGTAGCAATGGAAAACCAAATCGAACGACTCTCCTATGAGTCGACTAAAGCAGGTCTCTAAGAATTCTATCTCATAGGTAAGTATGTACAGTTTTATTTTGTTTTTGATATTCAATAAAATTAGGTATAATAAATCGAAATTATTGATATCATACAAAAATTTAATTCATCACTGCGAAATTTACCGTTTATTCATAAGGTATAAATATCTTTAATCAATCAATTCAAAATATTTCATAAATTCGTCAGGAGTAAAACTAGGTAATATAGCCGAAATTACTTTACCCAAAAGTGGGACGTATATTTTTGTTAATATTTGATTGATTAAAGTGGGATAAAAGACCAAAAAGATTTTTATTTTTACCTTGTTTTCTAATTTAATATATAACTATATTATTTTTAAATGTAAGTTTGTAAACTAATGTATATAAATACTAATAATATTTATATGAAATTTTATGCATTTTAAATTTAAGATTGGTGTGAATTTAAAAACAAAATTTACTTTATTTCAGTAAGTTAAAAAAATTGATTTCTAAAATTCGTCGTGAGTAGAAGACTAGAACATTGAACAGAAATTGCTTTACCCGAGGGCGGGACGAGAAATTTTGTTATCATTATTTTTAATCTTATTGATTTAAAGTATGCCAAAAATATTAAAAAACTCAAAAATCTTTGCTTTTAAAACAATCGCTTTAAAATGAAAAATTTTAAAATTTTGTCGAGGGACGAACTAGGTAAACGTACCCAAACGATCTCAACCCAAAGAAAGGAACAAAATTTTAAAAATTACTCCATTAATTGTTTTATTACTAAAGGTTTTATAAAAAAAAAATGCACCGCAGTCGCGGAGCTTGTGAGTGGATATCCTACCGCAGTCGCGGAGGGAGCAATTTCCAGATCAGAATAAACTGGTCGACAGACCAGTCCCAAACACACACTTTCATTATTTTCTGTAAAAAACACCCACAAACACCTCTAAAAACGCGATATTTACCCATTTTTCATCAAATCTTCACTAAAATCATGATGAGAAGAATCCAACCAAGAAGTTTTTCAAGAAGAACGGTAAATTTCTACATCTAAACACTCTTTAATTCGGAATTAAAGTGTTCTTGAGCATATTTTAACCTAATTTGATTTTGATGAATTCTAGCCTAATTGTGCTTAAATTATTTGTATATTATGATTGTATAACCTAGGTTGATGCTATTTAACATGATTAGAAGCCTTAAACTTCAAAATTTTGAGTAATCTAGGGTTTGTGTTCTTGAGCAAAATTGTGGCTTTTTGATATAAACATGTTATGGCCGAATTTTGTTGTTAGTTCATGCTTAATTAAGTAGTGTAACATGTTTAGATTACTAAATGATCAAAACTTTGATCCTAAACATGATTTTTGAGCATTAAAGTGGACTTTTTAAGTCTAAAATACATGAACTTGATTAATTTGATATGAATGCCATTTGAAACTTGTTTAATTGCTAGTAATTGTTATTTTGACATGTTATTTGAGTAGAATGCTTATGAACATTGTATATATTTTCATATATGTTTATTTGTAAAAGTGTAAAATTGTTAATTTTATGAAATTGTGTATAAGTTTAACATTGTTTAAACATGTCATTATGATTGTTTTGATTTATGATTTTGCTAACACTAATGCATATTTGGATGCACAAAAATTGTGTTTAATGTGTTTTGCAGACTGAAATGGGTGAATCAATTCATTTCATATTCAAATATACACGAGGCAGATTTACACCCTAATTTAAGATTTGACAGACATTGGATAGATTATCCAAAATATCCGAGGAACTTACACATTCTTCAGTCAAAGGATGTTGAAGTACCCAGGGTGATAGATTGGGAACCGTTAGAAATAGTGGGATTAGCCGAACGAATCAGGGAATTACTTTACCAAAGGTATGGTAATTCTACTTTTAATGATTGAGAACGTTTATTCACTATACGTAGGCCTGTATATAGGGAATGGTGTATAGAATTATTAAGTACTGTTGAAATTAATGATCAGGTAGCTAGCTTAACCGATCAAAGTTTTATTAGATTTTTGTTAGGAGGTGTGATGCCCCATATGTCTCTATTAGATATGGCTCGGGCCTTGTGTATATATACGCCTGAGGAATTAGTATCTAATGATTGTCAAAGGTTGATAATTAATGGTAGAAGGGTTGATGAAAATTTTGATATGAATGGAATATGGAGTATAGAATGACTAGCCATAACCGATTTCGTGGGGGATCTTACTCTTATACTGATATTAATAGAGCTGAGCTAAGAGTGATCCATAGGTTTTTAGCAAACTCGATTACACAACGAGGTAGGAATAAAGAAAAGGTAAATGAAAATGATCTATTTTACCTCATGTGTATTCGAGACCCACAGAGCGTTGTGAACATACCTTATTGTGTGGGTTATTACTTATCGGTAATGGTAAGGGGTATGCGAAATAATAGTATAATAGGAGGTGGAATTTTTATTACTTTAATTGCTGAGTATCTCAATGTGGATAGAAGTCAGGGGAGATTATTAGTCGCAATACCAGAACCCCGTGATAGAATTGATTTATGCGTGTATCATGGTGCAAAGGTTTTAAAGAAACGACATAACGCTGCAGTACCATATGATGGCATGCATCCATAGGTAGAACGAGATCAGGAGCAAGGTAATGCGGGTGGAGGAAACCAAATGACAGATATACAAAGAATAATGGCCTAAAGTGCATACAATCAGGCTATGCAACGTGAGTTTCAGGCTTGGCAATATCATCAAGAATATATCAAAGCCTATTTAGCATCTCAAGGTAGGAACTACATTCCTGCTGAACCGGTCTATTTTCCTCCATGGACCGACAATACACGACCACCTTTTCCTACATATGACCCATTCCAAGCGTATCAAAACATATACCACGAACCTTGGAACCCCTACTGGTACACTCAGGATCAACCCTAATTTCCTTAGTCTTATTTATTTTATTATTTGCAATGTTACTACTTTTAATATTTATTTTGGTATTGCAATAGTTTTTATAGTTTTCTAACATTTTAATATTAGATTTTATAAATTTTTGAACGTGGGGTGATATACCCAACTTCAAAAATATATATATGTTTATAGTTTATCTTATGTACAAAACAGGGTAAAACAACTCATTTTCAAAGACTGGCATTAAGTTCAGCAAAAGCTATTAATTTTGACGACAAGACGAAAAACAAATGTGATATAACAACTGCAGGAATGAAGAAATGATATGCACCATTTATCATTCAAACAAAGAACAATATATTTGGAAACTTTGGTAAATCTTAATCATATTTCTACGCTAATCACCCTCAATAATTTAAATTGTTACTGATTTCTTGCAAATGAGGGCATTGCAAGATCTTAAGTGTGGGAAGGGATTACATTCTTTCGGGTTTTAAAACATTTGACTTATACACTTGGTTTAATAGCTACCGTTAAATTTTACTAGTAACGTAGTAGTTGTATTAGAATCTAGTGCTCTCCGATAATAAAGAACAGCCCTAGTCTTATATACTGACTACCCACTTCTAGTAAAAATTTTAAAAATTTTTAACTAAATGAACTCAAAATCATGTTTATACATATTTATGAACGATAAAACTAGGTATTAACACCGAAATTATTGTTACCTCGGAAAGGACATAAATTGAGAAACAACCCAAAACGCTTGAATTTATTTAAAATGGAATAGAAGAGAATAAAAAGGCAAAGAAAGAAATATAAAAGCTGTTAGTGCTCCAAATGAACATATATTTAGTAGCAATATCCTCCCACTATGTAAATTATTTAGTTGTAATTGTCCTATTTTAAGTTGTAATCGTTTATATTAAATAAGTGCGAAGACAAAAGGCGAAAACGAAGATTTGAAGACGCAAATGACCAAAAAGCTCAAATGTACAAGATACAATCCAAGTGGTTCAATTTATTGATAAGAAACGTCTAAAAATGACAAAAGTACAAGTTGCGGAACGCAAAGTACAAGATATTAAATTATACGAAAGGACGTTCGAAAATTGGAACCGGGACATGAGTCAACTATCAACGCCCGATGCAACGGACTAAAAATTACAAGTCTACTATGCACAAGAATATAATATAATATATAAATAATTATATTAATTATTTATATTTTATATTTATATATAAATTATGTCGACAAGCTAAGATCCAAAAAATTGTGAGCTGAAAAATCAAACTTCACGACTCGCGGAGTTTGAAGGCCAAAAACTCCACGACTCGCGGAGCAGCCAGATTCCAAAATGCCTATAAAAGGCCACGAGCTTCTGCAGTTTAAAAAAAAATATATAAATAAATAATAATAATAATACTCTGTAATAAATAAATAAATAAATATATATATAATATATATAGTATAGGGTAGTTTTATATTAGATTAGTTCATGTTATATAAAGGTTATTTTACGGGTTTTTGAAGTCGAAATTCTGTCCGTGTAACACTACGCGATAAATGCTCAATGTAAGTTATGTTCTCCTTTTTTAATTAATGTCTCGTACTTAAGTTATTATTATGCTTATTTAATACTGAAGTAATCATGATGTTGGGCTAAAAATATTAAAATTGGGTAATTGGGCTTTGTACCATAATTGGGGTTTGGATAAAAGAACGACACTTGTGGAAATTAGACTATGGGCTATTAATGGGTTTTATATTAACTAAACAATACCTTGTTAATTTAATATACAAACTTATAATTTGATGTATTTATATATAACCACATACGCTTAATCGGACACGATGGGCGGGATATCTATAAATACCAATAATTATTCATTTGACCGGACACGGGGATGGATTAATAGTCAATGGACTCATTAAAACAGGGGTGGATTACATTCAAGGGTAATTGGTGTAATTGTTAACAAAGTATTAAAACCTTGGTTTACACACAGTCGATAACCTGGTGTATTCATTAAGCAAAGTATTAAGACCTTGTTACAGTTCGAATCCCCAGTTAGTTGGAATATTTGACTTCGGGTATAAGGTTAAATTTGCCGAGCAGTTTATAATTATGACCGATGAACTATTATGGACAAAAACCAGATTGGTTTCAAATACATCCAGGACAAAGGACAATTAACACAGGACAATAAATTAAAATCAAAACGTCAAACATCATGGTTACAGAAGTTTAAATAAGCATAATATATTTTATTTCATATTTCCTCGTACTTTTATTTATTTTCATTTTAATTATTGTTATTTATTTTATATTGTTAGTTAAATATCGTCATTTACTTTACGCTTCGCTTAAAATATAAAATCGACAAACCGGTCATTAAACGGTAAAACCCCCTTATATATATATATATATATATATATATATATATATATATATATATATATATATATATATATATATTTATATATATTTATATATATTTATATTTTTGTACAAATGTAATTATAAAAAAATATAGTGTAACCGTCTCCCTGTGGAACGAACCGGACTTACTAAAAACTATACTACTCTACGATTAGGTACACTGCCTATAGTGTTGTAGCAAGGTTTAGGTATATCCCATCTGTAAATAAATAAATAACTTGTGTAAAAATGTATCGTATTTAATAGTTTTTCCTAGTAAAATATAAGCTATTTCGTACCCCCACGCTACGACATCAAGTTTTTGGCGCCGCTGCCGGGGAACTCGGCGAAACGCTATATTTTTAATTTATTTTTGTATAAATATATTTATATATATTTTTAGAAAAACAATATAAAATTTAAAAAAAAAACGTTTTTCAAACTCCACGACTCGCGGAGTTTGCAGGCTTAAAACTCCACGACTCGCGGAGCCACCCTGACCAGCCTGACCAGAAACCCTATTTCGCATTAATTACGGGGTATTATTAATTATTATTATTATTTAACCCTAATTACTTTATTATTATTATTATTTAGTTTAAGTTTTTAAATTAATTAGTTATAATTAATTGTATTTAGTTTTAATATATAAAAAATTAATACTTTTATAAAATATAAAAATAAAAATATAAAAATAATATTTTTTATAAAAATAAGTAATTTTATCACTTTTTATAATTGTATCCTTTTATTTAGTGTAATCGTAATATTTTATATATTTTTCGTTCACAATTAGTTTTAAAATTAGTTTTTCCGTAGTTATTTTATATGTATAGATTCTTAGGCTTTGCCGTAAAATCCCTTAAGTGCTATTTCTTTAGATTAAGATTTAGGTGCTTTAGAATTTTGTGACGATTTTAAAATATTAATGCCTTTTAAGTCACGACTCGCTACTTTCTTATTTTTATTTTTCGACGTTTTTCGACGCGCATTCTTTTTCTTTCTTATTTCTCGACGCTTTAGTTTTTAGGACTTAGAAATTTTCTCTATTTCTTATCTACTATCTCAAACGGAAAGAAAAATTATTTAAGTGGTTAAATTAATGGACGTTGACAATTTTCTGCTTCGTAGTAATAGTTGGATTTGTTAGTGGCTGAGTTGTGAGCTTCCGATTTAAAGGGTTCTGGCTCCCTGCTGCATCTTTTGGCTATTCGAAACGTGGGCAAAAGCAGAAAAGTCTATTAATTGGACAACTTATATAAGTTTTTCTATTTTTATAACTAATAGGATAATTAGTAAATGCACCACATTGTAGCTAAAATTTGGCCATCGCAATAAAATGGAAAATTTTGAAAACAAGGCTATGGAAACTCTTTTTGATATCCAAAATCAATTAAATCAATACTCTCAAAGGGGTGTTGATGACAATTCGTTCGGTCAATCTTGGATCACGAATGACGAAACAATAACTGGTTGTGAAATCTGTGGAGATTATCACTCAACATGGGAATGTTATTATTACGTTCCTATGGAAAATTACGCACCCACGGAACCTGAATGGAATGATTATGAAGAATATAATTCAAATTGGGATTATTCCCAAGAATATTTCCAAACTCAACAACCAGTAGACGAGGAAAATTACGTGTCTGAAAATTTATTAGACAATACGAAAATCAAACTCGAAGAACTCAATGCTCAAAATGAACAAATGAGAGAGTTTGTAAACCGGCAAGCTGAAACTCTATCAGACTACACACCTGTTGATCTGAGGAGTCGTGTGCAAGAAAATCTCATATCATCGAATTTTGAGGAATTCGAGAGCTCCGAAATCACCAACTATCCCGATGATACTTTTTATTCAGTCTTACCAATTTCACAATATATCGACACATTAGCCTCTACCGACGAAATCATCGATCCATCAATGGATAAAGAAGAATTAAGGGTGACAAATTGGTACTCTTGGGAATACGATAACGTTGAAAATTTTACCCCCGAGGCCAAACTGAACTTCACCATTCCACAACCTTCCAACCCAATATTCTCAATAGACGAGTCATCCACCGGAAATGAACTACGAGCTGTAATAGATAATGACACCTCGAATTTCACCCAATTGGGTAATAGAGGTGAAAACTTTGATCCTAAGAATAAAAGGAAGGAAATAATAGGAATTGTCCACCCTATAGAAATAAGTATGTCGGTGTATATCGATCCATTTGACCAAGAACCAGAAAAGAGACATATCCATTTACTAAAAGCTACAATTAAAAAAGAATTAAGTAGTGACGATCGGGTGAGTCTAAACTTTAAACCCATTGATATATTATACACCACCCGAGATGTAAATAACTGGCTCACTATTTTAATTCGTGGAACTTATTCTACCGACTTCACATGTCGTCAGCTAAGTGTGGGGAAGTCTAACCCCACTTAACGTTAAATTCGGGGTTCGGGTTAGTGCATAACTCGTTAATAAAAATGCATGATAAGTTAGGGTAAAAGACGCATTTTCAAATATTAACAAACAGTTCAGAAAAGCAACCGTTTTTGAAGAAAAACATGTGTGATAAAACAAGAAGGAATGAACGATGAGGCGCGCCATCTATCATTCGATGAGCTTTGTAATTACAAACTGGGTATTTTTTAATCACTTTTCTACACTTATCACCCTCATGAATTTATAATTAGAGTCTGATTTCATGCAAATGAGGGCATTGCATGATCTCAAGTGTGGGGAAGGGTTATAAATTCTCTCGGGTTTGTACTTAGTTTATTTGCCAAATTTTGTGAAAATTTTAAAAATTTTCAAATAATTGAATTCAAAATCATGTTTATACATATTTATGAACGATGAAAATTAGGTGTTAATACCGAAATTATCGTTACCTCGAAAAGGACATAAATTGAGAAACACCCTAAAACGATTGAATTCATTTAAAATGAAATATAAGAGAATAAAAAGGCAAAGAACATAATAAATAAAAGCCAAGTGTGGGGAGAATATACCAAGTTATTCAATAAAAAATTATCTATCACATGTTTCCGTAAAGTTATTGCAGGTGCTTTTGTTTTGGACTAAATTAACTGTTTTACCCGATGAAAGAAAAGAAAAAATGGATCTACACGATGAATCAATTCCATCATTAAAAGGAAGTAAAGTCTTTCGAAAAAGACACGCGCTTCATGATTTAGGTCAAGAAGTTGTCGTCCAGACCAGCTGTAGGTTGACGAAAAATCTAGAAAAGTCATCACTAAAATCAGCAGGAAATCCACGGACCTCAGCATCAAATAGGGTCGCCAAGTGGTCAGATTTATCCTAACCATGAGAAGGATTTATCTCGTACAATGGGGGGCACCGTGCAAATTAGCTTGATAAGACTAATGAATCAGATCTCCAGAAAGGATAATCTCCTTAAAAGATCAAAAATCAGCTTTTAAGCCTGATATTACTCAATCCTTGAGATTGACCTTAAAGATTGAGAATTACAAACTCATGGAATTCAATGATATCTAAACTCGAGCTTGAACGAGAAAATATTTTGATCAAAATTACAAACCGATTTGTTTTCTGAAAACCTATTTTCAATGCGTTCATTACCATTGAACGTAAAATCCTAGGAATTCACCTGGAATTCATTAGGTCACCTGAACCAAATCGGGTGTCAACCGTAAGAACGGTGATTGCATAGCATGGTCGAAGACAGGACCTTGTGCCAGACCGAAAAATTATAAGGGTGAGCTTTACTATTGCTCCTACAAAGGATAGTAATTGCATCCGACATGTTATAGACCATAATTAAAAGCATGTCAGGGGACATTGCCTTAACAGTTGCTTGTTCAACGCTTTCCTTTACAACCGGACGGTAGTTTACCGAAAGGTAATATACGGAGCAAGTATACTGGATGTGTTGCTTTCCTAATACAAGGTTAGCAAGTGAGTAACACAAAACCACAAGTATTGAGCTAAAATTTTCAAATCTGAAACCCACACAACCCACAAAAATATTTTGCAAACACCGGTGAAGGGTTATTCCGGAAAACTTATCTAGGGTAAAAGCTAGATTGAATTTTCAAAAGATCAAATGTTTTCATTAAGATCCAATTTCCTTAAGGATCTAATTTTCATAGTCATGTGGGACTGTAAACCGCCTTTCAAATGTGCACTTTGCTTTGGAAACCGAAAGTAAATCGGCTATTTGATTGCAAGTGTCGTTGACCTAAACCCGAGGCAACTGTGGATGACACCCCCACCTTTAACCATGGTTCTATCGTTACTATCATTGTTTATACCACCATCTCAAAATCACTGATGTATAAAGTGTGAAGAATAAAGAAGTGATTCGTGTGATGTATTATATTATTTCAAGTTATGTATTGCTTGAGGACAAGCAACGTTCAAGTGTGGGGATATTTGATAGTGCTCCAAATGAACATATATTTAGTAGCAATATCCTCCCAATATGTAAATTATTTAGTTGTAATTGTCCTATTTTAAGTTGTAATCGTTTATATTAAATAAGTGCGAAGACAAAAGGCGAAAATGAAGATTTGAAGACTCAAATGACCAAAAAGCTCAAATGTACAAGATACAATCCAAGTGGTTCAATTTATTGATAAGAAACGTCTAAAAATGACAAAAGTACAAGTTGCGGAACGCAAAGTACAAGATATTAAATTATACGAAAGGACGTTCGAAAATCCGGAACCGGGACATGAGTCAACTATCAACGCCCGACGCAACGGACTAAAAATTACAAGTGTACTATGCACAAGAATATAATATAATATATAAATAATTATATTAATTATTTATATTTTATATTTATATATAAATTATGTCGACAAGCTAAGATCCAAAAAATTGTGAGCTGAAAAATCAAACTCCACGACTCGCGGAGTTTGAAGGCCAAAAACTCCACGACTCGCGAAGCAGCCAGATTCTAAAATGCCTATAAAAGGCCACGAGCTTCTGCAGTTTTTTAAAAAAAATATATAAATAAATAATAATAATAATAATACTCTGTAATAAATAAATAAATAAATATATATATATAATATATATAGTATAGGGTAGTTTTATATTAGATTAGTTCGGGTTATGTAAAGGTTATTTTACGGGTTTTTGAAGTCGAAATTCTGTCCGTGTAACACTACGCGATAAATACTCAATGTAAGTTATGTTCTCCTTTTTAAATTAATGTCTCGTACTTAAGTTATTATTATGCTTATTTAATACCGAAGTAATCATGATGTTGGGCTAAAAATATTAAAATTGGATAATTGGGCTTTGTACCATAATTGAGGTTTGGATAAAAGAACGACACTTGTGGAAATTAGACTATGGGCTATTAATGGGTTTTATATTAACTAAACAATACCTTGTTAATTTAATATACAAACTTATAATTTGACGTATTTATATATAACCACATACGCTTAATGGAACACGATGGGCAGGATATCTATAAATACCAATAATTATTCATTTGACCGGACACGGGGATGGATTAATAGTCAATGGACTCATTAAAACAGGGGTGGATTACATTCAAGGGTAATTGGTGTAATTGTTAACAAAGTATTAAAACCTTGGTTTACACACAGTCGATAACCTGGTGTATTCATTAAGCAAAGTATTAAGACCTTGTTACAGTTCGAATCCCCAGTTAGTTGAAATATTTGACTTCGGGTATAAGGTTAAATTTGCCGAGCAGTTTATAATTATGACCGATGAACTATTATGGACAAAAACCAGATAGGTTTCAAATACATCCAGGACAAAGGACAATTAACCCAGGATAATAAATTAAAATTAAAACGTCAAACATCATGGTTACGGAAGTTTAAATAAGCATAATATATTTTATTTCATATTTCCTCGTACTTTTATTTATTGTCATTTTAATTATTGTTATTTATTTTATATTTTTAGTTAAATATCGTCATTTACTTTACGCTTCGCTTAAAATATAAAATCGACAAACCGGTCATTAAACGGTAAAACCCCCTTTTATATATTATTATATATATATATATATTTATATATTTTTGTACAAATGTAATTATATAAAAATATAGTGTAACCGTCTCCCTGTGGAATGAACCGGACTTACTAAAAACTATACTACTCTACGATTTGGTACACTGCCTATAGTGTTGTAGCAAGGTTTAGGTATATCCCATATGTAAATAAATAAATAACTTGTGTAAAAATGTATCGTATTTAATAGTTTTTCCTAGTAAAATATAAGCTATTTCGTACCCCCACGCTACGACATCAAAAGCCAAGTGTGGGAAAAATTTACCAAGTTATTTAAATCACATATCACATATTTTTGTACAAATAATTGAAGGTACTTTTGTTTTGGACGATGTTAATCAGTTTTACCCGATTTCTTATAATATATTTGAAAGAAATGTGCCACTTGATTTAAAAGGAAGTAAAGTATTCCGAGAAAAAGACACGCGCTTCTTGATTTAGGTCAGGAAGTTGTCGTCCAGACCAGTTGTAGAGACTACGAAAAACCTTGAAAAGTTTTCTGAAAATCAGCTGGAAATCCACGGACCTCAGCATCAAACAGGGTCGCAAAGTGGTCAGACTTATCCTAACCATGAGAGGATCTGTCTCGTACAATAGGGGGCACCGTGCAAATTAGCTTATAAGACTAATGAATCAGATCCCCAGAAAGGATAATCTCCTTAAAAGATTAAAAATCAGCATTTAAGCCTGATATTACTCAATCCTTGAGATTGAGTTTAAAGATTGAGAGTTACAAACTCATGGAATTCTATGATATATCTAAACTCGAGCTTGAATGAGAAAATATTTTGATCAAATTATAAATCGATTTGTTTTCTGAAAACCTATTTTCAATGCGTTCATTACCATTGAACGTAAAATCCTAAGAATTCACCGGAATTCATTAGGTCACCTGAACCAACTCGGGTGTCAACCGAGAACGGTGGTTGCATAGCATGGTCGAAGACAGGACCTTGTGCCAGACAGAAAAATTATAGGGTGATCTTTGCTATTGCTCCTACAAAGAATAGTAATTGCATCCGACACGATGTAGACCATAATCAAAAGCATGTCATTAGACATTGCCTTAACAGTAGCTTATTCAACGCTTTCCTTTACAACCGGACGGTAGTTTACTGAAAGGTAATATACGGAGCAAGTATATTGGATGTGTTGCTTTCCTAATACAAGGTTAGCAAGTGGGTGACACAAAACCGCAAGTTTTGAGCTAAAATTTTAAAATCTGAAGCCTACAAAACCCACAAAAATATTTTACAAACACCGGTGAAGGGTTATTCCGGAAAACTTATCTAGGGTAAAAGCTAGAATGAATTTTTAAAAGATCAAATGTTTTCATAAAGATCCAATTTCCTAAAGGATCTAAATTTTTATAGTCATGTGGGACTGTAACCACAATGTTACTATCATTGTTCATACCGCCGTATTAAAATCACTGATGTATAAAGTGTGAAGAATAAATAAGTGATTCTAGTAAAGTTATATTCAAGTTCTATATTTCTTGAGGACAAGCAACGCTCAAGTGTGAGAATATTTGATAATGCTAAAAACGAACATATATTTCATAGCATTATCCTTCAAGAAAGACAAGCTTTTAGTTGCAGTTGTTCTAATTCCAAGTGATATTCGTTTAAATAATAAAAGGTGAAGACAAAAGACAGAATCGACGATTTGAAGATGCAAATGACCAAAACGCTAAAAAGTATAAAGTACAATCCAAGTGGTTCAATTTATTGATGAGAAACGTCTCAAAATTACAAGAGTACAAGCCGCAAAACGCAAAGTACAAGATATTATATTATACAAAAAGGCGTTCAAAAATCCAGAACCGAGACATGAACCAACTATCAACGTACGACTCAACGGACCTGAAATTACAAGTCAACTATGCATAAGAATATGATATAATATATAATTAATTAATTATATATATATATATATATATATATATATATATATATATATATATATATATATATATTATATTATAAAATAATCAGCAGCCCACGTTTAATTCATTTGGTGAGCTGGAATCTAAACCTCCGCGACTGCGGAGCTGTGAGGCACAAAAGTATCGCAATCGCGGAGCTGTACAGTTCAAGATGGGCCTATAAAAGGCCGCGCATTCTGCCGAACTCCTCACCCCTTTTTCTTCTTTCTATCTACGAAATAAATAAATATATATATATATATATATATATATATATATATATATATATATATATATATATATATATATATATATAATTTTAATTTTAATTTAAGTTTAATAATAATAAGGTTATAGTAGCGAATGTTTTAAGTTTGTATGTCGAAACTCTGTCCGTGTAACACTACGAGATTAATACTCATTGTAAGTTATGTTCAACCTTTTTAAATTAATGTCTTGTAGCTAAGTTATTATTATGTTTATTTAAGCCAAAGTAATCATGATGTTGGACTAAATGTTAAGACGGGGTTATTGGGCTTTGGACCATAATTGGGGTTTGAACAAAAGACCGACACTTGTGGAAATTAGACTATGGGCTATTAATGGGCTTTATATTAATTAAATGATATCTCGTTGATTTAATATAGAGATTTATAATTTGACGTATTTATATATAACCACATACGCTTGATTCATTAAAATAGAGGTGGATTACATTCAAGGGTAATTGGTGTAATTGTTAACAAAGTATTAAAACCTTGGATTACACGCAGTCGATAACCTGGTGTATTCATTAAACAAAGTATTAAGACCTTGTTACGGTTTAAATCCCCAATTAGTTGGAATATTTGACTTCGGGTATAAAGTTAATTTGGCGAAGACTCTCGCACTTTATAATTATGACCGATGGACTATTATGGACAAAACCAGATGGACATATCGAATAATCCAGGATAAAGGACAATTAACCCATGGTAATAAATAAAAATTAACACGTCAAACATCATGATTACAGAAGTTTAAATAAGCATAATTCTCTTAATTTATATCTCATCGTACTTTCATTTACTGTCATTTTATTTATCATCATTTTATTTATCGTACTTTAAATTATCGCACTTTTAATTATCGCACTTTTATTTATCGTCATTTACTTTACGCTTTAAATTAAGTTGTATTTATATTTAATATTTTGCATTAGGTTTTAACTGTGATATAAGACTTAAAATCGACAAACCGGTCATTAAACGGTAAAACCCCTCTTTTATAATAATAATACTACTACTTTTATATATATATATATATATATATATATATATATATATATATATATATATATATATATATATACATACATACACAAATATAGTTTAAAATAAATATAGCGTTAAACTCAGCTGTATCCCTGTAGAACGAACCAGACTTACTAAAAACTACACTACTCTACGATTAGGTACACTGCCTATAAGTGTTGTAGCAAGGTTTATGTATATCCATTCAATAAATAAATAAATATCTTGTGTAAATTGTATCGTATTTAATAGTGTTTCGTAGTAAAATATAATCTATTTCGTACTACCCCTCGCACACATCAGGGACTTCCCCTTACACTTATATTCATACATTTGTTTTGTCACATGGCCGATGTGGGATAACCTCCCAACACGCCCCCTCACATCGAGGCGTGGAACAGTTGTGGAGATGGCAGCACGATAGCGGCCTGACTTGATCTCTTTGTAGCGACGGCGGCACACATATGGGGTCTGACTCGGACTCGCTTTGTAAAACGCTTGCCTGAGGTCTGATACCATGAGTGGCAGTAACAAGTGTTGGACCCATAAGTCACAATGAATTAAATCTAGAACATGAGATGATCTTTTCTCATTAATATCAAAAGGTATACGCTTAGCTTTAGAAAGTTGTCATGAAGAACATAAGCGGGGAGTCGGTAATAGAGAGGTAACCGACCATTTTATCGATTTATTTAATAAAGAGATTACATCAAAATTGACATGTCCCAGTCGACTATGCCAAAGCTCATATGACATGCGTAAATTGTAAGTGTGTATGTGACAACCCGAAAATTTCCGACCAAATTTAAACTTTATCTTTATATTATTTCGACATGATAAGCAATGTTTGTTAAGTTGAATCTCAAAATTTTAAACTGTGTTCATACATTCATTTTAAACACGACCAAATTCCGACGATTCACGAACCATTATATAAATGGATATGATTATATATATATATATATATATATATATATATATATATATATATATATATATATATATATATATATATATATATATATATATATATATATATATATATATATATATGTATATATATTATAACTTGAGAATATTAACAAAGTATTAAACGTATAATACTTTACATGACGTATTTGTTTCAATATGCTTATTGATGGAATTAGAAAATAATATCAAATGATTGATTTATCAGATACATTGTATGATTACGAGTCTCTGTTGAGAGGTCCACTTTTATTTAGGAAACCTTTCCTTTTTAACGGTATTCGGAATAAATGGTAAAGTGATCTTCGAGTAAGGACAAAGTGTCAAGTAGCGAGATCTAGACCGATTGGTGGAAATTCCTATTGATTTCCAACGCATGCCTTACAATAATTGCCTCGTGACTTTTGACAAGATAAACGATTTAACTTTCATATTATTGCAGGTAAAAGTAAAATTGGGGAATATAGATAACTTAGAAAATGAATATTGATAAGTTAGGTAAATTGACGTTTTACATTAAAATGATTTTATACGTTTATCTAATCTTCGGACTTTATCTTACGCTTCACCAGCAAACGGTAATTTAAAAACTTGAAAACATGTTATGAATTATATACGATCTTACTTTTAGAAAACATTTTATGATATAACGATTTTCATTATTTTAACCTTTTAACAAAATGATTCTTAAATATATATTAGTTTCGGAAAACAAAAGTTATCATATTTATTTGATTTTCTACAAAAATATTTTTCAGCTTAGAAAGAACTTTATTATCAAAACGTTTTATAAGATACTTTGTTAAATGAATTTTGAAGAACTTAATTAAAGATTTATATTATAAATTACAAATATATATATAGTGTTTCAAAAACGTAAACGTAATATGATATAATATTTTCTATCATTTAAACGATTATAAATGAATTTTGAAATATAATTACTTTTGAAAAACTAAAATATTATATTATTAAATAAATATTTCAATCCTATATTATATGTACAAACTTATGTCTTTAAATGAAAACTTATACATATTTTACAATGCGATTAAATATAATATTAATTTTGTCAGAAAACGTTTTGATTTAAAAATAATTTTGCATTAATATATAACGAGTCGATGATTTATTAAAGGAAATGACCAAAACATTTGAACGTTCAAATTACACTTCAAGTGATATAGTTTAGTGATAATCTAAGTCTATATTTTGACAAGAGTACGAGTCACGAAACGTAAAGTGCTAGTTTTCTTAGCGTACGAAAATACTTTTGAGAAATCAGAACCGGGACAGTAGTCGAGTAACAACGTACGAGTCATCGAGACAAAAATTACAAGATAACTATGCACGTAAATATAATATAATATATAATTAATTATATAAATTAAATATAAATTAAATATAATATATATATAATAATATAAAAACCGTCGGCAGCCCACGTTTTTAAGAATGGTTGAACTGGGACAGGAACCTCCGTAACTGCGGAGGTGTATGATTGAAAAGTACCACGATCGTGGAGCAAAGGATTCCAGATTATGGCTATAAAGCTCGAACGCATTTCAGTTTTTCAATTCATTCCATCTTCTATCTCTCTCGTTATATATATATATATATATATATATATATATATATATATATATATATATATATATATATATATATATATATATGATTAATTATATTATTATTAATAATAGTATTAGAATTATTATTAGTATTATTACATAAAATACTACGACGAGGTTCTGCTCGCATGTTTTCAAAACGGGTTTTATGAGCGGGATAGAGCTAAGAAAATCATGGGTTAAAGCTATGGAGGTTATGGGTATGGTTCAGGGGTATAGCTCGTGAGGTCAATCTAGTGTTTATCATTTCCGTTGCGTCTACGCACTTTCCTGCAATATTGAATCACAAAATTGATACGTGAGCATTCATATCTTATCTTTTATATATTAATAGTATATCTTTGACTAGCGCTCGAGTATATATGAATATGCATGCTTGTATGCTTAGTTTCGACGTTAAATAGTTTATGATAAATCATGAATTTAATACATATGATACTGAGATAAGGTATATGATATGCATGTTGTTGGAAAGCTGGCGAACAATTAATAACTTTTCATTTAGAAAGCGTATGGTTTCGATGAACGGATTAGAAGATATAGTCAACTGAATTATCATTAATTTTAGTATTATTATTAAAATGATTATTATTATTACTATCGTCGTTGTTATCATCGTTATTATTACTATCTAATAATTATTATTTTTATTATTATCATTATCTAATTATTATTATAATTATAATTATTATTATCATTATCGTTATTAATATAAGTATTATCATTAAAAATTGTTATTATTATTACTATCGTTATTATAATTAAGGTTATTATTAATATTAATATTATTATTATTATTATTATTATTATTATTATTATTATTATTATTATTATTATTATTATTATTATTATTATTATTATTAAAATAATTAATATTTTTATCAAAACACTCATTTCATTATTTTATCATTATTATTATTATTAAAAGTATCATTAATATTAAAACTATCATTTTTATTAAAATTATCATTTTTATTATAAAATATCATTATTATTATCATTTTAGTATTATTATTAAAAATTATCATTTTTAGAATTATTATTGTTATATAAAAATATTATTATTAAAAAGTATCGTTATTTTTAAAATTATCAGGATTAGAATTATCATTTTATCATAATTAATATCATCATTAGTAAATATAAATATTGTTATTAATAGAATAATAATAATAATTATTATTATTATAAAATAATACAACTTTTACTTATTATTATTATCAATATTATTTTATCAAATAAAAATGTGATACAAAGATATTTTTACCACATGTAATATAATTATATTAATAATACATACCACTATATTTTTATGATATTAAGTGAACTTTATAAATTTTATCACTTAAGATATAAAAGTATATTTTTATCATATATAAATTTTAATATAAATTTTTATTAATAAATGACTTGTATTAGTTACTATAATAAAATTTGTTAAATATATTTAAATATATAAAACGATTATATTGAAGTTATATAATAAACATATATAGATTTGAAAGTCATTTTTGGATTAGTTGACTTTTGTTGACTTTTGCATGATAATCTCGAGCATTAAGATTGTGATACACTATGATTTGACCTAAATTGTTAGACAGATATTGACCAACATATAAATATATATACTTAATATAGGTTCGTGAATCCGAGGCCAAACCTACACTTTTTCAATGACGTTATATGTATTTTACTACGAAATACAGTATGGTGAGTTTCATTACTCCCTTTTTATATATATTTTTGGGACTGAGAATACATGCGCTGCTTTTATAAATGTTTACGAAATAGACAAGTACTTAAAACTACATTCTATGGTTGGATTATTAAACCGAATATCGCCTATTCAAGGTTGGTAGCCTAAGAATTAGGAAAATGGCCCCTAATTGACGCGAATCCTAAAGATAGATCTATGGGCCTAACAAATCCCATTCTGGAAAATGGAATGCTTTAGTACTTCAATTTAAAAGGTGATTGCTTGCCGTTATATAGCATACTTGCGAGTATGCGGGGGATATTCTATATACATCCTTGTTAGTTCGGTAACCAGGTGTTCAATCCATATGAATGATTTTTAAACACTTGCGAGTGTATGATTATTGAATAAATGAAATCTTGTGGTCTATTAAAATTATGGAAATGATTGATTACGGTAAACTAATGAACTCACCAACCTTTTGGTTGACACTTGAAAGCATGTTTATTCTCAGGTATTAAAGAAATCTTCCGCTGTGCATTTGCTCATTTTAAAGATATTACTTAGAGTCATTCATGTCATATTTCAAAAGACGTTGCATTCAAGTCGTTGAGTTCAATAAAGATTATTATTAAATAAATGACAGATTAGGTCATTTATAGTTTGGGTATTATGATATGGTATGCATGCCTGTCAACTTTCGATGTAATGAAAGTTTGTCTTTTAAAAACGAATGCAATGTTTGTAAAATGTATCATATAGAGGTCAAATACCTCGCAATGTAACCATATGTTATTGTATTCGTCCTCATAGATTAGTACGGGTCGCTTCATGTGGTATCAGAGCGGTGGTCTTAGTGAACCAGGTCTTACATTAGTGTGTCTAACCGATAGATATTAAGATGCATTAATGAGTTTGGACTTCGACCGTGTCTGCATGTCAAAATTTTTGCTTATCATTTTTGTCAGAAAATTACCTGCTTGTCATCTTAGTCTAGACACATCTTACTACATTGATTGCATGAATAGTGTATAGACAAAATTCATATCTTAGCGTATCTGCTAATTCATATCTTAGCGTATCTGCTAATTCATATCTTAGCGTATCTGTTACTGTAAACTTTGCCTGACATATTCTGTAAATTCCTCCGTAATCTACGAAATCTTTTGTTCTATATATATATAGATATTCTATGCAATTAGAATATCATCCGATAGCCGGAAATCATTTCATATCGAAAAATTCTTTATTCAATCGTACGAAATGGAACTCGTACTAGTTCAAGTTCCTCGGATTCCGATATGGAGTTTCACTCGAGCTCCGAAAGCAGTGTGACCGGAATGGATCAACCAATTAGCTATCATCTATTCTGGATGAATTGGGGATGGGTTCGTAGTCTACTTAATCATTGGATACAAGAAGAAGGTGATCCCTTCCATCCACCACATTTCCCTCTTGGCGAAGAACCTGAAGCACTTACCGGCGAACCTGTTCGAAATACCATTTTCTCTCTCATTTCCAAAGTATCTCGTCACGATTATATACTATCTCAAATTCTAGATCTTATTCATCCGCTCATCAGAACCGACAGTCACCTCGGTGTAACAGAAAAAGTCAACGAGCTTCGCGCTCGGGTAGTGGCTTTGGAGAATATGGTGCAAAGGTTACGAGCACCAGCAACATCACCGGTATCAACAGTACCAGCATCATCAACACCAACAGTACCAATACCACCAATAACAACATCCGCATCCCACACCTCGACATCACAATCTGTACTTCGAGCATCAACATCATATGCACCGTAGATACCAAGGAGTACCAACCACAATAACCGATGAAGTATTGATTCATAACTTCATTGGAGAAACATTCTGCGGCGATTATGTAATCTCTAAAGTCTTAGAAATTATCTATTCCAGCCTTAACCATAAATCAGATGAGTGGACCAAAATGATAGAAGGAAGAGTAGAAACCCTGACAAGAATGGTGCGTGGTTTACCAGCTTGACTTGTTATACAAGCACCACCGGTAGTATCGCCAGCATCACCATCAGTATCACCAACACCAGCAACATCTACCACATCACAAGCTCCGCTAGATCCATAATCACCTTAAACATCATCACTAATCAACAATGAGTATATTGTATCAATGAATTACGAAGTATTAACTCACTTCCACTGAAGAATTTATATGTATATCTTACATATATAGAGTTTTGAAACCACAATAAATCTTTTCGTACTAAGCTATTACGCGTGAATTTTAAAGAGTAGATATTCGGATAATTCATGTTACTAATATGCTATGATGTACATCCTTCATTAATAACTTAACCATCGTTAGCTACAATATCTGTTTCAACTCGACGAATATCATTTCATAATAACTCAAGTGTATTATTCAAATACATATTTAGTTTTACACTTTCATTTTCGATATACTCGAAACTTTCTGGAAATCATCAATAGTATTTTGCGAAGTTCGCAAGAATTCCACGAACATCAACATCATTCACCGAAGAAATATCAATAAAAATGAATAATGAAGTATTGATTCATGATTTCATTTACGTTGAAGAAATAATCCGCGAAGATTACATAAATTTTAAGGTTTTAGAAGCTATTCATTTCTAGTTGAGTCGAAAATCAAATGAGCTTAATTTAATATTAAATCATTAAATCTGTATTACATCTGAAGAGCATATACATATATTTTCATAAATACTGTAATGCAAATTCTCTTGTATAAAATATTACTTGTGAAACTTTTAACGGGTAGGTAATACCCGAGAGATATATAAATTCACAATTGATATGTTACATTCTTCGATTCTGAATCATAAATCATTAACTATACTTACTACTTTCACAACTATACATTCTTTCATAGAAATCAAAACAATCATTCGTATTCAAATTCGACTACATATTCTGATTTTGACAGAACAGAATTCAAATTCGAGATATAACCAATATCATCCCTCTTAGATCCCTACAGATTTTAAAGCCATACTTTGACTTCAAAACTGTGCTAAAACATCACTTCTATTCATTAAACCCATAATTTTTTTTTTGTGTTATTCAAAAATTCATTACAATCTACATTCAAACCCTTCATGATTCTTGAAAACACCTCAATTAAGAAAAAATCGAGATGATGATCCAACCACACGTTATCAACGGAAAGAAGGATTACGCGTATAGCGATACACCTAGAAACTCTCGAAACCAAAGTCATAGACTAACACATATCTGTGTCAGCTCCTTTGGCATTTATTACCAAAAATAACTTTGCAATCCCTTTCTAAAGTAGTCAGTTTTGTCATAGCTCCAGCAAGTCAACTTTGACTTTTCAGTCGAAACAGTCTTATTATAACTTCGATATATACGTTGCCCTTCGCCATCGTTACAGGGGAACCTTTTACATTCCACCATATTAACAGTAAATGTATTAACAACTTCATTACCCTTTGACTTAAGCCTCTCCGAAAAATCACTATACTTATATATTGAAACCCAATCATATACTCATCTGCATCTTATAACGGTAGTTGCCATATCAAAAAGCTTGAATCATTATTCTCGAATTTTGCAGCAATTCTACGCCAATAGTTATATATATACATATAACGTTGATCTCCTAGACTTATATGCTTCGAATGTGAAGTTTCTGAAAAACACCCTAAACTGCGAACTAGTTCTTCGAATGTTGGGAAAAATGCTGATGAAGCAGCAAAAACTGTAAATGATCTTAAAAGTAGAAAGTTTGATGATAAAGAATAGTGTGTTGGCAAAGCTCAGAAAAAGAGAAAGTTTGGTACTGGAAAACAGATTGAGCAAACTATGAAGGAGGCTGTGGACAAATCACAAAGACTAAACCTGCCTTCAAAGAATCCAAATGATTCAGTATCTGCTGAAGTCATTAACGAATACCTTGCTCCTGACTCTAAACCTTTGCGGACAATATTCTTCATCATCCTCTGATCTTAGATATTCTAAGATATTATCAAATCTTTCATTATAAATATCTTCGATATTTCTGAAGACATATTCATAATTACTCTCATCTGAGATTATTTATCTCTTCGTACTATCAGTATTATATCATAAAGGAAACTGTTTTAGTTTCTAAATTATGAGAAATTCGAATTTAAAATAGGAATGTTTTGAAGTAATGTTGGGAACTGAAGCATGAGTTAGTATAATATAATGACACTCGATCAACGTCATTATATTACAGTAAGTCATGTTGAGTTTCTAATGGAACGTGATAAAGGTTCACAGATCATACCCTCATCATGAACCATGTTACATAACTCTTTCATTCTATTTAACCTCTAAACTATCAAGAAAATATTTTTCCTGATGATTCGGTCTTTTCCGGATATTCTGGTAATTTTACAAATCAAATCGTGCTACTACCTTTCCTTTCTATTTTGTATATTATGATAATTCGAAACTACATACCTACGAATTCTGGACAATTACTTGCAAAAAGAAAACAAAAGCATGAAGCTCCGAAATAGAAGGGGGTATAAATTGCAGCAAACGGAAAAGATCATTAACCATAGATGTCAATAATTATGGAAAGACAAATACAAGGAAGGATTATGAAAATCACCACCACAAGGGCGAAATAGAAGTAAACAGATTCCTCCGGAGGGAGTTGGAAAAGAAGGATAATTGTTGCGATAGTTAAGAACATATCAAGGATCAGAACTGGATCAAGCATATTGACAAATGTTTTAGAAGTATGAATTGAGGAAGAAAGTATAGAAGATGGGAGATGTGGAAGTAAGGAAATAAAGGGGGTGGATTTATAGTAAAACATCCGACATGGCGATCGAAATAGATCATTGCATTTAACCAAAGAAGATCCTAATTTCCTTAATTATCGAAGAACCAAATCTTATTACGAAGATTTTCTCCAAATCTCTTGAACTCTGGAAATCAACCCTATCTACGTCAAAAGATACGACGAAACTTTACCTTTCTCATTTCACTCTTTTGTGATAACTTCACTCGTATGCTTCACATAAACAAATTGTTTTATCCATATTACTCGCTGATGATAAAACTCTAATTTTCAGCTCGTATGCGTCATGAAAACATACTTATTGTTAGCCATGACAACCTCGATCAAATTTCGGGACGAAATTTCTTTAACGGGTAGGTACTGTGACAACCCGAAAATTTCCGACCAAATTTAAACTTTATCTTTATATTATTTCGACATGATAAGCAATGTTTGTTAAGTTGAATCTCAAAATTTTAAACTGTGTTCATACATTCATTTTAACCTCGACCAAATTCCGATGATTCACGAACCATTATATAAATGGATATGATTATATATATATGTATATGTATTATAACTTGAGAATATTAACAAAGTATTAAACGTATAATACTTTACATGAACGTATTTGTTTCAATATGCTTATCGATGAAATTAGAAGATAATATCAAATGATTGATTTATCAGATACATTGTATGATTACGAGTCTCTGTTGAGAGGTCCACTTTTATTTAGGAAACATTTCCTTTTTAACGGTATTCGGAATAAATGGTAAAGTGATCTTCGAGTAAGGACAATGTGTCAAGTAGCGAGAGCTATACTGATTGGTGGAAATTCCTGTTGATTTCCAACGCATGCCTTACAATAATTGCCTCGTGACTTTTGACAAGATAAACAATTTAACTTTCATATGATTGAATGTAAAAGTAAAATTGGGGAATATAGATAACTTAGAAAATGAATGTTGATAAGTTACGTAAATTGACGTTTTACATTAAAATGATTTTATACGTTTATCTAATCATCGGACTTTATCTTACACTTCACCAGCAAACGGTAATTTAAAAACTTGAAAACCTATTATGAATTATATACGCTCTTACTTTTAGAAAATATTTTATGATATAACGATTTTCATTATTTTAACCTTTTAACAAAATGATTCTTAGATATATATTAGTTTCGGAAAACAAAAGTTATCATATTTATTTGATTTTCTACAAAAATGTTTTTCAGCTTAGAAAGAACTTTATTATCAAAACATTTTATAAGATACTTTGTTAAATGAATTTTGAAGAACTTAATTAAAGCTTTATATTATAAATTACAAATATATATATAGTGTTTCAAAAATGTAAACGTAATATGATATAATATTTTCTATCATTTAAACGATTATAAATGAATTTTGAAATATAATTACTTTTGAAAAACTAAAATATTATATTATTAAATAAATATTTCAATCCTATATTATATGTACAAACTTATGTCTTTAAATGAAAACTTATACATATTTTACAATGCGATTAAATATAATATTAATTTTGTCAGAAAATGTTTTGATTTAAAAATAATTTTGTATTAATATATAACGAGTCGATGATTTATTGAAGCAAATGACCAAAACGTTTGAACGTTCAAATTACATTTCAAGTGATATAGTTTAGTGATAATCTAAGTCTATATTTTGACAAGATTACGAGTCACGAAATGTAAAGTGCTAGTTTTCTTAGCGTACGAAAATACTTTTGAGAAATCGGAACCGGGACAGTAGTCGAGTAACAACGTACTAGTCATCGGGACAAAAATTACAAGATAACTATGCACGTAAATACAATATAATATATAATTAATTATATAAATTAAATATAATATATATATAATAATATAAAAACTGTCAGCAGCCCACGTTTTTAAGAATGGTTGAACTGGGATAGGAACCTTCGCGACTGCGGAGGTGTATGCTTGAAAAGTACCATGATCGTGGAGCAAAGGATTCCAGATTATGGCTATAAAGCTCGAACGCGTTTCAGTTTTTCAATTCATTCCATCTTCTATATATATATATATATATATATATATATATATATATATATATATATATATATATATATATATATATATATATATATATATATATAATATTAATAATATATATATATATATATATTATTAATATTATTAATATTAATATTATTATTATTATTATTATTATTATTAATATTATTATTATTATTATTATTATTATTATTATTATTATTATTATTATGATTAATTATATTATTATTAATAATAGTATTAGAATTATTATTAGTACATAAAATACTACGACGAGGTTCTGCTCGCATGTTTTCAAAACGGGTTTTATGAGCGGGATAGAGCTAAGGAAATCATGGGTTATAGCTATGGAGGTTATGAGTATGGTTCAGGGGTATAGCTCGTGAGGCCAATCTAGTGTTTATCATTTTCGTTGCGTCTACGTACTTTCCTGCAATATTGAATCACAATATTGATACATGAGCATTCATATCTTATCTTTTATATATTAATAGTGTATCCCTGACTAGTGCTCGAGTATATATGATTATGCATGCTTGTATGCTTTGTTTCGTCGTTAAATAGTTTATGATAAATCATGAATTTAATACATATGATACTGAGATAAGGTATATAATATGCATGTCGTTGGAAAGCTGGCAAAAAATTAATAACTTTTCATTTAGAAAGCGTATGGTTTCGATGAACGGATCAGAAGATATAGTCAACTGAATTATCATTAATTTTAGTATTATTATTAAAATGATTATTATTATTACTATCGTCGTTGTTATCGTCGTTATTATTACTATCTAATAATTATTATTTTTATTATTATCATTATCTAATTATTATTATATTTATTATTATCATTATCGTTATTAATATAAGTATTATCATTAAAAATTGTTATTATTATTACTATCGTTATTATTATTAAGGTTATTATTAATATTATTATTAATATTATTATTATTATTATTATTATTATTATTATTATTATTATTACTATTATTATTAATATAATTAATATTTTTATCAAAACTATCATTTCATTATTTTATCATTATCATTATTATTATTATTATTAAAAGTATCATTAATATTAAAACTATCGATTTTATTAAAATTATCATTTTTATTATAAAATATCATTATTATTATCATTTTAGTATTATTATTAAAAATTATCATTTTTAGAATTATTATTGTTATATAAAAATATTATTATTAAAAAGTATTGTTATTATTAAAATTATCATGATTAGAATTATCATTTTATCATAATTAATATCATCATTAGTAAATATAAATATTGTTATTAATAGAATAATAATAATTATTATTATTATTACAAAATAATACAACTTTTACTTATTATTATTATTATCAATATTATTTTATCAAATAAAAATGTGATACAAAGATATTTTTGCCACACGTAATATAATTATATTAATAATACATACCACTATATTTTTATGATATTAAGTGAACTTTATAAATTTTATCACTTAAGATATAAAAGTATATTTTTATCATATATAAATTTTAATATAAATTTTTATTAATAAATGAGTTGTATTAGTTACTATAATAAAATCTGTTAAATATATTTAAATATATAAAATGACTATATTGAAGTTATATAATAAACATATATAGATTTGGAAGTCATTTTTGGATTAGTTGACTTTTGTTGACTTTTGCATGATAATCTCGAGCATTAGGATTGTGATACACTATGATTTGACCTAAATTGTTAGACAGATATTGACCAACATATAAATATATATACTTAATATAGGTTCGTGAATCCGAGGCCAAACCTACACTTGTTCAATGACGTCATATGTATTTTACTACGAAATACAGTATGGTGAGTTTCATTACTCCCTTTATATATATATTTTTAGGACTGAGAATACATGCGCTGCTTTTATAAATGTTTACGAAATAGACACAAGTACTTAAAACTACATTCTATGGTTGGATTATTAAACCGAATATCGCCCCTTCAAGCTTGGTAGCCTAAGAATTAGGGAAATGGCCCCTAGTTGACGCGAATCCTAAAGATAGATCTATGGGCCTAACAAACCTCATTCTGGAAAATGGAATGCTTTAGTACTTCGATTTAAAAGGTGATTGCGATTGCCGTTATATAGCATACTTGCGAGTATGCGGGGGATATTCTTTATGCATCCTTGTTAGTTCGGTTACCATGTGTTCAATCCATATGAATGATTTTTAAACACTTGCGAGTGTATGATTATTGAATAAATGAAATCTTGTGGTCTATTAAAATTATGGAAATGATTGATTACGATAAACTAATGAACTCACCAACCTTTTGGTTAACACTTGAAAGCATGTTTATTCTCAGGTATTAAAGAAATCTTCCGCTGTGCATTTGCTCATTTTAAAGATATTATTACTTGGAGTCATTCACGGCATATTTCAAAATACGTTGCATTCAAGTCGTTGAGTTCAATAAAGATTATTATTAAATAAGTGACAGATTAGGTCATTTATAGTTTGGGTATTATGATATGGTATGCATGCTTGTCAACTTTCGATGTAATGAAAGTTTGTCTTTTTAAAAACGAATGCAATGTTTGTAAAATGTATCATATAGAGGTTAAATACCTCGCAATGTAACCATATGTTATTATATTCGTCCTCATGGATTAGGACGGGTCGCTTCAGTGTAAATGTGAGAGAAATGCCTTTTGTCCTCTCTCAAGGACGTACAACTCTTCAGGGACATCAAGTAATTTAATATCTTTAGAAAAATTTGAAAAACCTTGATGAGTAATAGACAGATTAGTACCATCACCGATGGTTACTTTGTCATTACCTATATAAGGAGTATGAGAGTCCAAGATAGAAGCTGATGATGTCATGTGAGCTGTAGCACCAGAGCCTACCCACCAAACGGGTGTGTGTTATTTGTAATATGACAACCTGAATAAAAAGCTTGTGACAAATTTACATCATGGACACGACAGGCATATGATGGCAACTTAGAGCAAGTAGACGCATAATGTCCATTAATTCTGCAGAGTTCACAACGAGGGGCACGTCGACCACGACCTCCACAAGTTGAGAAAAATATGACTGAGAAGAATACGGCTAGGGTACAAGCCAAGATGAATACGGATAAAGTGCGTGCTATTGCTATTCCACAAAGAAAACTATGACGACAACTTTTCAGAAAAGAAAATAATGAAAGTCGGTTTGTAAATTCGTCGATAAGAAAATTAATTTGCACACTAGAAGATTGTGCAACAATTCGTATATGCAAACACCACCGAATGGTTGATAAAAAAGAATAGAAACAAACGTGATTTTTTTAATTCTTGCTAGACATTAGAGTCCACCGTACTTTAATTAATCTTGAAAGTAGGTGACGTAAAGATATACTAATTCTTTAAACACCGACTATGAGGTGATCGTACTTTAATTAATTCTTCAAAAAAACGATGGTGGATTAATTGCTTTTGATGGACTTACATCAAGAATGCTAAGGAAAAAAGGAGAAGAAGCAGAACGTATTTTAATGATCGTGAGGATCAGATAGAAAAGTTAGGCTGATACCATATGAGGATTGATAAAACTCACCACTCAAATGTGGGTGTTGATATTCTCATTAATATATATGGAGAATTACAGAAATTACAGGAAACATAAATTAGGAATAAATACAATGACAGCTAATAAACTAGTGGTGGCCATGATACACTAATGATACGTTAACACCCCCTCAAGCGAACTGGTGGTGGACCAACACAAAGCTTGGTACAAAATGATTCAAATAGCGGACGAGGGAGAATTTTGGTAAAGATGTCTGCTCACGATATGTTCAACTCACATCAATAAAACAATGAAAGGAGATTTATGGAGACGCAACAAAGTCAACAAGGCAAAACAACCCTCACGAGAGGGAAGTATTTTTCCGATCTAAATCTTTTTTCAATATTTCATAGTTATAATTAAAACTATGTTATATTCTCAACTTATCACTAAGTGTGGGATTCCAGCCTAAATACGCCTGATATCGGCTAAAAAGTCACGTTTTTACCCCCGGTATTAAGTCTCAAAATCATAAAAGCTCAAATCTTTGTCGGCAAAATAATCGCCTTTTCGGTTAAATTTGTAGGTGAAGTAATTACGAAGACAATGTAAAAAGAATCAAGAGAATCAGAGTTAAAACGAAGATTCTAGAGCAAAAACGGTGAAAGATAAGAAATCAAGTTACGACCAGTAAAATCAGCTAACCAGACAAGCCAAACAGCCTGCCAAACGGCTTGCCTGGCTTGCAAATGTCCTGCCACACGCCCAAGATATACGGCCCCTGCAAACGGGCTGGTCTGGCAAACGGCCCTTGCAAACGGGCTGGTCTGGCAATCGACCCTTGCAAACGGCCCGCCAAACGGCCTGCCAGCCGTTTGCAGGCAAATTCCAAGTCTATTTAAAGACTTTTTGGCATCCATTTTCAACACACCTCTCTTCATTCTCTCACTACAATACACTTTCTCTCACTAGAACTTTCAAGGCCTTCTCACCTCCGAGCGGGAAATTAAGTACCCAGAGGCGAACGCCGAAGATTGTAATATGAGCAGTCTAGAGGATGTCAGCACTTGTAATGGTTCGGATCTCATCTGTAAATGGTGAAAACTTTCCTTAGTTTAATAAAGTTATCTTAAGTTGCTTTCATCTTGCATGTTTATCTATCCGTTACAAATTTTTATTATATGTTGAATACTTTATCTGAAACTTATGCTACTGTTATGCTGAAACCTTGACGGTTTAGAAGTTTAATTTATGGATCACCCTTTCCGCTTATTCACGTGGCTATAACCTAATATTAGGACCCGATCAACCCTAGGATACTGGTAAGTAGTTATGTGTGCTTAACATCACAATAGGGATATAGTACGTACGTACGAATAACCATTTATTCGTCAGAGAAGAGCTGCCCATTTAGGTTGTGATTAGAGTAGGCAATATAGAGTTCAGTGAACACTGGCTTGCCCAAAAGCATGATTCGCGTCAGAAGCAACGTTCTTGAGATGTTGTAAGATGATCCGGGGTTGAATAAGTGATCACAAAGGAGAAACCTCTAATCTAATTAGCAGTACCTTAGAATATTTAAGATTGCACATCTGTTAATGTTAAGGCATAGCTTAGTATTAAGTGGTGGAATATTGCTTTAGTTAGACTAACTAGGATTAAGAAAAGCTGAGACTTTCCTTAGGGATAATACCATTTTATTCATGTACCTAGGATTATATCTATAAGTTCGTTTAAACCTTCTAAGGTTAACGTTAGGAGTAGGGATATCCGTCTTAGCCAGAATCTTCAAAACCTAAACTCTTAGTGACAAATCAGTTAGGTTCATAGCCCAGTTGATTGAGGTTTAGTGTTTATTCTAGGAAGTTGAACTCTTGTGATAATTCCCCGTCAAAATCTTATTCTTCATAGTATACAACTTTATCGTTATAGTTATATTATAGCATTAGTAGTTAATCTTAATCTATCACCAATTGTCAACTAGGGTTAACTATATAGGCACTTTAGTCCCACGTTACTGAGCAAACATACAAAAATACAAACCTGAGTTATATTTTCCACTTATTCGTCAAAAGGAAGACAAGTAGGTGAGTTATAGCTAGGAAACCTCAGCTAAATATAAATGATAAAACCATTATTACTCTTATAGCTAATTCTGACGTGTTGTGACCTAACGACACTGCACAAATAAAACGTCCGTTTTGGCCATATCAACGCCCACAATAATTGTCCAAATATTTTAAAATTTTAACCGCGGGATCGTCACGTTGTGCACCCCGAAACATTGAGGACACTGTTATTCTAAAGTGTGGGATATTGGCATACGCCTTGACTAAGATTCAAACGCCTAAATCAAGAGCTTTTAACTTAGTAGATTGTTTGTTTAAAGTGCAAAGCGGGACATAATTTAGTTTAAAAAAACAAGTAAAATAAATGGAAAGGAACACTTTTAAAAATAAGTCAAAATGTGTCCATATCTTGAGAAATCCTTGCCATTTCTAATAATGTGCGAACGCCAAAATCTTGTCTTACTATCAAAAAGTACTCAACAAAGAAGAATTAGTAAAAGTCAAAGATCCTAATTCATTTCGAAAATTTACGAGTTCCTGTTGGTCCCTTGATTAAAAACAGGAGTATTGTAGGGGGGTGAATATAATTTCTCTTTAATTAACTTAACAGTTAAACACAATTTAGTATTCAAGCAAGTAAATTAAACATAGTCAGAGGTAATTTTCAACGGTTATTCTTTATTGATAAAATCACAAAGAATTACAACTATCCTTGGCGGAATGATAGTTGGTTGATACAGATTTACCTAAATTATAGTTATGAGGATAAACTTAAAGCTATTACACGTTTTGGACTCTAAATAATAAAACCCACACTACTAGTTGTTACAATAGTGGATACAACAATTTATAGTAGTCCTATTAACCGTGTAATGATTCTATTGTCCACTGGTACATAGGATGTCTGTACTTGTGGGGACAAATGCATCAGAGAGCGTGCTCTCCTCTTTCCTCTTTGGTAGCTATTTGCAGGAACACCCCAATTCGGTTTGGCACCACTATTTGTTTAAACAAATAGAATGTTGTGTTCCCTAGGCATTGACAAAGTATAATACATGTCTGCACATGGTTTAACTTTTGCATTCCCACGTGGTCTTGTAAGGTCACTTGTCAGTTGCCGACGCGTGTCCTTTTCTGTTCAACTTTGTCTTTGACTTCTGTTGAATAGTATAATTGATGTAGACCACTCAGGAAACCACTATGCTTGTAATGGAGCATAAGTGTCTTGTGTAGTAAGCTGCATTCTAGCTATGCTGGTTCTTCATTGCCGAGTCACTTGATATTATTGAATTACTGAGTATACATCCTGTGCTGATTGAAGAACACTGTCTACCTTATGCTGGTAGACTAAGCAGCAAACTAAACACTCGACACAGCAATATTTGCTGTCTATATATAAACAAACTTGTGCTGACTGCACATAACATTTTAGTGCAAATAAATTACCATTTTGTCATAATTAAATCCTTAATTATTTTGGGGACTCAACAATCTCCCCCTATTTGATGATGACAAAACCTATGACATTAAGAGAAAAAACTAAAGCCAGCACTAAGGAACCTAATGAAAAATAGGAAGTAAGGTTGTCCCTTTTAAGTTTATTTTGGGATCTTTTGATGAGTTATTTATATCTTATAACTTGATATGATTTTGAAGATAAACTCATTTCATTTTCATTACAACAGAGTATATACAATAATTATAAAACATCATAATGAAATATGAAATAATCAAAAGATACAATTTGAGCACTAGAAGGCTATCTGTCTTTATCTTTGTCTTCATCTTGTTCATCTTCAGATAGCTCTTCTTCTTTAACTTTGAGGGCTGCCTAGGCTTCAGGAAATAGGAAAGGTAGCCCAGCAGGGTCATAAACTGGAACATGTGGAGGTAGAATGATGAGATCTCTTCTGTGTGGTCCTTTACCAGTAGATTTCTTACCTTTAGGCCTTTGAGAAAGAACTTCTTCAACATTCACTACTGGTGCATTCCCATACTTTACTGCTTTGTTGGAGAGCTCTTGAAGTTCAGGTTTCAGTGTATCTTTAATACCACTTTTACCTTTGCCAATAAAGTATTTTAGTATCTCCATCCATTCACTGAACCCTAAAGTTCTCAGTTCAGTGTAGTCTATTCTTTTTTGAACATTACCTTCCCTGCTGACAGAGAAAGCCCTTTTTGTGCCTTTGTGCACCTTAATGATCTTGCTAGGATTTGATCTTCTGGTTAGCACATCACCATATCTGCTCCTATAATAATGATAAGATAATTCAATTGTTCGTTTAGTTTCTATAGGAGCAGTAGCAGGTGCTTTCTCAGTAGCTTCCAGTTCATCAAATGCTTTGTCTTGTTCCTTAACAATGGCTTTAGCTAACTTGAGAGACTTAGCCTCTTGTTTTCTGTCAGCAGCCAACTTAGCTTCTTCTTCCTGAAGCCTCAGCCTCTCAGCATATTCAGCATCAACCTCCTCCCTTCTTTGTCTTTTAACTTGTAGACCCAAAAGATAGTCATTGGCAGTAATGTTCAGGGATTTAGCTATTTCAATCATCTTCCTGCCCTCAACAGTTTTAAGGGCATCACGATATTGCCTTAGATCCATATCCAGTTGACGAGCCTCATGAAATTGAGCTTTCTCTTCATCAGTATGTAGCCTTTGACCACTGTTATTTAGATACACTGTAAGACCCTAATCCTGTTTCTGACTTTTAAGTTGTTCGGGACACCGTCCAGGATGGTGGGACGCCGTCCAGATGTTAAAGGCTGGACGCCGTCCAGAAATTGGGACGCCGTCCAGTTTGGCTGTCGGGCCAGCTGGGTTATTTTAAGTTTTTTAGAGGGGCAAAATGGTATTTTCACTTATGGAACGAGTTAAGGCCACAAGATCAGTTCTAGGAGCCTCATTTGCTCCACTAACACCCACACAAACACTCTCATCTTGTTCTAGTGAGAGAGCAAGGGTTTTAGAGAGAGAGAGGTTGATTTGGAGAAGAAGGAGTCGGATTCTCGCAAAAACTCGGGTTCTAAAGTTGTTCATCTCGCTCCTAGCTACGTTGTGGTGGTATTGGTAAGCTCAAACTCTTAATTTCATTTGTTAAATTTGATATTCAAGTTAGGGTTTTGAGTTAGTTTGTTATGAAACCCTTTTAGATGATGAAATGGGTTTATGGTGACTTGTTGTTCTTGTCACTTGGCGGGTTTTGGGTCGGTTGACGATTTGGCCTTGTTTAGGGTTTGATGGTGAGTTTAATCACTAGGTTTAGTGATTATGGAAGTGTTGGAACACTTTTGGGTGTGTTTGGTTGCCTAATTTTGAAATGGGTCAAATTAGGGTTTTGGTGTCAAAATGGGTATGGCACGTGTTTAACACCTGTGTTCGGGTTTAATTGGTGTGTTAGGACCATTTTCACTCGTGTTAGTGATTATTGGTTAGTTTTGGGCGCGGTTTGTACTTGGAAGTGCATTTGGGTCGAAATTGCACTAAGTGTCATATGGGTTGGTTTGTAAGTCAACCCTAATCGTGTTGTTGTATTTGTGATAATGGAATAGGTACTTTCCATTGGCGCATGGCGGTTTAATTGGAAGCATTCATCAAGGCGACAAGGTGAGTGTTAATATCCTATGTGCATATGTATGTGTAGGATGGGTGCGGGTCGGGTGAATTGGTTCTCGGTTATAGAGCTCACTTCACATATAGGTGGATTTGATGGACTTGTGTATAGGTCCAGTTGTCACGGTTGTGCATTTTGGTTGGCCACCTTTGGCGGGGTACACAATTTGTGTGTACATTATCACACGCGGTATGATGTGGATTATATAACCCCAATGGCGAAGGGTAGTATTGTGAGTGGAATAATTATACGTATGTGTATATGGCGTATTTATTTGTGAATGTTAGAGTGTGAACCACGAGCCGGTAGCACTATAAAATAATTGATGTGAACCACGAGCCGGTAGCATCGAGTGTGAACCACGAGCCGGTAGCACTATAAAATAATTGATGTGAACCACGAGCCGGTAGCATCGAGTGTGAACCACGAGCCGGTAGCACTATAAAATAATTGATGTGAACAACGAGCCGGTAGCATCGAGTTTGAACCACGAGCCGGTAGCACTATAAAAGAGTATGACTCAATTGCGTATGGTGTGAACCACGAGCCGGTAGCACCATAGCGTTATGGTTAACCTTGGGAGTTTTACGCGTTGTTATATATATATATTGTATACGTATAATGTTGTATTGACGTGATGTAGCTAACCTTCTGGTTGTAGCTTATTGGCATTGTTTGCAACGTTGTTTGCAAACTTACTATATTGTTGGTGTTGTTAGCTTGTGCTTAGTGAACGTACGGTATGCTAGGTTTAGCTTGCCTTATACTTGGATGCTTCGGTATGCGCTATTTGATTATTATTGTGGCGTGTCCATTTTATACATATATATGTATGTAGTATATTTTCACTCACTAAGCGTTAGCTTACCCTCTCGTTGTTTACATTTTTATAGATTGCATGGATGCGGTGGCTCGGGTAAGCGCGGGGATTAGTGGACTCGCGTAGTTGCTTTAGAAGACTTGCTTTGGATTTGTTTAGGATTGGGTAGCGTGTCCCCAATCCCATGCTCGGTCTATGTTTTTGTATAAACTAATGGGTCGAAATAGTCACTTGTGGTGTTTCGGGTCGATGTGGGCTCGGTGTCGTAAAACTCGGTTTCTATTGTGAAAAACTCTTAGTTTAAACTATTGTAATCTATTGTGAAAGTGTTTTGGTTTAAAAGTGCCGGGAAGGTTTTCGCCCGCGTGTGTTCGAAAAACTGATCAGAATGTTTTAGTACATCTGGACGCCGTCCCAGATGGCTGGACGCCGACCCAGTCTTAAGTGCTGGACGCCGTCCAAGCTTTTGGACGTCGTCCATATCAACTGTTCCGGAATTTTTTTTTGTGGCACATTTTCGGAAGGTTAACGGGTTGGGTTGTTACAAGTGGTATCAGAGCATGGTCTAAGGGATTTAGGTGACTTGAGATAGGTGCCTAGACTTAGACTTTTGTGTGTGCTTATTTGTCGCAGGACTTGTAGGATTACGGGTCGGAATGGGTTTAGTTAGTGCCTTGATTGTAGGTTGACTAACATTTATATTAGTAATGCAGATATTATTAATATGCTATTGTGTTGCGATATTGATTCTTGCGTTGCGTTGTGTTTTGTTTGTGGTTGTGTTTGTTTATATCATCGAGCGAGGCGCTCGTTGTACTAACGAGTCGATGCGGCGTGTGTGCGTAATAAGGACTTGCAAACCTTATTACGGGTGCAAATCGTGTCTAGCAAGTGATGTACGACGAGTGTTGAGCAAGATGGGGCGGTGTTATGCGTGTTGTTTTATACGTTCGTGGACTAATCGTTTTGCATTCTTTAGAATGACGACGCGAAACGAGATCGAGACGAATGATGAGGAGTTTAACTCTAGAGTTGTGGCCGCCGTTGCGGAGTAAATGAGTGCGTTGGAAGAAAGAATGGATAGGAGGTATTCCGAATTTCGGGGTATTAGTGAAATGGAGCGGTGTCTTAAGAGTTTCATGAGGACTAACCCTCCGATGTACGATGGGAAACCGGATCCCTTGGTAAGCACCACTTGGATCTCGGATGTCGAGGGGTGTTTTCGCACGATTGAATGTCCTCCCGAGAAGAAGACAAGGCTCGCTACTAGCTTGTTGCGGGGTAGGGCGAGGGATTGGTTGGATGGTAAGATTGATCTTGTCGGTGGCGAGACATTTATGGCTTTATCGTGGGACGAGTTTAAGGAGGAATTCTTTGAGGAGTTCCAGACTTCGGCTGATTTGTGAGAATTACGTAATGACTTGCGAAATTTGCGACAAGGATCTATGGACTTGAATACTCTCAAGACGACCTTTATGTCAAAGGCTCGTTTTTGCCCGGAGTATTTGGGAAACGATCGCTTGTTGATGGGGGATTTCTATCGGACCTTGAATGATGACTTGAAAAGTAAAATTAGCCGGGGTCAAGCGAAATCGTTTGCGGAATTATTCGACTTGGCTAGAGGTTTCGAGTCGTATAAGCGATCAAAGATGTGTGAACCTTCAAGTAAGGTTCGGGTTGATTCGTACACCGCCCCGAGTAAGAAAAATAAGGGTGCAAGTGCGAGTACGGGTAATGTGGAAAAAGGCACGATGGATTCTCGTGCTCCTAGATGTTTCAATTGTGGTGTTAGGGGCCACAAGTTATGGGAGTGCACAATACCGAGAAGTGATGACGGGATGTGCTACTATTGTCATAAGGAGGGGCATCGTAAGCCGGATTGTCCCGAGTTGGCGGCGGCGAATGCCGCAAGGAGACTTTGAGGTACGTTTCATTTTAATAAATATGTCATTTGAATATTTATTTATGTGGCGTTTAAGTTCGGATTTGTTATTGCATTGTGTTGTGCATGTTATTGTTAAGGGTGACATTCCTAATGGAAGTACTCTATGGTAATGAATGATTTTTGGACGAAGGGCGTAAGACTTGGTGTAACCAAGCATTCCTTAGTATTTGGGAAATGTTTCCACCAAACCATGGAAATGGGTTTTGGTGTTCGGTTGATAAGCGCGTGTACGCTTTTGTGTTGAGATTGGTGAACCGTGAGGTTCGTCGGGTGGTTGGAACCCTTGAAATCGAGTGTTTTGAATCTCGATGTATGATGGTAAAGGAGTCTACGTGACGCGAAATTAGGTGCCTCTTTCATACCTACTAGCGTGGTGTTCGACTCCGATTGTGTTGTGGTTACATTGTACTTAGGGTACCGAGATGAAACCCTTAAGTACATGAGTGACTAGGTGAAGTTGACAAGCTATAGCAATTGGATGATTGCGAGAGTGTAGTTGTGTAATTTGTGGTACACCTCTCGTTTGAAGTGTTTAAGGATAGGTTAAAATCCTTCGTATGCTCAAGGTTGGAGCAAGGAATGGTGATGGGTCGTGTGAACCCAATTGTTGGTAAAGTCTACCTTTGGTAGCATTGCACGGTTGTACGGGTTGTGACATTGGAACGTAGTTCCAAGTGGGGGAGTTGCACTTCCGCCCGAGGAAGTTGTAGTGTGAGATTTCGGATGATGCTTTTGGTAGATCCGGAAATTTGGTCAGTTTGTGGTAGAGTACAATTTTGGATAAATTGTACTTATGGTTTGGATTTGAATTATCACCAAGGTGGTAATGTGGTAAATCTCGTTGAGAGATAATGGACGTGTTTGGTGAGCAAGGTGAAATCCTTCGGTTAAGGGAGGTGTGTGTCGGATTCTCTTCTAGAGAATTATTGTTTTGTGCCTATGTTTGATATAGGTGGTTCTTGCTCGAGTGTGTGAATGGTTAGTGGTATCCGTTAGGATTCACTATGGCGTAGCAGAGCGCGATGTTACGCTACTCGTTGTTCGAGGCCAAAAGGGCGTTGATTAATGAAGCATGACTTTCGGGGTCCGCTGACTTCATCATGGTAGTACGTGATTGGTGGAGCATGACTTTCGGGGTCCGCTGACTTCATCATGAGCGAGGTGTTATATCGGTGAAGCATGACTTTCGGAGTCCGCTGACTTCATCCGGTATTGAGATTGGTGAAGCATGACCTTTAGGGTCCGCTGATTTCATCATGGTTGTTGATTGGTGAAGCATGATCTTCGGGTCCGCTGACTTCATCATGGTTGTTGATTGGTGAAGCATGATCTTCGGGTCCGCTGACTTCATCAAGGGAGTAGTGTTATGTCGGTATGGTGTAACATTATCGGGAAATGCGAGTACCGGTGGGAAATGTGTGTACCATTCCTGAGTTGTGTTGTGGGACGTGAATATCGGGTTGTTCGTATTCACAATATTTCGGGTAGTACGATTGTCCCTGTTGGTTGGACTCATAGTTTGAGGTAGTGAATGTCGGGTAGTTCGGATTCACTAAGGCTCGGGTTGTACGACCATCCTCGGTTATACTATGTGGCGTTGGTGGTGAATATCGGGTTGTGCGTATTCACGATGACTCGGGTTGTGCGGTCATTTCGTTGTGAGATATATGGATTGGGTAGGTGAATTTCGGGTTGTGCGAATTCACTAAGGTTCGGGTTGTTTCGACCATCCTCCATATGTGTTCAGGCTCGGGTTGTTTCAGCCATGTTGAGTTGTGATCTATCTTTTGTTTTATACACCGATGGTGGGGTCGTAAGGACCGTGTGTTGTGATCTATCGGTTGTTTTATACACCGATGGTGGGGTCGTAAGGACCGCGTGGTTTGATCTATTGGTTATTTTATGCACCAATGGTGGGGTCGTAAGGATCATGTTGTGGGAACTATCGGTTGTTTTATATGCCAATGGTGGGGTCGCGAGGACTATGTTGTGTGCTTAGTGATGCGATAGCCGTGTTTCGCTCACGTGTTGTTACGGGTGTGACGATCGTTGATTTTGTACACCTTGGGATCTAGAGTTGCCATGATCATTTTGGGCGCTATCGGTTTTAACCGTTTGTTATGATGTTACGGTAGTTGCGTATTGGTCGTATTGCGCACTACAAGGGATGTTTAGTATTAAGTGTAATCTGTAGGGATTCGTTTGGATCGGTCTTCATCGTTTCGGATTGTTGACTTTAGGATTGAGACTTGGTTGCTTCTAGCATTGTACCTGTAATGGTACGCTGAAGGGTTGATATCTCGGTCCGAGATTGGTTGAGTTTTCCCGATGTTAGGGAATGAGCATGGTTTTAGTGCTTGGATTATGGATTTGATAAATCGCGGGTGACGATTTAGTTGTTAAAGGCATGTCAGTGGGAAGAATTGCTTAGGAAAGTCGGTTTGGGACTTATGTTTGAGGAGCGTGGAGTGTCGTCCGTTTGGTTAAGTGACGAGGATCACGAGGACGTGATCGATTCTAAGTGGGGGAGAGTTGTAAGACCCTAATCCTGTTTCTGACTTTTTAGTTGTTCGGGACGCCGTCCAGGATGGTAGGACGCCGTCCAGATGTTAAAGGCTGGACGCCGTCCAGAAATTGGGACGCCGTCCAGTTTATCTGTCGGGCCAGCTGGGTTATTTTAAGATTTTTAGAGGGGCAAAATGGTATTTTCACTTATGAAACGAGTTAAGGCCACAATATCTGTTCTAGGAGCCTCATTTGCTCCACTAACACCCACACAAACACTCTCATCTTGTTCTAGTGAGAGAGCAAGGGTTTTAGAGAGAGAGGTTGATTTGGAGAAGAAGGAGTCGGATTCTCGCAAAAGCTCGGGTTCTAAAGTTGTTCATCTCGCTCCTAGCTACATTGAAGTGGTATTGGTAAGCTCAAACTCCGAATTTCATTTGTTAAATTTGATATTCAAGTTAGGGTTTTGAGTTAGTTTGTTATGAAACCCTTTTAGATGATGAAATGGGTTTATGGTGACTTGTTGTTCTTGTCACTTGGCGGGTTTTGGGTCGGTTGACGATTTGCCCTTGTTTAGGGTTTGATGGTGAGTTTAATCACTAGGTTTAGTGATTATGGAAGTGTTGGAACACTTTTAGGTGTGTTTGGTTGCCTAATTTTGAAATGGGTCAAATTAGGGTTTTGGTGTCAAAATGGGTATGACACGTGTTTAACAGGTGTGTTAGGACCATTTTCACTCGTGTTAGTGATTATTGGTTAGTTTTGGGCGCGGTTTGTACTTGGAAGTGCAATTGGGTCGAAATTGCACTAAGTGTCATATGGGTTGGTTTGTAAGTCAACCCTAATCGTGTTGTTGTATTTGTGATAATGGAATAGGTACTTTCCATTGGCGCGTGGCGGTTTATTTGGAAGCATTCATCAAGGCGACAAGGTGAGTGTTAATATCCTATGTGCATATGTATGTGTAGGAAGGGTGCGGGTCGGGTGAAGTGGTTCTCGGTTATAGAGCTCACTTCACATATAGGTGGATTTGATGGACTTGTGTATAGGTCCAGTTGTCACGGTTGTGCGTTTTGATTGGCCACCTTTGGCGGGGTACACAATTTGTGTGTACATTATCACACGCGGTATGATGTGGATTATATAACCCCAATGGCGAAGGGTTAATATTGTGATGCGGACTTAGATATAACCCCAATGGCGAAGGGTAGTATTGTGAGTGGAATAATTATACGTATGTGTATATGGTGTATTTATTTGTGAATGTTAGAGTGTGAACCACGAGCCGGTAGCACTATAAAATAATTGATGTGAACCACGAGCCGGTAGCATCGAGTGTGAACCACGAGCCGGTAGCACTATAAAATAATTGATGTGAACCACGAGCCGGTAGCATCGAGTGTGAACCACGAGCCGGTAGCACTATAAAAGAGTATGACTCAATTGCGTATGGTGTGAACCACGAGCCGGTAGCACCATAGCGTTATGGTTAACCTTGGGAGTTTTACGCGTTGTTATATATATATTGTATACGTATAATGTTGTATTGACGTGATGTAGCTAACCTTCTGGTTGTAGCTTATTGGCATTGTTCGCAACTTTTTTTGCAAACTTACTATATTGTTGGTGTTGTTAGCTTGTGCTTAGTGAACGTACGGTATGCTAGGTTTAGCTTGCCTTATACTTGGATGCTTCGGTATGCGCTATTTGATTATTATTGTGGCGTGTCCATTTTATACATATATATGTATGTAGTATATTTTCATTCACTAAGCGTTAGCTTACCCTCTCCTTGTTTACATTTTTATAGATTGCATGGATGCGGTGGCTCGGGTAAGCGCGGGGATTAGTGGACTCGCGTAGTTGCTTTAGAAGACTTGCTTTGGATTTGTTTAGGATTGGTTAGCGTGTCCCCAATCCCATGCTCGGTCTATGTTTTTGTATAAACTAATGGGTCGAAATAGTCACTTGTGGTGTTTCGGGTCGATGTGGGCCCGGTGTCGTAAAACTCGGTTTCTATTGTGAAAAACTCTTAGTTTAAACTATTGTAATCTATTGTGAAAGTGTTTTGGTTTAAAAGTGTCGGGAAGCGGGTTTTCGCCCGCGTGTGTTTGAAAAACTGATCAGAATGTTTTAGTACATCTGGACGCCGTCCCAGATGGCTGGACGCCGTCCCAGTCTTAAGTGCTGGACGCCGTCCAAGCTTTTAGACGCCGTCCAGATCAACTGTTCCGGAATTTTTTTTTTGTTTTTTTGTGGCACATTTTCAGAAGGTTAACGGGTTGGGTTGTTACATACACACTAATTTCAATGCCATAAGTCAAGGCAGTGATATAGAATGGCTGATCAAGTGGATGATGTAGCAATCTAACTTGGCATATCCTTTCAGAAATAGCTGCTTGTCTTTACTCAAGCAATTCAGGTACAGTGATCTCCAGCCTGTAAGCCTCTCTTTCATCGGGATTTATTTTTCTTAGATCTGGCTCACCTCGTGCAACTGGATCATCTTCCCAAGTTGTGTGTTTATCATGATGTTTTGGGGAAGATGGCAGATACATGAGTGATTCTGCTATGCTAGAAGAACTTACTGAATACTGATCAATACGTTCATCCTGTGTTCTGTCAAAATAAGCAAGAGTCCGGGCAGAGATAGGCGATTGAATAAATAGGTTATCTCCTCTGCCCCAGACTGTGAAGTCAGCAAGATCAACAGTATCAACATCTTGTTTAGTACCCATCTCAGCCACCTTGGCTGGGTCTTCAACACTTGTTACACCCAGCAACACACTACTGGATGGGTCTTCAATCACAACACTCCTTGCCGTGTCTTCGGTACCAGCCGACTGATTAGTATCAGCTGGCACAACTGCCACAGTATCTTCATCAGCTGCCTCAAATAAGGGTCCTTTCCTTAGGGGCTGGTTGTCCCTAGGAGCAGATTTTACCCTTTATTTGTCGATTGGCATGGGTACAGCTGATGGTTCTTGTGTTGATAATGGTTCTTGTAGAGGCAGATATGGAACAATTGCTAAGTGATCCCTCTCAGCTGATTCATTCTCATCAAGGTTGATGATATGTGCTGGCTGTTGTTGTGCAGCCGACTGAGCAGAATGTAGTGACCCAAACTTTTCCATGTTTATATATATTAATTGAGATTGATATTTACATGACTAAATGTTTCCAACGTGTTAAGCAATCAAACTTGTTAAGACTTGATTAAATGAAATAAGTTTCATATAGACAATTGATCACCCAAGTTGACCGGCGATTCACGAACGTTACAAAATTGTAAAAACTACATGTTGCGGTATATATAGACATATATATATGGTTGACATAAGATTATGATGAGTAAGTATCTCACTAAATATATTAACAATGTGTGATATACATAAGAAATGAGATTACTAAGTTAAGAAACTCGAAATGATATATATAACGATTATCATTATGATAACGTCTACTAAATACATATGTATCATATTAAGATATTGATACACTATATTTAACATGATAAAATGATATTTAAATATATCATTAAGTGTGTTAACAATGAACTACATATGTAAAAACAAGACTACTAACTCAAGAATTACGAAACGAGACTTATATGTAACGATTATCGTTGTAACGATATTTTAATGTATATATCATATTAAAAGATATTCATACATCATAATATCATGATAATATAATAATTTAACATCTCATTTTATATAATAAACATTGGGTTAACAACATTAATTGAGATCGTTAACTAAAAGGTTTCAAAACAACACTTACATGTAACGACTAACGAAGACTTAACGACTCCATTAGAATGTATATACATGTTGTCTTTTTATATGTATTCTTACAGTTTTGAAAGACTTCAAGACACATATCAAAGTACTTCTACTTAATAAAAATGCTTACAATTACATCCTCGTTCAGTTTCATCAACAATTCTACTCGTATGCACCCGTATTCGTACTCGTACAATACACAGCTTTTAGATGTATGCACTATTGGTATATACACTCCAATGATCAGCTCTTAGTAGCCCATGTGAGTCACCTAACACATGTGGGAACCATCATTTGGTAATTAGCATGAAATATCTCATAAAATTACAAAAATATTAGTAATCATTCATGACTTATTTACATAAAAACAAAATTACATATCCTTTATATCTAATCCATATACCAACGACCAAAAACACCTATAAACACTTTCATTCTTCAATTTTATTCATCTAATTGATCTCTCTCAAGTTTCATCTTCAAGTTCTAAGTGTTCTTCATAAATTCCATAAGTATAGTTTCATAAAAATCAAGAATACTACCAAGTTTGCAAGTTTACTTCCAAGCTTTCTAATCCATTCCAAGTAATCATCTAAGATCAAGGAACCTTTGTTATTTATAGTAGGTTATCTTTCTAATTCAAGGTAATATTCATATTCAAACTTTGATTCAATTTCTACAACTATAACAATCTTATTTCGAGTGAAAATCTTTCTTGAACTGTTTTCGTGTCATGATTCTGCTTCAAGAACTTTCAAGCCATCCAAGGATCCTTTGAAGCTAGATCCATTTTTCTCATTTTCAGTAGTTTTATCCAAAAAAATTGAGGTAGTAATGATGTTCATAACATCATTTGATTCATACATATAAAGCTATCTTATTCGAAGGTTTAAACTTGTAATCACTAGAACATAGTTTAGTTAATTCTAAACTTGTTCGCAAACAAAAGTTAATCCTTCTAACTTGACTTTTAAAATCAACTAAACACATGTTCTATATCTATATGATATGCTAACTTAATGATTTAAAACCTGGAAACACGATGAACACCGTAAAATTGGATATACGCCGTCGTAGTGAAACCAGGGGCTGTTTTGGTTTGGATAATTAAAAACTATGATAAACTTTGATTTAAAAGTTGTTCTTCTGGGAAAATTATTTTTCATATAAACATGAAACTATATCCAAAAATCTTGGTTAAACTCAAAGTGAAAGTATGTTTTTCAAAATGGTCATCAAGATGTCGTTCTTTCGACGGAAATGACTACCTCTTTAGTAATTGACATGTAACTTAAATTTCTGACTATAAACCTATAATTTTTCTGTTTGGATTCTTAAATTAGAGTTCAATATGAAACCATAGCAATTTGATTCACTCAAAACGGATTTAAAATGAAGAAGTTATGGGTAAAACAAGATTGGATATTTTTGATCTTTTTAGTTACGGGACATGTTTAACAAATCTATACAAATCATATCCTAGCTAACTTATATTGTATTATACATGTATTCTAATATATTATGTAATCTTGGGATACCATAGACACGTATGCAAATGTTTTGACATATCATATCGACCCATGTATATATATTATTTGGAACAACCATAGACACTCTATATGCAGTAATGTTGGAGTTAGCTATACAGGGTTGAGGTTGATTCCAAAAATATATATACTTTGAGTTGTGATCTAGCCTGAGACGTGTATACACTGGGTCGTGGATTGATTCAAGATAATATAAATCAATTTATTTCTGTACATCTAACTTTGGACAACTAGTTGTTGGTTACTAACGAGGACATCTGACTTAATACACTCAAATCTTTAAAACATAATAAAAATGGTTGTAATTATATTTTGATCATACTTTGATATATATGTACATATTTGTATAGGTTCGTGAATCGATCCGTGGCCAAGTCTTATTTTCGAGGAAGGAAATATCTGTGAAAGTGAGTTATAGTCCCACTTTTAAAATATAATATTTTTGGGATGAGAATACATGCAGGTTTTATAAATGATTTACAAAATAGACACAAGTACGTGAAACTACATTCTATGGTTGAATTATCGAAATCGAATATGCCCCTTTTTATTAAGTCTGGTAATCTAAGAATTAGGGAACATACACCCTAATTGACGCGAATCCTAAAGATAGATCTGTTGGGCCTAACAAACCCCATCCAAAGTACCGGATGCTTTAGTACTTCGAAATTTATATCATATCCGAAGGGTGTCCCGGAATGATGGGGATATTCTTATATATGCATCTTGTTAATGTCGGTTACCAGGTGTTCACCATATGAATGATTTTTTTATCTCTATGTATGGGATGTGTATTGAAATATGAAATCTTGTGGTCTATTGTTACGATTTGATATATATAGGTTAAACCTATAACTCGCCAACATTTTTGTTGACGTTTAAAGCATGTTTATTCTCAGGTGAATATTAAGAGCTTCCGCTGTTGCATACTAAAATAAGGACAAGATTTGGAGTCCATATTTGTATGATATTGTGTAAAACTGCATTCAAGAAACATATGTCGATGTAATATATTTCTATTGTAAACCATTATGTAATGGTCGTGTGTAAACAGTATATTTTAGATTATCATTATTTGATAATCTACGTAATGTTTTTAAAACCTTTATTGATAAAATAAAGGTTATGGTTGTTTTAAAAATGAATGCAGTCTTTGAAAAATGTCTCATATAGAGGTCAAAACCTCGTAACGAAATCAATTAATATGGAACGTTTATAATCAATATGAACGGGAAATTTCAGTTGGTATCCGAGCGTTGGTCTTAGAGAACCAGAAAAATTTGCATTAGTGTGTCTTATTGAGTTTGTTAGGATGCATTAGTGAGTCTGGACTTCGACCGTGTTTTCTTTAAAAGTGATTGCTTAACATTTTTGTTGGAAACTATATATTATTAACATGTAAATATTATGTGATATATTAATCTCTTAACATGTTTGATATTGTGTGATAGATGTCTACCTCTAGCACAAATCCCATTGACTCACCTAATAATAACGAAGAGTCAAATATATATTGGCAAGATTCACAAGTTCCCGAAGAACCGGAAGAAGAGGAAACGGAACCAGAAGAAGAGGAACCGGAAGAAGAGGAACCAGAAGAAGAGAAACCGGAAGAAGAAGAGGTTCAGGAGGGGGGAATAGTAGGAACCACAGAAAACCGGTCAAATAAAAGAAAATCCTCAACCAATGGACCAAAGTTAATAATGGTCAATGGTGTTTCCGCTAAGGAAGCAAAATATTGGGAAAATTACCAATTTTCCGATGAATCGGATCCTGATGAGGATTCCGATGACGTTATAGAAATTACCCCGACCCAATTTAATGAGGCAAAAGAAAATAATAAGGGAAAAGGCATCAAAATAGAGAAATCTGATTCCGACCCCGATGAACTTTATATGTACCGTCAGCACCCGTATTTTGAATATCGTGACAATAACCCGGGAACCTCTAAACCACCAGGTTTTTCTAAACCAATGTGGAAAACGATGACTCGTATTAGAGGAACATCATATATCCCTAGAAGATTAGGAAAAAGAACCAAGTCCGAAGAAGAAGAAACCAGTGATTCAGATTAGAGGGGTGTGAGCATGTTTTGTAATAAATGTATTGTAGTGTGCTTGTACTTTTATGTTCTATGTAAAAATTGCTTGTATTGTTTGTTATTACGAATCTAATCCTTGTCTATTTTACAGTATAAAAACAAAATGGACGTTAAGGATAGATAACCGAATATTTTAGAAGACCTACCAGAGGATATGATTGAGAAAATCTTGTCTAGAGTCGGTCAGAATTCATCAGCACATTTAGTTATGGCGAAATTAACTTGTCAAACATTTGAAAGACTTTCCAGAAATGCCTTAGTTTATAAAAGGCTTTCCTTTGATAGGTGGGGTATATCACATTGGGGAGGCTTTAAGTTACGCCGTGTTTTCTTTAAAGCGTTAAATGCGGGGAACCCAAATGCAATTTTACGCTACGGGTTAAGAACCTATTTTGACTCAACATATCCCAACATAGGATTTCGTGAATTAGAAAGAGCTTCTAACATGCAACATAAAGAAGCATGTTATGCTTACGGGTTAGTGATGTTCGCTTCTTACCAAAGTGAGAAAAAGAACATCGGATTGCAGCTTTTAAATAAAACTTTCCCACAAGTGACGAATTCAGTAGTTGGGGTGAGAAACAAGGTTTTTAGATTATTACGGGGCTGTTGGACATTACGAAACCCTCGTCGTTTTGACGACATTACAACATGCTGCCTAGCTGATGGTCATAACGGTTATTTTCCACAAGACCAAGGATGGGAAGTCGTCTTAGTAAAACCAGAATGCATGACTTGTTTCTGGACTTATGAATTACGTGTCTTTATTTCCTTTGTTGAACAACTTGCGTATTAACTAGATTTATCTTCAAAACTGTCCTGTATCATAGTGTACTATATTTCATGTTATATGTAATATAGCGAAGTTGTAAGTTTGAAGAATATTTGTATGTGATATATTATTATAATCAGTTTTTCATATGGAATTTTAGTAGTTGAATTGTATATTAGCTACTAAGTATGAACTTAACGGGTAGGTAGTACCCGAATTTAAACTTATAAAACGCTAATATGAAGAAAAAACTTTTATAAATGAGTTCATATTATGCTACGAGATACTATTGACTACTCTTAATATTCTGTATGATTAAATTGTTTCATTTGACTATTTTGAAGGAAATGGCACCGACTACTCGACACACCTTGAATATGAGCGAAGAGGAATTTCGTGCCTTTCTTGCTTCAAACATAGCCACAGTACAGGCCGCACTACATACCAACAATAACTCTGAATCTAACAATACAGCTAACGGCGCAAGAAATCGTGTAGGATGCTCCTACAAGGAATTCACTGCCTGCAAACCTTCAGAATTTGATGGGACCGAAGGACCAATCGGATTGAAACGGTGGACCGAGAAAGTTGAATCGGTGTTTGCCATAAGTAAGTGTGCTGAAGGAGACAAAGTGAAGTACGCTACGCATACCTTCACAGGTATTGTGTTAACATGGTGGAATACCTATCTAGAGCAAGTGGGACAAGATGATGCTTACGCGCTACCGTGGTCAGCATTCAAGCACTTGATGAACGAGAAGTACCATCCCAGAACCGAGGTCAATATGCTCAAGTCAGAACTTAGAGGGTTACGAACACAGGGATTCGATATTACTTCGTACGAAAGACGATTCACAGAATTGTGCCTATTGTGTCCGAGAGCGTTCGAAGATGAGGAAGAGAAGATCGACGCGTTTGTGAAAGGGTTACCGGAGAGAATCCAAGAAGATATAAGTTCACACGAGCCTGCCTCCATACAAAAGGCATGTAGAATGGCTCATAAACTAGTGAACCAGATTGAGGGAAGAATTAATGAACAGGCGGCCGAAGAGGCCAATGTGAAGTTAGTCAAAAGAAAGTGGGAGGAAAACAGTGATAAGAGTCACCAAAACAACAACAACTATCCCAATAATCGCAACATCAATCGCAACTACAACAAACGGCACAACAACAACAACAACAACAACTACAACAATCATCCCAACAACAATAACAACTGCAACAATAACAACAATCAGAAGCAGCTATGCCAAAGGTGTAAAAAGTATCACTCGGGGTTCTGCACAAAATTTTGCAGCAAGTGTAAAAGAAATGGTTATAGCGCGGTGAAGTGTGAGGTCTACGGACCTGGGATTAACAGAACGAAAGGAACAAATGGTGTTGGAACGAGTAATGGCGGAGCAAGTAGTGTCGGAGCAAGTTATGCCAATGTAGTTTGTTATAAATGTGGAAAACCGGGCCACATTATTAGAAATTGCCCGAACCAGGAGAACACGAATGGATAAGGCCGCGGAAGAGTTTTCAATATTAATGCGGCAGAGGCACAGGAAGACCCGGAGCTTGTTACGGGTACGTTTCTTATTGACAATAAATCTGCTTACGTTTTATTTGATTCGGGTGCGGATAGAAGCTATATGAGTAGAGATTTTTGTGCTAAATTAAGTTGTCCATTGACGCCATTGGATAGTAAATTTTTACTCGAATTAGCAAACGGTAAATTAATTTCAGCAGATTATATATGCCGAAATCGAGAAATTAAACTGGGTAGCGAAATATTCAAGATTGATTTGATACCAGTAGAGTTAGGGAGTTTTGATGTAATAGTTGGCATGGACTGGCTGAAGGAGATGAAAGCAGAGATCGTATGTTACAAAAATGCAATTCACATTGTACGAGAAGAAGGAGAACCCTTAATGGTGTACGGAGAAAATGGCAACATGAAGCTACATCTTATTAGTAATTTGAAGGCACAAAAACTAATAAGAAAAGGTTGCTATGCTGTTCTAGCACATGTTAAGAAAGTACAAACTGAAGAAAAGAGCATCAATGATGTTCCCGTTGCAAAAGAATTTCCCGATGTATTTCCGAAAGAATTACCGGGACTACCTCCACATCGATCTGTTGAATTTCAAATAGATCTTGTAACAGGAGCTGCACCAATAGCTCGTGCTCCTTACAGACTCGCACCCAGCGAGATGAAAGAACTGCAAAGCCAACTGCAAGAACTATTAGAACGTGGTTTCATTCGACCAAGCACATCACCATGGGGAGCTCCTGTTTTGTTTGTCAAGAAGAAGGATGGTACATTTAGGTTGTGTATTGACTACAGAGAGTTGAATAAACTTACCATCAAAAACCGTTATCCACTGCCGAGAATTGATGACTTATTTGATCAACTACAAGGCTCGTCGGTTTATTCGAAAATCGATTTACGTTCTGGATATCATCAAATGCGAGTAAAGGAGGATGATATTCCAAAAACTGCTTTTAGGACGCGTTATGGTCATTACGTGTTTATGGTTATGCCGTTTGGATTGACTAACGCACCAGCTATGTTCATGGACCTTATGAACCGAGTGTGTGGGCCATATCTTGACAAGTTTGTCATTGTTTTCATTGATGACATACTTATTTACTCAAAGAATGATCAAGAGCACGAAGAACATTTGAGAAAAGTGCTAGAAGTATTGAGGAAAGAAAAACTGTACGCTAAGTTTTCAAAGTGTGCATTTTGGTTGGAAGAAGTTCAATTCCTCGGTCACATAGTGAACAAAGAAAGTATCCAGGTGGACCCGGCAAAGATCGAAACTGTTGAAAAGTGGGAAACCCAAAAACTCCGAAGCATATACGTTAATTTTTAGGATTGGCTGGTTACTACAGAGATTCATCCAAGATTTCTCCAAAATAGCAAAACCCTTGACTGCATTAATGCATAAAGGGAAGAAATTTGAATGGAAGGATGAACAAGTAAAGCTAACTACGGCACCTATATTGTCATTGCCTGAAGGGAATGATGATTTTGTGATTTATTGTGACGCATGAAAGAAAGGTCTCGGTTGTGTATTAATGCAACGAATGAAGGTGATTGCTTATGCGTCTAGACAATTGAAGATTCACGAGCAAAATTATACAACTCACGATTTGGAATTGGGTGCTGTTGTTTTTGCATTAAAGACTTGGAGGCATTATTTATATGGGGTCAAAAGTATTATATATACTGACCACAAAAGTCTCCAACATATATTTAATCAGAAGCAACTGAATATGAGACAACGCAGGTGGATTGAACTGTTGAATGACTATGATTTTGAGATTCGATACCACACGGGGAAGGCGAATGTGGTAGCCGATGCTTTGAGTAGAAAGGACAGAGAACCTATATGGGTAAAAGCTATGAATATAATTATTCGTACTAACCTTACTACTCAAATAAAGGAGGCGCAACAGGGGGTTGTAAAAGAAGGAAAGTTGAAGAATGAGATACCCAAAGGATCAGAGAAACATCTTAATATTCGGGAAGACGGAACCCGATATAGGGCTGATAGAATTTGGGCACCAAGGTTTGGAGATGTGAGAGAAATGGTACTTAAAGAAGCACATAAAACCAGATATTCAATACATCTCGGAGCGGGGAAGATGTATAAAGATCTCAAGAAACACTTTTGGTGGCCGGGTATGAAAGCCGATATTGCTAAATATGTAGGAGAATGTTTGACGTGTTCTAAGGTCAAATCTGAACATCATAAACCATCAGGTCTACTACAACAACCTGAAATCCCGGAATGGAAATGGGAAAACATTACCATGGATTTCATTACTAAATTGCCAAGGACTGCAAGTGGTTATGATACTATTTGGGTAAGATTTGATCGTCTCACCAAGTCAGCACAATTCCTGCCAATGAGAGAAGATGACAAAATGGAGAAGTTGGCGCGATTGTATTTGAAGGAGGTTGTCTCCAGACATGGAATACCCGTCTCTATTATCTCAGATAGGGATGGTAGATTTGTTTCAAGGTTCTGGCAGACGTTGCAACAAGCATTGGGGACTCGTCTAGACATGAGTACTGCCTATCATCCACAAACTGATGGGCAGAGCGAAAAGACGATACAAACGCTTGAAGACATGCTACGAGCATGTGTTATTGATTTCGGAAACAGTTGGAATCGACACCTACCGTTAGCAGAATTTTCATACAACAACAGTTATCATTCTAGTATTGAGATGATACCGTTTGAGGCACTTTATAGTAGAAAGTGCAGGTCTCCGATTTGTTGGAATGAAGTGGGGGATAGACAGATTACGGGTCCGGAGATAATACAAGAAACTACTGAGAAAATCATCCAAATTCAATAATGATTGAAAACCGCCCAGAGTTGACAAAAGAGCTACGCGGACAGTAAAAGAAAAGATATAGAGTTTGAAATTGGAGAAATGGTCATGCTTCAGGTTTCACCGTGGAAAGGCGTTGTTCGATTTGGTAAATGGGGGAAACTAAATCCAAGGTACATTGGACCATTCAAGATTATAGATCGTGTCAGACCAGTAGCTTACCAACTGGAGCTACCTCAACAACTCGCGGCTATACATAACACTTTCCACGTGTCGAATTTGAAGAAATGTTTTGCTAAAGAAGATCTCACTATTCCGTTGGACGAAATCCAAATTAATGAAAAACTTTAATTCATTGAAGAACACGTCGAAATAATGGATCGTGAGGTTAAGAGACTTAAGCAAAACAAGATACCGATTATTAAGGTTCGATGGAATGCTCGTAGAGGACCCGAGTTCACCTGGGAGCGTGAAGATTAGATGAAGAAGAAATACCCGCATCTATTTCCAGAAGATTTGTCAACACCTTCAACAGCTTAAAATTTCAGGACGAAATTTATTTAACGGGTAGGTACTGTAGTGACCCGAACTTTTCCATGTTTATATATATTAATTGAGATTGATATTTACATGACTAAATGTTTCCAACGTGTTAAGCAATCAAACTTGTTAAGACTTGATTAAATGAAATAAGTTTCATATAGACAATTGATCATCCAAGTTGACCTGCGATTCACGAACGTTACAAAATTGTAAAAACTACATGTTGTGAAATATATAGACATATATATATATATATATATATATATATATATATATATATATATATATATATATATATATATATGGTTGACATAAGATTATGATAAGTAAGTATCTCACTAAATATATTAACAATGTGTGATATACATAAGAAATGAGATTACTAAGTTAAGAAACTGGAAATGATATATATAACGATTATCGTTATGATAACGTCTACTAAATACATATGTATCATATTAAGATATTGATACACTATATTTAACATGATAAAATGATATTTAAATATATCATTAAGTGTGTTAACAATGAACTACTTATGTAAAAACATGACTACTAACTCAAGAATTACGAAACGAGACTTATATGTAACGATTATCATTGTAACGATATTTTAATGTATATATCATATTAAAAGATATTCATATATCATAATATCATGATAATATAATAATTTAACATCTCATTTGATATAATAAACATTGGGTTAACAACATTAATTGAGATCGTTAACTTAAAGGTTTCAAAACAACACTTACATGTAACGACTAACGAAGACTTAACGACTCCATTAGAATGTATATACATGTTGTGTTTTGATATGTATTATTACACTTTTGAAAGACTTCAAGACACATATCAAAGTAATTCTACTTAACAAAAATGCTTACAATTACATCCTCGTTCAGTTTCATCAACAATTCTACTCGTATGCACCCGTATTCGTACTCGTACAATACACAGCTTTTAGATGTATACACTATTGGTATATACACTCCAATGATCAGCTCTTAGCAGCCCATGTGAGTCACCTAATACATGTGGGAACCATAATTTGGCAATTAGCATGAAATATCTCATAAAATTACAAAAATATTAGTAATCATTCATGACTTATTTACATGAAAACAAAATTACATATCCTTTATATCTAATCCATATTCCAACAACCAAAAACACCTACAAACACTTTCATTCTTCAATTTTCTTCATCTAATTGATCTATCTCAAGTTCCATCTTCAATTTCTAAGTGTTCTTCATAAATTTCATAAGTATAGTTTCATAAAAATCAAGAATACTACCAAGTTTGCAAGTTTACTTCCAAGCTTTCTAATCCATTCCAAGTAATCATCTAAGATCAAGGAACCTTTGTTATTTATAGTAGGTTATCTTTCTAATTCAAGATAATATTCATATTCAAACTTTGATTCAATTTCTACAACTATAACAATCTTATTTCGAGTGAAAATCTTTCTTGAACTATTTTCGTGTCATGATTCTGCTTCAAGAACTTTCAAGCCATCCAAGGATCCTTTGAAGCTAGATCCATTTTTCTCATTTCTGGTAGTTTTATCCAGAAAACTTGAGGTAGTAATGATGTTCATAACATCATTCGATTCATACATATAAAGCTATCTTATTCGAAGGTTTAAACTTGTAATTACTAGAACATAGTTTAGTTAATTCTAAACTTGTTCGCAAACAAAAGTTAATCCTTTTAACTTGACTTTTAAAATAAACTAAACACATGTTCTATATCTATATGATATGCTAACTTAATGATTTAAAACCTGGAAACACGATGAACACTATAAAATCGGATATACGCCGTCGTAGTGAAATCGGGGGCTGTTTTGGTTTGGATAATTAAAAACTATGATAAACTTTGATTTAAAAGTTGTTCTTCTAGGAAAATTATTTTTCATATGAACATGAAACTATATACAAAAATCTTGGTTAAACTCAAAATGAAAGTATGTTTTTCAAAATGGTCATCAAGATGTCGTTCTTTCGACGAAAATGACTACCTCTTTAGTAATTGACATGTAACTTAAATTTCCGACTATAAACCTATATTTTTTTTATTTGGATTCTTAAATTGGAGTTCAATATGAAACCATAGCAATTTGATTCACTCAAAACGGATTTAAAATGAAGAAGTTATGGGTAAAACAAGATTGGATATTTTTGATCTTTTTAGCTACGGGAAATGTTTAACAAATCTATACAAATCATATCCTAGCTAACTTATATTGTATTATACATTTATTCTAATATATTATGTAATCTTGGGATACCATAGACACGTATGCAAATGTTTTGACATATCATATCGACCCATGTATATATATTATTTGGAACAACCATAGAAACTCTATATGCAGTAATGTTGGAGTTAGCTATACAGGGTTGAGGTTGATTCCAAAAATATATATATACTTTGAGTTGTGATCTAGCCTGAGACGTGTATACACTGGATCGTGGATTGATTCAAGATAATATAAATCGATTTATTTCTGTATATCTAACCGTGGACAACTAGTTGTAGGTTACTAACGAGGACAGCTGACTTAATACACTCAAATCTTTAAAACATAATAAAAATGGTTGTAATTATATTTTGATCATACTTTGATATATATGTACATATTTGTATAGGTTCGTGAATCGATCCGTGGCCAAGTCTTATTTCCGAGGAAGGAAATATCTGTGAAAGTTAGTTATAGTACCACTTTTAAAATCTAATATTTTTGGGATGAGAATACATGCAGGTTTTATAAATGATTTACAAAATAGACACAAGTACGTGAAACTACATTCTATGGTTGAATTATCGAAATCGAATATGCCCCTTTTTATTAAGTCTGGTAATCTAAGAATTAGGGAACAGACACCCTAATTGACGCGAATCCTAAAGATAGATCTATTGGGCCTAACAAATCCCATCCAAAGTACCGGATGCTTTAGTACTTCGAAATTTATATCATATCCGAAGGGTGTCCCTGAATGATGGGGATATTCTTATATATGCATCTTGTTAATGTCGGTTACCAGGTGTTCACCATATGAATGATTTTTTATCTCTATGTATGGGAGGTATATTGAAATATGAAATCTTGTGGTCTATTGTTACGATTTGATATATATATAGGTTAAACCTATAACTCACCAACATTTTTGTTGACGTTTAAAGCATGTTTATTCTCATGTGAATATTAAGAGCTTTCGCTGTTGCATACTGAAATAAGGACAAGATTTGGAGTCCATGTTTGTATGATATTGTGTAAAAACTGCATTCAAGAAACATATGTCGATGTAATATATTTCTATTGTAAACCATTATGTAATGGTCGTGTGTAAACAATATATTTTAGATTATCATTATTTGATAATCTACGTAATGTTTTTAAAACCTTTATTGATAAAATAAAGGTTATGGTTGTTTTAAAAATGAATACAGTCTTTGAAAAATGTCTCATATAGAGGTCAAAACCTCGCAACGAAATCAATTAATATGGAACGTTTATAATCAATATGAACGGGACATTTTAGAGAAGATGCTGGTCGAGAGGATTGGCTAGTTTCTAACATTGAATCTAGCCATTTCATAAAAACATCAGCTCTAACCCCTCCTGACTCAGTAGAAGCTAAGTAATCTTTCATCTCTTCAGGAGTCATCTTCTTAAATCTATCTGCTCGCTCAGCATACAACTTTGCTTTCTTTCTATCATATTTCACCATGAACTTAGCATTTCTTTTCAAAGCAGCCCTTTTGTTTTCAACAATGCTGAGAAGTTCATCATGAATTTCACGCTTTTCAGGATCGAGGGATCGTACATGTTCAATTTTATGTCGTTTCAGAGAAGCATATGCCTCAAATTTAGCGTTGAAAGCATCATCTAGTTCTTGCTGTCTCTTTTGATGCCTCTATAGTTTCCTTTTCATTTTTCGTTCAATAGTTTGAGAGACAGCAAAAGATTAAGCTAAAGCTAGTTCGGACACATCACTTGGCTTACTGCCAGAACCAATATCATCTAAAAATGTGGCAGACACACTGGGTTGAGATTCACCAGCTGCTTGGACACCTGCTTCAGTATGAGCGTTGCTGGGCTTAGTGCCAGAACCTTAACCAGTACTATCACCACTATCATCACCAACCCTCCTTTGCTATTTTGGAGCCTTTTCATGCTCATGCTCCCCTCAGATTGTTTCTCTTTTTAGACTTCTTTTTAGACTTCTTCTCCCCCTTTTTGTCATCAGCAGGGGGAGAAGGATGAGTAGGGGCGACCTGTGCATCTAGGTCACTATCTGATTCAGGAACTGAGTAAGCAAAGCTGTTCCAATTAGCATCAGTAGGAGATAGATGGGCACCAGGATCTACAGCATATTACCTGAGACATAGGTTTGAAGTTCGAACTTCATTCCTTGCAACATCCATGGCCATTTGATCAACAGTGGCCCTAACATCAGCTTGTAGGGCAGCCATTCGTTGCATAGTCTCCACCATTTGAACATAAGTAGAGGCACGAACCATTGTGGCCATTTGTTGTTCCTGCGAATCCAATCTCTCTTTTAAAACCCTATTCTCCTCATTAAGAAAGAGAATCCTTCTATTAACAGCATCAAGATCAGCTTAAAGATGGGCAATATGCTCAGTATATTCATTGTGAGAGATGATTCGCCTTTTGAGGTCCTCCTCTTCTTCATGGTGTTGGATAATGGCATCCACCACAAGATCAGCAAAAGCACATACTTGTTTGAGCTGGGCTTCAATAGTGGAAGTTGTAACATCCCCAGCCCTGTGTATGGCTTCAGTCATTCGATCAACAAGAGTAGTGTGGATGGTTCTTTGTAGATCTGTTGTGATTCTGGCTACTATACGATAAACAACCAGTGTGGAAATGGCAGCCACCTCAGTAGGATCAAAACTACTGGTTGAGGGGCGATCACTAGCAGCGACAATAGGATTACCTCCGTGGGGTGGTGGAGGTGGAAGGTCAGAATCTGACTCATCACCATGATCACCATCATTTTTACCTTCACCCGAAGGTTTAGAACCACTGGTATCCTTTTCAGCATCATTATCAGCATCATCAGTGAGGTCCACTAGTGTGTCTTTGGAACCAGTCACATTATCAGTCACATTATCATGAGTGACTGGCTCACCCTTACCAGCACCTTTATTAGCATCACCATCAGATGAAGAAGATGATGAGGAAGAAGCTGAAGAATCAGAAGGTACTGGCAAATCAGGGACATTCTGCATCACACACTTCTTAGTGACATCATCTATGATGAACTTGAGAGGCCTCCAAGTACCAGGCCATGGAGAAGCAGCTGGAGCCATACCAAAGTAGTGGTAGTATGGCTGCTCATTAACTTGTTGTAGAGTGGCCAGCCTCTCATATACTTCTTCTCTTGCTGGTAGGTCAAGCTGAGACAGTAGTTCAACCAGCTCTTCTCTGGGTAATCTACTGGCTGACACTAAGGCACTTTGGGGATCAATAGTCAGCTGATCCACCAGTAAAGCAACTCTGGGAGTGATAGATACTCCCCTATAAATGAATTTAGGTATAACTTCATCAGGATCTGGTACCTGGCACACATATGGTTTCTTCTTAGTAGAAGCAGTAGCCTGAGAAGAATCAGTAGTGATAGCAGTGGAGGTACCAGCATCCAAAGTAGGTTCTGTAGAACTAGTGACATGTGCAGAATAGGCAGCATTTGCTGCGATATGCTCATCAGTAAGCATCACGTCATCCTGGTTACCACCTGTAGTAATATCCTCAGTAGAAATAGTTAAAGGAGTAACAGTGGTAGTGCCGGTAGCATCAAAATCAAGAACCTCCTTAACAATATTATCAATAACCTTTTCAAGTGCAGGAGGAGGTTCCATTATCATCTCATCAACCACTTCAGAATCAGTGGTTGAAGTAGCAATACCGGAGACAGTAGGAGGAGTAGAAGAAATATCAGCAGTAGCTAGCTCCTTATTAACAGTAAGAGCAATGAGACCAGCATCCACAATGTCTCCAGTAGAGCCAGCAACAGTAGAGGTAACATTACTAGCATCAACACCACCAGCAGACAAATCAGTAGCACCAACACCAGTAGCATAAATAGAGAGTTTATCAGCAGAAACAATAACATCCTTTTCTTGCTCCCCCTCTGCCTGTTCATCTACCCTGCTAAGAACTGAAACAAGAGAACATTTTATGTTAACAACTGTAGAACCAAATAAATTTGACTCAACAATTGCATCTGTTGTTGGTCTCTGGGGACAGACTGGTGATTTAGTCCGCCCTTCGATTGAGATAGAGTTAGGTGTCTGTAAGTATAGCTGTGACTCTGCTGACTCATTGGCAACACATGTTGACCCAGATTGTGTAAGAGTTCTGGCTGGTAATGATGTAGGAGTGAGACTCTTATCATGATCTAAGTAACATTTAAGCTGTACAGTAGCCTGAGCTAACTCAGCACGATGAGGATCCAGCTCAAGTCTGCTTTGGGGGTCAGTTTTGTTCTCTGCTGGTTGTACTATTAGCAGAGGATATTTCATGAAGGATAATTTTGAAAAATGTAGAAGTGCCTGGATAGAAGAGTATGGGCTGCTACTCTTCTTAACACTAGTTTTAAAACCAGTCAGCTTGGGAGCTAAGGTTGTGCCTTTAACTCCACTTTCATTTTTCAAGTCAGTAGTTAAAATATTTTTAATTAAGTTAGAGATTTCTGCCATTTGGTCTAGAGACGCACCAGGTTCCATAGCAGCTTTCTTTTTAGAAGCAGCAGTTGAGACTGGGGCAATCTCCCCTGTGGTTTGCTTGGAGCCAGCTTTAGCTCGTTTGGATTTGCCTGTTACCAAGAAATAGATAAGCAACGGATTCCAATACTAGAAGTGGGTAGTCAGTATATGAGACTAGGGATGTTCTTTATTATCAGAGAGCACTAGATTCTAATACAACTACTGCTTTATAGTATGTGAGACGGTGGCTGTACTAGTTGAGGTAGCTGGCTTCTTCCTTTTCACAGCTGGCTTGTGCTGAGGTCCCTTCCCCTCAGCTGGTGCAACACTAGAGGTAGTCATTTGGGCAACTCCTCCTTGAGCAGCAAGATACTCAAGCATTGCTAGCGTCAAAGTAGCATATGGAGCAGTAGGTTTATCCTTTGGCATCCCCCTTGCTTTAGAGGCAGGTCAAATGATTCGTCAGCAATCTGTTGGTAAGCTTTACCCAACTCATTTTTAAAAACAAGGCTCAAGAACCTTGGAAAGGGGATTAGATGTGTTCTTTTGGGTGCAAGCACCATTTCCCTTAGCCTCAAGAAAATTTCATCGGCATAATCAATATTGCGGTTAAACAACAACCCTTGACCAATCTTTAGCTTAAAATCTGAGCACTGGTCAAAACTCCCTGACTTCTGGCTGATGCATTGAGTCAGCAATGCAAAGAAATAATACCATAAAGGTGGCATATGCTTCCTTAAGGGTGTATGAGCCACTGGTAGATTGAACCCTATAATTTCCAGTACCTCCCTTCTAAAATCATCACTAGTAGGTGAAGTAACAAAAGGTCCACTTGGCAGATGAAGAGCTCATCGGATGGCATCAACGGTGATTGAGCAAGTTAGGGTTTCAGTAACCATGCCACGAATACATGGAATGTTCTGTGGAGTGGTGGCCATGGTAGCAGTATACCAGAATCTGGCCAAGCAGGCTGGATAAAGACGTGAAGGTACACCTGTAATTGCTCGAGCCAGAGGTGATTGCCGTATATAATCGATTAACATTTCATAGCCCATGTTGGCTTTGGATTTGGGAATGGACAGGGCATGAGTAGCATTGCCTCTCGATAGGCGAATTAGAGTGTGATCTAGTGCATTAGCAGCCCTGGCCAGATTAGGGTGAAGATTGAACAGTGGTGCCTGAACAATCGGTTCCTCCGATGCCGGTTGAGGTTGTAGTTCTGGTTGTGGTTGCTGTTGTTGTTGTTGTTCCTCCAGTTGGTTCTCAATAGGTGGTGATTGTTGTTGTTGTTGGTCTGCCATTGATGAACTTGTTGAAGATGAGAGTTTGATAGATTTGAAGATTTGGAAATTTGGAAATTTAGAGAGAAAAGTGTAAGTTCTTGAAAGGTAAATCAAAGAGTTAATAATCGAAGGTTATTATGTGGAATGGATCGCCTTATTTAACCTTTCGGATTGGTGGAAAAAGTGCAGGAGAGAGAAAATGGCAACTGTCATCTGCAGGCGCGTGGGCAGATGTGACAGACTAGCACGTTTTCGAGGGGACACAGACTGTTGACATGATGTTTAATCGACTTGAACACTCATACATCCCATTAAACATTAAATGCAGCAGTTTTTTCAATTCAAAATGAAGTTAAAAACCATAAGATAAGTTTTGTATTAAATACAAAAATTCTTTGTGACATTTTATATGTTATGAATTTAATTTTAAATCATTGGGAGTAAATGAGTTTCAGATTTAAGGTATCATTTAAGTATTGTGAGCTATTTATTATTTCGTTTTGAACATTGAATTACCATGATATAAAGACCTTGTTGTGCTGTCTGTTTAACATGTAGGCAGTAAGTGAAAGTTGTAGCTTACTGGTTTGTCCTACATGTTGTAGAACCAGCACACCAACAAAGTTGACTTTGATTTTAGAGTTCAAGCATACCCATCTCAGTGGTGAGATAGTTAAAACGTTTCTCATCTAAGGGCTTTGTGAAAAGATCTGCTAACTGCTGGTCTATTGAAATAAAGTGAAGCTCCACATCTCCCTTTTGAATATGATCCCTTATGAAGTGATATCGAATGTGAATGTGCTTCGTTCTAGAATGCATTACAGGATTGTTGGTGATGGCAATTGCACTTGTGTTGTCATAGTAGATTGGAGTTTTTGTAACATGAACACCATAGTCCTTCAGCTGGCTTTGCATCCATAGTACTTGAGCAATACAACTTCCAGCAGAAACATATTCTGCCTCAGCGGTGGATGTGGACACAGTATTTTGCTTTTTGCTCGTCCAGCTGACTAGCCTACCACCTAGTAACTGGCAACCACCAGTAGTACTTTTCCTGACTATGTTACACCCTGCAAAGTCAGCATCTGAATACCGAATTAGCTCAAAATCCTGGTCTTTGGGATACCAAAGACCACGTTTAGCAGTACCTTTCAGATACATAAATATCCTTTTTACTGCTAGCAAGTGTGACTCTTTAGGAGCAGCTTGATATCTGGCACATAGACATGTGGCAAACATAATATCTGGTCTGCTGGCTGTAAGATAAAGTAGGGATCCAATCATACCTCTATATTCAGTGATATTGACTGGTTCACCATTGGGATCAGCATCAATTTTGATAGATGCTGCCATTGGAGTCCCTATATCTTTAAAACAGGTCAGACCAAATTTCTTTAACATATCTTTGATATATTTATCTTGACTTATAAAAAATCCATCATCAAGTTGTTTAATTTGCAATCCTAAAAAGTATTGCAGATCTCTTTGTAAACTCATTTCATATGTCTTTGACATAAGTTTTGAAAAATCTTGACAATATTTCTCATTTTTAGATCTATAAATAATATCATCCACGTATATCTGTACTAGCAAGAGATCACCATCTATCTCTTTTGAGAATAGAGTGATATCAATTGTTCCAACTTTAAAACCTATACCAGTGAGATACACATGAAGTGTCTCATACCATGCTCTTGGTGCCTGTTTGAGGCCATAAAGAGCTTTGTCTAACTTGTAGACATGGTCTGGATATTTACTGCTTACAAAACCAGGAGGCTATTTGACATAAACTTCCTCTTGCAGCTTCCCATTTAGAAATGCAGACTTAACATCCATCTGGAATACCTTAAAGTTCATCTTAGCAGCATATGCCAAGAACAATTTGATAGCTTCCATCCTCGCCACTGGTGCATAAGTCTCTCCATAATCCAATCCTTCTTCCTGTTTGAAACCATGAGCTACCAATCTAGCTTTGTTTCTGATCACAATCCCATCTTCATCCATCTTATTTTTGAAAACCCACTTGGTACCAATGATCTTTTTAGATTCATCATCAGGTTGAGGTACCAAAGTCCAAACCTTATTCCTATCAAACTGGGAGATCTCTTCTTGCATGGCTCCTGCCCAGCTTGGATATTTGATTGCTTCTTCAGGACATGTAGGTTCAATGGTAGATATAAAGTTTACATGCATACAAAAGTTGCTGGTTGCATGTCTTCTTATTTTAACACCACTTGCCAGATTACCAATAACTTGTTCAATTGGATGCTCCTTTGTCCTTCTAGTATTGTGAACAGGTGAGCTTGTTGTGGAACACACATCATCTTGATCATCAGCTGGATCAGAGGAATGAGCATCAGTGGGAGACAGCTATTCATTATGAATGCAACCAGTACCAGCTTGAGATCCTTCAGAACCAGTAGACCTATGCTCAAGTTGTAAAACTTCTGTAGAGCTAGTAGGTCCCCCAGGTTTAGACACAGATGGAACAGAGTATTCCATCTCGTCATCAGAGAACCCAATAACATGGATTAATGAGGGATTTACTGCTGGTTCTTCTTCATCATCTAGAGCTTGCTGAGTTGGCTCTTCAAACAGTAACTCCTCATCTTCTTGACCAGAAGATGAAGTAGGGGATGTTTCATCAAATGTAACATTAATAGATTCTTCAAAACAACCCCTTCTTTTATTGAAAACCCTATATGCCTTTGACATGTTAGAATATCCAAGAAATATACCTTCATCAGCCTTAGTATCAAACTTGCCTAGCTGATCCATATTGTTTAGAATGAAACAGGGAGTGCCAAATACATGAAGAAATGAAATTGAGGGTCTTCTGCCTTTGAGAACTTCATAAGCAGTTTTCTGATGTCTTTTCACTATTAAAGATCTATTCTGGGTAAAACATGCAGTGTTCACAACTTCGGCCCAATATGAATTTTTCAGCCCAGACTCAGCCAACATAGATCTTGCTACTTCAATGAGAGTTCTGTTTCTTCTTTCTGCAACACCATTCTGTTGAGGTGTTCTCACAGCAGAAAAATTCTGTGAAATACCATTGTCAGCACAAAATTCTTCCAAAGTAGCATTTCTGAATTCTGTACCATGATCACTTCTAAGCTGCTTCACCAGTTGCCCATTTAATAGTTCCATTCTTTTGATAAAATTAATAATTTTATCAGCAGCTTCACTCTTTTGCTTCAAAAAGAATACCCAAGTGTATCTGGAATATTCATCAACAATCACCAGTGTATACTTCTTCCCACTACAGCTGGCTATATTAACAGGACCAAAAAGATCCATATGAATTAGGTGAAATGGTTTCTCAACAGATGAAATCTGCTTTGACTTGAATGAGGCATGGTGATGCTTCCCTTTTTTACACCCAGGACACAGTCTGTCCTTCACATAAGACATTGTGGGTAGCCCAAACACCAAACTTTTACTAGATAACTTATGAATATCTTTGAAGTTGAGATGTGAGAGTCTCTTGTGCCATAACCACTTAAGGTTTTCTGCTACCTTCGAATAAAAACAAGTATATGTTGTTGTGACTGCTGTGTTCATGTCAATTTGATACATGTTCTCAAGTCTTTTTGCTGTCAGCAGTGGCTTCTGAGTCTTATCAAAAATAGTGCCAATCTTCCTTCTGAACTGGACTATCTTACTTTTGCTTGTCAGTTGGCTTATGCTGAGTAGATTATGTTTAAGCCCAACGACATATGCTACATTTGAAAATGTAACATTCCCATTTGTTAAAGTACTAAAACCCTTTGTGAAACCCAACGAATTATATCCATATGATACAACTGGACCATCCTTTTCTTGATAGTCCATCAGCAGGGACTTACATCCGGTCATATGTCTCGAACGATCACTATTGAGATACCATATTTGCTTGTTTTGAATGCCCTGCACAATAGCTAAGAGATTAGTTCTTTTTGGGAACCCATCCAAGGATGGGTTCTGGAAGGGTCATCTTTGATGATCTCTTCCTGTCTGCTGGCTTACTTGAAGATGCATCAGCAGATGGGGTTAGGGTTAGAGTACACCGGTTGGCTAAGTGAAACTTGCTGCCACATGTGTAGCATTTTCTCACATTTGGTATCGGTGACTTGTCATACACTGAGTAAATGGGTGCAGTAAGATTGGGTCTACTTTCAAATATGGCAGCTATGAGCTGGTCAAGCTTGACAGTCATTATCTCAGTGATAGATGACTCAGCACATGATTCCACAAGTTGGTTCACTTTAGCTTTTCCCTTAAGGGCAGCTTTCCTTTTAGAACTAGTACCATAATTATGGTATACTGCTTTGCCTTTGTTGTTCGACGAACCAGTGTGGGATGTTACTGACACGTTGAAATGTCCCGTTCATATTGATTATAAACGTTCCATATTAATTGATTTCGTCGCGAGGTTTTGACCTCTATATGAGACGTTTTTCAAAGACTGCATTCATTTTTAAAATAACCATATCCTTTATTTTATCTATAAAGGTTTAAAAAGCATTACGTAGATTATCAAATAATGATAATCTAAAATATACCGTTTACACACGACCATTACATAATGGTTTACAATAAGAATATATTACATCAAAAATAAGTTTCTTGAATGCAGTTTTTACATAATATCATACAAGCATGGACTCCAAATCTTGTCCTTATTTTAGTATGCAACAGCGGAAGCTCTTAATAATCACCTGAGAATTCACATGCTTAAAACTTCAACAAAAATGTTGGTAAGTTATAGGTTTAACCTATATATTATCAAGTCATAATAATAGACCACAAGATTTCATATTTCAATATACATCCCATACATAGAGATAAAAATCATTCATATGGTGAACACCTGGTAACCGACATTAACAAGATGCATATAAGAATATCCCCTATCATTCCAGGAAATTCTTCGGACATGATAAAAATGAATTCGAAGTACTAAAGCATCCGGTACTTTGGATGTGGTTCGTTAGGCCCAATAGATCTATCTTTAGGATTCGCGTCAATTAGTAGATCGGTTTACTAATTCTTAGGTTACCATGCAAAAAGGGGCATATTCGGCTTCGATCATTCACCCATATAATGTAGTTTCATTTACTAGTGTCTATTTCGTAAAACATTTATAAAACTGCATGTATTCTCATCCCAAAATATAACTCACTTTCACAGATTTTTACTTCGCCAGGAAGTAAGACTTGGCCACTGGTCGATTCACGAACCTATAACAAATATGTACATATATATCAAAGTATGTTCAAAATATATTTACAACATTTTTAATACGTTTTAATGTTTTAAGTTTATTAAGTCAGCTGTCCTTGCTAGTAACCTACAACTAGTTGTCCACAATTAGATGTACAGAAATAAATCGATATATATTATCTTGAATCAATCCACGATCCAGTGTATACACGTCTCAGGCTAGATCACAACTCAAAGTATATATATTTTTGGAATCAACCTCAACCCTGTATAGCTAACTCAAACATTACTGCATATAGAGTGTCTATGGTTGTTCCAAATAATATATATACATGGGTCGATATGATATGTCAAAACATTTGCATACGTGTCTATGTTATCCCAAGATTACATAATATATTAGAATACATGTATAATACAATATAAGTTAGCTAGGATATGATTTGTATAGAATTGTTACAATATTTCTCGTAGCTACAACAATAAAAAAATATCCAATCTTGTTTTACCCATAACTTCTTCGTTTTAAATCCGTTTTGAGTGAATCCAATTGCTATGGTTTCATATTGAACTTAAGGTTATGAATCTATACAGAAAAAGTATAAGTTTATAGTCAAAAATACAGGTTACAAGTCATTTTTTTAAAGGAAGTCATTTCAGTCGAAAGAACGACGTCTATATGACCATTTTGAAAAACATACTTCCACTTTGAGTTTAACCATGATTTTTGGATATAGTTTCATGTTCATAAGAAAAATAATTTTCCCAGAATAACAACCTTTAAATCAAAGTTTATCATAGTTTTTAATTAACTAACCCAAAACAGCCCGCGATGTTACTACGACGGCGTATGTCCGGTTTTACGGTACTTTTCGTGTTTCCATGTTTGAAATCATTAAGTTAGCATATAATATAGATATAGAACATGTGTTTAGTTGATTTTAAAAGTCAAGTTATAAGGATTAACTTTTGTTTACGAACAAGTTTAGAATTAACTAAACTATGTTCTAGTAATTACAAGTTTAAATCTTCGAATAAGATAGTTTTATATGTATGAATCGAATGATGTTATGAACATTATTACTACCTCAGGTTTTGTGGATAAACCTACTGGAAATGAGAATAATAGATCTAGCTTCAAAGGATCCTTGGATGGCTTGAAAGTTCTTGAAGCAGAATCATGACACGAAAACAAGTTCAAGTAAGATTTCCACTCGAAATAAGATTGTTATAGTTATAGAAATTGAATCAAAGTATGAATATGAGTATTACCTTGTATTAGAAAGATGTCTTGCTGTAAATAAGAAAGATTTCTTGAGGCTGAATGATCACTTTACAAGATTGGAAGTAAGCTAGCAAACTTGGAAGTATTCTTGATTTTATGAAACTAGAACTTATAGAATTTATGAAGAACACTTAGAACTTGAAGATAGAACTTGAGAGAGATCAATTAGATGAAGAAAATTGAAGAATTAAAGTGTTTGTAGGTGTTTTTGGTCGTTGGTATATGGATTACATATAAAGGATGTGTAATTTTGTTTACATGTAAATAAGTCATGAATGATTACTAATATTTTTGTAATTTTATGAGATATTTCATGCTAGTTTCCAAATGATGGTTCCCACATGTGTTAGGTGACTCACATGGGCTGCTAAAAGCTAATCATTGGAGTGTATATACCAATAGTACATACATCTAAAAGCTGTGTATTGTATGAGTACGAATACGGGTGCATACGAGTAGAATTGTTGATGAAACTGAACGAGGATGTAATTGTAAGCATTTTTGTTAAGTAAAAGTACTTTGATAAGTGTCTTGAAGTCTTTCAAAAGTGTATGAATACATATTAAAACACTACATGTATATACATTTTAACTGAGTCATTAAGTCATCGTTAGTTGTTACATGTAAGTGTTGTTTTGAAACCTTCAGGTTAACGATCTTGTTAAGTGTTGTTAACCCTTTGTTCATTATATCAAATGAGATGTTAAATGATTACATTATCATGATATTATGATGTATTAATATATCTTAATATGATATATATACAATTAAATATCGTTACAACGATAATCGTTACATATATGCCCCATTTCGAAATCATTAAGTTAGTAGTCTTGTTTTTACATATGTAGTTCATTGTTAATATACTTAATGATATGTTTACTTATCATAATACCATGTTAACTATGTATATATTCATATATATGACATCATATAGTTTTTACAAGTTTTAACGTTCGTGAATCACCGGTCAACTTGGGTGGTCAATTGTCTATATAAAACCTATTTCAATTAATCAAGTCTTAACAAGTTTGATTGCTTATCATGTTGGAAACACTTAATCATATAAATATTAATTTCATTTAATATATATAAACATGGAAAAGTTCGGGTCACTACACGCGTCAGCTGATACCGGACGATTCGTGTGAATCTTGATTGCTGCCTTTGACTTGCCAGTATTGCATTTTGCTGGCTTGTCAGTAGCTACTGGTTGACCAGTACAATTTTCATCAGCTGGCTCAGTATTGGTGGAATTTGAACATGAAGGGGAATCAATTGTTTTTGACTTTCTTTAGTTGTTTTCAGTGATTTCCCTTTTAATGCGTCTTTCCTTTGGAGTCATGTAGTAAATGCTTGAGGGATCAGTAGTTTCATCAATTGAAGTACTGGTTTCCTTGGCTTTTACTTCATCCTCCAAGATTTCTTTCATGGATGGTGGTGGGGTCTCTGTAGGTCAGACAAACTTATTTGTTAAGACCTTTATACCCTTAACTATCTTGGCAAAAGTATTTGGCAAGACAGCTTCAGGATCAGTTTCGAGAATGGGGTCCATGTAAGTAACTTCTGCAAGAGCAGCAGCAGCAGCATAGTCACCAGCAAAGAATGCTTCCACTTGGGCAGGTACCTGCTCATTTACACACTTAGCTGTGCATTGAGCAGATGTACACCATGAAGCAACAACCTTCTTGAGGTCGTTTAGTTGGTTCTTAACATCTGCTGCCTCAACGTGAAGAGACTTTAAAGTAAAATTTGTTTTTCAAGTTTTGAAATTTCATCCTTCAATATCTTAGTTTCATCAGTTTTACTTTTAAGTTTATCATTTAAAGATTTGTTATCATTTTTCATAACTTCTTCACGTTTACTGCCTCTACATAAATCAACTCTTAGGTAGTCAAACATTTCAGCTTTTTCATCATCAGTATAAGTTCAAAAATTATCAACCTTATACAACATTTCAGATTTCCATTGAGGTGAATCCTTTTTCAGATCAGCTTCCCTCATATCAGCCATAAACGTACTACCATTATCATCCTCATCAGACTCCCCGCCCTCCTTGGCCATCAAACACAACTTTCTACCAGAAGCATAACCAGCATCATCATCATCAGTATCACTGTCAGACGATGAAGAAGAGCTGGTTTCATCCCAGTCATGATGCTCAGCAACTAGAACCTTTTCTGGCTTCTTTCCCTTCTTATTAGCCTTTGCACTTTCCTTCATCTGAGCTTTCATAGCTTTGTACTTGTTCTTGTACTTGTTAGCTTTTGAGAAAGAGTTAGCATGTGAGACAGAAGGTTTCCTGGACATGCATTCAGCAGCAAAATGTCCAACCTTCTTACAATAGTAACACTCAGATTTAGGACCCTTGACTGATTTGCTGCTATACTTAGCACTTGGTTTCTTACTCCCTTTGTATGACTTGCTGGTTTTATTATGATTAAACCTTTTGAACTGCCTAGCCAGCAAAACCATACCTTCAGCAAAACCTTCCACATCATCTTCATCATCACTGCTTTCTTCAGACCCAATACCACTATCCACATCATCTTCAGTTGAATCTTCTTCTGCCATCAACTTTTGAACCAGTAAAGCCTTTTGAGCTTTCTTTTTAGTAGCAGCCATAAGAGCAGTATCATCTGTTTTAGAAGATTTTGAACTGGTGGGGGCAGACTTAAAGTTTTCTTTCAAGTTTAGTTCAAGTTTAGCTTCTGCCTTCTCATGGTTCCAAAGTGTACCATAGAGGGAAGACATGTTAAAGTTCTTTAAAGTCTGAGTGGTTCTTAGAGGGTTAGTCACTGGTTTCCATTTAGCAGACAATGAGTCAATGAATTTGTTTACTTGTTCAAAATCAGTATATGTGATTTTCAAAGTAAGCAGGTCAGCAACTAAGGAGTTAAACCTAATGAAGGTTTGCTTAAGGGTCTCATTCTTATAGGCAAAGAACATTTCATACTCTCTTTTCAAAGCAATAATCTTGTTCTACCTAACCTCATCCATGCCTTCATAAGTAACATCTAAATAGTCTAACATAAGCTTAGTATTCAGTTTTCCCTTAATCAGTTTGAACAGGTGATTAGGTAAAGTTAAAGCTAATAGAGTTCTGATCTTAGAGTCAAGTCCAACACGACATTTGTCCTCAGCATCCCATTTGGCTGGAGTGAGAACAACCTCTCTGCTAGGAATGGCAGGAGTGTCAGCAGTGACTGGAATGCTATCAATAGTTTCAGTTTAGACAAATGGACCATCTATAGCAATGCCAGGCATGAGTGGGTCAATAGACTCCAGGTGAAGCATGAACCTTGCCTTCCAAGTTTCATACTCATCTTCATAAAATTTGGGTGGTCTATTGGATGAGCCATTTTCAAGGTAAGCTGTATTTGAGTATGCAGCCATAAGAGAATTCAGATCTAAGATATTAAATTATCAAGACTGAAGCTCTAATACAGTTGTTGGTCCCTTGATTAACAACATGAGTATTCTAGAGGGGGGGGGGGGGGTGAATACAATTTCTCTTTAATTAACTTAACAGTTAAACACAATTTAGTATTCAAGCAAGTAGATTAAAAAGAGTCAGAGGTAATTTTCAACGATTATTCTTTATTGATAAAATCACAAAGAATTACAACTATCCTTGGCGGAATGATAGTTGGTTGATACAGATTTACCTAAATTATAGCTATGAGGATAAACTTAAAGCTATTACATGTTTTGGACTCTAAATAATAAAACCCACACCACTAGTTGTTACAATAGTGGATACAACAATTTATAGTAGTCCTATTAACCGTGTAATGGTTCTATTATCCACTGGTACATATGATGTCTGTACTTGTGGGGACAACTGCATCAGAGAGTGTGCTCTCCTCTTTCCTCTTTGGTAGCTATTTGCAGGAACACCCCAATTCGGTTTGGCACCACTATTTATTTAAACAAATAGAATGTTGTGTTCCCTAGGCATTAAGAAAGTATAACACATGTCTGCACATACGTTAAACTTATGCATTCCCACGTGGTCCTGTAAGGTCACTTGTCAGCCGCCGACGCGTGTCCTTTTATGTTCAACTTTGTCTTTGACTTCTGTTGAATAGTACAATTGATGTAGACCACTCAGGAAACCTCTATGCTTGTAATGGGGCATAGGTGTCTTGCGTAGTAAGCTGCATTCCAGCTATGCTGGTTCTTCATTGCTGAGTCACTTGATATTATTGAATTGCTGAGTATACATCCCGTGCTGATTGAAGAACATTGTCTACCTTGTGCTGGTAGACTAAGCAGTAAACTAAACACTCGACACAGCAATATTTGCTGTCTATACATAAACAAACTTGTGCTGGCTGCACATAACATTTTAGTGCAAATAAATTACAGTTTTGTCATAATTAAATCCTTAATCATTTTGAGGACTCAACAGTTCCCCACACTCTAATGAAAAAAAAATCATAGCCAACCAGTGCACATAAGCTCAGAACAACAAAAAAAGCTCCAAAAAGAAAAAATAAAAGAACAAAAGTATCTAAAGTCTTATGTGAAAAAAATATAAAAAGGATAAATTTTTTTCCAAAAAGCACGAAAAACAAGAAAAAACACAAGAATAAAGATGATTCAAAGAATCTCGAAAATACTGTCATAGACAATGAAAATGAAGCTTGTTGTGAAAGAAGAAAAATCGCTCCAAATAATGTACGAAATCAAAATTATGATCTCAAGAAATCCTTCAAAAAGCCAACAACTTCCCAAAAACGCCTTCACCAAAAATACTCACACCCAAAATAAACCATTGATCAAACTCATAGATTTTCCCCACTCATTCAACCAACCTCGTCACTTCCACGTGATAGAAATCAAAGACTTGCGCTTTTCTTAGAAAGAGTCAAACTTGAAAGTTTTATAAGATAAGTGGGGATCAGATAGTATTACTAGGCAATCTTCCCTGCGGTCGGGTTTCAAGGCATTAGGATAACTGTTCGAGCTGCGTTTCTAGACTTTTGAGTAGAGCCAATTGATTTCTCATTAGTTTCTCTATCTGGTCTTTTCTAGATGCACTTCTCTTATTAAATTGTTGTTATCCTTGAATAAACTGAGTTAATTGATCATCAGCTCCGAGGGTTGGGTTAGTTACTTTTGTAATTTGGGTGGTTGGAGAGTTTTCCTCATCTGAGGGTCCAATGAGTGGAAGTGGTTGGTCGTATGCTAACTGAGGTTGTAGTTGTTGTGGATAAGGTGGATATTTGTAGCGAGGTTGAAAAGGTAGGTTGTTTCTTTAAAACTGGTTACCTCTAGGTTGCTGATTAAATCCAGGGTTTTGTTGACGAGCAGGGTACTGAATGTATCAGACTGAACGATCAGGATTCTCGTACTCAACTTGGTATTCTTCTATGGGTTGCAGGTGGGTACAGTTATTACAGGACAAGACCTGATTAACTTGCTGCAGTTGCATCTTCAGTTCTCTGAGTTATTTTGCAAGAGATTCCATCTTGTCTGTGTGGGTTTTGATTGCCCCTGTTTGGTTATTAAGTGCGAAGAGTGGGGCAGATGATGAAGGTAGTTCACTACTGTTCCAGTCATGAAGATGCATAGTCATGTTTTCGAGTAGTTTCCATGCTTCGTCTGTGGTTTGGTTCATCAGATTTCCTTGAGTTGCTGTGTCGATCGTCTCCCTATTATTTTCCATAAAACTATTGTAGAAGGTACAGATTTTGGCTGAATGTTCTAGCTGGTGATTAGGGCATTTCTTCACTAGGGTTTTGAATCTCCCATTCGGTGTACAAAGATTCATTATAACTTTATTTGAAGTTAATGATGACGTTTTTGAGTTTGGTTTGCTTGGAAAGGAGGGAAGTATTTGGTTAAGAATTTTGTAGCCATCTCCGTCCATGAAGTGATGGAGTCATTTTCCAGTTCTTCGAACCATGTCTCCACATGATGAGTGAGAGAATAGGGAAACAAGTATAGTCGGACTATATCTTGTCCTATCCCTGGTTGTTTATAGGAGTATGAAAGAGAGATGAATTTATCAAGATGAGAGTTGGGGTCATCATTCGGTAATTCATGAAATTGACAGCCATTTTGGATGAGCTGTACAATATGATGTAATAACTCAAATGATTGTCCTTGGATCTCTGGAAATCTAATTGGTCCTCCTTGACCTTCAATCACGGTTTTGGTATTTTCTACAAGAGTGATGCATAACTTCATCGGTTTACGAGTGCTCTAAGTCTTTCTTCTTTGTGTGCTTTAGATATTATTGATTCCGGATTAGGGACGAATATCAGTGCTCCTGATCTGGATATGCATATTTTAATTATGGACAGGGAATCCCAAAGTAGTCTAAATTAATCTAATTTATTCTAAGGTAATGTAACGATCCAAAACTTCAAGAAAATGCACTAGGAGCGCCGCTCCTTGACGGGGAAAATTGGGTCTTTAGTTTAATTGAGAAATAAAAGGATGCTACCCCCAACCACTCATTCTTCATCTTCCTAAACATACACAAACTAGAGTAAGAAAGTTCTAGTGAGAGAGAGCTTAATTTGGAAGGGGAGAAGTTGGAATCTTACCAAAGTGCAAGTATTAATCTTGTTCATCTTACTTCTAGCTACGAGGTGATACTAGTGGTGAGTCCTAACTCCGATTTTCCTTCAATTTGAGGTTGGGGTTTGGAATTGCATGTTATTGATTTAACTCATCTAGCTCACAAATGGGTGTTTGAAGCTAGTATGGGTGTTGATTGACCCTTGTTGGTGGGATTTGGGTTGGAAAACGAGTTGGTCATGTGTAGACTTGCAATTTGAGCATAATCACAAGTATTAGTGATTTTGTTGGTGAATGGAACCCAAATTGGGTGTTTTAGTAGTTAATTTTGCGAGTAAACCCTAATTGAGTCAAAATGGGTCAATTGGTCAATTTGGGTCATGAAGTGCTTCTAGCCCTTGACTATAAGATGTATTGGGTTGAGTTTAGGACCAAATCACTAGTTTAAGTGATTTGGGGGTATTTGGGTCTTGTTTGACCTAGTTGGTGTTTTAGGTGCAATTTGGGCCGAAGTTGCACTTGTGGGTTTTGGGTCAAGCTACTAGTGTTCATAGCTTGATGTGGTGAATTATGCTAGATGACTTGCTTTTGGAGCAATATTGAGGTCCTAGCTTGGTTATTGACTCATCTAGTGGTTCAAGGTGAGTGGAGTATTTATATGCGTGTATATATAGGTTGATTGCTTGTATTGTGTGTAGTGAGTGATACCGATTGTAAGGTTCACTCTTTGTGGCCATTTAGTGCAAGGTGGTGAGTGTTACCCATGTGGTCTCACTCTTCGCGACCACGTTTGTGAATGTGATTGTGGCGAGTGTTATTCACTCTTCGGAGGCCACGCATTGTTTAAGGATGTGGTGAGTGTCACTCAACAAATACACTCTTCAGCGACCACGTTTGTGTGTACTTGGCGATGCCATCCGGGAGGTACCTTCGCGGCCACGTGCACTTGTTTGGTAGTGTTATTTCATTTGATGACTAGCACTATTTGCATGGTTAACCATATTGTTATGTTGTAGCATAATGAGTTATTTGGATTTTATATTGCTTGTGATGGGCTAGCTTGTATGCGAAAATTTGTGTAAATGGTACAAGTAAGGAATTTATGTATGTATGCATATAAGTATTACACTTACTAAGCATTGTAGCTTACCCCTTTCGTTGTTTATTTTTTAGATTGTGGTACATCGAAGGACAAGGGTAAGAGTTTGTCCTAGCTTGCTTGTGGATTTTTGGAAGGCACTTTTGGTATTTGTCCCGATGGTTATGCTCATTAAGGGGTCATTTTGGTTAAAATGATCTTGGTTAAATTTATGGGTCGTGTTGTTGCAAATAACGATATGTTATGGTTTGTAAGACTTAAACATTGAACGAATGTATTTTGAGTCTCTTTGAAATTGTACTTGGGTTCTTTGAATGTGAAGTAGTGTTTGGGTGCTTGAGTTGGCATGTCACTTAGTCAAAATTTCGAAACTGCGCCACTCAGGTACAGGAGCACCGCTCTTAAAGCAAAAGCGCCGCTCCTGGTCAGCATTTTGTGGTCTTTTGGTCAGTGGGTAGGAGCGCCGCTTTTGGTGACAAAAGCGCCGCTCTTGAGTTACAAAAGCGCCGTACCTAGTTGTGGTGCGCCGCTTCTGTCCCCTAAAAAAATTGTTTTTTAATTAAACGGGTTGAAGTCGTTTCAAGTGGTATCAGAGCATGACCTAAGGGAACTAGGTTGTCTTGGGATGGGAGCCAAGACTTAGGTTGAATGGACGTTTTATGCATGACTTGTCGGGTTACGGGACCACGAGATGGGTGTAGGCACATTAGTGCTTGTGCTTAATTGTTTATGTGTTTTCGGTTAACATCAAGTGAGATGGTCATTGTATCAAGGAGTTTGATAGGTTGTGCAAATGTGTTAATGATTGGCTACCATTAGTACGGTTGCACGTCGTGTCAAATGAATGAAGTACGATGAACGTCGAGCAAGATGGGATTGTTAAGCGCTTGGGCGTGTCTCTTTATCGTATTCATATCTACTTAAATTTATAGAATGAGGACACGTAGTGGAGTGGATCTCGAGGGTCCAAGTCATGGGGGTGATACTGATAATGATGATCTCACGGCCAAAATCGAGGTCGCACTTGAGAGTTATTCGGTGGTGTTCACCGGGAAGGTGAGCGAGATCTTTCGATAAATGGTGGATGAACAAATCACCGTTCTCATAAGTGAAAGGGTGTGTTAGGCGGTGAAAGAAGAATTCGAGAAGATTTTTCCGACACCTCAAATCGAGGGCGGTGTCAATGAGGGGTTCCATAACCATGGAATTCCCGACACCGCTAACGGGAGGGGGTTTAGTTACAAAGATTTGATGCTAACTAAGCCTCTGATTGAAGGGAATCCCGATCCTCTCATAAACACTAGGTGGATATTCGACGTTGAAGGGTGTTTCCGAGTGAGCGAGTGCCTACCCAAAAAGAAGACAAGGCTTGCTACGAGCCTACTAAGGGGTGCGTCCAAAGCTTGGTTGGATGATAAAATTTTAGTGATGGGTGAAGGGCCTTTTATGAGTTTGTCTTGGGATGATTTCCAGACCGAGTTCTTTTTGGAGTCTCGCACTCAAGCCGATCTTACTCGAATTCGGAATGAGTTGTGAAGTTTGAGACAAGGGTCGATGGAACTAAACACTCTAAAGGCGACTTTTCTCGTTAAGGTGCGGTTTTGCCCCGAGTATATCGGGAATGACCGAATGTTGATGGAAGACTTCTATAAGATCTTGAATGATGATGTGCGTAAGAAGATTAGTCTTGGTCACGTTAAGTCTTTTTCCAAGTTATTTAATGTAGCAAAGGGCTTCGAGTCCGATGTTTCGAAAGTGAGTGTTTCTTCTTTTAATAAGAGAAAGTTTGAGGCTAGTAGTGCTCCGGGCAAAAAGGCAAAAAGTGGGGCTGAAAGTGTTGGAAGTGTGAAGAAAGGGGAACCGGGAGGGTACACTCCTACTTGTTTCAATTGTGGCAAAAAGGGACACTATTCTTGTGATCGTACCAACCCTTCTGCTAGTAAGATCACTTGCTTTAATTGCCGAAAAGAGGGTCACCAAAAGCCCGAGTGTCCCGACTTAACGACGGGTGATAAAAGTTATGACAACACTAAGCGGTTAGAAAAGGCGTCGGGGCCTGCGAGGGGCCAAAATTTCTTGATGACTACCGATGATGCCAAGAAGTCCAATGAGGTGGTTTCAGATACTTTCTTGGTTAACTCTAAACCCGCTAAGGTGCTATTTGATAGTGGTGCCGATTTGTCATATGTTTCTTTAAAATATGTGGCCACGTTAAACTGTTCTTATTGTGAACTAAACTCACCGTTACAAGTCGAGATCACCGATGGTAGGTTCTCGGTGGCTAATGGGGTGTATAAAAACTGTGTTATTGATTTTGGAGTCTCGAAGTTTGATATTGACTTAGTTCCTATTACCTTGGGGGAATTTGATGTCGTTGTGGGTATGGATTGGCTCGATCATAACCGAGCTAATCTTGATTGTCATGAGAAATTTGTGTGGGTAAGAACCCCAAGTGGAGGAGAGCTAATCGTGTATGGTGAAGCTTGAAGACGTCCCGTGCCAATTTGTACTTATGCTCGGGCGCGTCGACTCGTCTCTAGTGGAGGTATGGCTTATCTAGCCCATGTGGTTGATACTTGAGATGAGCCACCTTCCATTAAAACTATTCCTGTTGTTAATGAATTTGAGGATGTTTTTCCCGACGACTTACCGGGAGTTCCGCCGGTAAGACAAGTGGAGTTTTGCGTCGATTTGGTTTCGGGGGCGAATCCCATTGCCAAAACTCCCTATCTTTTGGCACCAAATGAGATGTGTGAATTGTTGAATCAAACCCAAGAGTTGTTAGAAAAGGGTTTTATTCGACCGAGTAGCTCGCCGTGGGGTGCTCTGGTCTTGTTTGTGAAAAAGAGGACGGTAGTATGCGTATGTGCATTGATTACCGTAAGCTTAATAAGGTGACGATCAAGAATCCATTTTCGTTGCCTAGGATTGACGATTTGTTCGATCAACTTCAAGGTGTACGTTATTTTTCTAAGATTGACTTGCGATTCGGTTATCATCAAATGCGGATTCGTGAGGAAGATATTGAGAAGACGGCGTTTCGAATGCATTATGGGCATTCTGAGTTTGTTGTGATGCCTTTTGGTCTTACGAATACGCCTGCAGCATTCATGGATCTTATGAACCGAGTGTTCCAACCTATGTTAGACAAGTTGGTAATTGTGTTCATTGACGACATACCCATTTATTCAAAGAGTATGAAGGAACATGGACATCATCTGCATGAGTTGTTGAAGGCGCTGCGTAAGAAGTTGTATGTGAATTCTCTAAGTGTGAATTTTGGTTAAGAGAAGTACAATTCCTCGACCATATTGTGAATTACGAGGGGATAAAGGTGGATCTGGGGAAGATTGAGGAGGTTAAGTGTTGGGAACGGCCAACTACACCTACGAAAATCAGAAGTTTTTTTGGATTGGCTGGTTATTATCATCGGTTTATTCAAGATTTTTCCAAGATTGCTTCATCCTTAACGAAGCTAACTCGAAAGAATGTGAAGTTCGAATGGGGTGATGTGCAGAAAATGCTTTTCAACTATTGAAGAGCAAATTGTGTCAAGCACTAGTGTTAGTGTTACCGGAAGGGGTAGAAGACATGGTGGTGTATTGTGATGCCTCGATTAGTGGGCAGTTGTGTCCTAATGCAAAGGGGTAGAGTGATCGCTTATGCCTCGAGACAACTAAAAGAGCACGAGAAGAACTACCGGACTCATGATCTTGAGTTGGCGGCGGTGGTTCATGCGTTGAAAATTTGGCACCATTATCTTTAAGGTGTTAAGTGTACGGTTGATGTGTGAGAGGTGTAGTACGAAATAGATTATATTTTACTACGAAATACTAATAAATACGATACAATTTTACACAAGTTATTTATTTATTTATTGAATGGATATACCTAAACCTTGCTACAACACTTATAGGCAGTGTACCTAATCGTAGAGTAGTGTAGTTTTTAGTAAGTCCGGTTCGTTCCACAGGGAGCTAGCTGAGTTTAACGCTATATATATTTTAAACTATATTTATATAAATATATATATGTATAAGTAGTATTATTATTATTATAAAAGGGGGGTTTTACCGTTTAGTGACCGGTTTGTCGATTTTATGTTTTAAGTCACAATTAAAACCTAATGTAAAATATTAAATATAAATACAACTTAATTTAAAGCGTAGAGTAAATGACGATAAATAAAAGTGCGATAACTAAAAGTACGAAAATTAAAAGTGCAATAAAATAAAAGTACGATAAATAAAATGACAATAAATAAAAGTGCGATGAGATATAAAATAAAGGAATTATGCTTATTTAAACTTCCGTAATCATGATGTTTAACGTGTTGATTTTAATTTATTACCATGGGTTAATTGTCCTTTGTCCTGGATTATTCGATATGTCCATCTGGTTTTGTCCATAATAGTCCATCGGTCATAATTATAAAGTGTGAGAGTCTTCGCCAAATTAACCTTATACCCGAAGTCAAATATTCCAACTAATTGGGGATTCAAACTGTAACAAGGTCTTAATACTTTTATTTAGTGAATACACCAGGTTATCGACTGCGTGTAATCTAAGGTTTTAATACTTTGTTAACAATTACACCAATTACCCTTGAATGTAATCCACCCCTATTTTAATGAGTCCAGTGACTATTAATTCATCCCCTTGTCCGGTCAAATGAATAATTATTAGTATTTATAGATATCCCGCCCACCGTACCCAGTCAAGTGTGTGTGGTTAAATATAAATACGTCAAATTATAAATCTCTATATTAAATCAATGAGATATCATTTAATTAATATAAAGCCCATTAATAGCCCATAGTCTAATTTACACAAGTGTCGGTCTTTTGTCCTAACCCCAATTATGGTCCAAAGCCCAATAACCCAATCTTAATATTTAGTCCAACATCACGATTACTTCGGCTTAAATAAACATAATACTCCCTCCATCCCATATTAATAGTCCAGTATTCCATTTTGGGATGTCCCAAATTAATAGTCCACTTTCATAAATAGAAAAGAATAAGAAGCTTAAGTTCTATTATGCCCTTAATGTATATGGATAGGATTAAAGGAAAAGAAAAGGTAAGGGTAAAACTGGAAAGTAAATAGAAAGTACAATACTTTTATGACAATTCCTCAAACTGTGTGTTTTTTGTCTGTGGACTATTAATATGGGACGGAGGGAGTAATAATTTACCTACGAGACATTAATTTAAAAAGGTTGAACATAACTTACAATGAGTATTAATCGCATAGTGTTACAAGGACAGAATTTCGACTTACAAACTTAAAACATTCGCCACTATAACCTTATTATTATTAACTTAATATTAAAATTATAATTATAAAATAATTATAAATATATATTGAGAGATAGAGAGTAATTGACAAATATGGTGTACTCAAACTCGGCAGAAAACGTTCCAATTTATAGGACTTGGGCAGCTACAGGGCTCCATGCGATCGCATGGAATTTGTGCTTCCAGGCCATGCGATCGCATGGCCCGCTGGATTCAGATATTTTCCTTTCAAAACGTGGGCTGCTCGATTAAATTAATATATAATATAATATATATAAATATATATAATTATATATATATATATATATATATATATATATATATATATATATATATATATATATATATATATATATATATATATATATATATTATATTATATTATATTATATTCTTATTCATAGTTGACTTGTAATTTTAGACCCGTTGCGTCGCGCGTTGATAGTCGGTTCTGGATTTTCGAACGTCCTTTCGTACGATTTAATATCTTGTACTTTGCATTTCGTGGCTCGTACTCTTGTAACTGTTAGACGTTTCTCAGTAATAATTTGAACCACTTAGGTTGTACTTTGTACTTTTTAGCTTTTTGGTCGTTTGCGTCTTCAAATCGTCGAATCTGTCTTTTGTCTTCACCTTTTATTATTTAAACGAATATCACCTGTAAATAGAACAATTGCAACTAAAAGCTTGTCTTTCTTGAAGGAAAATGCTATGAAATATATGTTCATTTATAGTATTATCAACGATGTATTCGGATCATAAGAATCTAAAGTATTTCTTTGATCAACGCGATTTAAACAACCGTCAGCGACGATGGTTGGATTTATTGAAGGATTATGATCTCGAGATACTTTACCACTCGGGTAAAGCTAATGTGGTCGCGGATGTGTTATGTCGGATGAATCAACTTCCGAGTTTGCAAGTAAAATCGTTGCGAACAATCCTTTCAAATGATTTTCTCGAAAAACTCGGTGAGATTCAAATTGAGGCGTTTGTTAATCATAAGCGTGATGAATGAATCCAAGGACAAACGGAGTTGATTATCCTAGGGACGCATGGGTTGTTGTGTTTTCAAGGTCAGGTGTGGGTGCTAAAATTGGGTGGTCACCGTGCGGTACTACTCAACGAGGCATACAAATCGAAGTATTCTATTCATCTTGGTGGTACAAAGATGTATCTTGACTTGAAGAAAGAGTATTGGTGGCCTGTTATGAAGCGTGATGTGGTTAATTGTGTTGAGCAATGTGTTACTTGCTTGCAAGTTAAGGTCGAGCATCGAAAGCCTTATGGTATGGTGCAACCATTAGAGATCCCGAAGTGGAAGTGGGAGCATCTTACCATGGATTTTATCATTAAGTTGCCAAAAATGGCGAGAACCCAATATGATACAATTTGGGTAATCGTTGATCGGTTGACGAAAAGTGCCTTGTTTCTTCCCATACACGAGACGATTTTGTCGGAGATGTTGGCAAGGTTATTCATTAAATAGGTGATTTCGAGACATGGAGTACCGGTGTCTATTGTTTCGGATCGAGATACGCGTTTTACTTCTCGATTTTGGGGTAAGTTTCATACCGAAATGGGTACTCAAGTGAAGTTGAGCACCACTTTTAATCCTCAAACGGACGGTCAAATCGAAAGGACCATCCAAACCTTCGAGGATATGCTTCGAGTGTGTGTGATCGACTTTGGTGGAAGTTGGGATGAGCATTTTCCATTGGTAGAATTCTCGTACAACAATAGCTACCATGCTAGTATTGGAATGCCACCGTATGAGATGCTTTATGGGCGACGATGCCGAACCCCAATTTGTTGGGGCGAGGTGGGTCAAAATGAAGTTGGTGGTATCGAAGTGGTTCTCGAGACTAACCAAAAGATTGATGTGATTTGTGCTCGCCTCAAAGCAGCACAAGATCGACAAAAGTCATATGCGGATAAGCATAGGCGACCGATTGAATTTAATGAAGGTGATATGGTGATGCTTAAGGTGTCACCAAGGAAGGGTGTAATTTGGTTCCGAAAGCGGGGAAAACTTGCTCCTCGATTTATTGGACCTTTTAAAGTGTTGGCACGAGTTGGTGAAGTTGCTTATCACTTGGAGTTACCCGAAGAGCTTGCGGGAATCCATAACACATTCCATGTTTCCTATCTTCGCAAGTGTCTTGCGGATGACTCGATGTGGGTACCGTTGAACGAGATTACTCTAAACAATAAACTAGAGTATGTGGAAGAGCCGTTTGCTATTCTTGATGAAAAGGTTAAAGAGATTCAGAATAAGAGAATTCGGAATTACAAGGTGCAATGGCGTCACCAAAAGGGGTCCGAATGTACTTGGGAGTCTGAGGATTTTGTGATGGAGTTTTTACCTTCTTTACATGCGGCTTGGATTGCGGGGACGTGATCCATTTCAAGTGGGGGAGACATGTAACGATCCAAAACTTCAAGAAAAGGCACTAGGAGCACCGCTCCTAGGATCAGGAGCGCCGCTCCTGGATGGAAAAAATTGGGTCTTTAGTTTAATTGATAAATAAAAGGAGAGGGGCTTTTTGGTAAATTGTGATGTCAGTTTTAGAGACTAAATGAACAGAGGATACCCCCAACCACTCATTCTTCATCTTCCTAAACACACACAAACTAGAGTGAGAAAGTTCTAGTGAGAGAGAGCTTGATTTGGAAGGGAAGAAGGTGGAATCTTACCAAAGTGCAAGTATTAATCTTGTTCATCTTACTTCTAGCTACGAGGTGATACTAGTGGTGAGTCCTAACTCCGATTTTCCTTCAATTGGAGGTTAGGGTTTGGAATTGCATGTTATTGATTTAACTCATCTAGCTTATAAATGGGTGTTTGAAGCTAGTATGGGTGTTGATTGACCCTTATTGGTGGGATTTGGGTTGGAAAACTAGTTGGTCATGTGTAGACTTGCAATTTGGGCATAATCACAAGTATTAGTGATTTTGTTGGTGAATGGAACCCAAATTGGGTGTCTTGGTAGTTGATTTTGGGTGTAAACCCTAATTGAGTCAAAATGGATCAATTGGTCAATTTGGGTCATGAAGTGCTTCTAGCCCTTGACTATAAGATGTATTGGGTTGAGTTTGGGACCAAATCACTAGTTTAAGTGATTTGGGGGTATTTGGGTCTTGTTTGACCTAGTTGGTGTTTTAGGTGCAATTTGGGTCGAAGTTTCACTTGTGGGTTTTGGGTCAAGCTACTAGTGTTCATATCTTGATTTGGTGAATTATGCTAGGTGACTCGCTTTTGGAGCAATCTTGAGGTCCTAGCTTGGTTGTTGACTCATCTAGTGGTTTAAGGTGAGTGAAGTATTTATATGCGTGTATATATAGATTGATTGCTTGTATTGTGCGTGGCGAGTGATACAGATTGTAAGGTTCACTCTTCGTTGCCATTTAGTGCAAGGTGGCGAGTGTTACCCATGAGGTCTCACTCTTCGCGACCACGTTTGTGAATGTGATTGTGGCGAGTGTTATTCAGTCTTCGGTGGCCACATATTGTTTAAGGATGTGGTGAGTGTCACTCAACGAATACACTCTTTGGTGACCACGTTCGTGTGTACTTGGCGGTGCCATTCGAGAGGTACCTTCGCGGCCACATGCACTTGTTTGGTAGTATTATTTCATTTGATGACTAGCACTATTTGCATGGTTAACCATATTGTTATGTTGTAGCGTAATGAGTTGTTTGGATTTTATATTGCTTGTGATGCTAGCTTGTATGCGAAAATTTGTGTAAACGGTACAAGTAAGGAATTTATGTATGTATGCATATAAGTATTGCACTCACTAAGCAATGTAGCTTACTCCTTTCGTTGTTTATTTTTTTTGGATTGTGGTACATCGAAGGACAAGGGTAAGAGTTTAGCCTAGCTTGCTGGTGGCGGATTTTTGGAAGGCAGTTTTGGTATTGGTCCCGATGGTCATGCTCATTTAGGGGTCATTTTGGTTAAAACGATCTTGGTTAGATTTATGGGTCTTGTTGTTGCAAATAATGATATGTTGTGGTTTGTAAGACTTAAACATGGAACGAATGTATTTTAAGTCTCTTTGAAATTGTACTTGGGTTCTTTGAATGCGAAGTTGTGTTTGGGTGCTTGATTTGGCATGTCACTTACTCAAAATTTCGAAACTGCACCACCCAGGTACAGGAGCGCTGCTCTTAAAGCAAAAAAGCTGCTCCTGGTCAACATTTTGTGGTCTTTTGGTCAGTGGGTAGGAGCACCGCTTTTGGTGACAAAAGAGCCGCTCTTGAGTTACAAAAGCGCCGCACCTAGTTGTGGTGTGCCGCTTCTGTCCCCTAAAAAATTGGTTTTTAATTAAACGGGTTGAAGTCTTTTCAGGTAATGTCGTGTAATCTTATTCTAAGGTAATCTAGGTTAATCTAAGGTAATGTAATCTAAATTATTTAATTACTGCTAGGGGTAGTTATTCTAAGGATATTTTTGGTTCTTTCTGATGTTTCCCTGGTACTTTGATAATAGAGTTTCGTACAAACTATTCAACAAACTAAGTGGCCAGATCCACTACAGAGAGGCAGGACCTATTTGGTTCCAATAAATTGGAGACTGTTCGAAAAATCTAACTACCAAGTCCGTGTATATTTGTCTTTCTTAGACACCACCAAAAGCTTGTAAATAAGTTTGATTGAAACCGTATTGTCTAATACCAGTCCTCGGCAGCGGCGCAAAAAACTACGTCTCCTACTGCTATGACCAAAACGGACGGTTTATTTTAGTGCAGTGTCATCAGGCCGCAACCGTCTATCAAGGGTATTTGTAAGAGGACAATATTTTAAATTTATAATATACAACAACAGCAAAACCCAATACCACATAAGTGGTGTATGAGAGAGTTGAGATGTAGACAATCCTTCCCTAATTCGAGAATAAAGACAAGTTATTTCTCCACCGAAAGTGAAGACACTCTCAAAGTAGAGAAAGTCATCCCTCTCTATTCGACGGATAGAGACATTGCTTCCGAGTGGACCTTCGGACAATAAGTAGGAAAAATTTTTTAAGAAAAAAATAAAATAAAATTGAGACGCCATGAAAATGGCAAAATCAAAATTCTATGGGTTTTAAGTCCTGCCTGAAATTTAATTTAGGCTCTAAGAGTCTGTCAAGTCGCCAATAAATTGATGCTTGCTGTCGACATAATAACTAGAGTTGTATTTAAATTTATAATATGTGGGGCCTAAATTTACCACTCCTTCCTATTGGTGAGTAAGGGAAGTATGGCCTAGGGTCGTTCGTTTAAGATGACAACAGAATCGAGCCTTATTCGCAGAATTATCTTAATAACTAATTAGATAGAGGAGTAGGTTTTGGGTTAACTTTTGGATTTTCTAAGATATAAGGTAGATAAATAAAGAAAGTAAATACGCTAAAATTTGTAATTCATATAAGGTTAAAATAAGTGCGTGTTATGACATCATCAGTTAGTTGGTTGAGATTGTGAATTATTGGCTCATGAATAGGTAGTGGCCTTGTATGCGTTATGTTGTACCTAGACGTCCCCATCACGTTAATGATATATCACCACGTAATTACGTTAGGTTTGTTTAATCTGAATAGACATGAATGCCCTCAACCCCGACGTCCATCAAACCCAAGTACGTGTAGGCATGGGCAGCTCATCAATAAGAGCGCTCGGAAAAGGCGACATATTAACATTCCACAACGTCTAAACTTTCTTATGCAGAAAGAAAGACAAGGTATTCCTATTTCGAGAGAGACGATGTGTTTTGATGTTTTCGTTAACGATTGGTTAATACAAGGCAGATAGGCCCTTAAAAGAGTTTAACCATAAAGAACACCAAGGCCAAGATATTGAGTAGCTTCCATGAACACGTTCGGTTATCCTGACGATCAATTTTTCTATGGCTTTAAAACAAACAGTTCCGTAATTAACTAATAATCCCTTAAGTGGGGTAAAATTGCTTGAGATCAAATTATCGTGCATTGTACTGGTCAACACTATATTGTTTCCATGGCCTTATGTAGAAGAGATAGAGCTTACAAAAACTGTTGTGCTTCAGCATGCATGTACTAAGTTTATATGCTTAGTGACTACACCAACATGGTTCAGTACTGACAAATGTACTACTAGTCTAATTAGAGATTCCACTACAAAAGGAACCTCTGCCGGATTCCATAGCATAGGTTGAAATACTACAACCGGTGTACGTATTTCAAACTTGCTTTGTATCCGACAAACTTCTCTTACCAACGGGTGACACATATAGTGTACTCTGAATCGGGGTTCGCGACTTCCCAATAACATAGCCAATAACTACGTTCTATTAGTTAGAAAAATGATTGAGTTCAAAATATAATCGAAAAGCATCTCAACAACATACACAATTCACAATATTATTTCAGCAGCGTAACTGACTACGTCACAACATACACTAAAGATAACTACTCTCTAATCATGGTAACAATATCATAAATCATGATAATAGAAGACCTTATATAAATATAAAGGATAGAAGTACCATTAGATTATTCGAGTTCTGAAAGTACAAAAGTGACAACTTCAGACTCCAGGCTGGCAGGCCGTGTGCTAAACCCGTATAAACCGGCCATGTGCATTGGCAAGCCGGATGGCCAAGTCGTGTGGCCTAAATCTTGGCAGGCCGTATGACTAGGCCGTGTGCTAAGGCCGTATGACTTACCTTGATTTGCTTGTTTCTGGGATCGTAACTTGGTTTCCAAGGTCGTAATTTGACTTTCACCGTTTTAGCTCTAGATTCTTCGTTTTAAGTACGTTTTCTTCGATTCTTCTTGCATTGTCTTTGTTATCACTTAATCTATTATATAAAGCAAACAAAAGCTTATTTATTCGATAAAGTTAATTACTTTATTGATTTAGGGCTTAATATCCGGGGTAAAATGCGACTTTTTGGTTGATTTGATTTGTCGACAAATATTATCTTCATAAATTAAATCTCTTTTAATCAAAGATCGTTGTTTTTATTTTAATAATTGAGACGTCGTGAACATCGATATAAGGTAATTAGCTATGTCAAACATATGGTTGAATACAACGCTATGTGAACTTTAAGGTATCTATAAATGTCGTAGTTTCGGAGGCACGCTGGTTGTAGTAAGTACCAATAGATCATAATAGAATTTACATAAATAAACATCATGAAGTATATATAATGAGAATACTTTTTACTCACATGTTAATTAAAATAAAACCTCGAGGAACAAGTAGAGTGCATTATACCATCGATCAATTTTATAAAACATTGTCTTAAAGTTAGGTTTAGGGATAGACTTAGGTATCGTACCTAGGCCTAGTTTTAGAGTATCTTAGATTCGATATAATAAAAAAAATTACCTAATTGTAACCGAGTCTTTCCAAAACCAGTTTTTCAAACGAAGATGAAAGTATTGTGGAAGTAACAACCACCTTAGTACCCACTAAGTGATACTTTAGTATCCAGTACCTTTCCCGCTTAGGTTTCTAGAAAGAACTCTACATAGGAAAGCATGTCTCATTATCACGCTTTAGCTAAGTATTATATTGGGTTACCTCTTTTAGTGTCAAGAATGGTTGGACTTATATAGGCTGGTAACCCATTTCGATAGCTCGACGGGACTGTTACCTGACTAGCATGTTTCTAAAAAATTGAATAAGAGCCATTTTTATCCATACCTTATGGTCTTGGGTAGACATCGAGGGTAAGATACCAGACCATCCAATCATAATCCCCAAACCTAAATCGCCAGTGACATACTAAGAAATTGGTAGGGGTTTAAGGTCAAACACCGCATGTGCCAATCACTAATACTTAGTTAACAACAAGCATCTCAACACTAATCATCCTATAACTAATGGCTAATGAAATCGTAAAAAGCAAAATTTATTTAATATGAATTTACATCTGTTTATCTACTCAATTTTAATTCATGTCCTTTATTATTACAACTAAAAAAAAACCAAATCACTCTGTTTAAACCCACTAAGACAGAAACCTGATTGTGAGGAGATACTTACTTCCTACTGCATTGTTCCCTTTAAACGAATGATCGTATTTCATATCTCCACTACTATCCTTTATGGATTAGGAGTGAAAGTTAGATTTAGGCCATAGTCTTAGAAATTATTAAATTGTTGTCGGATACTCCTTAGATTATTTTACGCCTAACGACACGTAAAAACTTGACTAATCTGAGTGTATCAATCTATGTCTTCCAAAAGCTAATACGTTTGATTTGGTTTTTCGTACATAAACACTCCTCTCTTTGAGGAGTCCAAAACACCCCAAGTATGCTCATCAACACTTCTATAGAAAATTTAAGCAATAAGACCAATATCCAACCCATGTTGCAGACACTTAGGCAACATTCTCTTCAATGTTTCTCATGCCTCATAATGTGTCTCATCATGTTTTGGGCAAAGGAGTTGATTTACGCTTTTAACTTTTTAACCTTGACGGGCGGGAAATACCGAGTCATGAACTTGTCGCGAAGTTGGGCGATATTTGTGATGGAACTTGATGATTGAGATTTTAACCATGCCCCCACATCCCTCGTTAAAGAATAAGGGAAACTTATCAATTTAAATGCATCGGCACTCACATCCTGTTTCTTGTATTGATCACATAACTATTCAAATTGTTCAATATGTTCAATCGGGTTGCTGCTGGTTTTCCTGTCGAACTAATTCTCTCCCCGTAAGTGGATGAGCTCAGGCTTAACCTCAAAAGATGTTGCAGCGATGTCCGATTTTTGAATAGGTGGTGGTAGAACTGGCGGTGCTATTTGCCGAGCATTCCACATTTGTTCATAATTGGGATCTGGCATGACTTGTTCCTCAACAACAGTCTAAGAATTAGTAGAATTCAATGATGATGTCTCCAAACCCTCAATAAGAGACAACTCTTTTTCAATTTCAAATGTTCGTGATATCTCTCAAGCTCAAGATATGGATTGACTAACTCTGATTTGTCATAGCGCAGTTTCATGCACTTCCACCTAACCTGCTATCACAACACAACAAACAAACGCGTCTCCGCAAACAAACAAAATAAAAAACTAGAAAGTAACTTATGAAGGAATGAAATTCCCACAAAAAGATCCAACAAATAAAAGCCTTAAAAATCCTAAACAAACACCGCTCCCCGGCAACGGCGCACCTAAATTTAATGAACCAAACTAAATGATTTTATCACGCAAATCAGGAAACTAGTCCTGGTCAATGCAATAAAGTATCTAGTAAGTACAAGTTCATCCACAGGGAGCAAAGTATTCAGAATTAAATAAACGATTACTTATCGTAAAGAAAAGGTTGTAAAAGTTAGATTTGTATTTAAACTAAAGTGGTGAAATAATATAAGCGAATAAATAGGTTTCGAGAGCGGGGTCAAGTCAGATGATTCACATTTAATGCAGATTTTTCTTTATGATTAAAACTAATTACTAGTCTGATAAATGTATAATTCAATCAATTAAACTCGACCAGCTCACATTAACCTCATTCAAACGATCAAACTATATTGTGATTAAACTGTCAAGATTCAATCTGGATTAAACTCACGTAGAATCCTAATTACAAAGATCATTCAATGCAAATACATGACTGTTGATAACGCTTAAATTTTACATATTTTTATAATTATTTAAATCGTTATCTTGGTATTTTTTTCCATCATTTTTAATTTTTTCCTTATCAAGTTCTTATTTATTCTCGTAAAAAGGTATTTTTATGTTTTGATTTAGTAAATGTGTTAAAACATGATAAAAAAGAAGAAATCTCAAAATTTGAAAGGAAAGTTGTCGGCTATAAAGGAGAGAACCATCAACTATGGTGTGCAAACTCAAGAATGTTCCAGAATACGAAGTGACTTGAAGATCAAGAAAATGTTGTTAAAAGCAGCTGGCTATTATCTAACAAAGTCGATGGTTATGGTGTCTAATTCCGTATGCTTGCAGCCAAAGTAATTGAAAATAAGGAAATAGAAATCCAAGTCTGGTACAAAGTACAAAGAACCATTGGCCATGTCTTTAAAATCCGACGACTATTGAGCTAATTATTGAAAACCGTGGGCTTCAAGTTAATTGGTGATCAATAAACGCAATCTGGATAGTTACATATTACAAGAGCTGCCAGATATATCTATTAAAACCGCCAGATATGATGCCGACCAACCTCAGCTATAAATAGATGCAAATTTTCCAGTTTTCATATACATTGTTAGTTTTGTAATTTTAGATTTACGAATTCAATTACGAATTTTTAAGTTTTCAATATCAAAGTTTAGTTTATTTTGCTTTTTAATTAAAGAATGCATTCAAGTTTGTAATTTCTTTATTGCTTTAAGGTACACTTCTTATTTATTTTAATTGCATCTCTTTAATTACGTTTAGTTTTAATTGCATGTGTTTATTTTCATCTCCAACTATGAGCTAAACGTTCATAGTGTTTATTTGGATTAAAAGAGGAATCTGAGATTATTTGTATGAAGTCGCCGGCCATGGAGCCGCAGCCGTCAGCTACACTCCTAGTAGCAGACGGCTATAATGTCGAAAACACAGTTTCTGGTCTTGACTAGAGCAGTGTAATTTAGGTTTCTGTGATTTTATGCATATGTTTATTGTTTTTGTAATTTGAACTTGTGTTTGAATGCTTAATGTAAAGAGTGGACATAAATCTTAGGTTAACATATCATTAATTCTAAGTTATCTTTTTGCTTGATTTGATCACCTAGAAGATTAGCCATATTGAATAGGTATTTGAGTTGGTTTTTGCATGTAATCTAGTCACGAATTATTAGGAGTAATTTATGGGAAAATATTAATTACACATATATAGTGAAGATTGATTTTTTGGGCTTAATCAAAGAACCCTAGTTTTCTTAAATTGTAAGTTGATTGCATGAGAATCTAGCTAGGTTAAATCTTAGCACATCACTAAGTTTGATTTAATCAAGGTTTATTAGTTTATTATGCAGATAAATAAATTCTTTAAAATCAGGATGTTAGCTTTGTATGCCCACTTAGCTAATATGATTAGCTCATCACAATTAAACCAGATTAAGTCCTAATAATTGTTTCTTGCATGATAATTAATTTTATTATTTTAATAGGAATAACAATCAGTCTATAATTATTATTTTATTAATTATCAATATAAGTTATGAACCTATACAAAAGCCAAATAATCTCTAATGACTTGAAAGATCCAAATAAACACTTCTATAATTATTATTTGAATTAAAATAATTAAATCGTGAGATAGTATTATAAAAAACCTCTATCTAAAAAATTATACCTTATTATTTCATTCATAATTGATAATAATATAAAATAATTAAATATAATATAATATATAACAATCTTAATTCTTTCATAATAGTTAAGAATAATAAAAACATACAACTTTTATAAGCTTCCGCGACTCTTGAGACGATACATAACTTACTATTTACTATATTACACTGATCGAGATTGTTGTGTGTAATGTGCTAAAAGTAATAAGTAAATTAGAAAATATAAATTTAAATGTTGAAACCAATTAAGTACTAGTACACACTTTTATACACATCCAATGTGTTGTTAAATTATTATTTGATTACCACTTACACACAAATGCAAGTGTCTATACCACTAAGTGTTAGAGAAACAACAACAATACCCAATCTCGCACATGCGAGGTATGAAGGAGGTGAGATGTAGACAATCCTTCCTCTACCCTAGAATAGAAGGGAAGTCATTTCTCTACCCACGAGTTGAGATTATAATTCTTTGCCCATAAGAAGAGAAAGTCATCCGACTCTCTACTCTGGGGTAGAGAGATTGTTTCCGTGAGGACCTCCGGCCCAAAATAATAATAATAATAATAATAATAATAATAATAATAATAATAATAATAATAATAATAATAATAATAATAATAATAATAATAATAATAATAATAATAATAATAATAAATACACAAAAGATGCCATGGAAATGGTAGAATCAAATTTCCATGGGCTTTAAAGCCAGCCTGAAAATTCAATTTAGGCTCTAAGTGGTAGTCAAGTCGCCACTATATTGACGCTTGTTGTTGCCTCAATTAAAGAGTCAACACTAAGTGTTAGAGCATGAACTATTAATCACCAATTAACTCACATCATTTAGTCAATAACTCATGTAATTAAATTTAAGTAACTAACAATCACAAAAATGGTTCTTATAATCAAACTCAATCAATAATAATCATTTAAACCAAATAATCCATAGAGTAAGAACAGTCCAACTATAAATGTATCACATATGAGTAAACATTAAATGGTATTAGTCGGTTGAAGTTACCGAAAAAGCCTGCAGGAAATTCCATCACCGTGTGCGTGGTGCGGATGCCCCAACTGGGTTGTCGCTTTGCTGTAGAACTCCAATTCATGAGCTGGAGTACGCCAAGGAATCGTGAAAGATTGTTGTTTGGGTAGAACGTTGCGTGATAAAGAAATGAGACCGATAGGATGCAGTGGTGGCATCGATGGGTCCATAGTTATGTGAGAACTCGAAAAGTCGAGGAAGGCGTATTTTCCTTGTTCGCGATGAGGTTAAGATCGCGAGGACATGATCCAATTTAAGTAGGGAAGAGTTGTAAGACCCTGACTACGTTCAACAAGAAAAGCGCTCCGCGCATTGGGCGATGCGCCGCACATATGGAGCTGGCAGAATAAGGTCGCTATTTTGGTGTTTTAATGAGGGCATTTAGGTCTTTTCACTCGGGTCTCGGATTTTAAGCCACAAAACTGATCCATTACTTATCCTTATCCTTATTCCACCATTTTCACACACTTCCATATACATACATATATATATATATATATATATATATATATATATATATATATATATATATATATATATATATATATATATATATATATATATATATATATATATATATATATATATATATATATATATATATATATATATAGAGAGAGAGAGAGAGAGAGAGAGAGAGAGAGAGAGAGAGAGAGGAAGAGCTTGGAGAGAGAAAGCTTGATTTGGAGAAGAAGAAGTTGGATTTTCGACAAATCCAAGTGTTAAAGTTGTTCATCTCATTCTTGGCTACATTTTGGTAGTGCTGGTAAGTTCTAACTTCGAATTTCATTTGTAGATTTGATTTTCAAGTTAGGGTTTGAACTTGCATATTTTTGAGAAAACCCATCTAGCCCACAAATGAGTTTTTGAAGCTAGTTGTGGATATTGTTGATCCTTGTTGGTAGGTTTTGGGTTGGAAGACAAATTGGTCATGTTGGGGCTTGTAATTTGGGTGTAATCACTATGATTAGTGATTATGTTGAGGTTGGAACCCAAATGGGTGTTTTTGGAAGTTTAATGTTGAAATGGGTCAAATTTAGGGTTTGTGTGTTGTTTTGGGGAAGACAAGTATTTAATACTTGTATTTTGGGTTAATTGGCGTTATAGGACCATTTTCACTAGCTTTAAGTGATTATAGGTTAGTTTGGGCTTTGGTTGTGCTTGGAAGTACAATTGGGTCAAAATTGCACTAAGTGTCAATTGGGGTTGGTTTAAAATTCACTCTAATTGTGTTGTTTGTTATGTGATAAATGGAATAGGTACATTCCATTGACGAATTGCGGATTAATGGTTACATTTATCAAGGCGACAAGGTGAGTGTAAATATATTATATGCGTATGTATGCAAAGGATGGGTGCGGGTGGGGTAGAGTGATCCTTGTGCGTTTGTTCTCAGTTTACATATGTGTGGGATGATGGAACTCGTGAGTTCGGGTCCACTTGGCACGTTTGTGTATTTTGAGTTACCACCCTTGGGGTAGTGAATCTCGTGAGATTCGGATCCACATTGACAAGTAGGTCAACCCCGTTGTTGTTGTTGAGGTGATCTAGGTAGTGATTCTCGTGTAGTTCAGCATCACTAGTGAATCTCGTGTATTCGGATTCACAATGTCGCGTATAGTTAGGACGTTCCCATTGTTGTTGTTGCGGCCTAAGGTAGTGATTCTCGTGTAGTTTGGCTTCACTAGTGAATCTCGTATAGTTCGGATTCACAATGTCTCGTGTAGTTCAGACATCCCTATTGTCGTGTGGTTTGAGGTAGTGTATCACGTAAGTTTTCGGATACACTAGGACGCGTGAGTTTTCGACAAAACTCACGTGCTTGAGGTTAAGGGGTTAACCTTGGGATTTTTGGGTAGACGTATATATATGTATATATATTGTGTGTTGTAGCTAATCCTGCGGATTTGACAAGGTGGTATGTAATGTATAGCTTGCTTACTTTACGTCGATGCGGTATATGTTTAATACTTGCTATATTGGTGATACGTATTCATTTTATGCATATGTATGCATATAGTATGTTTATCCTCACTAAGCTTTATAGCTTACCCTCTTGTTGTTTACATTTTTATAGATTCACGTGAAAGAGGTGGCAAGGGTAAGTACGAGAATTAGAGGACTAACACGTGTTGCTTTAGAAGACTTTGCTTTTGGATTAATCGTAGGATTGGGTAGTGCAATCCCAATCGCAATGCTCGGTCTTTTGTTGTATTTAAACGAAGTGGGTCAAAATTGTCACGTCCTTGTATCTATGGGTCGTTGTAGTCCCGAGAGTCGTAATACTCCTTTCATCATTTAAAACCCTTTTGCATATTATTGGGAAATAGTTAAACTTCGTTTGGGTGAAATTTGGTTTGTCTTGTGTTAAAAATGACTGACCATGTTTCCAGCTATAAACCGCGCCACGCGGAGCATTGCGCGCCGTGCACATGCTAAATCACATGTGGTCAGGCCCGATTACTTTTTCTGAAACGGTTTTATGAAGTAATGCGCGCTGCGCATCCAATTGCGCATCGCGCAAATGGTCAGGTGCTAAATTATGGTTGTTTATATAAAAAAAGGAAGCGTGTTTTCTCGTAAGAGTTTTTGGGTCGTTACAAGTGGTATAAGAGCATGGTCTAAGGGATTTAGGCGACTTGAGATAGGTGCCTAGACTTAGACTTTTGTATGTGCATATTTGTTGCGGGACGTGTAGGAGTACGGGTCAGAACGGGGATTTAGCTAGTGCCTTAGCGTGTAGGTGAACTAACTAGGATTGTGGCTTGAATCGTGATATTATTCTTGTGTGTGCTTATATGTTGTTGATTTGTGTTTGTGTTTGCGTTTGCGTATATCATCGAGCGAGATAGTCGTTGTACTAATGAGTTGAGGCGACATGTTCGCGTAATAATGACTAGCTACCATTGTTACGAGTGCAAATCGTGTCTAACAAGTGAAGTACGATGCGTGTTGAGCAAGGTGGGGCGGTGTTGTGTGCATGCTTGTTTTGAGATTCGTTGTTTAATCGTTTTGCGTTCTTTAAAATGGAGACGAGAAGCGGGACTTCAGGCGGGTAGCAAGGTGGTGATGATGAGTTGACGGCTAAGATTGGGACCGCTTTGGAGAACTATTCGTCAATTTTTACCGGGAAGTTTAAAGAAGTCTTTCAAGGGGTGATTGAAGGACGAGTAACCGAACTTTTTAAGGAACAAATGGGTTTGATTATTCAAGCAGAGTTTGAGAAGAGGTTTCCTAAACATCAAGTTGAAGGCAGTGGAGGGGATGTCCCTCTTAATCATGGGATTCGTGGTAATATAGTCAGATGGGAGTTTACTTATAAGAACTTCATGATGACTAAACCTCCTTTGTATGTTGGAGATCCTGATCCTTTGATAAGCACCGGTTGGATCTCGGATGTCGAAGGGTGTTTTTGTACGAGTGAATGCCCTCCCGATAATAAGACGAGACTCGCTACTAGTTTGCTACGAGGTAATGCGAAGAATTGGTTGGTTGGTAAGATCGATATCATTGGTGAGGAACCATTTATGGGGTTATCGTGGGACGATTTTAAGAAGGAATTCATTGAGGAGTTCCGAACGCAAGCCGATTTGACGCGGATGCGTGATGAGTTGTGAAGTTTGCGACAAGGGTTTATGGACCTAAATACTCCCAGTGCTACCTTTTTGGTGAAGGCCCGATTTTGTCCCGAACATACGAGGAACGATAGGTTGTTGATGGAGCATTTTCTTAATACTTTGAATGATGATTTGCGTGGGAAAATTAGCATTGGGCAAGTGGACTCTTTTTCTAAGCTATTTGTTGTGGCTAAGGGTTTTGAATCGTATGCTCCAACTATGGTTGTTGGTACTTTGGGCGAGAGAAGGGTTAAATCGTTTGGTGCTCTGAACAAGAAAGCTAAAAGTCCATTTGAGAGCACGGGTAGCGCGGGGAAATAAGTGTCGGGCGCTAGTGCGTCTAGGTGTTTCAATTGTGTCGAAAGAGGTCACAAGTTTTGGGAGTGCTCGGTATCGAGAAGTAGTGGCGTTGTATGTTTCAATTACAGTGAAGAAGGGCATCGCAAGGCAGAGTGTCCTGAGTTAGCGGTGGCGGGCGTCGCGAGAAGATATTTAGGTACTTTTAATGTGGTATTTGTATGTTGTTTGTTTGTAATGACATACAATGTATATGTAAGCCTTATTTAAACTTTACTCTCCGTTGGAGATAATTTGTAGCTAGCGGTCGGTTTACGTTTGTGATTTTGAGTGCACTCGTTAGAGTGTGTGGTTAATGTGTTGTGCCTTGACTCTATTGTTTGAGTCTTTTGTGCTTAGGCATTTGGAGGTATCTGGGTCGTTAAGGTCGCTTGAGTGAGACCCGTAGGACATTGGATGTGATAGTACCCTAGTGAGTAGAATGATTATGTGTATATGTATAAGGATTTATTGTTTGCGGTGGTACGGTTAGTGATACCCGCAAGGATTCACTATGGTGTATACAGGGTGCGATGTTACACTTTTCGTTGAGTAATCGAGGCCGAAAGACCATGGATACGATGTGGGTTTAAGGTTGAGTGTTCGATACCACATCATGTTGGCATGTGATATGGGTGTAAGTTCGGGCGCTCGATACCATAACATCATGTGTGCGAGGGCGTGAAGTGTGGGTTTAGTCGCGGTGTTAAGACACCACTGGAGGGTTAGTGACATGTGGATTAGTGATACGTGGTGTTAAGTACACTAATGGATTTTATGTACACTTTCTATCATTGTGTGAGTACCGCTCTCTTGTGTGTGCGTGTTATTGGGTTATTGTGTACCTGGTGTTATATCACCATGTGAGGGTACGTGACGTGTGTTCGTGTCATGTTAGAGCGTTATGTTTGTTGTTCGTTATGAGTGAGGTGGTGAGTGACATACTGGCGTAAGGATTCGCTATTCGTTGGCCAGTTGATGTGATGTGGTGAATGATTATTTGAGATTTCACTCTTCGTTGACCACGATTGCGGTTTGATGTGTGGCGAGTATTGTTCACTCTTGGTCGGCCACTTTTCGGGTACGTATGTGTGGTAGTGCCATTTTGGGAGGCGCTTTCATCGACCACGTACGTGTGCGAGTAGTGTCATGGTTGTTGACTAGATTTGATGTGAGAGTAACCGTGTTAATGGTTATGACGAAGTTGGAAGGGTGTAAGCCTTGGAGTTTCCAAGCATCTCCTTAATGTTAGGTTGAAAGGTTAATAGGCTAGATGTGCGGCCTAGGTGGATTGTGACTAGCGAGTGTCGCTAGGAAAGTTGTGGGCATTGAGCCATGAGGTTCGTTGAATTGGTGTGACTTCAAGTCATCGGGTGACGTGTGACACCGGGGGTAGACTTCATAAGGTTCGAGTTCTTGAGACTCGGTGGTAGTGATGGGAGTTACGTAATACTGCGTCAGACGCCTCCTTATACCTGCTAGTTTAATGTTTGACTCCAATGGCGTGATTTCTTTGTACTTGGGTACCGGTGAGAAATCCAAAGTTACATCCGTGATTTATTGTGGTGTTTAGCGGGCGTTAACTATTCGAACGATTTGAAATGTTGAGGTTTGAGTACCTTGTTGTGACTCAGCAGGGGATTGCTGTGTATGACCAACATTGAGACCGATCATGTATATTGTGGAATGTTGAAATTCCGCGAGATGTTATCATCTTGGCGGTGAAAGTATGGGCTTAAAACCCTAAGTGGGGAAGTTATGTACGCAGAGGGTATGGTGTTGCCCCGGTTTGGTAGGTGTGTTTGAACGAATCACTGGGAGTCGTCCCGTGTGGTGATCGAACTCGAGACGTGGGGTGATGATTTTGATTTTCTGGAGTAGAGACATGTGTATGATGAGCGCGTTCGAGAGTGAGTTCTCAAGATGTAACATCCCGTTTTTCCCGTACGTATCGAAAGGTACCTACTTAATCATTTGTACGTTTATAACTCGTTAGCTTATGCATAAATGTATGAATATATATATATATACATATATGTGCACTTGATAATGTGTGCATGTATAAGTTTAATCATGGGTTTGGTTATCATTAAGTCTTGTGAGACTCTTATGGAAGGCTAGGTGAACATAGGAAGCGGGTTTGGATTGTGCAAGGTAAATAAAATCGAAAAGTGTATAAGTTGGCCGAGCTGTCCAGTTCTAGCCTTAGGCCGCGCCGCGACGATTGGGTCCGCGCCGCGGCATAACAAGCAAATTGGGATCAGAAGTTGGCTTAAGAAGGGTATATTTTCCCTTTATGTGTCGCGCCGCGACGATTAAGGTCGCGCAGCGACAGTCCTGCAGTTCTGATTCCGGTTTTAGCTTAAATTAAATGACTTTGAGGGACAAAATGGTAATTTGACATGTAAATCTGATGGGAGCATTAACTCTCCACCACACATCCATTTATTTCATTTTCATTTCCATTTTCTTTCCTATTTCTCTCCCAAAACACAAAACCCAAATAGCTTGATCTTGAGATTTGAAGTTGGAGATTTGTGAATCAAACCTAGGAGCGAGATTTAAAGTTGTTCCTTGTGTCTCTAGCTACGCGTTGATAGTCTCGGTAAGTTCTAACTCTAAGTTTGAGTTTTTATTGGTTAATGACTAGGGTTTTGGGTACTAGTGATTTGTATGACCCATTTGAGGGTAAAATGGGTGAGTTTGGGTTATGTTGTTGTAATAAAACCCTAATAGCCATAATCCAGGGTTTTGGCCTTGTGATTTGAGGTTGTAAGTGTCAATTGGTGTTGTTAGTCACTAATGCACTTTAAGATTTATGAAAGAAGGGTTAGTGGGTAAGTTTGACTTGATTTGTGAGTTTAAGTGAGTTAAAATGGGTCAAAATGTACTAGTTGACCTAATGGGATGAAATGGGTATGGATTACCCTAAGTTTGTGTTAATTGAAGTTAATAGACTTTAATTCACTAGTCTTAGTGATTAAAGTCGAGTCTTGGCCATTTATGGGCGGATGTGAGTAGTGGAGTCATTGAATGCAAATTGGGACATTAAATGCTCAAGTGGGAGTATTGTGGTTAATCCCACTAGTTGTGAAATTGAATGTGCACTTAATGATTTAGGTACATTGCGTTGAAGCTCAGAAGTGCTAAATCATCATCCTTGTGACAAGGTGAGTGGAATAATTATATGTGTATGTATATAATTTATTTACTTGTGGGGTGTGGGTTTAAAGTTCGTTGTTGACGATACCATACACTAGAGTATATTGTGTTGTGATGAGGGTTTAAAGTTCATTGTTGACGATACCTCACGTATGGAATTAAAGTTCGATGATGACGATGCCATACGACTATTGTAGTGAGTTGATGAGGGTTTAAAGTTCGATGTTGACGATACCTCATATGTGGGTTTAAAGTTCGGTGTTGACGATACCACATTAATGTAGGCGAATGGGGTTTAAGTTCGATGTTGACGATACCATTCGTTGGGCTAGCCTTGAGATCTTGAGTACTATGGATGTTGTGAACATCATCGATATGTTTGTGTTTAGCATATTGTATTGTTGTGTTATATGCTATTGTTATACCAGTCTTGTTATCGTGGTACTTAGCGTTATACATGTGAAGGGTATGCTAATTATGTAACTAGTATGTATGCGGATTTGGTGAGGGTTTGCAAGTAAGTAGGTTATATATATGTATGTATAATTGTTGCACTCACTAAGCCTTGCTTACCCTCTTTTTGTTTACCATTTTATAGGTTCCGGCTTGGACAAGGGTAAGGGCATACGTTTGGACTAGTGGTCTCCCGCTTATGTTGTCGGGGGTGCTTTTGGTATTAGCTTTTGAAGTTGGCCTAACGTTTTGGGTAGTTTAGCCCCAAACCATGCTCGAGGTCGTTTGGATTATAAACTATCCTTGTAGTGGGTCAAACTTGTATTAAACTTAATTAATGGCTTTCGTGCCTTTTGTAAACATTTAAATTAATGTACGTTTAAATGGAACTTATGGAATGGTTCATATTTAATTGGCGCATAAATGTGTATATTAAAAAAATAATAATAATATTATCGTATGGAATACGGGTTGGGTTGTTTCAAGTAGTATCAGAGCATGGTCTAAGGGATTTAGGCGACTTGAGATAGGTGCCTAGACTTGGTCTTTATTGTGTGAGCGCTTTATGCGGGACTTGTAGGACTTTGGGTCTAATCGGGAATTGTTAGTGCCTTGGTTTATATGAACTAACCTTGTGCTAATTGTTTTGTATTGTGTTTAGCAATCATCAAGCAAGACGGACGTTGTACTAGCGAGTTAATGCGACTTGCTAGCGTAACAACGATTAGCTACCGTTGTTACGAGTGAAAATCTTGTCAAACGAGTAATGTACGACGATTGTTGAGAAAGATGGGGTAGTGTGGTACGCATGTGTATACTCACGTGTTATGCTTTTCATTCATGGTTTAACCCTTTCCGTTTTATAGAATGAAGACGAGAAACGGACCCGATCATGATAACGGAAATACAAGCGAGGACGTCGAGTTTTCGGCTAAGGTTGAGGCCGTCTTTAAAAAGTTAAAAGTGGATTTTCTTACGTACGTCCGAAAGGTCTTCCAAGATTCGGTCGATGGGCAAGTGACCGACTTGATAAATGAACGAATGAAGGCCACTATCGAAGAGGCCCTTGATGCTAGAAACATTTATACTCACGGTGAAGGAGGTGAAGGAAGGCGGGACTTCCACTAAAAAAACTTCAAGGATACTCAACCTCTGATGTTTAATGGGGTGAGGGATCCCTTGAAAAGCACTTGTTGGATTTCCGATATCGAGGGAGCTTTCCGTACCGCGGAATGTCCTCCCGAAAAGAAGACGAGATATGGGTCTAGCATGCTACGTGAGGAAGGCAAGTTGTGGTGGGACGATAAAATCAATTTATACGGTGAAGAGCAATGCATGAGCTTGACATGGGAGGAGTTTAAGAAGGAATTCTTCCAAGAATACCCAACTTCTTCCGACCTTGATAGAATCCGGGACGAGTTGCATCATTTGCAACAAGGTTCAATGGATTTGGTTACACTCAAGTCTACCTTTTTGGCAAAGACTCGCTTTTGCCCGGAATATGTTGGTGACGTCACAAGCTAATGAAAGATTTCTACCGTACTTTGAACGACGAGTTCAAGGGTAAGATTAGTCGAGAAATGGCTAAGACTTTTGAAGAGCTATACGAGTTGGCTCGGGGTTTTGAGCCGGAGGTTCCAAGAAAAAGCGATTTCACTTTTTCAAAAAGAAAGTTTGAAGGTTCGAGTTATTCGAATTTTTCAAATAAAAATAACAAGAACAAAAAGGGTTCCGAAAGTGTCAATAGTGTGAAGAAGGGCGCTACCGGTGGTTTTGAGAACTTTGTCCCTACTTGCTACAATTGTGGGGTACGTGGACATATGGCTCGAGATTGTCCGAAGCCAAATTCAACAAACAAGCTCACTTGTTTTAATTGCAACAAAGAAGGACACCGAAAGTCAGAGTGTCCCGATTTGAACAACGATAATGTTAAAAGGCTAGAGAAGGCGGCGGGTACGGCTAGGGGTCGAAAATATTTGATGACTAACGACGAAGCCAAGCAATCCAACGAAGTTGTCTCAGGTACCTTCTTGGTTAATTCTAATCCGGCAAGGATTCTTTTTTATAGCGGTGCAAATTTGTCGTTTGTGTCTCCAAAATTTGTGCCTAAACTTGATAGACCGTTAGCTAAGTTAAGTCGTCCGGTAGAAGTCGAAATAGCGGACGGCAAGACGGTGCTAGTGGTTGATGTGTGTAGGAATTGTGATGTCGTTTTTGGTACCGAAAACTTTAAAATTGATCTCATCCCTATGACTTTGGGCGATTTTGATATCGTTGTTGGTATGGATTGGCTCGATCGAAATAGAGCCGATATTGCATGCCATGAAAAGTTTATACGTGTGAAGACCCCAAGTGGGGGAGAGTTGATTATTCATGGCGATAGATGAAGAAGACTTGTGCCGATATGTTCTTTTGCACGGGCACGTCGTTTTCTTGTTAGTGGTGGCATGGCTTTTCTTGCCCATTTTGTTGATACTCGTGATGAGCCACCACCTATTCATGAAATTCCGGTGGTTAGTGAATTCGAAGACATTTTTCCAGACGAGTTACCGGGTGTTCCGGCGGAAAGACAAGTTGAATTTCGCATTGAGTTGGTTCCGGGAGCTACTCCCATTGCTAAAACTCCTTATCGTTTAGCACCGACGGAAATGCAAGAGTTGTTAAATCAAACCCAAGAGTTGCTTGAGAAGGGTTTTATTCGACCGAGTGCTTCGCCGTGGGGCGCTCCAGTTTTATTCGTGAAAAAGAAGGATGGTAGTATGTGGATGTGCATCGATTACTGGGAGTTGAATAAAGTGACGATCAAGAATCGTTATCCGTTGCCTCGGATTGACGATTTTTTTGACTAACTCCAAGGTGAGACGTATTTCTCAAAGATTGACCTACGGTCCGGCTATCACCAAATGCGGGTCCGTGAGGAAGATATTGAGAAAACGGCTTTTCGAACGCGTTATGGGCATTTTGAGTTTGTAGTTATGCCTTTTGGTCTTACGAATGCACCGGCGGTATTCATGGATCTTATGAACCGAGTGTGCCAACCTATGTTGGACAAGTCGGTGATTGTGTTCAATGACGACATACTAGTCTATTCGAAGAGTATGAACGAACATGAACGTCATTTGTGTGAAGTATTGAAGACGTTACGAAAGGAGAAGTTGTATGCCAAGTTCTCCAAATGTGAATTTTGGTTAAGGGAGGTTCAATTCCTTGGTCACATTATGAATAAAGACAGTATCCAAGTAGATCCGGGGAAGATAGAGACGGTGGAAAGTTAAAGACAACCGACTACGCCTACGAAGGTCCGAAGTTTTCTCGGATTGGCCGGTTATTATTGTCGGTTTATCCAAGACTTTTCTAAGATCGCCTCTTCATTGACAAAATTGACGAGGAAGAACGTGAGGTTTGTTTGGGAGAACGAGCAAGAAATTGCTTTTCAATTGTTAAAAGAGAAGTTATGTCAAGCTCCGGTGTTGGTTTTGCCGGAAGGGGTGGAAGACATGACGGTTTATTGTGATGCCTCGTTAAATGGACTCGGTTGTGTTCTAATGCAAAGAGGTAAAGTCATCGCTTATGCCTCTCGACAATTAAAGGAATACGAGACGAGATATCCGACTCATGATCTTGAGTTGGCGGCGGTTGTGCATGCGTTGAAAATTTGGCTCCATTACTTGTATGGTGTCAAGTGTACGATTTATTCGGATCATAAGAGTTTGAAACACCTCTTTAATCAACGAGATTTGAATTATCGTCAACGTAGGTGGATGGATGTGGTGAAAGATTATGATTGTGAAATACTTTATCATCCGGGCAAGGCGAATGTGGTCGCGGATGCGTTAAGTCGAAAGAGTCATCACCCGGCGTTACGATTGGGATTGTTACGTATGAGTATTACTAATGATTTTCTTGAAAAACTCGGTGTGATTCAAATAGAGGCTTACGTTGACAACAAGCATGCAGAGCGAATTGTGGGACAATCGGAGTTCATTACTATGGGCTCGCGTGGTTTGTTGTCTTTTCAAGGAAGAGTATGGGTGCCTAAGATGGGTGATTACCGACTAGTGCTACTTGATGAAGCACATAAGTCAAAGTATTCCATTCATCCGGGCGCGACAAAAATGTATCTTGATTTAAGGAAAGATTATTGGTGGCCGGGCATGAAACGTGATGTTGTGAAGTATGTTGAGCAATGCGTCACGTGTTTGCAAGTTAAGGTCGAACACCAAAAGTCGTACGGTAAGTAACAACCGTTAGAAATCCCGAAATGGAAATGGGAGCACATTACCATGGATTTCATCACAAAGTTACCTAAAACGGCGAGAACACAATTTGATTCGATTTGGGTTATAGTTGATCGATTGACGAAAAGTGCTTTGTTTCTTCCCATTAGGGAAGCGATATTGTCGGAGACCTTGGCTAAGTTGTTTATTAAGGAAGTCATCTCACGACACGGTGTTCCTATATCTATTATTTCGGATCGAGATACCCGTTTTACATCTCGGTTTTGGGAAAAGTTTCATGAAGATATGGGTACGCAATTGAAATTGAGCACGGCGTATCATCCTCAAACAGACGGTCAAACCGAACGTACGAATCAAACTTTGGAGGATATGTTACGGGCGTGTATTATCAATTTTGGTGGTAGTTGGGACGAGCACTTACCTTTGGTGGAATTCTCGTACAATAATAGTTATCATATTAGTATCTGGATGCCACCTTATGAGATGCTTTATGGGCGTAGATGTCGAACCCCGATTTGTTGGGGTGAAGTGGGACAAAAGGAAATCGGGAGTACCGATTTGGTCTTAGAGACAAATAGTAAGATTGATATGATTCGAGAGCATTTGAAAAAGGCTCAAGATAGGCAAAAGTCGTATGCCAACAAGCATAGACGAACGATCGAATTTCAAGAAGGTGACATGGTGATGCTTAAGGTTTCGCCGTGGAAAGGTATTATTCAATTCCGGAAACGAGGAAAGTTAGCTCCTCGGTTTATTGGACCATTCAAGGTTTTAGCTCGTGTTGGTGAAGTCGCGTATCGTTTCGAATTACCCGAAGAGCTTGCGGGGATCCATAATACATTTCATGTTTCTCATCTCTGTAAGTGTCTTGCGGATGATTCATCTTGGGTGCCATTAGACGAGATTGAGCTAAATAATAAGTTAGAGTATATCGAGGAACCGATTGCCATACTTGAAGAGAAGGTCAAAAGGTTGAGACATAAAGAGTTTAGGACTTTTAAAGTTCAATGGCGCCGTAGTAAGGGTTCCGAGTTTACTTGGGAGCCTGAAGAGTTTGTGTTGGTTAATCTCCCTTCTTGTCATGCGGCTTGGATCGCGAGGACGCACTCCGATTTAAGTGGGGGAGAGTTGTAACATCCCGTTTTTCCCGTACGTATCGAAAGGTACCTACTTAATCATTTGTACGTTTATAACTCGTTAGCTTATGCATAAATGTATGAATATATATATATATATATATATATATATATATATATATATATATATATATATATATATATATATATATATATATATACACACATATATGTGCACTTGATAATGTGTGCATGTATAAGTTTACTCATGGGTTTGGTTAGCATTAAGTCTTGTGAGACTCTTATGGAAGGCTAGGTGAACATAGGAAGCGGGTTTGGATTGTGCAAGGTAAATAAAATCGAAAAGTGTATAAGTTGGCCGAGCTGTCCAGTTCTAGCCTTAGGCCGCGCCGCGACGATTGGGTCCCTGCCGCGGCATAACAAGCAAATTGGGATCAGAAGTTGGCTTAAGAAGGGTATATTTTCCCTTTATGTGTCGCGTCGCGATGATTAAGGTCGCGCCGCGATAGCCCTGCAGTTCTGATTCCGGTTTTAGCTTAAATTAAATGACTTTGAGGGACAAAATGGTAATTTGACATGTAAATCTGATGGGAGAATTAACTCTCCACCACACATCCATTTATTTCATTTTCATTTCCATTTTCTTTCCTATTTCTCTCCCAAAACACAAAACCCACCTAGCTTTATCTTGAGATTTTAAGTTGGAGATTTGTGAATCAAACCTAGGAGCGAGATTTAAAGTTGTTCCTTGTGTCTCTAGCTACGCGTTGATAGTCTCGATAAGTTCTAACTCTAAGTTTGAGTTTTTATTGGTTAATGACTAGGGTTTTGGGTACTAGTGATTTGTATGACCCATTTGAGGGTAAAATGGGTGAGTTTGGGTTATGTTGTTGTAATAAAACCCTAATAGCCATAATCTAGGGTTTTGGCCGTGTGATTTGAGGTTGTAAGTGTTAATTGGTGTTGTTAGTCACTAATGCACTTTAAGATTTATGAAAGAAGGGTTAGTGGGTAAGTTTGACTTGATTTGTGAGTTTAAGTGAGTTAAAATGGGTCAAAATGTACTAGTTGACCTAATGGGATGAAATGGGTATGGATTACCCTAAGTTTGTGTTAATTGAAGTTAATAGACTTTAATTCACTAGTCTTAGTGATTAAAGTCGAGTCTTGGCCATTTATGGGCGGTTGTGAGTAATGGAGTCATTGAATGCAAATTGGGACATTAAATGCTCAAGTGGGAGTATTGTGCTTAATCCCACTAGGGTGAAATTGAATGTGCACTTAATGATTTAGGTACATTGCGTTGAAGCTCGGAAGTGCTAAATCATCATCCTTGTGACAAGGTGAGTTGAATAATTATATGTGTATGTATATAATTTATTTACTTGTGGGGTGTGGGTTTAAAGTTCGTTGTTGACGATACCATACACTAGAGTATATTGTGTTGTGATGAGGGTTTAAAGTCCGTTGTTGACGATACCTCGCGTATGGAATTAAAGTTCGATGTTGACGATGCCATACGACTATTGTAGTGAGTTGATGAGGGTTTAAAGTTCGATGTTGACGATACCTTATATGTGGGTTTAAAGTTCGGTGTTGACGATACCACATTAATGTAGGCGAATGGGGTTTAAGTTCGATGTTGACGATACCATTCGTTGGGCTAGCCTTGAGATCTTGAGTACTATGGATGTTGTGAACATCATCGATATGTTTGTGTTTAGCATATTGTATTGTTGTGTTATACGCTATTGTTATACCAGTCTTGTTATCGTGGTACTTAGCGTTATACATGTGAAGGGTATGCTAATTATGTAACTAGTATGTATGCGGATTTGGTGAGGGTTTGCAAGTAAGTAGGTTATATATATGTATGTATAATTGTTGCACTCACTAAGCCTTGCTTACCCTCTCGTTGTTTACCATTTTATAGGTTCCGGCTTGGACAAGGGTAAGGGCATACGTTTGGACTAGTGGTCTCCCGCTTATGTTGTCGTGGGTGCTTTTGGTGTTAGCTTTTGAAGTTGGCCTAACGTTTTGGGTAGTTTACAGCCAAACCATTCTCGAGGTTGTTTGGATTATAAACTATCCTTGTAGTGGGTCAAACTTGTATTTTACTTAATTAATGGCTTTCGTGCCTTTTGTAAACATTTAAATTAATGTACGTTTAAATGGAACTTATGGAATGGTTTACATATTTAATTGGCGCATAAATGTGTATATTAAAAAAAAAAATTATTATCTTATGGAATACGGGTTGGGTTGTTTCACAAGAGTATTGAGAACTTGTACATGCGAAAGTAATAAGATCATCCTTAAACAGATGGCCAAACTAAAGGTTCACTTGGAAAAAGTGGACGAGTTATGCGTTGTGTAAGGTTGTGTCTTGGTTGAAGTTACCGGAAAGCCTGCGGGAAATTCCAATTCGTGAGTTGGCGGTATAACTCCAATTCGTGAGTTGGAGTACGCCATGGAATCGTAGAGGATTGTTGTGTGGGTAGAACGTTGCGTGATAAAGAAGTGAGACCTATAGGATGCAGTGGCGGCATCGATGGTCCTAGAGTTATGTGAGAACTCGAAAAGTTGAGGAAGGCGTATTTCCTTGTTCATGTTGAGGTTTAGATCGCAAGGATGCGTTCCAGTATAAGTGGGGGAGAGTTGTGAATACGTTCAGCAAGAAAAGCGCGCCGCGCATTGGGCCGCTCACCGCGCATATGGACCTGGCAGAATAAGATCGCAATTTTGGTGTTTTAATGAGGGCATTTGGGTCTTTTCACTTGGGTGTCGGATTTTAAGCCACAAAACTAATCCATTGCTTATCCTTATCCTCATTCCACCATTTTCACACACTTCCATCTAGAGAGAGAGATAAAAAGAGCTTAGAGAGAGAAAGCTTGATTTGGAGAAGAAGAAGTTGGATTTTCGACAGTCCAAGTGTTAAAGTTGTTCATCTCGTTCTTGGCTATATTTTAGTAGTGGTGATAAGTTCTAACTCCGAATTTCATTTGTAGACTGGATTTTCAAGTTAGGGTTTGAACTTGCATGTTTTTGAGAAAAACCCATCTAGCTCACAAATGGGTGTTTGAAGCTAGTTGTGGGTATTGTTGATCTTTGTTGGTGGGTTTTGGGTTGGAAGACAAATTGGTCATGTTAGGGCTTGTAATTTGGGTGTAATCACTATGATTAGTGATTATGTTGAAGTTGGAACCCAAATGGGTGTGTTTGGAAGCTTAATTTTGAAATGGGTCAAAATTAGGGTTTGTGTGTTGTTTTAGGGAAAACAAGTATTTAATACTTGTGTTTTGGGTTAATTGGCATTATAGGACCATTTTCACTAGCGTTAAGTGATTATTGATTAGTTTGGGCTTTGGTTGTGCTTGGAAGTGCAATTAGGTCAAAATTGTACTAAATGTCAATTTGGGTTGGTTTGAAATCCACCCTAATTATGTTGTTTATGATGTGATAAATGGAATAGGTACATTCCATTGACGAGTTGTGGATTAATCGGTTGCATTCATTAAGGCGACAAGGTAAGTGTAAATATATTATATGCGTTTGTATGCATAGGATGGGTTCAGGTGGGGTAGGGTGATCCTTGTGCGTTCAGGCTCACTTTACATATGTGTGGGATGATGAACCTCGTGAGTTCGGGTCCACTTGTCACATTTGTGCGTTTTGAGTTACCACCCTTGGGGTAGTGAATCTCGTGAGTTTCGAATTCACATTGACAAGTAGGTCAACCCCGTTGTTGTTGTTGAGGTGATCTGGGTAGTGATTCTCATTTAGTTCGGCTTCACTAGTGAATCTCGTGTAATTCGGATTCACAATGTCGCATGTAGTTCGGACGTTCTCATTGTTGTTGTTGTGGCCTAGGGTAGTGATTCTCGTGTAATTCGGCTTCACTGGTGAATCTCGTGTAGTTCGGATTCACAATGTCTCGTGTAGTTCGGACATCCCTATTGTCATGAGGTTTGAGGTAGTGTGTCGCATGAGTTTTCAGATACACTAGGGCGCGTGAGTTTTCAACCAACCTCACGTGCTTGAGGTTAAGGGGTTAACCTTGGGATTTTTGGGTAAACGTATATATATCGTGTGTTGTAGCTAATCCTGTAGATTTGACATGGTGGTACGTAATGTATATCTTGCTTAGTTATACGTGGATGCAGTATGTGTTTAATACTTGCTATATTGGTGATATGTATTCATATTATGCATATGTATGTATATAGTATGTTTATCCTCACTAAGCTTTATAGCTTACCTTCTCGTTGCTTATATTTTTATAGATTCGCGTGGAAGAGGTGGCAAGGGTAAGTACGGGTATTAGAGGACTAACGCATGTTGCTTTAGAAGACTTTGCTTTTGGATTAGTTGTAGGATTGGGTAGTGCAATCCCAATCGTCATGCTCGGTCTTTTGTTGTAATTAAACGAAGTGGGTCGAAATTGTCACGTCTTTGTATCTATGGGTCGTTGGAGTCCCGAGAGTCGTAATACTCCTTTCATCGTTTAAAACCCGTTTGCATATTGTTGGGAAATAGTTAAACTTGGTTTGGATGAAATTTGGCTTGTCTTGTGTTAAAAACGGCTGACTATGTTTCCAGGTATGAACCGCACAACGCCATGCATTGCGCACCGTGCAGATGCTAAATCACAGGTGGTCAGGCCCGTTTACTTTTTCTAAAATGGTTTTATGAAGTAATGCGCACTGCGTATCCAATTGCGCACCGCACAAATGGTTAGGTGCTAAATTGTGGTTGTTTATTAAAAAAAATGAAGCGTGTTTTCTCGTAAGAGTTTTTGGGTCTACATATTGGGACCAAAAGGATCCTGCCTCTCTGTAGTTGATCTAGCCACTTGGTTTGTTGAATAGTTCGTGCGAAGCTCTGTTATCAAAATACTAGGGAATCAGTAGCAAGAACCAAAAACATATTAAATTAGGATAATTACCTTAGATCACTTTAGAATACCTTAGATTACCTTAGATTACTTTGGATTACGATAGATCACCTTAGATTACCTTAGAATTACCTTATATTAATTTAGGAACTTAGCATATCTACCTAAAATTCAAAAACAAAGGGCATACTCAGTGTACGACCCATACCCGATCTAGACCAATGCCATTGTTATTCGTACATGATCCAGACGCAATAATCTCTAAAGCACGCAAGGAAGAATGAATCAAAAACCAAATGGCGTTACGCGTTACTCTAGCAGAAAACACTAAACCCTCGATTGAAGGTCGAGGAGGACCAATCAGATTCCCAGAGATCCAAGGACACTCGTTCGAATTAAAACATCATATTATACAGCTCATCCAAAATGGCTGTCAATTTCATGGACTACCTAATGACGATCCTGATTCTCACCTTGATAAATTTATATCTCTTTCGAACTCCTACAAACAGCCAGGGGTAGGATAAGATATAGTCCGACTATACTTGTTCCCCTATTAGGACAAGTATAGTCCGACTATACTTGTTCTCCTATTCTCTCACTCATCATGCGCATACATGGTTTGAAGGATTGGAAAAAGATTCTATCACGTCATGGACGGAGATGACAACTAAATTCCTAACCGTATATTTCCCTCCTTCTAAACAAACCAAGCTTAATAATGACATAATTAACTTTAGGCAAAGTTATGATGAATCTCTTTACACCGCATGGGAACGATTCAAAACCCTGCTGAAGAAATGCCCTAATCACTAGCTAGAACGTTCAGCCAAAATCTGTACCTTCTACAAATCGTCTTACGGTAAATCATAGGACGGCGATCGATGCAGCAGCTCAAGGAAATCTGATGAACCAAACCGCAGACGAAACAAGGTAGTTGCTCGAAAACATGAGAATGCATCATCATTACTGGAACAATGGTGAAACAACTTCATCATCTGATCCACTCTCCGGACTTAATAATTAAACGGAGGCCATCAAATCCCTCGTAGACAAGATGGAGTATCTTGCTAAATAACTTGGAGAATTGAAGATGCAACCGCAACAGGTTAAACAGGCTTACTCTTGTACCAACTGTACCAACCCGCAAACTACAGAAGAATATCAAGTTGAGTACGAGAACCCTGAAGGTTCAGTCTGTTACGTTCAATACCCTGCTCATCAACCAAATCCCAGATTCAATCAACAACCCCAAGTTAACCAATTTCAAAGAAATAACCTCAATTGACCTACGATCAACCACTTCCACTCACTGGACCACCAGCTAAGGAGAACTCTTCAACTACCCAAATTACGAAAGTAGCCAACCCTGCTCTCGGGATTGATGATCAGTTGACTCAGTTCATTCAAAGACAACAACAGCTAAATTAGAGAACCGCATCTAGAGAAGACCATACGGAGATACTCTTACGAAACCAGTTGGCTCTGCTCAAAAGTCTAGAAATGCAGCTCTTACAATTATCACAACGCCTTGAAACCCGACGACAAGGAAGATTATCTAGTAATACTATCCAAAATCACCACATAGAAGAAGCTAAGAAAATGGATCCATAATCCCAAAGGAATAACCAAGGAGGAGGTCATCTAGGCTCAAGAACAAATCGAAAAATACTCAAAAGACTCCACTTCGTGTACCTTATCTCAGAAGGCTAATGGAAGAACCATCCAAGCTTGATACCTACAAGATTGAAGGAAGATTCCTGGACACCATGTCCAAAGTTCCCACCCAAAAGAGATATATGTGAAGGCTTCTATCTACAAAGGAAAGGATACCAAACTCCAAAAAAATTTCACTGAGTGAAGAATGTTCAGCATTGCTCAGAAAATCTCTACCCAAGAAGCTAGGAGATACGGGCCGATTCAATTTCCTATGTTCAATCTACTAATCTGGAAGTATTCATGCACTAGCAGATTTAGGAGAAAGTATCAACCTCATACCCTATTCTCTCTACAAGATATTAGAGGTAGGAGAATTAGATACAACCAAAATGACAATCCAACTTGCTGATCACACAATCCGATATCCTAAGGGCATAGTTGAGAACGTCTTGGTGTGTACAATCAAAGCTTGATCTTAAGATCACATGGGGAGAGCGTTACCTTCAAAATTGACTGACCTACCGATCTTTCTGGACATACAGAGAAGTTTGCTATTTCCACCAGACGGATCTCTTCTGATGATGAGTCCCCTACCACCAACCGATGACATCAAAGCGGGTGTCAAATCACAGTCTGTTGACGACCCAGAAATGGAAGAAGAGGATCCCAGTGAAGAAATAGAGGAGGAATCTGAGGAGGAAGGGGAAATGGGAGACGTAGTGAAAACTGCGACAATAACCCCTCTAGTCTCGGAAACAAAACACAAACGTCACGAAGAAATAATGAGGCTAGAGACGAAAGATCACAGTTTAATAATTCGTTTCAAGAAGAAAACTGATAAGGTTGTTGAATTTAAGGATATAGAGATTGACCCTGCCAGTGTAGAAGTGAAACACCAGAATACTGAAGAAGCCCGTTCATAAGAAGAATCTACAGATGAAAGCTATACCAGTGATGATGAGGAAGAAAAGAAAAATGAAGACATTATAGACGATTCATATTCTCTACCAGCAGCACCAGATCAAGAGGAGCCGGACTCTTCTTCTGATCACTCAGAGATACCGGTCATATCTAATCATGCCGATATGATAACCTTCATCAATGACACCGATGAGTTTGAAGATATTCTCGAAGCCATCCATAAATCAACCATCACTTTCACACCTCGTTTAAAGGAGTGGATTAAGGCTATCGAAGATGAATACAACCTTCATCTACCAAGAGATGATGATAATGTTTAACTCTTAAAAGGGCGCATTCAAGACTTTATCACTACAATTCACGATCATATCTACCATGAAGAAAGGCTACGAAAGCACAATTCAGTGGTTCACACTATTCTCGAGACAAGATTTTGTCGAGATCAGAAGATCATTTATTCTAAGGTTTACAACGCCTTAGCCGGATCTGCACTTCTGTTCTCAGCAAACCAACGAGCACTACTGACTCTCATCCGGAAGCATATGGATGTTTCCACCGAACGCCTGACTTACCACTCTGATTTAAAAATGAGTGAAGATATTTACAACCTCTTCGTTCTCTTGGAAAAAGATAATTTTGAAAGCACACCAGACAGACTAGTGATCTACGTAACAGTTGATCACCATGCAGATTTGATCATCAAGGAATTACGAGATGTAGTAACAGAAGAGGGAAGACACAACAATCCGTTCTCACATCTGGAACCCGATCGAGTCAACATTTCCACCTTTGTTACGAAGCAATTGGCCCGTCTCTTCCACGAGTCCACAGATCCTAGTTTCACATTTAAAACTGGGTGCCGGGAGATATATTCCAAGACGGTGACATTAATGCTTGAGTCAGGATTGCTTTTCACTTCTTTTCAGCTTTGCCACTTATCAAATCTGTGCCAAGCTACAGACTCCTTCTGCGGAGACCACCGTTTAGAAGATTTTGAGATACTGAAGATACAATTTTTGACACTATTTGAAGACCTCCAAAATGAACACCAAGTTAGAGAAACGATCAACACCAGCACGGCCTCGATGATTGGCATTCATGGATTAATTAGCAGAGCCGTAGATCGTGTTCTCATCGAACTCCATGATTTGTCACGAGCTGAAACCGCTCATTATCTCTCCTTCAGAAGATCTTCGAGAGAAATACCGGATCTTTTACCACTTTTGGTCCCGTATTTTCTCAAAATCTATCCTCCAAGACTCACGTTCCCCTAAGAAAACTACGATTACAACTATCAGAGGGGAATGTCTGCTTTTCAACAGTAGGCATCATTATGGTCGAGCCAACGACCCTAAACAAAAGCGCTTCTCCGGAGGTAACTCGTGCCTTCCAAGCCAGCCAGTTTGCTGAAACAACCTGCCTTCCAAGCCAGCCAGTTTCTTCACAAGTAACCTCGACAGTCCGTTAGGAAGTACTTGTTCCTTTCCACTCGTTATTAGCTCTAAAAATTATGCTACATCCTAGCTTATCACTAAGTGTGGGATTCCAACCCAATAAACACTTGGCAAATAATCCCAAAAATTTTTAACTAAAACTCCTAAGTGTGGGATATACTAGAAACATTCGGGACAATGTTCATCTAAGTATGGGATGATGGTATAACCTTTTACATGCCATATTACAATAAACCCGTTACAAAGATTCTTAGTCCTTAAGTCAAATTTCAAAATTTTTAAACAAAGGAAAGCCTTTCCGAAAAAGTACTTTCAAAACCAAAAACGTTTGTAAATAAAATTTAAGGCTTAACTAAGGTAGAAATCTTGTTGGGACGAACCGAATCTCTAATAGAGCATTGCATGACTGGGCATTATCGACCTAAATTTATTATGGTGAGGCACCCAAATAAGACCATATAAGCATTCATCTTTAATGCTTCGCTATTTTCCGTTGAGAGTGCCGATGTCTGCGCTCAGAATCAGAACTTGCTCTAGATCAGCATTTCTGAGTAATGAAATGTGATATAGGTATAATCAGAAGAGCTAGCCATTTGTCAAAGAAACCCTACAAACCTTACACCACTACCTCTACTACATCAAACCAACATCCACATCAATTTCACTATCACCCGAAAAATCTAGAAAATGAGATTTCCTCTAAAAAAAACCAAATGTTATAAACTTCTCAAATACCATGGGAAAGGTCTTGCAAAAGGTTTACCGGTAGAAAGTTTTCGAGATAAAATCTCAAAAAAAAAAATTTGTTCTGAAAAAGGAGAAGAACTTATAAAAAGAAGAAACGCCGAACTCGACCAAAAAAATGCCTGTACAAAATCACTCCAAAAGGAGAAAAGTTCAAAAGTGCTTCTCAAAAATATCAGCACTCTTATCTATCTTATCTTTCCGAAATTAAGAATAGAAGTCTTTAAAAAGACTATTTTACCCCTTCACACCTTTTAAACAACTTCACCACCACTCCAAAATTCATTTTTCACCTTTCCAAATTGACAAATGACTTAGAAGCTATGGTTATTACCGCCTTCACATTAGTAGCAAAGATTTGAGTCTTTATCAAGTCTATGACGATGGGTGCGACATGACTGGCTACGAGTGAATTCATTTCTTAGATCTATAGGGAACCCTAAACACTTGTGTGATTTGAGTGACATGTGAAAGCTAGCCTAAGTCATGTAACCTCCTCGCATGCTTGCGAAGATAGTTTCAACCCTGACATAGAGGACTCACCTTATCTTTCGTTCTTATAATAAACAAATCAAACCAATAGAACGGAAACTTTGAAAAGATTTCTTGAAGTTAAAAACGAGAAGTTTGCTTGAGGACAAGCAAAGTCTAAGTGTGGGATATTTGATATCAGCTAAAAAGCCACGTTTTCAACCCGATATTAAGGCCCAAAAACAATAAAGTTCCATGCTTTATCGCCAAAATAATCACTTTGTCAGTTAAAATTGAAGATCAAGTAATTACAAACACGATGCAAAAATAATCAAGCGAAATGGAGCTAAAACGAAGATTCTAGAGCGAAAACGGAGAAAGACAAGTTACGATCTCGGGAACGAGCAAGACGATCCAAGCAAACAGCAGACCAGAAGCCCACACCAGCCTGCCACGCCATCTTGCCAGTGTGGTGCCAGCTTTCCATCTAACTCAGACACCGGGCATGGGAAACGAGATTGGCAAACAGCTTGCCTGGCACCGGCCACCCACACCGGCCTATGGCGCCAGCTTGCCAGCTGTTTCCCAGCCAAACTAAAGTCTATAAATGGGCCATTTGTCATCCAATTTTACACACACTTCAATTCACTTATTTCTCTCTCTTTCTACAATAATTAGTCATACTTTCAAGGTCTTCGACTCCGAGCGGGAAAATTAGTACCCGGAGAAGAACACCAAAGATTGTACTAGGAGCAGTCTGTAGTTTGAAGTTATCACTTTTGTAATTTCGGAACTCGTTTAATCTACTGGTGCATCGATCCTTTGTCTTTATATAATGTCTTCCATTATTGTGATTTATGATACTGTTACCATGATTAGCGAGTAGTTATCTTTAATGTATGCTATGATGTAGTTAGTTATAATGCCGAAATAATGTTATAGTTTTTGTATGTTATTGAGATGCTTTCCAATTATGCTTTGACCTCAATCGCTTTTCAAACTAATAGAACGTAGTTATTGGCTCTATTATTAGGAAGTTGCGAACCCCGATTCAGAGTAAACTATCTGTGTCACCCCTTGGTAAGAGAAGTCTATCGGATACAATTGACTGAGGCACACCGGTTGTCGTAAGTCTACCGAGCTTTGGATTCCGACCGAGGACTCTTTCGTAGTGAAACATCTAACTAGGCCCAAAGTACATTATCGGTCATAGACCATGCTAGTGTAGTCACTAAGCATATAAACTTCGTACGTGCATGTTGAAGCACAACAATTATTGTAAGCTATACCTCTACTAAGTAAGGCCATGGAACCCAGTCAGCGCTGATTAGTACACTTCACCATAACGCGGTCTCAAGCATTGCACCCCTCTTGAGGGATTCATAGTTAATTAAGGAACTGTTTGTTTAAACTCATAAAGAATTGGACTGCTAGGATAACCGAACGTGTTCATAGAGGTCAAACCGACTTAGACATGGTGTTCTTTATGGTTGAACTCTTTTTAAGGGCCTAACTATCTTTTAAAACCAATCATTAATGAAAGCATTGACACACATCGCGTCTCTCGGATATGGCATACCTTGTACTTCATTATGCTTAAGAAAGTTTAGACCTTTGTGGAATGTTAATACGTCACCTAACCGAGTCACTCAATTGGATGAGCCATTTGAACGTGTATGCATGTAGTCAAGTTGCATGGGCGTCGGGGGTATGGGACGTTACTATCTATACATAATCTTCAAGGCTAACGCATTACCCAGTGACATGTCTTATGACAGGGGGCGGTAGGACCAGTGTAATAAATACAAGGTCACTACCTATTCATGAGCCAGCATTCCATAATCTCGGCAAAATAACTAATGAAACCATAGCATGCACTTGCTTTAACCTTATCTGAATTACAAATCTTATCGCATTTACTTTATTTTATCTTATAAACTAGAAAACCCAAAATTAGGTAATTTACAACTACTCCTCTACTTTAGGATTATCTTAAGTTAAATAGGTTCGATTCTACTGACTTCTTAAAAATTTGACCCTAGGTCATATACTTCCCTTACTCACCATAATAAGGAGTAGTACGATTTAGGCCTCGCTAAATATAAATTTAAAACTATTGCCCCTCTCCTGATAGATGATTCTGATGTCTTGCAACCTAACGACACTGCATAAATAAAACTGTCCGTGTTGGTCATATCAACCGTTTTGGCAACCTCAGGGGCATTAGTTGATGTTAAGGCGGGTAAACTTACTCTGAGGGATCATGAGTGTAAGATAATTTTTCAATATACTACTAAACTTATACCACCCATACCCGTAGGTTCTGTGAATGTTGTTACTATAGTTTTACCGATAAGGATATGACGGGAGATATTAAGGATTTAGATTCGACTAATTGTGGGGGGCTGAGAAATAACCCATGAGTTAATCGCCCGATGATATTGTCCTCGATTGGTCTATGAAAAAGCTTTATAAGAGAATTCATTTGGCCACATCTATAAGAGAATTTAGAGTTCGTGATCGTTTAGTGTCAAATTTACAAGAACGAAAAAAGAGAATTTGGGAGAGTTCTTGAATGTTACCATTGACAAGGATGATTGGTTGGCGTCTATGATTGGTAGTTATGTTGTATCCGGTAGTGATTCCCATGGGAAGAAGAAGGGAAGTGCCTACCATCCTGAAATGCCCCGTTCATATTAATTATAAACGTTTCATATTAATTGGTTTCTTTGCGAGGTTTTCACCTCTATATGAGACGTTTTTCAAATCTTGCATTCGTTTTTAAAAACAACCATAACTATTATTGAATAAAGGTCTTAATGACATAATTTAGATTGTCTATCAAAGACAATCTCCTCAAATAAATAAGTTTTTACACAACCCATTACAATATGATCAAATATATTACAACAAATACTCCGAATGCAAGTTTAAACAATATAAACAATTATGCCGACTCCAAATCTTGACTTTGGGTTGGCATACGACAGCAGAAGCATTTTTAATATTTACCTGAGAATAAACATGCTTAAAACGTCAACAAAAATGTTGGTGAGTCATAGGTTTAATTTCTATTTAATAATCATAACATTTAATAAGCCACAAGATTTCATTTAATTAAATGCGCAGGATCATTACAACTGCAAAAATCATTCATACGATGAGTCGCCTGGTAACCGACCTTAACATAGAGCGCTTAAGATATCTGGCATCATACATTTCACTATTCAAATGTATGACAAGAACCCTTCGAAGTACTAAAGCATTTTCACTATTCGAAAATGGGGGTGGTTGGTGCCCGTAGATCTACCTTTAGGATTCGCGTTAATTAGTGTTTTTCACTAATTCTTAGGTTACCAAGCATAATAATAATAAGTACAGATATCCGGTATAACAAATCAATCGTAGAATGTAGTTCCATGAACTTGTGCTTATTTTGTAAAACATTTATAAATTTTGCATGTATTCTCATGCCAAAATAATTTAGATAGTAAAAATGGGACTATAACTCACTTGTGATGATTTTCGAATAGATGGTGATAAGACTTGGCATTTTAACAAATTCACGAACCTAATAATAATATTCTTGTGTCAAGATATATATATATATATATATATATATATATATATATATATATATATATATATATATATATATATAATTAATATTCCATACTTATGATACTTGTGATAATTTTAATTGTCCATTGTTAGTAGTCCAACGTTCGTAGTCCAAGAGTTCAATAGTCCAATAGTCCAACAGTATAAATATATATATAAATATAAATGCGTATATTGTGTTAGAATTCACTAACACTATAATATATTATCTTAATATAATAAGACACATAATATGTATATTGTCTGAAGCAATCCGCGACCCATTGTATACATGTCTCAGGCTCGATCACAACTCAAAGTATATAATATTTTGGAATTCACTTCGACCCACAGCTAACTCGAGATTACTACCAATGGTGTCTAATAGTTCGTTCGAATAATATATATAGAAGAAGTCAAAATGATATGTCAAAACTTTGTATATGAATCCACGGTGATCAAGTCATATATATATGGTGCCTTACGATCTTTATTAAGACTATAATATATTGTCGTAGAACTTAATCACGACTATTATAAATTTTATTTCCATAAGTTCGGGAACAAGACATGTATAAATACACGTAGGATACAAGGTAAGTTAGCTAGGATAAGGTTAGCATCCATTTTTATAAATCATATCCGTAGCTAAAAATTTAAAAAAATATCCAATTTTGTTTTACCTATAATTTCTTCGTTACAAATCCGTTTTGAGTGATTCGAGTTGCCATGGTTTCGTATCGAACTCAAAATTATTAATCTTAACAGAAAAAGTATAGGTTTATAGTCGAAAATACAGCTTAGGTGTCAAATAAGAGAAGATAGTCATATCCGTCGTAAGAACGATATCATGATGACCCTTTTGAAAAACATACTTCCACTTAGAGTTTAACCATGGATTTTGGATATATTTCATATCCATATAAAATAAGATTTTTCACCAAAGGAAATCTTTTAATTCAAAGTTTAAGATAGGTTTTTAAAATTAAACCCAAAACAGCCCCCGTTTGACTAAGACAGCTTATATTCGATTTTTAAGGTGTTCTTCGTGTTTACAAGTTTTATATCCTTATGTTAGCTTGACATACTATCATAATACATGTGTTGAAGTGTTTTAAAATTCAAGTTAGAAGGATTATGTTTATTTGCAAATAAGTTTAGAAATAATCTAAACTATGTTCTTGTTGTTATTAGTTATAACTCAAAATAAGATAGCTATATGAATATGAATCGAACGAGATTTTGAACAAAGCTATTACCTCAACTTACTAGGGTAAATCTACTGGAAAAGATAGTAAATAATCTTTAGCTCAAAGGTAGCTTTGATGGCTTGAAATTCTTGAAGTAGAATCATGGAATCAACAAAAGTTTCAAGTAAGAAATCTATCTTGATTTAAGATAGTTATGATTATATGAATTGAACCAAAGCTTGAATATGTTTATTACCTTGATTATAAGATGGAAAGCTACTGATATGAAATTAGGATTATGGATTCTAAAGAGTTGTGGAGTTGGATTGAAAGAATGGAAGTAAACTTGTACACTTGGAAGGTTATCTTGATATGTTCTTGATCAAGCTTTCTTATGATGATTCTAACTTAGCTTTTGATTCTAAAACTTTCTGAATTGTGTTGTGTTCTTGAGAGAGTGTTTGATTATGTGTGTTTTTAGTTAAAAAAATATGAAGTAGAAATGAAAATGGAATGGATGTATAAGTAGTAAAGATGGCATGCGGTTAAGGTAAGTGTATAGGATCCTTATGTTGAATTTTAGCTAAATGGTTAATACTAGTTGTCAATCCATGGCTCCCACATGTTTCTTGCTGTCCTAGGGTTGGTAAGATGCAGATTTTTATGTGTATATACCAATAGTATATACGTATAGAAACTGATTACAATACGGTATAAATACCGTATGAATACGAGTAGAATTCTTGATGGAATTGAATGGGAATATGAATATAGCTATCTTTGTTGAGTATAAGTATATTGATATATGTATTTAAGTCTTTCAAAAGTGTATTAATACATCTTAATACAATACATATATATTGATTTTAACTTAAGAGTTAATACGTCGATAATCGATACATATATGTATATTGTTTCAAAGTCTTTAAGTTAGTAGTCGCATCTAATATATATAACTCATTGTTATTATACTTAATGAGATACTTAAATATCATTTAATCAAATCATAATATATATACCAAATATATATTCCTTTAATTAATTATTACGATATATGACGTTCGTGAATTGTCAGACAGACTGGGTGGCCAAACGTTTGTATAAAATTCATTCCAAATAACCAAGTCTTAATAAATTTGATTGCCTAACATGTTGGAAACATTAATTATGTAAATATTAATCTTCTATATATTAGCGGAAAAATCTGGGTCATTACATTACACACCCGTTAAATTAAATTTGGTCCCGAAATTTAGAATAGTACCTAGTTAACGTGCGATATCGAAAAACAAATGTGGGTACTTCAGCTTCATTTGGTCTTCTCATTCCCAAGTGAATTCAGGTCCTCTACGAGCATTCCACCGAACCTTAACGATTGGTATCTTACTTTGTTTGAGTCGTTTGACCTCACGATCCATAATTTCGACGGGTTCTTCGACGAAATTTAGCTTCTCATCAATCTGAATTTCGTCTAAAGGGATAATGAGATCTTCGGTAGCTAGACATTTCTTCAGGTTCGAAACATGAAAGGTGTTGTGAATCTTTTCTAATTGTGGAGGTAGTTCAAGTCGATAGGCCACTGGCCCAATGCGTTTTTCGATCTTGAATGGCCCAATGTATCTTGGGCTCAATTTCCCTCACTTTCCAAAACGAATAACACCTTTCCAAGGTGATACCTTAAGCATAACCATATCACCCTCCTCAAACTTTAAAGGTTTCCTTCTAACATCCGCGTAGCTCTTTTGCCGACTCTGGGCTATTTTCAATCGTTGCTGAATCTGAATGACCTTGTCGGTAGTTTCCTGGATAATTTTCGGACCTGTAATCTATTTTTCCCCCACATCACTCCAAAAAATCATAGACCTGCACTTCCTCCCATAAAGTGCCTCGAATGGTGCCGCCTCAATGCTAGAATGATAGCTGTTATTGTAGGAAAACTCAGCTAATAGTAGATGTCGATCCCAACTGCTTCCAAAATCAATAACACATGCTTGTAGCATGTCTTCGAGTGTCTAAATTGTCCTTTCACTCTGCCCATCAGTTTGTGGATGATAGGCAGTACTTAAATCTAGACGAGTTCCCAACGCTTCGTGTAATGCCTACCAGAATCTGGAAGTAAATCTGCTATCACGATCAGAGATAATAGAGATTGGTATACCATGTCTAGAAACAACTTCTTTCAGGTATAATTGTGCTAATTTCTCTATACTATCCTCTTCTTTTATTGGCAGAAAGTGTGTTGACTTAGTAAGACGATTGACTATTACCCAAATCATATCATAACCACCTGCGGTTCTCAGTAACTTAGCAATGAAATCCATGGTAATGTTTTCCCATTTCCATTCTGGGATTTCAGGTTGTTGGAGTAGACCCGATGGTTTCTGATGTTCAGCTTTGACTTTAGAACAAGTCAAACATGCTCCTACATATGTGGCTATATCGGCCTTCATTCCTGGCCACCAAAAGTTTCTCTTGAGGTCATGGTACATTTTCCCCGCTCCGGGATGTATTGAATATCTGGTTTTATGTGCTTCATCCAGTACCGCTTTCCTCAAATCCCCATTCCTTGGTACTCAAATTCTTTCAGCTAAATACCTGGTTCCTTCTTCCCGAATATTAAGCTATTTTTCTAATCCTTTGGGTATTTCCTTTCCAAAAATTCCTTCCTTCAAAACCTCCCGTTGTGCCTCTTTTATTCGAGTAGTAAGATTAGTATGAATAATCATGTTCATAGCTTTTACTCAAATAGGTTCTCTTTCCTTTCGACTCAAGGCATCGGCTACCACATTCGCTTTCCCCGGGTGGTAACGGATTTCACAATCATAATCATTTAGCAGCTCAAGTTACTTTTGATTTAAAATATTGGAGACTTTTGTGGTCGGTGTATACAATAAACTTGACCCCATATAGATAATGTCTCCAAATCTTTAATGCAAAAACAACGGCGCCCTATTTTAGATCATGTGTGGTGTAGTTTTGTTCATGAATTTTGAGATGTCGTGAAGCATATGCAATCACCTTCTTCCGTTGCATAAGAGCACACCCAAAACCCATTCTTGATGCATCGTAGTAGATAACAAAATCTTCTATTCCGTCAGGTAACAATAAAATAGGTGCCGTTGTCAACTTCTTTTTCAACAATTGGAAGGCACCCTCTTGTTCGGAAGTCCATTCATACTTTTTCCCCTTGTATGTCAAGGCAGTTAAAGGTTTGGCTACTCGGAAGAAATCTTGAATAAATCTCCTATAATAACCGACTAAACCCAAAAATTGACGTATTTGCGTTGGAGTTTTCGGGGTTTCCCAATTTTTGATGGCTTCGATCTTGGCGGGATCAACTTTGATTCCATTACTACTGACTACGTGGCCAAGAAATTGTACTTCATTTAACTAAAAAGCGCACTTAGAGAATTTTGCATAAAGTTGTTTTTTTTCTTAACAACTCTAATACAAGTCTCAAGTGTTGTTCGTGTTCTTGGTTATTCTTCGAATAGATAAGAATGTCATCAATAAAGACAATAACAAACTTATCTAGATATAGACTACATACTCGGTGCATGAGATCCATGAAAACTGCGGGTGCATTGGTTAGACCGAATGGCATAACCATGAATTAATAATGGCAATAACGAGTTCTGAAGGCTGTTTTTGGTATATCGGCTTCTTTAACCCTCAATTGATGATAACCCGACCTTAAGTCGATTTTGGAGTATACGCTCGAACCTTGGAGTTGATCAAATAGGTCATCGATTCGGGGTAAAGGGTATCCGTTTTTGATGGTTACTTTGTTCAGCTCACGGTAATCGATACACATGCGAAAAGACCTATCTTTCTTTTTAACGAATAAAATTGGAGCTCCCCATGGTGACGTACTCGGTCGGATAAAACCACGTTCTAATAATTCTTGTAGCTGACTTTATAATTCTTTCATTTCGGTGGGCGCAAGTCTATATGGAGCATGAGCTATTGGTGCGGCTCCTGGTACAAGATCTATTTGAAATTCAACGGATCGGTGTGGAGGTAGTCCCGGTAATTCGTCCGGAAACACCTCAGGAAATTCTCTTGCAACAAGAACGTCATCGATTTTCTTTTCTTCTTTTTCAACCTTCTCGATGTGTGCTAGTATGGCATAGCAACCTTTTCTTATTAGTTTGCGCGCCTTCAAACTACTAATAAGATTTAATTTGGCATTACCCTTTTCTCCGTATACCATTAAGGGTAACCAGTTTTCTCTCGGAATGCGAATCGCCTTCTCATGACAAACAACTTCGGCTTTCACCTTGGGCATCCAGTCCATTCCAATAATTACGCCGAAGCTTCCCAATTCCACCGGTATTAAATCAATTACAAACGTTTCGCTAACTAAACTAATTTTTCGATTTCGGCAAATTTTATCAACCTCAATTAGTTTACCGTTTGCTACTTCAACTATACACTTTTTATCCAAAGGCGTTAACGGGCAATTTAATTTGGCACAAAATTCTCTACTCATATAACTTCTATCGGCACCCGAATCAAATAAAACATAAGCAGGTGTATTGTTGATAAGAAACGTACACGTAACAAGCTCCGAGTCTTCCTGTGCTTTCTCCCCATTAATGTTGAAGGCTCTCCCACGGCCTTGCCTATTTCCATTCCTGCACTGGTTTATGGTATGGACCGGTTTTCCACATCCATAGCAAACAACGCCGTTATTATTTATTCCGGCATTATATACTCCTTTGTTTCTATTTGGTCCGTAGACTTCACACTTTGCCACAATATGGCCATTCCTATTACACTTGGTACATAATTCTCTACAAAACCATTCCGGATGAAACGTATCACACCTGGGGCATATAGTTCTTTGCCTTTTGTTGTTGTTTTCGTCGTCGTCGTTGTTGTTGTTGTTGTTGTTGTTGTTGTTGTTGTTGTTGTTGTTGTTGTTGTTGTTGTTGTTGTTGTTGTTGTTGTTGTTGTTGTTGTTGTTGTTGTTGTTGTTGTTGTTGTTGTTGTTGTTGTTGTTGTTGTTGTTGTTGTTGTTGTTGTTGTTGTTGTTGTTGTTGTTGTTGTTGTTGTTGTTGTTGTTGTTGTTGTTGTTGTTGTTGTTAGCGTTGTTAGCGTTATTGTTGTTGAGTCGTTTGTTGTTGTTATTGTTGTGATTGGGATTGTTGTTGTTGTTATTATTATGGGGATGGTTGTTGCGGTTATTGTTGCGGTTTTTGTTGCGATTATTGTTGTTGTTGGGGTGGTTGCGATTGTTGTTGTAGTTGTTGTTTTGATTGTTGTTGTTGTACTGGTGACCCTGATCACTGCTTTCCTCCCACTTTCTTTTTCCCTGTTTCATTATGGCCTCCTCGGCCGCTTCTCTCTTTATCCTTCCTGTAATTTGGCCTATCAATTTGTGGGCTATACGGCTCGTTTTCTGCATTATTACAGGGTCGTTAGCACCTACATGCTCTTGGATTCGTTCCGGCAACGCTTTTATGAATGCTTCAATTTTTGCTTCTTTGTCCTCAAATGCTCCAAGACACATTAAAGCCAGTTCATTAAAACGTCGCTCGAAGGTAGTCACATCTAACCCTTGGGTTGTCAGTGCTTTAAGCTCTGCCTTGAGCTTGTTGATTTCAGTTCTGGGACGGTACTCTTCCGTCATCATGTTCTTGAAAGCGGACCATGGAAGTGCGTAGGCGGTATTCTGTCCTACGTAATCCATGTAGGTATTCCACCATGTCAAAGCAGTACCCCTGAAAGTATGTGTGGCATACTTAACTTTATCCTCTTCTGCGCAGTTGCTGATTGCGAACTCGGCTTCAACCTTCTTTGTCCATCGCTTTAGTCCAACGGGTCCTACAGTTCCTTCAAACTCATTGGGTTTGCAGGTCATAAAAGCTTTGTAGGAACATCCTACCCGGTTGCCATTGTTTCCTCCACTGCTGGAACCCGATTGGTTATTGTTGTTCATTGCATTTACCACTGCAACCATATTTGCAGCGAAAGCTTGAAGTTCTTCTGTGTTCAATTGTTGTTGTCTAGTAGCTGGAGGAGCCATTTCCTTCAAAAATAGCCGACTGCGTTAATCATATAGAATTTTAGAAGTAGCCAAAAAGTATTTTGTAGCTTAATATGAACTTATTATTATCAAAGCCTTTTCTTCATATTAGCGTTTTATAACTATAATAATGTTCATACTTAGCAGCTAACACACAAATTAACTACTAAAATTCTAATATGAAAAACTATGGTAAGTTATTACGTTACTACGTAATAATAAGTTGTAATAATAATAATAAACCTTCCATGCTTATTCTTATTATTATACAATCATAAGGAAAATTACATTGCGGATTTTCTTACAAACTTAAACACACAATATAATACATATTATACAATGCATGGAATACAGGATAGCTGCCGATGGTTCAAGAACGGCGAGATTTCTTAGATGTTGACGTTGTTTCTTTCTCGGCCAAATGTTTGGATTTTCGTTTGGATAGTTCTTTTTACAATTCCTCCCAATTGGTTCTTTCGGCTAATTATTTGGGAGCAAAACCAACAGTCGTTATACGAGCGGTCATTTTATAAACTGGTCTCTTAGGTGGTTCAGGTGGATGATCACAAACATTTTGGGTCATAATAGGTTCATCGGGTTTGGGATCGGGTATAACAGTCAAAGATTTTCCCAAATCACGTTGTGGTTCGGTAATTTCCACAACTTCTTCAGGATCCTCTTCTTCGGGTTCCTCTTCGGGATCTTCTTCTGGATCCTCTTCTGGAACCTCTACTGGCAATTGTGAATCTTCCCAATTTTCCACTTTAATGGTAGCACCAAAAGTTAACTTTTTCGTTGGTTCATAAGTCGTATGCTTTGACTCAGCCTCCGAATCACTTGATAAGTAAATGAAATCTGAATCACTAGAGATGCTTATATGATCAGATGAAGTCATCTATCACATAATAGCAGGCACCTTAAGAGAATGATATATCTTATAATATTTATATGTTAATAATCTTATGTTTCCAAAAATTATATTAAGCAATCATTTTTAAAATAATTACGGTCGAAGTCCAGACTCACTAATGCATCAAAAATCAGTTAGACACACTAATGAAAAATTTTCTGATTCTCTAAGACCAACGCTCGGATACCAACTGAAATGCCCCGTTCATATTAATTATAAACGTTTCATATTAATTGGTTTCTTTACAAGGTTTTGACCTCTATATGAGACGTTTTTCAAATCTTGCATTCGTTTTTAAAAACAACCAATACCTTTATTATTGAATAAAGGTCTTAATGACATAATTTAGATTGTCTATCAAAGACAATCTCCTCAAATAAATAAGTTTTTACACAACCCATTACAATATGATCAAATATATTACAACAAATACTCCGAATGCAAGTTTAAACAATATAAACAATTATGCCGACTCCAAATCTTGACCTTGGGTTGGCATACGACAGCGGAAGCGTTTTTAATATTCACCTGAGAATAAACATGCTTAAAACATCAACAAAAATGTTGGTGAGTCATAGGTTTAATTTCTATATAATAATCATAACATTTAATAAGCCACAAGATTTCATTTAATTAAATGCGCAGGATCATTACAACTGCAAAAATCATTCATACGATGAGTCACCTGGTAACCGACCTTAACATAGAGCGCTTAAGATATCTGGCATCATACATTCCACTATTCAAATGTATGACAAGAACCCTTCGAAGTACTAAAGCATTTCCACTATTCGAAAATGGGGGTGGTTGGTGCCCGTAGATCTACCTTTAGGATTCGTGTTAATTAGTGTTTTTCACTAATTCTTAGGTTACCAAGCATAATAATAATAAGTACAGATATCCGGTATAACAAATCAATCGTAGAATGTAGTTCCATGAACTTGTGCTTATTTTGTAAAACATTTATAAATTTTGCATGTATTCTCATCCCAAAATAATTTAGATAGTAAAAATGGGACTATAACTCACTTGTAATGATTTCCGAATAGATGGTGATAAGACTTGGCCTTTTGACAAATTCACGAACCTAATAATAATATTCTTGTGTCAAGATATATATATATATGTAACGACATTTAAATGTATATATATATCATATTAAGATATATTAATATATCATAATATCATGATAATATAATAATTTAACATCTCATTAGATATAATAAACAATGGGTTAACAACATTAATTGAGATCATTAACTTAAAGGTTTCAAAACAACACTTACATGTAACGACTAACGATGACTTAACGACTCAGTTAAAATGTATATACATGTAGTGTATTTAGATGTATTAAAATATTTTGGAAGACTTCAAGACATATATCAAAACACTCATACTTAACGAAAATGGTTACAGCTACTTTCCCATTCTTTTCTTTCATCAAGAATTCTAGTCGTATTCTTACCCGTATTATACACAGCTTCAAAACGTACTTACTATGGGTATATACCAATAGGAACTAGCATGGGATTCCACTCTTGATTATGTCATGTATGACTAATCAATTTTAACTTCTACCATGAGCTAGTCAACTAACTAGAACTCCTTTTAACCCCACTCACCACTCACCAATTACCACTCATCATTCACTCTATTTCACTTCCAATTCTCTTTCTAATTCTCTCTCAACACACACACACTATTATGAACGTATTTGTCTAGTAGTTAATCATCATCTTCATCAATAATCACTTCAAGAATCAAGCTATAATCATCATAGGAAGAACACTTCAAGAACACTTCAAAAATCCCTTCAAGTTTACTAATTTACTTCCAAGCTTTCTAATCCATTCCAAGTAATCATCTAAGATCAAGAAACCTTTGTTATATATAGTAGGTTATCTTTCTTATTCAAGGTAATATTCATATTCAAACTTTGATTCAATTTCTATAACTATAAACTATCTTAATTCGAGTAAAAATCTTACTTGAACTTGTTTTTGTGTCATGATCCTACTTCAAGAACTTTCAAGCCATCCAAGATCCTTTGAAGCTAGATCATTTCTTGTCACTTCCAGTAGGTTTACCTACTAAACTTGAGATAGTAATGATGTTCATAACATCGTTCGATTCATATATATAAAACTATCTTATTCGAAGGTTTAAACTCGTAATCACTAGAACATAGTTTAGTTAATTCTAAACTTGTTCGCAAACAAAAGTTAATCCTTCTAACTTGACTTTTAAAATTAACTAAACACATGTTCTATATCTATATGATATGCTAACTTAATGATTTAAAACCTGGAAACACAAAAAACACCGTAAAACCGGATTTACGCCGTCGTAGTAACACCGCGGGCTGTTTTGGGTTAGTTAATTAAAAACTATGATAAACTTTGATTTAAAAGTTGTTATTCTGAGAAAATGATTTTTATTGTGAACATGAAACTATATCCAAAAATTATGGTTAAACTCAAAGTGGAAGTATGTTTTCTAAAATGGTCATCTAGACGTCGTTCTTTCGACTGAAATGACTACCTTTACAAAAATGACTTGTAACTTATTTTTCCGACTATAAACCTATACTTTTCCTGTTTAGATTCATAAAATAGAGTTCAATATGAAACCATAGCAATTTGATTAACTCAAAACGGATTTAAAATGAAGAAGTTATGGGTAAAACAAGATTGGATAATTTTTCTCATTTTAGCTACGTGAAAATTGGTAACAAATCTATTCCAACCATAACTTAATCAACTTGTATTGTATATTATGTAATCTTGAGATACCATAGACACGTATACAATGTTTCGACCTATCATGTCGACACATCTATATATATTTCGGAACAACCATAGACACTCTATATGTGAATGTTGGAGTTAGCTATACAGGGTTGAGGTTGATTCCAAAATATATATAGTTTGAGTTGTGATCAATACTGAGATACGTATACACTGGGTTGTGGATTGATTCAAGATCAATACTGAGATACATATATACTTTAATATATATGTATATATTGTTATAGGTTCGTGAATCAACAGTGGCCAAGTCTTACTTCCCGACGAAGTAAAAATCTGTGAAAGTGAGTTATAGTCCCACTTTTAAATTCTAATATTTTTGGGATGAGAATACATGCAGGTTTTATAAATGATTTACAAAATAGACACAAGTACGTGAAACTACATTCTATGGTTTAATTATCGAAATCGAATATGCCCCTTTTTATTAAGTCTGGTAATCTAAGAATTAGGGAACAGACACCCTAATTGACGCGAATCCTAAAGATAGATCTATTGGGCCTAACAAACCCCATCCAAAGTACCGGATGCTTTAGTACTTCGAAATTTATATCATATCCGAAGGGTGTCCCGGAATGATGGGGATATTCTTATATATGCATCTTGTTAATGTCGGTTACCAGGTGTTCACCATATGAATGATTTTTATCTCTATGTATGGGATGTGTATTAAAATATGAAATCTTGTGGTCTATTGTTACGATTTGATATATATAGGTTAAACCGATAACTCACCAACATTTTTGTTGACGTTTAAAGCATGTTTATTCTCAGGTGAATATTAAGAGCTTTCGCTGTTGCATACTAAAATAAGGACAAGATTTGGAGTCTATGTTTGTATGATATTGTGTAAAAACTGCATTCAAGAAACTGATTTCGATGTAACATATTTGTATTGTAAACCATTATGTAATGGTCGTGTGTAAACAGGATATTTTAGATTATCATTATTTGATAATCTACGTAAAGCTTTTTAAACCTTTATTTATGAAATAAAGGTTATGGTTTGTTTTAAAAATGAATGCAGTCTTTGAAAAACGTCTCATATAGAGGTCAAAACCTCGCAACGAAATCAATTAATATGGAACGTTTTTGATCAATAAGAACGGAACATTTCAGTTGGTATCAGAGCGTTGGTCTTAGAGAACCAGAATTTTGCATTAGTGTGTCTTATCGAGTTTGTTAGGATGCATTAGTGAGTCTGGACTTCGACCGTGTTTACTTGAAAAATGATTGCTTAACAAATTTTGTTGGAAACTATATATTTTTAACATGCGAATATTATGTGATATATTAATCTCTTAACGCGTTTGATATTATGTGATAGATGTCTACCTCTAGAACAAGTCCCATTGACTCACCTAATAATAATGAAGAGTCAAATGTAAATTGGAATGATTCGTGGACTGATTCACAAGTTCCCGAAGAGGAACCGGAAGAAGAGTCGGAACCAGAAGAAGAATCGGAACCGGAAGAAGAATCGGAACCGGATGAAGAAATAGAACCGGTGGGGGAAATAATAAAACGGTTAAGTAAAAGAAAATCCTCAACCAACCGACCAAGGTTAATTATGGTCAATGGTGTTTCCGCTAAGGAAGCAAAATATTTGGAGGATTACCAATTCTCCGATGAATCGGATTCTAACGAGAATTCTGATGATGTTATAGAAATTACCCCAACTGAATTTAAAAAGACAAAAGAAAATAATAAGGGAAAGGGCATAAAAATAGAGAAATCTAATTCCAACCCCGATGAACTTTATATGTATCGTCAACCCCCGAAGTCCTTAAGTTGTAACAATGACCCGAGAACCTCTAAACCACCAGGTTTTTCTAAACCAATGTGGAAAACGACGGCTCGTATTAGGGGAACATCATATATCCCTAGAAACTTGGCAAAACGAACCAAAACCGAAGAAGAAGAAACAAGCGAGTCGGAATAAGATAGTTGTATTCGTGTGGTGTAATATATGTAATATAGTGTGCTTATGCTTTATGATATATGTAAAAATTGCTTGTATTAATAAGTATTTTTTTTTATGAATCTAACTCTTGTCTTTTTTACAGTATAAAAACACAAAATGGATAGACAACCCAATATTTTAAGAGACCTACCCGGAGGCATGATTGATGAAATCTTGTCTAGAGTCGGTCATAATTCTTCGGCACAACTATTTAAGGCGAGATCAGTTTGTAAGACATTCGAAGAACGTTCCAAGAATGCCTTGGTTTATAAAAGGCTTTCGTTCGAAAGATGGGGGATATCACATTGGGAAATCCATAAGTTACGATGTGTTTACTTTGACGCATATATTGCGGGGAACCCAAATGCTATTTTACGCAATGGGTTAAGAAATTATTTTGACTCAATATATCCGAATATTGGACTTCGTGATTTAGAAAAAGCGGCTAATATGCAACATAAAGAAGCATGTTATGCTTACGGATTAGTAATGTTCGCTTCTCACCAAAGTGAGAACAAGAACATCGGCCTACAACTATTAAACAAAACGTTCCCACAAGTGACGGAGTCGGTAATTGGGGTAAGAAATGAGGTTTTTAGATTGTTACGGGACTGTTGGACATTACGTAACCCTCGTCCCTTTGACGACGTTACAACACGCTGTCTTATCAACGGCCATAACGGTTATGTTCCACAAGACCAAGGATGGAAAGTAGTCCTAGTAAAACCAGAATGCATGACTTGTTTCTGGACGTATGAATTACGTGTCTTTATTGCCTTTGCTGAACGACTTGTGTACTAGCTGGAATTATCTTCACAACTATCTTGTATCAAAGTTATTGTGTGCTATATTTCATGCTTTATGTAAAATAAGCGGTATTGTAAGTTTGTAAAATATTGTATAAAAGTTTGAACGCGAAATATTATTATAATCAGTTTTTCATATAGAATTGTAGTAGTTGAATTGTATATTAGCTACTAAGTATGAACTTAACGGGTAGGTACTACCCGAATTTAAACTTATAAAACGCTAATATGAAGAAAAAGCTTTTATAAATGAGTTCATATTATGCTACGAAATACTATTAACTACTCTTAATATTCTGTATGATTAACTTGTTCCATTTGACTATTTTGAAGGAAATGGCACCGACTACTCGACACACCTTGAATATGAATGAAGAGGAATTCCGTACTTTTCTAGCTTCAAACATAGCCGCAGTACAGGCTGCGCTACATACCAACAATAACCTTGGATCTAGCAGTACAGGAAATCCTGTAGGATGCACCTACAAAGAATTCACTGCCTGCAAACATTTGGAATTTGATGGAACCGAAGGACCGATCGGATTGAAACGGTGGACCGAGAAGGTCGAATCGGTGTTTGCCATAAGTAAGTGTACTGAAGAGGACAAAGTAAAGTACGCTACGCATACCTTCACAGGTTCTACGTTAACATGGTGGAATACCTATCTAGAGCAAGTGGGACAAGACGATGCGTACGCACTACCGTGGTCAGCATTCAAGCACTTGATGAATGAGAAGTACCATCCCAGAACCGAGGTCAATAAGCTCAAGACAGAACTTAGAGGGTTACGAACCCAAGGATTTGATATTACCACGTACGAAAGACGATTCACAGAATTGTGCCTATTGTGTCCGGGAGCATTCGAAGATGAGGAAGAGAAGATCGACGCGTTTGTGAAAGGATTACCGGAAAGAATCCAAGAAGATATAAGTTCACACGAGCCCGCCTCCATACAACAGGCATGTAGAATGGCTCACAAACTAGTGAACCAGATTGAAGAAAGAATTAAAGAACAGACTGCTGAAGAGGCCAATGTGAAGCAAGTCAAAAGAAAGTGGGAGGAAAACGGTGATAAGAATCACCAATACAATAACAACAGCAATTACAACAATAATCGCAACAATTATCCCAACAATCGCAACATCAATCGCAACTACAACAAACGGCCCAACAACAACAACAACAACAACAACAACAACAACAACAACAACAACAACAACAACAACAACAACAACAACAACAACAACAACAACAACAACAACAACAACAACAACAACAACAACAACAACAACAACAACAACAACAACAACAACAACAACAACAACAACAACAACAACAACAACAACAACAACAACAACAACAACAACAACAACAACAACAACAACAACAACAACAACAACAACAACAACAACAACAACAACAACAACAACAACAACAACAACAACAACAACAACAACAACAACAACAACAACAACAACAACAACAACAACAACAACAACAACAACAACAACAACAACAACAACAACAACAACAACAACAACAACAACAACAACAACAACAACAACAACAACAACAACAACAACAACAACAACAACAACAACAACAACAACAACAACAACAACAACAACAACAACAACAACAACAACAACAACAACAACAACAACAACAATAGCAACTACAACAATCATCCCAACAACAATAATAACCACAACAACAACAACAATTAGAAGCAGCTATGCCAAAGGTGTGAAAAGTATCACTCGGGGTTCTGCACCAAATTTTGCAACAAGTGTAAAAGAAATGGTCATAGCGCGGCGAAGTGTGAGGTCTACGGACCAGGGGTTAATAGAACGAAAGGAACAAATGGTGTCGGAACGAGTAATGGTGGAGCAAGTAGTGTCGGAGCAAGTTATGCCAATGTAGTTTGTTATAAATGTGGAAAACCGGGCCACATTATTAGAAATTGCCCGAACCAGGAGAACACGAATGGACAAGGCCGCGGAAGAGTTTTCAATATTAATGCGGCAGAGGCACAGGAAGTCCCGGAGCTTGTTACGGGTACGTTTCTTATTGACAATAAATCTGCTTACGTTTTATTTGATTCGGGTGCGGATAGAAGCTATATGAGTAGAGATTTTTGTGCTAAATTAAGTTGTCCATTGACGCCTTTGGATAGTAAATTTTTACTCGAATTAGCAAATGGTAAATTAATTTCAGCAGATAATATATGTCGGAAAGAAATTAAACTGGTTAGCGAAACATTTAAGATTGACTTGATACCAGTAGAGTTAGGGAGTTTTGATGTGATAATCGGTATGGACTGGTTGAAAGAAGTGAAAGCAGAGATCGTTTGTTACAAAAATGCAATTCGCATTATACGAGAAAAAGGAAAACCCTTAATGGTGTACGGAGAAAAGGGAAACACGAAGCTACATCTTATTAGTAATTTGAAGGCACAAAAACTAATAAGAAAAGGTTGCTATGCTGTTCTAGCACACGTCGAGAAAGTACAAACTGAAGAAAAGAGCATCAATGATGTTCCCGTCACAAAAGAATTTCCCGATGTATTTCCGAAAGAATTACCGGGATTACCCCCACATCGATCCGTTGAATTTCAAATAGATCTTGTACCAGGAGCTGCACCAATAGCTCGTGCTCCTTACAGACTCGCACCCAGCGAGATGAAAGAATTGCAAAGCCAATTACAAGAACTTTTAGAGCATGGTTTCATTCGACCAAGCACATCACCGTGGGGAGCTCCTGTTTTGTTTGTCAAGAAGAAAGATGGTACATTCAGGTTGTGTATCGACTACCGAGAGTTGAACAAACTTACCATCAAGAACCGCTACCCACTACCGAGAATCGACGACTTATTTGATCAACTACAAGGCTCGTCTGTTTATTCAAAGATTGACTTACGTTCCGGGTATCATCAAATGCGGGTGAAAGAAGATGATATTCCAAAGACTGCTTTCAGAACACGTTACGGTCATTACGAGTTTATGGTCATGCCATTTGGTTTAACTAATGCACCAGCTGTGTTCATGGACCTTATGAACCGAGTGTGTGGACCATACCTTGACAAGTTTGTCATTATTTTCATTGATGACATACTTATTTACTCAAAGAATGACCAAGAACACGGTGAACATTTGAGAAAGGTGTTAGAAGTATTGAGGAAGGAAGAATTGTATGCTAAATTTTCAAAGTGTGCATTTTGGTTGGAAGAAGTTCAATTCCTCGGTCACATAGTGAACAAAAAAGGTATTAAGGTGGATCCGGCTAAGATAGAAACTGTTGAAAAGTGGGAAACCCCGAAAACTCCGAAACACATACGCTAGTTTTTAGGACTAGCTGGTTACTACAGAAGGTTCATCCAAGACTTTTCCAGAATAGAAAAACCCTTGACTGCATTAACGCATAAAGGGAAGAAATTTGAATGGAAGGATGAACAAGAGAAAGCGTTTCAGTTATTGAAGAAAAAGCTAACTACGGCACCTATATTGTCATTGCCTGAAGGGAATGATGATTTTGTAATTTATTGTGACGCATCAAAGCAAGGTCTCGGTTGTGTATTAATACAACGAACGAAGGTGATTGCTTATACGTCTAGACAATTGAAGATTCACGAGCAAAATTATATGACGCATGATTTGGAATTAGGCGCGGTTGTTTTTGCATTAAAGACTTGGAGGCACTACTTATATGGGGTCAAAAGTATTATATATACCGACCACAAAAGTCTTCAACACATATTTAATCAGAAACAACTGAATATGAGGCAGCGTAGGTGGATTGAATTATTGAATGATTACGACTTTGAGATTCGTTACCACCCGGGGAAGGCAAATGTGGTAGCCGATGCCTTGAGCAGGAAGGACAGAGAACCCATTCGAGTAAAATCTATGAATATAATGATTCATAATAACCTTACTACTCAAATAAAGGAGGCGCAACAAGGAGTTTTAAAAGAAGGAAATTTAAAGGATGAAATACCCAAAGGATCGGAGCAGCATCTTAATATTCGGGAAGACGAAACCCGGTATAGGGCTGAAAGGATTTGGGTACCAAAATTTGGAGATATGAGAGAAATGGTACTTAGTGAAGCTCATAAAACCAGATACTCAATACATCCTGGAACGGGGAAGATGTACAAGGATCTCAAGAAACATTTTTGGTGGCCGGGTATGAAAGCCGATGTTGTTAAATACGTAGGAGAATGTTTGACGTGTTCTAAGGTCAAAGATGAGCATCAGAAACCATCAGGTCTACTTCAACAACCCGAAATCCCAGAATGGAAATGGGAAAACATTACCATGGATTTCATCACTAAATTGCCAAGGACTGCAAGTGGTTTTGATACTATTTGGGTAATAGTTGATCGTCTCACCAAATCAGCACACTTCCTTTCAATAAGAGAAGATGACAAGATGGAGAAGTTAGCACGACTGTATTTGAAGGAAGTCGTCTCCAGACATGGAATACCAATCTCTATTATTTCTGATAGAGATGGCAAATTTATTTCAAGATTCTGGCAGACATTACAGCAAGCATTAGGAACTCGTCTAGACATGAGTACTGCCTATCATCCACAAACTGATGGGCAGAGCGAAAGGATGATACAAACACTTGAAGACATGCTACGAGCATGTGTTATTGATTTCGGAAACAGTTGGGATCGACATCTACCGTTAGCAGAATTTTCCTACAACAACAGCTACCATTCAAGCATTGAGATGGCGCCATTTGAAGCACTTTATAGTAGAAAGTGCAGGTCTCCGATTTGTTGGAGTGAAGTGGGGGATAGACAGATTACGGGTCCGGAGATTATACAAGAAACTACCGAGAAGATCATCCAAATTCAACAACGGTTGAAAACCGCCCAAAGTCGACAAAAGAGCTACGCTGACATTAAAAGAAAAGATATAGAATTTGAAATTGGAGAGATGGTCATGCTTAAAGTTGCACCTTGGAAAGGCGTTGTTCGATTTGGTAAACGAGGGAAATTAAATCCAAGGTATATTGGACCATTCAAGATTATTGATCGTGTCGGACCAGTAGCTTACCGACTTGAGTTACCTCAACAACTCACGGCTGTACATAACACTTTCCACGTCTCGAATTTGAAGAAATGTTTTGCTAAAGAAGATCTCACTATTCCGTTAGATGAAATCCAAATCAACGAAAAACTCCAATTCATCGAAGAACCCGTCGAAATAATGGATCGTGAGGTTAAAAGACTTAAGCAAAACAAGATACCAATTGTTAAGGTTCGATGGAATGCTCGTAGAGGACCCGAGTTCACCTGGGAGCGTGAAGATCAGATGAAGAAGAAATACCCGCATCTATTTCCAGAAGATTCGTCAACACCTTCAACAGCTTAAAATTTCGGGACGAAATTTATTTAACGGGTTGGTACTGTAGTGACCCGAACTTTTCCATGTTTATATATATTAATTGAGATTGATATTTACATGATTAAATGTTTCCAACATGTTAAGCAATCAAACTTGTTAAGGCTTGATTAATTGAAATATGTTTCATATAGACAATTGACCACCCAAGTTGACCGGCGATTCACGAACGTTAAAACTTGTAAAAACGACATGACGATATATATATATGGATATACATATGGTTAACATGAGATTATGATAATTAAGTATCTCCATAAGTATATTAACAATGAGTTATATACATATAAACAAGACTACTAACTTAAGGATTTCGAAACGAGACATATATGTAACGATTATCGTTGTAACGACATTTAAATGTATATATATCATATTAAGATATATTAATATATCATAATATCATGATAATATAATAATTTAACATCTCATTAGATATAATAAACAATGGGTTAACAACATTAATTGAGATCGTTAACTTAAAGGTTTCAAAACAACACTTACATGTAACGACTAACGATGACTTAACGACTAAGTTAAAATGTATATACATGTAGTGTATTTAGATGTATTAAAATACTTTTGGAAGACTTTAAGACATATATCAAAACACTCATACTTAACGAAAATGGTTACAGTTACTTTCCCATTCTTTTCTTTCATCAAGAATTCTAGTCGTATTCTTACCCATATTATACACAGCTTCAAAACGTACTTACTATGGGTATATACCAATAGGAACTAGCATGGGATTCCAATCTTGATTATGTCATGTATGACTAATCAATTTTAACTTCTACCATGAGCTAGTCAACTAACTAGAACTCCTTTTAACCCCACTCACCAATTACCACTCATCCTTCACTCTATTTCACTTCCAATTCTCTTTCTAATTCTCTCTCAACACACACACACACTATTATGAACGTATTTTTCCAGTAGTTAATCATCATCTTCATCAAAAATTACTTCAAGAATCAAGCTATAATCATCATAGGAAGAACACTTCAAGAACACTTCAAAAATCCCTTCAAGTTTACTAATTTACTTCCAAGCTTTCTAATCCATTCCAAGTAATCATATAAGATCAAGAAACCTTTGTTATATATAGTAGGTTATCTTTCTTATTCAAGGTAATATTCATATTCAAACTTTGATTAAATTATTATAACTATAAACTATCTTAATTCGAGTAAAAATCTTACTTGAACTTGTTTTTGTGTCATGATCCTACTTCAAAAACTTTCAAGCCATCCAAGATCCTTTGAAGCTAGATCATTTCTTGTCACTTCCAGTAGGTTTACCTACTAAACTTGAGGTAGTAATTATGTTCATAACATCATTCGATTCATATATATAAAACTATCTTATTCGAAGGTTTAAACTCGTAATCACTAGAACATAGTTTAGTTAATTCTAAACTTTTTCGCAAACAAAAGTTAATCCTTCTAACTTGACTTTTAAAATTAACTAAACACATGTTCTATATCTATATGATATGCTAACTTAATGATTTAAAACCTGGAAACACGAAAAACACCGTAAAACCGGATTTACGCCGTCGTAGTAACACCGCGGGCTGTTTTGGGTTAGTTAATTAAAAACTATGATAAACTTTGATTTAAAAGTTTTTATTCTGAGAAAATGATTTTTATTATGAACATGAAACTATATCCAAAAATTATGGTTAAACTCAAAGTGGAAGTATGTTTTCTAAAATGGTCATCTAGACGTCGTTCTTTCGACTGAAATGACTACCTTTACAAAAACGACTTGTAACTTATTTTTCTGACTATAAACCTATACTTTTTCTGTTTAGATTCATAAAATAGAGTTCAATATGAAACCATAGCAATTTGATTCACTCAAAACGGATTTAAAATGAAGAAGTTATGGGTAAAACAAGATTGGATAATTTTTCTCATTTTAGCTACGTGAAAATTGGTAACAAATCTATTCCAACCATAACTTAATCAACTTGTATTGTATATTATGTAATCTTGAGATACCATAGACACGTATACAATGTTTCGACCTATCATGTCGACACATCTATATATATTTCGGAACAACCATAGACACTCTATATGTGAATGTTGGAGTTAGCTATACAGGGTTGAGGTTGATTCCAAAATATATATAGTTTGAGTTGTGATCAATACTGAGATACGTATACACTGGGTCGTGGATTGATTCAAGATAATATTTATCGATTTATTTCTGTACATCTAACTATGGACAACTAGTTGTAGGTTACTAACGAGGACAGCTGACTTAATAAACTTAAAACATCAAAATATATTAAAAGTGTTGTAAATATATTTTAAACATACTTTAATATATATGTATATATTGTTATAGGTTCGTGAATCAACAGTGGCCAAGTCTTACTTCCCGACGAAGTAAAAATCTGTGAAAGTGAGTTATAGTCCCACTTTTAAATTCTAATAATTTTGGGATGAGAATACATGCAGGTTTTATAAATGATTTACAAAATAGACACAAGTACGTGAAACTACATTCTATGGTTGAATTATCGAAATCGAATATGCCCCTTTTTATTAAGTCTGGTAATCTAAGAATTAGGGAACAGACACCCTAATTGACGCGAATCCTAAAGATAGATCTATTGGGCCTAACAAACCCCATCCAAAGTACCGGATGCTTTAGTACTTCGAAATTTATATCATATCCGAAGGGTATCCCGGAATGATGGGGATATTCTTATATATGCATCTTGTTAATGTCGGTTACCAGATGTTCACCATATGAATGATTTTTATCTCTATGTATGGGATGCGTATTGAAATATGAAATCTTGTGGTCTATTGTTACGATTTGATATATATAGGTTAAACCTATAACTTACCAACATTTTTGTTGACGTTTAAAGCATGTTTATTCTCAGGTGAATATTAAGAGCTTTCGCTGTTGCATACTAAAATAAGGACAAGATTTGGAGTCCATGTTTGTATGATATTGTGTAAAAACTGCATTCAAGAAACTAATTTCGATGTAACATATTTGTATTGTAAACCATTATGTAATGGTCGTGTGTAAACAGGATATTTTAGATTATCATTATTTGATAATCTACGTAAAGCTTTTTAAACCTTTATTTATGAAATAAAGGTTATGGTTTGTTTTAAAAATGAATGCAGTCTTTGAAAAATGTCTCATATAGAGGTCAAAACCTCGCAACGAAATCAATTAATATGGAACGTTTTTAATCAATAAGAACGGGACATTTCATTCTTCGTGTTTACAAGTTTTATATCCTTATGTTAGCTTGACATACTGTCATAATATATGTGTTAAAGTGTTTTAAAAGTCAAGTTAGAAGGATTAAGTTTATTTGCAAACAAGTTTAGAAATAATCTAAACTATGTTCTTGTTGTTATTAGTTATAACTCAAAATAAGATAGCTATATGAATATGAATCGAACGAGATTTTGAACAAAGCTATTTCCTCAACTTACTAGGGTAAAGCTACTGGAAAAGATAGTAAATAATCTTTAGCTCAAAGGTAGCTTTGATGGCTTGAAATTCTTGAAGTAGAATCATGGAATCAACAAAAGTTTCAAGTAAGAAATCTATCTTGATTTAAGATAGTTATGATTATATGAATTGAACCAAAGCTTGAATATGTTTATTACCTTGATTATAAGATGGAAAGCTACTGATATGAAAGTAGGATTATGGATTCTAAAGAGTTGTGGAGTTGGATTGAAAGATTGGAAGTAAACTTGTACACTTGGAAGGTTATCTTGATATGTTCTTGATCAAGCTTTCTTATGATGATTCTAACTTAGATTTTGATTCTAAAACTTGTTGAATTGTGTTGTGTTCTTGAGAGAGTGTTTGAGTATGTGTGTTTTTAGTTAGAAAAATATGAATTAGAAATGAAAATGGAATGGATGTATAAGTAGTAAAGATGGCATGAGGTTAAGGTAAGTGTATAGGATCCTTATGTTGAATTTTATCTAAATGGTTAATACTAGTTGTCAATCCATGGCTCTCACATGTTTCTTACTGTCCTAGGGTTGGTAAGATGCAGATTTTTATGTGTATATACCAATAGTATATACGTATAGAAACTGGTTACAATACGGGTATAAATACCGTATGAATACGAGTAGAATTCTTGATGGAATTGAATGAGAATATGAATATAGCTATCTTTGTTGAGTATAAGTATATTGATATATGTATTTAAGTCTTTCAAAAGTGTATTAATACATCTTAATACAATACATATATATTGATTTTAACTTAAGAGTTAATACGTCGATAATCGATACATATATGTGTATTGTTTCAAAGTCTTTAAGTTAGTAGTCTCATCTAATATATATAACTCATTGTTATTGTACTTAATGAGATACTTAAATATCATTTAATCAAATCATAATATATATATATATATATATATATATATATATATCTAAATATATATTCCTTTAATTAATTATTACGATATATGACGTTCGTGAATCGTCAGACAGACTGGGTGGCCAAACGTTTGTATAAAATTCATTCCAAATAACCAAGTCTTAATAAATTTGATTGCCTAACATGTTGGAAACCTTAATTATGTAAATATTAATCTTCTATATATTAGCAGAAAAATCCGGGTCGTTACACATCCCGCCATTAGTTGAGGTAGGGAGCAAGTCGAGAAAATGATTTGTTAATATAGAATCAAGAGGTTAGATTGTATAATTTCATTTTGTTAAATTACTCTTCATTTTGTGTTTTGCCTTATTTTATATTTGTTTGAAAACTTAGAATTAAAAAAAAAACTAAAAATCTGAAAGAATACCCGTGCAGGTACTTTTTCACGATAGGAACCCCTATTTTCGCGGTCGCGAAACCACAATTATGGGTGTAATGTTGATAATTAGGGTCGTGAGCGCTTAACAGAAGGCCCCTTCTAAAATAAAACCAATCTCGCGATCGTGATTGCGGTATTCCCAAATGCGAAAAAGCTACAAAAGCATCATGACATTTTTCATGCAAACCTCGTGACTGTGAGATTGGGTGTCACAAGCGCGAAATGCACGGTCGGGCCAAATTTCTTTTGTTTCTTTTCTTTTGTGTTTTTATTTATCACACGTAAGTGTGGATTTGCGAATTGTAAAAGATTATCATTCAGTCTAGTAGAGTACTTATTGAAATTTGTTTGTGATAACAATCGAGGAATGGACGAGGTTTAGCAACATTTATCACCTGCATTCCATGATCTCTGGATGTAAGTCCGAGTAGTTCTAATTTCCTTTACTTTTTTGACCTCTCGAATTTATTATCTTTATCTGATTTCATGTGAATGAGGGCTGATAGTGCCTAAATTATACATGTTATTCATATCATTTTAATACACTATTATGTATAAGTTTAAGGATATTGTAGTCAATTGCATGAACTTTTGGTACTTAAAGATTTGCGATTGATTTCAGGAAAATACCGAGTTAAATGGAAGATTTGGACGAGAGGATCCAGGTGAGAAAGAGAAGGAAAGCTGATGTGCTGTAATACCAGGCAGGCATCTCTTGCAAGCTTCAAGCACCGTTTGTAAAATCAAAAGTTGAAGAAAATGTTAGATGCCAAGCACCACCTAAGCTTCAAGTGACACATGAATTGTCAAACAGAGAATTCAGAAGTTTCGAAGAACATATTCAAGCGCCGCTTAAACCGATGAAAGCACTATTTGGATTCCTAGATGATGATTGAAGATGATGAACAAAGCGCCGCTTATACTAAGGGAAGCATTGCCTGAGAGCAAAAGCGCTTGTCAAGAGCCACTTTAAGATAGGGTTTGGTTGGAAATTCGCCGAGGAAGCGCCGCTTGACTATGTCGGTTTTGTAAAACTATAAATACGAGGCTTAGGGTTTTGAGACCACATACGACTATTGGGGAAAGTTACATTTCATAGCTGATAGTGGGTATTTTTGAAGGTTTTTAAGGAGGTTTGGAGCATTCTAACACCTTGCAATCATTAAGAGGAAGCTAGTAACAGCGGTTGATTTCATAAACACTTTTTGTTAAGTATAATTCTTATTTCATTGATCATGGATTTCACTTTGGATAATTATTTTGTTGATTTTATTATGATTGTTGACTAAGTTTATTATGTTTACTTAGGCCAAATACTTATTATGTTGGGATTGGTTTTATTTCAATGATAATGGATTTGATTGCATGATAAATTACTGTTTTTTCTATATGAATTTACAACTCATAGTATTTAATTAATAGTTTGTAACTAAGTGACAAAGAGTTGTGCATGTTAATTGACAACTAGTTGAAGCTAATTGATTAATAGAAACTAGCAGGTATGAATTGTTGCGACTACCAGTTAGCGCAATTACTCTAGATTAGTAAGTTAGTTGATGGATATTTAAAAGTATATAGACTGTCTGGTATGTGGTTTAGTCAAGATTGAGTGACACTTTGGAGGCTGGATTATATAGATGCGTCTAGAATATCCAATTAATCTATAAATCACATGCATGATATGAAGTTATCTACTTTATTTTAGAAATCTCAACATATGAAAGTGAAGAGTGCCTAAGTAAACATATTTGTTTAATTATTGAATTTTACTATTTCAAAAGTTTGCATATAATTACGTTTTTAATCATTGCTTTGACATATCGGTCATTAAACGGTACACCCCCTAAATTGTTTATTTTTTGTCTAATTAGAATTTTGCGTGACTTTAATCATACAAGTTAGTGATTAAGTTGTCTGTGGAACGAACTTAGGACTTTACCTTAGTTATACTGTTGGTCCCTTGATTAACAACAGGAGTATTGTAGGGGGGATGAATACAATTTTTTTTAATTAACATAGCAGTTAAAACAATTTAGTATTCAAGCAAGTAATTTAAATAGAGTCTAAGATACTTTTCAACAGTTATTCTTTATTGATTGAATCATAAAGAATTACAACTATCCTTGGCGGAATGATAGTTTGTTGATATAGATTATACTTAAGTTATAGGTATCGAGGATATCTTAAAGCTATTACAAGTTTGGACTCTAAATAAATAAATCCACACCACTAGTTATTACAATAGTGAATACTTCTATTTATAGTAGTCCTATTAACCATTTAATTGTTCTATTGTCCACTGGTACATAGGATGTCTGTACTTGTGGGGACAACTGCATCAGAGAGCGTGCTATCTTCTTTCCTCATTGGTAGCTATTTGCAGGAACACCACAATTCGGTTTGGCACCACTATTTGATTAAACAAATAGAATGTTGCGTTCCATAGGTGTTGGCAAAGAATGACACATCTCTGCAACTGCGTTAAACTTCTGCATTCCCACGTGCTCTTGTAAGGTCACTTGTCAGCCGCCGACGCTTGTCCTTTTCTGTCCAACTTTGTCTTCAACTTCTGTTGAATAGTACAATTGATGTAGACCACTCAGAAAACTACTATGCTTGTAATGGAGCATAACTGCATTGTGTAGTAAGCTGCTTACCAACAATGTTGGTTCTTCTATGCTAAGTCACTTGATATTCTTGATTTGCTGGGCACACATCCTGTGCTAATTGAAGAATACTATATACCTTGTGCTGGTAGACCAAACAGCATACTAAACACTCGACACAACAATATTTGTTGTCTATACATAAGCAAACCTGTGTTGGCTGCACATAACACCATAGTATACATATTTGCTATTTTGTCATAATTAAATCCTTAATTACTTTGGGGACTCAACAATCTCCTCCTATTTGATGATGACAAAACCTATAACATAAAGAGAAAAACACTAAAGCCAACTCTAAAGGACCTAAAGAAAATAGGCAGTAAAATTTGTCCCTTTTGGTTTGTTTTTAGGATCTTTTGCTGAGTTATCTATATCTTATAAATTGATATAATTTTTTTAAGATAAACTCATTTCACATTCATTACAACAAATATATACAAGAATTACAAGACAGTATAATGAATTATGAAATAACAAAAGATACAATTTCAACATAAGAAGACTATCTATCTTTATCTTTATCATTCTCTTTGTCTTCATCAGATATCTCTTCTTCTTTTACCTTAACAGCTGTCCAGGCTTCAGGGAACAGCTCAGGCAAGTCTTTCATGTCAAATACTGGTATTTGAGGAGGTAGAATGATGGGATCTATTCTGTGTAGGCAGCACCAATGGATTTCTTTCTTTTAGACTTTTGAGCCAGTACTTCTTCTACTTTCACCACTAGTGCATTCCCATACTTGACTACTTTATCAAATAGGTCTTGTAATTCAGGTTTCAATGTGTCTCTGACATTACTTTGACCTTTACCAATGAAGTACTGCAGTATCTCCATCCATTCACTAAATCCAAATGTTCTTAGATTAGTATAATCTACCCTCTCATAGATATTATTGTCTCTGCTAACACTGAAGGTCCTTCTTGTACCTTTATGAACCTTGATGATCTTACTAGGATTAAATCTTCTGTTCATCACATCAACATACTTGCTCCCGAAGAAATGATTAGTTAGTTCTTTAGTTCTTTCAGTTTCTTCTGGAGCTTCTGTAGGGGCCTTCTCAGCATATTTCAGTTTATCAAAGACCTTGTCCTGAGCTTTAACTATGGCTTTTGCTAACTTGAGAGATGCATCTTCTTGTTTTCTGTCAGCAGCCATTTTAGCTTCTTGCTCCCTAAGCCTCAGCCTTTCAGCATACTCAGTATCATCCCTTCTTTGCTGTTCAAATTGAACACTTGTAATGTATTCATTCACAGTGATGTTCAGGGATTTTGCTATTGCAATTAATTGTCTGCCTTCATCAGTAGTCATGGCATCACAATATTGCCTTAAGTCCATATTCAGCTGCACAGCCTCATAAAAGAGAGCCTTCTCCTCATCATTATGGAGTCTTTGGCCACTGTTTGATAAGTACATACCAATATCAATGTTGAAGTCCATAGCATCAATGTAGAATTGTTGGTCAAGAGGATGATACAACAATCTGATTTGGCGTATTCTTTCTGGTCTCCCTGCTGCTCTTAGATTCAGCAGTTTAGGAACACTGATCTCAAGCCTATAGGCCTCTCTTTCATCGAGATTCATTTTTTTTATGTAAGGCTTTCCTCATGCAGCTGAATCATCTTCCCAAGTGGTATGTTTGTCATTTTTCTTGGGGGAAGATGGAGGATATAGAAAAGGTGATTCTGCTGTGCCTGAAGGACCCACTGGTTCATAGAAATGAAGATCACCCAGTGTCCTGTCAAAATAAGCACGAGAGTCTGCTGGTAGTGGTGATTGGATAAAGTTTGAGTTGCCACTACCCCAGATAGTAAAATTAGCAGCATCAGCAGAATCGGTATCAGCATTAGCTCCCAGCTCATCCTCCTTAGCTGGGTCTTCTGCTCTTCTTTCACCCAACAACACACTTGTGGCTGGGTCTTCTGTCACAGCACTCCTTGCATTGTCTTCGGTACCAGCTGACTGATTAGTATCAGCTGGTACATGAAATGTCCCATTCATATTAATTATAAACGTTCCATATTAATTGATTTCGTTGCGAGGTTTTGACCTCTATATGAGACGTTTTTCAAAGACTGCATTCATTTTTAAAACAACCATAACCTTTATTTTATCAATAAAGGTTTTAAAAACATTACGTAGATTATCAAATAATGATAATCTAAAATATATTGTTTACACACGACCATTACATAATGGTTTACAATAGAAATATATTATATTGACATATGTTTCTTGAATGCAGTTTTTACACAATATCATACAAAGGGTGTACCGGATGCTTTAGTACTTCGAAATTTATATCATATCCGAAGGGTGTCCCGGAATGATGGGGATATTCTTATATATGCATCTTGTTAATGTCGGTTACCAGGTGTTCACCATATGAATGATTTTTATCTCTATGTATGGGATGTGTATTGAAATATGAAATATTGTGGTCTATTGTTACGATTTGATATATATAGGTTAAATCTATAACTCACCAACATTTTTGTTGACGTTTAAAGCATGTTTATTTTCAGGTGAATACTAAGAGCTTCCGCTGTTGCATACTAAAATAAGGATAAGATTTGGAGTCCATGTTTGTATGATATTGTGTAAAAACTGCATTCAAGAAACATATGTCGATGTAATATATTTCTATTGTAAACCATTATGTAATGGTCGTGTGTAAACAGTATATTTTAGATTATCATTATTTGATAATCTACGTAATGTTTTTAAAACCTTTATTGATAAAATAAAGGTTATGGTTGTTTTAAAAATGAATGCAGTCTTTGAAAAACGTCTCATATAGAGGTCAAAACCTCGTAACGAAATCAATTAATATGGAACGTTTATAATCAATATGAACGGGACATTTCAGTTGGTATCCGAGCGTTGGTCTTAGAGAACCAGAAAATTTGCATTAGTGTGTCTTATCGAGTTTGTTAGGATGCATTAGTGAGTCTGGACTTCGACCGTGTTTTTTTTTAAAATGATTGCTTAACATTTTTGTTGGAAACTATATATTATTAACATGTAAATATTATGTGATATATTAATCTCTTAACATGTTTGATATTGTGTGATAGATGTTTACCTCTAGCACAAATCCCATTGACTCACCTAATAATAACGAAGAGTCGAATATATATTGGCAAGATTCACAAGTTCCCGAAGAACCGGAAGAAGAGGAAATGGAACCGGAAGATGAGGAACCGGAAGAAGAGGAACCGGAAGAAGAAGAGGTTCCGGAGAGGGGAATAGTAGGAACCACAGAAAACCGGTCAAATAAAAGAAAATCCTCAACCAATGGACCAAGGTTAATAATGGTCAATGGTGTTTCCGCTAAGGAAGCAAAATATTGGGAAAATTACCAATTTTTCAATGAATCGGATCCTGATGAGGATTCCGATGATGTTATAGAAATTACCCCGGCCCAATTTAATGAGGCAAAAGAAAATAATAAGGGAAAAGGCATCAAAATAGAGAAATCTGATTCCGACCCCGATGAACTTTATATGTACCGTCAACACCCGTATTTTCAATATCGTGACAATAACCCGGGAACCTCTAAACCACCAGGTTTTTCTAAACCAATGTGGAAAACGATGACTCGTATTAGAGGAACATCATATATCCCTAGAAGATTAGGAAAAAGAACCAAGTCTGAAGAAGAAGAAACCAGTGATTCAGATTAGAGGGGTGTGAGCATGTTGTGTAATAAATGTATTGTAGTGTGCTTGTACTTTTATGTTCTATGTAAAAATTGCTTGTATTGTTTGTTTTTACGAATCTAATCCTTGTCTATTTTACAGTATAAAAACAAAATGGACGTTAAGGGTAGACAACCGAATATTTTAGAAGACCTACCAGAGGATTTGATTGAGGAAATCTTGTCTAGAGTCGGTCAGAATTCATCAGCACATTTAATTATGGCGAAATTAACTTGTCAAACATTTGAAAGACTTTCCAGAAATGCCTTAGTTTATAAAAGGCTTTCCTTTGATAGGTGGGGTATATCACATTGGGGAGACTTTAAGTTACGCCGTGTTTTCTTTAAAGTGTTAAATGCGGGGAACTCAAATGCAATTTTACGCTATGGGTTAAGAACCTATTTTGACTCAACATATCCCAACATAGGAATTCGTGAATTAGAAAGAGCTTCTAACATGAAACATAAAGAAGCTTGTTATGCTTACGGGTTAGTGATGTTCGCTTCTTACCAAAGTGAGAAAAAGAACATCGGATTGCAGCTTTTAAATAAAACTTTCCCACAAGTGACGGATTCAGTAATTGGGGTAAGAAACAAGGTTTTTAGATTATTACGGGGCTATTGGACATTACGAAACCCTCGTCCTTTTGACGACATTACAACATGCTGCCTAGCTAATGGTCATAACGGTTATTTCCCACAAGACCAAGGATGGGAAGTCGTCTTAGTAAAACCGGAATGCATGACTTGTTTCTGGACTTATGAATTACGTGTCTTTTTTTCCTTTGCTGAACAACTTGCATATTAACTAGACTTATCTTCAAAACTGTCCTGTATCATAGTGTACTATATTTCATGTTATATGTAATATAGCGAAGTTGTAAGTTTGAAGAATACTTGTATGTGATATATTATTATAATCAGTTTTTCATATGGAATTGTAGTAGTTGAATTGTATATTAGCTACTAATTATGAACTTAACGGGTAGGTAGTACCCGAATTTAAACTTATAAAACGCTAATATAAAGAAAAAGCTTTTATAAATGAGTTCATATTATGCTACGAGATACTATTGACTACTCTTAATATTCTGTATGATTAAATTGTTTCATTTGACTATTTTGAAGGAAATGGCACCGACTACTCGACACACCTTGAATATGAGCGAAGGGGAATTTCGTGCCTTTCTTGCTTCAAACATAGCCGCAGTACAGGCCGCGCTACATACCAACAATAACTCTGAATCTAGCAATACAGCTAACGGCGTAAGAAATCATGTAGGATGCTCCTACAAGGAATTCACTACCTGCAAACCTTCGGAATTTGATGGGACCGAAGGACCAATCGGATTGAAACGGTGGACCGAGAAAGTTGAATCGGTGTTTGCCATAAGTAAGTGTGCTGAAGGAGAAAAAGTGAAGTACGCTACGCATACCTTCACAGGTATTGCGTTAACATGGTGGAATACCTATCTAGAGCAAGTGGGACAAGATGCTGCTTACGTGTTACTGTGGTCAGCATTCAAGCACTTGATGAACGAGAAGTACCGTCCCAGAACCGAGATCAATAAGCTCAAGTTAGAACTTAGAGGGTTACAAACACAGGGATTCGATATTACTTCGTACGAAAGACGATTCACAGAATTGTGCCTATTGTGTCCGAGAGCGTTCGGAGATGAGGAAGAGAAGATCGACGCGTTTGTGAAAGGGTTACCGGAGAGAATCTAAGAAGATATAAGTTCACACGAGCCTGCCTCCATACAAAAGGCATGTAGAATGGCTCACAAACTAGTAAACCAGATTGAGGGAAGAATTAAAGAACAGGCGGCCGAAGAGGCCAACGTGAAGTTAGTCAAAAGAAAGTGGGAGGAAAACGGTGATAAGAGTCACCAAAACAACAACAACTATCCCAACAATCGTAACATTAATCGCAATTACAACAAACGGCACAACAACAACAATAACTACAATAATCATCCCAACAACAATAACAACTGCAACAACAATAACAATCAGAAGCAGCTATGCCAAAGGTGTGAAAAGTATCACTCGGGGTTCTGCACCAAATTTTGCAACAAGTGTAAAAGAAATGGTCATAGCGCGGCGAAGTGTGAGGTCTACGGACCAGGGGTTAACAGAACAAAAGGAACAAATGGTGTCGGAACGAGTAATGGTAGAGCAAGTAGTGTCGGAACAAGTTATGCCAATGTAGTTTGTTATAAATGTGGAAAACCGGGCCACATTATTAGAAATTGCCCAAACCAGGAGAACACGAATGGACAAGGCCGCGGAAGAGTTTTCAATATTAATGTGGCAGAGGCACAGGAAGACCCGGAGCTTGTTACGGGTACGTTTCTTATTGACAATAAATATGCTTACGTTTTATTTGATTCGGGTGCGAATAGAAGCTATATGAGTAGATATTTTTGTGCTAAATTAAGTTGTCCATTGACGCCATTGGATAGTAAATTTTTACTCGAATTAGCAAACGGTAAATTAATTTCAGCAGATTATATATGCCGGAATCGAGAAATTAAACTGGGTAGCGAAATATTTAAGATTGATTTGATACCAGTAGAGTTAGGGAGTTTTGATGTAATAGTTGGCATGGACTGGCTGAAGGAGATGAAAGCAGAGATCGTATGTTACAAAAATGCAATTCACATTGTACGAGAAGAAGGAGAACACTTAATGGTGTATGGAGAAAAGGGCAACACGAAGCTACATCTTATTAGTAATTTAAAGGCACAAAAACTAATAAGAAAAGGTTACTATGCTGTTCTAGCACACGTCGAGAAAGTATAAACTGAAGAAAAGAGCATCAACGATGTTCCCGTCGCAAAAGAATTTCCCGATGTATTTCCGAAAGAATTACCGGGACTACTTCCACATTGATCCGTTGAATTTCAAATAGATCTTGTACCAGGAGCTGCACCAATAGCTCGTGCTCCTTACAGACTCGCACCCATCGAGATGAAAGAACTGCAAAGCCAACTGTAAGAACTATTAGAACGTGGTTTCATTCGACCAAGCACATCACCATGGGGAGCTCCTGTTTTGTTTGTCAAGAAGAAGGATGGTAGATTTAGGTTGTGTATTGACTACAGAGAGTTGAATAAACTTACCATCAAAAACCGTTATCCACTGCCGAGAATTGACGACTTATTTGATCAACTACAAGGCTCGTCGATTTATTCGAAAATCAATTTACGTTCTGGATATCATCAAATGCGAGTAAAGGAGGATGATATTCCAAAAACTGCTTTTAGGACGCGTTATGGTCATTACGAGTTTATGGTTATGCCGTTTGGATTGACTAACGCACCAGCTGTGTTCATGGACCTTATGAACCGAGTGTGTGGGCCATATCTTGACAAGTTTGTCATTGTTTTCATCGATGACATACTTATTTACTCAAAGAATGATCAAGAGCACGAAAAACATTTGAGAAAAGTGCTAGAAGTATTGAGGAAAGAAAAACTGTACGCTAAGTTTTCAAAGTGTGCATTTTGGTTGAAAGAAGTTCAATTCCTCGGTCACATAGTGAACAAAGAAGGTATCCAGGTGGACCCGGAAAAAATCGAAACCGTTGAAAAGTGGGAAACCCCAAAAACTCTGAAGCATATACGTCAATTTTTAGGATTGGCTGGTTACTACAGAAGATTCATCCAAGATTTCTCCAAAATAGCAAAACCCTTGACTGCATTAATGCATAAAGGGAAGAAATTTGAATGGAAGGATGAACAAGAGAAGGCGTTTCAGTTATTGAAGAAAAAGCTAACTACGGCACCTATATTATCATTGCCTGAAGGGAATGATGATTTTGTGATTTATTGTGACGCATCAAAGCAAGGTCTCGGTTGTGTATTAATGCAACGAATGAAGGTGATTGCTTATGCGTCTAGACAATTGAAGATTCACGAGCAAAATTATACAACTCACGATTTGGAATTGGGTGTTGTTGTTTTTGCATTAAAGACTTGGCGGCATTATTTATATGGAGTCAAAAGTATTATATATACCGACCACAAAAGTCTCCAACATATATTTAATCAGAAGCAACTGAATATGAGACAACGCAGGTGGATTGAACTGTTGAATGATTATGATTTTGAGATTCGATACCACCCGGGGAAGGCGAATGTGGTAGCCGACGCTTTGAGTAGAAAGGATAGAGAACCTATACGGTTAAAAACTATGAATATAATTATTCTTACTAACCTTACTACTCAAATAAAGGAGGCGCAACAGGGGGTTGTAAAAAAAGGAAAGTTGAAGAATGAGATACCCAAAGGATCAGAGAAACATCTTAATATTCAGGAAGATGGAACCCGATATAGGGCTGATAGAATTTGGGAACCATGGTTTGGAGATGTGAGAGAAATGGTACTTAAAGAAGCACATAAAACCAGATATTCAATACATCCCGGAGCGGGGAAGATGTATAAAGATCTCAAAAAACACTTTTGGTGGCCGGGTATGAAAGCTGATATTGCTAAATATGTAGGAGAATGTTTGACGTGTTCTAAGGTCAAAGCGGAACATCAGAAACCATCAGGTCTACTTCAACAACCCAAAATCCGGGAATGGAAATGGGAAAACATTACCATGGATTTCATCACAAAATTGCCAAGGACTGCAAGTGGTTATGATACTATTTGGGTAAAAGTTGATCGTCTCACCAAGTCAGCACACTTCCTGCCAATGAGAGAAGATGACAAAATGGAGAAGTTGGCGCGATTGTATTTGAAGGAGGTTGTCTCCAGACATGGAATACCCGTCTCTATTATCTCTGATAGGGATGGTAGATTTGTTTCAAGGTTCTGGCAGACATTGCAACAAGCATTGGGGACTCGTCTAGACATGAGTACTGCCTATCATCCACAAACTGATGGGCAGAGCGAAAGGACGATATAAATGCTTGAAGACATGCTACGAGCATGTGTTATTGATTTCAGAAACAGTTGGGATCGACACCTACCGTTAGCAGAATTTTCCTACAATAACAGTTATCATTCTAGTATTGAAATGGCGCCGTTTGAGGTACTTTATGGTAGAAAGTGCAGGTCTCCGATTTGTTGGAATGAAGTGGGGGATAGAAAGATTACGGGTCCGGAGATAATACAAGAAACTACCGAGAAAATCATCCAAATTCAACAACGATTGAAAACCGCTCAGAGTCGACAAAAGAGCTACGCGGACAGTAAAAGAAAAGATATAGAGTTTGAAATTGGAGAAATGGTCATGCTTAAGGTTTCACCTTAGAAAGGCGTTGTTCGATTTGGTAAACGGGGGAAACTAAATCCAAGGTACATTGGACCATTCAAGATTATAGATCGTGTCGGACCAGTAGCTTACCACCTGGAGCTACCTCAACAACTCGTGGCTGTACATAACACTTTCCACGTATCGAATTTGAAGAAATGTTTTGCTAAAGAAGATCTCACTATTCTGTTGGACGAAATCCATATCAATGAAAAACTTCAGTTCATTGAAGAACCCGTCGAAATAATGGATCGTGAGGTTAAGAGACTTAAGCAAAACAAGATACCAATTGTTAAGGTTCGATGGAATGCTCGTAGAGGACCCGAGTTCACCTGGGAGCATGAAGATCAGATGAAGAAGAAATACCCACATCTATTTCCAGAAGATTCGTCAACACCTTCAACAGCTTAAAATTTTGGGACGAAATTTATTTAACGGGTAGGTACTGTAGTGACCCGAACTTTTCCATGTTTATATATATTAATTGAGATTGATATTTACATGACTAAATATTTCCAACATGTTAAGCAATCAAACTTGTTAAGACTTGATTAAATGAAATAAGTTTCATATAGACAATTGATCACCCAAGTTGACCGGCGATTCACGAACGTTACAATATTGTAAAAACTACATGTTGTGGTATATATAGACATATATATATGGTTGACATGAGATTATGATGAGTAAGTATCTCACTAAGTATATTAACAATGTGTGATATACATAAGAAATGAGATTACTAAGTTAAGAAACTCGAAATGATATATATAACGATTATCGTTATGATAACGTCTACTAAATATATATGTATCATATTAAGATATTGATACACTATATTTAACATGATAAAATGATATTTAAATATATCATTAAGTGTGTTAACAATGAACTACATATGTAAAAACAAGACTACTAACTCAAGAATTACGAAACGAGACTTATATGTAACGATTATCGTTGTAACGATATTTTAATGTATATATCATATTAAGAGATATTCATACATCATAATATCATGATAATATAATAATTTAACATCTCATTTGATATAAGAAACATTGGGTTAACAACATTAATTGAGATCGTTAACTAAAAGGTTTCAAAACAACACTTACATGTAACGAATAACGAAGACTTAACGACTCCATTAGAATGTATATACATGTTGTGTTTTGATATGTATTCTTACACTTTTGAAAGACTTCAAGTCACATATCAAAGTACTTCTACTTAACAAAAATGCTTACAGTTACATCCTCGTTCAGTTTCATCAACAATTCTACTCATATGCACCCGTATTCATACTCGTACAATACACAGCTTTTAGATGTATGTACTATTGGTTTATACACTCCAATGATCAGCTCTTATCAGCCCATGTGAGTCACCTAACATATGTGGGAACTATAATTTGGCAACTAGCATGAAATATCTCATAAAATTACAAAAATATGAGTAATCATTCATGACTTATTTACATGAAAATAAAATTACATATCCTTTATATCTAATCCATATACCTAATAGTTAAAGCTAAGGGGTATAAAATATTATTAAATTTTAGCAGGAAAATACTATTAAATACGATACAATTTTACACAAGATATTTATTTATTTATTGAATGGATATACTTAAACCTTGCTACAACACTTATAGGCAGTGTACCTAATCGTACAGTAGTGTAGTTTTTAGTAAGTCCGGTTCGTTCCACAGGGAATCTTTTTCACAAAGCTTAACGCTATATTAGTTTACTTTTATAAAAATACAAATATATATAAGTAATATTATTATTATAAAGGGGGTTTTTACCATTTAATGACCGGTTTGTCGATTTTAAAACTCTAGTCGCAGTTAAAACCAAATGTAAAATATTAAAAATAAATACAAGACTTAAATTAAAGCGTAAAGTAAATAACGATAATGAAATTGCGATAAATAAAAGTGCGATAAAATAAACTTGCGATAATTAAAAAGTACGAAAATTAAAGTGCAATTAAATACAATAACAATAAATAAAATGCGATAATTAGAAGTGCAATTAAATATAAAATAAAGGAAATTAAATATGAAATAAAAGAATTATGCTTATTTAAACTTCCGTAATCATGATGTTTGATGTGTTGATTTTAGTTTTATGCCCATGGGTTAATTGTCCTTTGTCTTGGATTATTTAATATGTCCATACGGATTTGTCCATAATAGTCCATCAGTCATAAATATAAAGAGCGAAAGCCTTCGTCAAATTATTCTTATTCCCGAAGTCAAATATTCCAACTAATTGGGGATTCGAATTGTAACAAGGTTTTAATACTTTGTTTAATGAATATACCAGGTTATCGACTGCGTGTAAACCAAGGTTTTACTACTTTGTTAACAATTACACCAATTACCCTTGAATGTAATTCACCCCTGTTTCAACAAGTCTATTAACTATTAATCCAGTTCCGTGTCCGGTAAAATGAATAATTATTGGTATTTATAGATATCCCGCCCACCGTACCCAGTCAAGCGTAAGTGGTTATATATAAATACGTCGAATTATAATTTTGTATATTAAATTAACAAGGTATTGTTTAGTTAATATAAAACCCATTAATAGCCCATAGTCTAATTTCCACAAGTGTCATTCTTTTGTCCAAACCCCAATTATGGTACAAAGCCCAATTACCCAATTTTAGTAATTAGTCCAACATCATGATTACTTCGGATTAAATAAGCATAATAATAACTTAGCTACGAGTCATTAAATTAAAAAGGTTGAACATAACTTACAATGATTAAAAATAGCGTAGCGTTACACGGACAGAATTTCGACTTACACCCTTACAACATTCGCTAACATACCCTTATTATTAGAATTAAAATTAAAATATAAATTATAAATATATATATTACGTATAGATAGATGGATGGATTGAATTATGGATATTTTTTACGATCAGAATGCGCGAGCTTTATAGGCAGTTTCAATATTTGGGGCTCCGCGACTCGCGGCCCTTTCCTTCTTCAAACTCCGCGAGTCGCGGAGTTTGTTTTTACAGCTCACCCACATTTGGCTCTTTGTTTGCCGATGATTTATTTTATAAATATAATATATATATAATTAATATAATTAATTATATATTATATTATATTTATATACATAGTTAACTTGTAATTTTTAGTCCGTTGCGTCGAGCGTTGAGAGTTGACTCTGGTCCCGGTTCCGGATTTTTGAACGTCCTTGCGTACTATTTTATATCTTGTACTTTGCGTTTTGAATCTTGTGCTCTTGTAATTTCGAGACGTTTCTTATCAATAATTGGAACCTCTTTGATTGTATTTTGTACTTTTGAGCTTTTTGGTCGTTTGCGTCTTCAATTTGTCGAATCTGTCTTTTGTCTTCACCTTTTATTATTTAAATGAATATCACTTTTAAATAGAACAATTGCAACTAAAAGCTTGTCTTTCTTGAGGAATAATGCTATGAAATATATGTTCGTTTTTAGCATTATCAATACCAACGACCAAAAACACCTACAAACACTTTCATTCTTCAATTTTATTCATCTAATTGATCTCTCTCAAGTTCCATCTTCAAGTTCTAAGTGTTCTTCATAAATTCCATAAGTATAGTTTCATAAAAATCAAGAATACTTCCAAGTTTGCAAGTCTACTTCCAAGCTTTCTAATCCATTCCAAGTAATCATCTAAGATCAAGAAACCTTTGTTATTTATAGTAGGTTATCTTTCTAATTCAAGGTAATATTCATATTCAAACTTTGATTCAATTTCTACAACTATAACAATCTTATTTCGAGTGAAAATCTTACTTGAACTGTTTTCGTGTCATGATTCTGTTTCAAGAACTTTCAAGCCATCCAAGGATCCTTTGAAGCTAGATCCATTTTTCTCATTTCCAGTAGTTTTATCCAGAAAACTTGAGGTAGTAATGATGTTCATAACATCATTCGATTCATACATATAAAGCTATCTTAATCGAAGGTTTAAACTTGTAATCACTAGAACATAGTTTAGTTAATTCTAAACTTGTTCGCAAACAAAAGCTAATCCTTATAACTTGAATTTTAAAATCAACTAAACACATGTTCTATATCTTTATGATATGCTAACTTAATGATTTAAAACCTGGAAACACGATGAACACCATAAAATCGGATATACGCCGTCGTAGTGAAACCGGGAGCTGTTTTGGTTTTAACTAAAAACTATGATAAACTTTGATTTAAAAGTTGTTCTTCTGGGAAAATTATTTTTCATTTGAACATGAAACTATATCCAAAAATCAAGGTTAAACTCAAAGTGGAAGTATGTTTTCTAAAATGGTCATCTAGACGTCGTTCTTTCGACTGAAATGACTACCTTTACAAAAATGACTTGTAACTTATATTTCTGACTATAACGTATACTTTTTCTGTTTAGATTCATAAAATAGAGTTCAATATGAAACCATAGAAATTTGATTCACTCAAAACGGATTTAAAATGAAGAAGGTATGGGTAAAACAAGATTGGATATTTTTTTATCTTTTTAGCTACGGGAAATGTTTAACAATTCTAGACAAATCATATCCTAGCTAACTTATATTGTATTATACATGTATTCTAATATATTATGTAATCTTGGGATACCATAGACACGTATGCAAATGTTTTGACATATCATATCGACCCATGTATATATATTATTTGGAACAACCATAGACACTCTATATGCAGTAATGTTGGAGTTAGCTATACAGGGTTGAGGTTGATTCCAAAAATATATATACTTTGAGTTGTGATCTAGCCTGAGACGTGTATACACTGGGTCATGGATTGGTTCAAGATAATATATATATCGATTTATTTCTGTACATCTAACTGTGAACAGCTAGTTGTAGGTTACTAACGAGGACATCTGACTTAATACACTAAAATCTTTAAAACATAATAAAAATGATTGTAATTATATTTTGATCATACTTTGATATATATGTACATATTTGTTTAGGTTCGTGAATCGATCCGTGGCCAAGTCTTATTTTCGAGGAAGGAAATATCTGTGAAAGTGAGTTATAGTCCCACTTTTAAAATCAAATATTTTTGGGATGAGAATACATGCAGTTTTTATAAATGATTTACAAAATAGACACAAGTACGTGAAACTACATTCTATGGTTGAATTATCGAAATCGAATATGCCCCTTTTTATTAAGTCTGGTAATCTAAGAATTAGGTAACAGACACCCTAATTGACGCGAATCCTAAAGATAGATCTATTGGGCCTAACAAACCCCATCCAAAATACCGGATGCTTTAGTACTTCGAAATTTATATCATATCCGAAGGGTGTCCCGGAATGATGGGGATATTCTTATATATGCATCTTGTTAATGTCAGTTACCAGGTGTTCACCATATGAATGATTTTTATCTCTATGTATCGGATGTGTATTGAAATATGAAATCTTGTGGTCTATTGTTACGATTTGATATATATAGGTTAAACCTATAACTCACCAACATTTTTGTTGACGTTTAAAGCATGTTTATTCTCAGGTGAATACTAAGAGCTTCCGATGTTGCATACTAAAATAAGGACAAGATTTGGAGTCCATGTTTGTATGATATTGTGTAAAAACTGCATTCAAGAAACATATGTCGATGTAATATATTTCTATTGTAAACCATTATGTAATGGTCGTGTGTAAACAGTATATTTTAGATTATCATTATTTGATAATCTACGTAATGTTTTTAAAACTTTTATTGATAAAATAAAGGTTATGATTGTTTTAAAAATGAATGCAGTCTTTGAAAAACGTCTCATATAGAGGTTAAAACCTCGCAACGAAATCAATTAATATAGAACGTTTATAATCAATATGAACGGGACATTTCAAACGTTGCTTGTCCTCAAGCAATACAGAACTTGAAATTACAATCACACTTCACTCGAATCACTTTTTTTATTCTCACACTATATACATCAGTGATTTTGATACATCGGTATGAACAATGATAGTAACGATGTGGTTTACAGTCCCACATGACTATGAAAATTTAGATCCTTTAAGGAAATTGGATCTTTATGAAAATATTTGATCTTTTGAAAATTCATTCTAGCTTTTACCCTAGATAAGTTTTCTGGAATAACCCTTCACCGGTGTTTGCAAAATATTTTTGTGGGTTGTGTGGGTTTCATATTTTAAAATTTTAGCTCAAAACTTGATGTTTTGTGTCACCCACTTGCTAATCCTTGTATTAGGAAAGCACACGTCCAGTATACTTGCTCCGTATATTACCTTTCGGTAAACTACCGTCCAGTTGTAAAGGAAAGCGATGAACAATCAACTGTTAAGGCAATGTCTAATGACATGCAGATGTTCATGGTCCACAACGTGTCGGATGAAATTACTATCCTTTGTAGGAACAATAGCAAAGATCACCTTATAATTTTTTGGTCTGGCACAAGGTCCTATCTTTGACCATGCTATGTAACCACCGTTCTTACGGTTGACACCCGATTTGGTTTAGGTGACCTAATGAATTTCGGTGAATTCTTAGGATTTTACGTTTAATGGTAATAAACGCATTGAAAATAGGTTTTCAAAAAACAAATCGGTTTTAATTTGATCAAAATATTTTTTCGTTCAAGCTCGAGTTTAGATATTATCGAATTCCATGAGTTTGTAATTCTCAATCTTTAAGGTCAATCTCAAAGATTGAGTAATGTCAGGCTAAAAGCTGATTTTTCATCTTTAAGGAGATTATCCTTTCTGGAGGTCTGATTCATTAGTCTTATCAAGCTAATTTGCATGGCGCCCTCCCCATTTTACGAGATAGATCCTCTCATGGATAGCATAAGTCTGACCACATGGCGACCCTATTTGATGCTGAGGTCCTTGGATTTCCAGCTGATTTTTGAGATGACTTTTCTAGATTTTTCGTCAACCTACAGCTGGTCTGGACGACAACTTCCTGACCTAAATCAAGAAGCGCGTGTCTTTTTCGGAAGACTTTACTTTCTTTAATGATGGAATTGATTCATCGTGTAGATTCATCTTTCTTTCAAATATATTACAGTAAATCGGGTAAAACTGGTTAGTTTAGTCCAAAACAAAAGTACCTGCAAAATCTTGTATAAAAATATGTGATATATGTTTTAAAGATAACTTGGTACATTCTTTCCACACTTAGCTTTTATTTATTCTTTTCTTTGCCTTTTTATTCTCCTTTATTCCATTTTAAATGAATTCAAGCGTTTTGGGTTGTTTTTCAATTTATGTTCTCTCCAAGGTAACAATAATTTCGGTAATAAAACCTAGTTTTATCATTCATAAATATGTATAAACATGATTTTGAGTTCATTTAGTTAAAAAAAATTTCAAATTTTTACAAAATTTGGCAATTAAACCCAGTGTAAACCCGAGAGAATTTATAACCCTTCCCCACACTTGAGATTTTGCAATGCCCTCATTTGCATGAAATCAGTAAAAATTTAAATTCATGAGGGTGATTAGTGTAGAAAAGTGATTAAAAATACCTATTTTGTAATTACTAATATCGTCGAATGATAGATGGCGCGCCTCATCGTTCATTCCTTTTGTTGTAATTTCACATATGTTTTGCGTCTTATCGTCAAAATTTGTAGCTTTTGCTGAACTTAATGCCAGTTTTTGAAAGTGCGCTGTTTTACCCTGTTTTGTACATAAGATAGACTTCAAACATATATACATATATATATATATTTTTTATAAAACCTTTATTTATTAAAACAATTTAAATGAATAATTTTTAAAATTTTGTTTCCTTTTACTTTAGGTAGAGGTAGTTTGGGTATGTTTACCTAGTCCATCCCTAAACAAAATTTAAAAATTGTCGTTTTAAAGCGGTTGTTTTAAAAACAAAGATTTTTGGGTTTTTTTTTTATTATTATTATTATTTTTTTTTTTTTTGCATACTCTAGATCAGTAATATTAAAAATAATGATAACAAAATTTTTCACCCCGTCTTTGGGTAAAGCAATTTCGATTCTATGATCTAGTCTTTAACTCACGACGAATTTTAGAAATCATTTTTTAAACTTAATGAAATAAAGTAAATTTTTGTTTTTAAATTCACACAAAACATAAATTTAAAAAGCGTATTAATTTCATACAAGACCTACAAAACAAAAAATTCAGAATGGGGGGAGAAAACTAGTTCTTTAGTGTCTGCTAGTGGAAAAGACCAATCGGATTCCATTCTCGGAAACTACACGAGAACAGAACAACTAACTTTAGGCAGCATTTTCTTTTTAGAACATTTGAATCTCCCTACACTTAGGTAGATGTGGTGTCGAAATTGTGGTTAACTTCATTATCAATTTCTCTTGGACCATAATCAACTTGCATATCTGTGACTTTTACTTTAAGCCATTGGTCAGATTCCTATGTAATATCCTCAAATTCAACTAGTTTTGCCTTTTCTTTAGGCGATAGATTGGATACTAACCAGTTACATAACTTAAAGTTCCCCTTTGTTCTAGCATCGCGAACCCGTTTAATAAGTTTCTTCATTGAACTGTTAATAACGGAGTCATTTAATTTCGTATCAACAACGGGGTTCTTTGTTATCAGGTCATCATTAGGTGTTACTTCATCTTCCCCACACTTAGGCATTTTATTATTGTTAAGCACTACTGTTAGAGTTGGTAAAACAATATGCTTCTCATCGATCATTTTTATTGGTTCAACGGTTTTGGTTGGTGGAGATTTAGACTTTCGAATCATAAAGGTGATCGATTTGTCACCATCACTAAGTGTCATTCTACCCTCTCTAACATCAAATAACGCCCTGGTGGACGCTAAGAATGGTCGACCTAAAATTAGAGGAATATTTGAGTCCTCTTCTATGTCAATGACAATAAATTCGACTAGAAAGGTTAAATTACCTACTTGAACGGGTAGGTTGTCAGCAATTCCAACTGGGTGCCTAATGGTTTGATCAAAGAGTCGAACACTCATCTCCGTTGGACTTAACTCACCTACTCCTAATCTCTTATATATTGAAAGAGGCATAACACTCACACTTGCACCTAAATCTGCTAGTGCATCATACATGACACAATCACTAAGTAGACAAGGAACAATAAATTCACCCAGATCACCCAACCTGGGTGGAGGTTTCGGTGGAACTGTCTTCTCCGGGTTTATTTTTACGATTTTTATTTCTTGCACTTTCGTATTCTTCTTCTTCTTTCCAAAGGTATCACAAACTTTATTACCTATCACTTGCTCATACTCAACTCCTTTTCTAGGAAACGGGATGGGTGGTCTGTATGGTGCCACCACTGGCTTTACATACACGGGTGGTGGTGGTGTAACTTCTTCATTGGTACTCACATCTAAAACTTTCCCATCTTCTGGTGCTGGTTTTTCAGAATTTGTTGATACCATATTAACATTCTCATTCCGAGGATTTACTTCAGTATCACTCGGTAGCTTTCCTTGTTCCCTCTCACTCATCATGCTAGCAAGAGTACCTACGTGTTTTTCTAGATTCAAAATGGAAGCTTGTTGAGTTCTTAATGACTGATCAAACCTCTCATTCGTTTGGGTTTGAGATGTAATAAATTGTGTTTGAGATTCCATTAGCTTTGCCATCATTTCTTCCAGATTTGACTTTTTCTCTTCGGTTTACAGTGGTGGTTTATACAAGCCAGGTCTTTGTTGATTGAAAGTGTTGTTTTGAGTTGGTTGGTTATTCGGACCTTGTTGGTTATATGAGTTATTGTTCGGTCCTTTTGGATTGTAAAGAATGTTTTGATTTCGATTAAAGTTTAGCATTGGCGGTTGATAATTATTTTCATAATTATTTCCCGACCTTTGGTTCATGTAGGAAACATTCTCACGTTGTTCCATCGTTTGCTCAATGTGACAATCTTTCGTTAAGTGTGGTCCACCGCATTGCTCACAACTGATTCGTATTGCGTGAATATCTTTAGTCATCATTTCCATTCATCTCTCGAAAGCATCTATTTTTGTGAAAACGGAATCAAAGTCATGGCTAGAATCGGCTCTAGCCGCTTTAAATGAACGAAAGATATCTTTTTCCTGGTGCCACTCATGCGAGTGGGAGGCTGTGTTATCAATGATTTTGTGAGCTTCGGTTGAGGTTTTCTTCATAATGGAACCACCAGCTACTGTGTCGATGTCTTTTCGTGTAGCGATGTCGACACCTTGGTAGAATATTTGTACTATTTGATAAGTGTCTAAACCATAATGAGGACATCCTCTCAACAACTTTCTGAATCTTGTCCACGCCTCATATAATGTTTCATTTGGCTTTTGCGCGAATGTAATAATTACTCCTTGAAGTCTCACGGCTTTAGATGCCAGAAAGAACCTTTTAAGAAAATTTTCAACTAAGACATCCCATGTGTCAATCGCTTCTTCAGGTAACGATTCTAACCAATCTTTGGCTTCTCCCTTTAAAGTCCAGGGAAACAACATGAGATAGATCTGTTCATCCTCAACTTCTCTGATTTTGAATAGAGTACATATCCTATTAAAGGTTTGAAGATGTTCGTTTGGATCTTCTTTTGGCGTACCACTATATTGGCATTGATTAGTTACCATGTGTAGGATTTGTCCTTTGATTTCATAATCTAGTGCATTAACATCTGGCCGAATAATGGCGTGACCTTGGCCATTGCGTGTGGCTCTCATTCGGTCTTCCATACTTTGAGGTTCTGTTACTTCCATAATTGAATTTGTTGAATACGAATCACTAGAGGATTCTTATTTAACGGTTTGTGGTTCAGGAGGAATAATTAGTGGTTCAGGATCTTGGAATTGTCCTTGAATATCCTCCGGGTTCTCAATTGTGAAGTCGGGTTCAAAAAATGGATTATCGAAAATTTGAATTGGAGTACTTGTTCGACTAGAGGATGATTCTAAAGAAAAATCAACGGCGATAATATTGGCAAGATGTCTTGATCGAGTTACAGGAGGTGAACGTACGAAAGGTGGTGAACGTTTTGCTCGGTGCATTCACTGAATATCCTATTAGTTATAAAAATAAAAATTATATAAGTTATCAAATTAATAAACTTTTCTGATTTTGCCCACGTTTCGAATAGCCAATAGATGCAGCAGGTAGCCAGGACCCTTTAAATCGGAAGTCCACAACTCGCCACTAACAAATCCAACTATTACTACGAACCAGAAAATTTTGAATGTCTATCAATTTAACCGCTTAAAATAATTTTTTGTCGAAATTTAAAGAAAATAAAGAAAATTCTATGTCCTAAAAACTATAGTGTAAAAATGAGAAAGAAAAAGCGCGTCGAAAAATAAGAGGTCGAAAAACAAAGATAAGAAAGAAAAGCGTTGAAACTTAAAAGTCTAAAAACTGAGTATTAAAAATTGCGTCTAAAGGTATTAAAGCTTAAAGGAATTTTATATCCAAAACGAAAATAACTTAATTTAGGTACTAAAATATATAAACGGTGTCGCAAAATTCTAAATCACCTCAATCTTAATTCTAAAGAAAAAGCATTTAAGGGATTTTACGGCAAAGCTTAAAAATCTAGAAGTATAAAAATAACTACGGCAAAATACTAAACTTAAAATTATATAGCGAACGATAAATATTACGAAATAAACGATAAAAATGCAAATTAAAACTAAAATGATAAAAATACAAATTTTATAAAGATATTATTTTTATATTATTATTTTATAAAAGTATTTAATATAATAAACTTAATAAAATTAAAACTAAAAACTAAAAACAAAAATACTAAATAATTAAAACCCTAATTATGTTAATTAATAATAATTATTAAATAAAACCCTACGCGTATTAATTTCTGTACGAGGTATTGTGCCTGTCAGACCAGCTCATGCAACTGCATGAGTTTTGATCGTCTGGGTCATGCGATCGCATGGCCCAAGAATTCCTGAATCCATCCGGCCTTTTAATAGGCTTCGGCCCAAATATAATTTATATATTTATTTGATTTTTAATTTTTTACAAAATAATAAAAACAAACTTATAAAAAAACTGAAAATAAAATAAAAATACTTTTTAATTTTATATATTTTAAATAAAATCTTAATATATATATATATATATATATATATATATATATATATATATATATATATATATATATATATATATAAATTTTTAACACTTATACAAAATATTTTTACGAAATAAGAAATAATATATTTTTAAAAAAAATATAGTTTTACTAAAATATAGCGTAAAAATATAGCGTTTCGCCGGTTCCCCGGCAGCGGCGCCAAAAACTTGATGTGTGCGAGGGGTAGTACAAAATAGATTATATTTTAATATGAAATACGACGAAATATGATACAAGTTTTATTTATTTATATAGATGGGATATACCTAAACCTTGCTACAACACTATAGGTAGTGTACCTAATCGTAGAGTAGTATAGCTTTTAGTAAGTCCGGTTCGTTCCACATGAAGCTAGCGATTACGTACTATATTTTTAACAACTATATATATATATATATATATATATATATATATATATATATAAAATATGTATAATTATATATAGTAATAATAATATATAAAAGGGGGTTTTTACCGTTTAATGACCAGTTTGTCGATTTTAAATAAAGCGTAAAGATAAATGACGATAATATAAATGACAGAATTTAAATTGTGATAAAGTAAATTGCAGTAATTAAAATGACAGTAAATAAAGGTACGATGAAATATGAAATAAAAGTATTATGCTTATTTAAAATTCCGTAATCATGATGTTTGACGTTTTAATTTTAATTTATTACCCTGAGTTAATTGTCCTTTGTCCTGGATTATTTGATATCTATTTGGTTTTTGTCCGTAATAGTCCATCGGTCATAATTATAAAATGCTCGTCAAATTAACCTTATTCCCGAAGTCAAATATTTCAACTAATTAGGGATTTAGATTGTAACAAGGTTTTAATACTTTGTTAATAATTACACCAGGTTATCGACTGCGTGTAATCCAAGGTTTTAATACTTTGTTAACAATTATACCAATTACCCTTGTATGTAATCCACCCCTGTTTTAATTAGTCCATGATATATTAATTTATCCACTTGACCAAAATGAATAATCAATTACCCAATCCAATTGATTAATTAAATGATTGTAAACGATGTCGTATAAACGTCACTAAATAGGACATTCGTAATCAATTTAATAATTATTAGATTAACTAATTTGAAGATAGGTTCGACAGGTTCCAATGAGTTGTCATTCAATTAGACAATACCCCCTACCTATTAATAGTCAATAGTCCAATGTTAACAAGTGTCGGTCTTTTGTCCAAACCCGAATTATGGTACAAAATCCAATAACCCCATCTTAATATTTAGCCCAACATCACAATTACTTCGGCTCAAATAAGCATAATAATAACTTAGTTACGAGACATTAATTTAAAAAGAAAGAACATAGCTTACAGTGATTATTTATCGCGTAGCGTTACCGGACAGAGTTTTGACTTAAAACCCGTAAAACATTTCTTACAATAACCCAACTAAACCATAACTTTATTATTAAAATTAACTTATATTATAATATAAATATATTTATGTTTACAGAAGAAGGAATGAAAAGAGTGTGTGTAGTACTCGGCTGAAAACATTACAATTTATAGGACCTGGCCAAGATTCCCCGGCCATGCGATCGCATGGAGATAAAGCCTCCAGGCCATGCGATCGCATGGCCGCATGTGACAGCTAACATCAGTTTGTTTTCTTCTTTATCGACGTTTTATTTAAATATATATATAATATATATAATTTATATTAATTATATGTATATTATATTATTGTGCATAGTTGATTTGTAATTTTTGGTCCGTTGACTCGCGCTTTGATGCTCAGTTTATGTCTCGGTTCCGGATTTTAGAACGTCTTTTCGTATGCTTAGATATCTTGTACTTTGCATTCCGCGACTTGTACTCTTGTCATTTTTGGACGTTTCTCATCAATAAATTGAACCACTTGGATTATATCTTGGACATTTGAGCTTTTTGGTCATTTGCGTCTTCAAATCGTCAATTCTGTCTTTTGTCTTCGCACTTATTTATTTAAACGAATATTACTTGAAAATAGAACAATTTCAACTGAAAATTTTACATATTGGAAGGATATTGCGTCTAAATATATGATCATTTTAAGCACTATCAGGATTTTCAACAGAAACTTCAGCCTTAGAAGATTCAACAGCGGCAGTAGCAGAGGTACCAGCATCCAATTGTGGTTCCTGTGAACCAGCAACAATAGAACCAGTAAGTTCAGAAACCAGAACCTCCTTAGGAAAAATAACATGAGCAGCAGGAGGAGGTTCAACAATCATTTCACCAACTACTTCAGAATTAGTAGTTGGGGCAGTATCACTAGGGAGAACAGGAGTAGTAACAGAAGTATCAGCAGTAAGAATCTCCTTATTAACAATAGAATCAGTGGAACCAGCAACTACTTCATCTCCAGTATCATCAGCAGCAGTAGGTTCAATAATAGATGTATCAGGACCAGTACCAGAAGCATCAGAAGACTCGCTAGTACCAGCCACAGCACCAATAGATATGATATGTACTGCCCTGCTAAGATCTGAAATAAAGTAACAAGTTTTGTTAGCAATAGCAGAATCAAATAAATTTGACTCAACAATTGCATCTAATGTTGGTCTCTAGGGACATACGTGTGTTTTAGTTAGCCCTTCGATTGAGACAGAGTGTGGTGTCTGAAGTTCAGCTGTGACTATGCTGACTCATTGGCAACACATGATGACTCAGATAGTGTAAGAGTTTTAGCTGGTTTTGATTTATTAGTGTGACTCTTATCATGATCCAAGTTATAAGTGGGCTGAGTAGTAGCATGAGCTGGTTCAACATGATGAGGACCCAGCTCAAGTCTGCAATAAGGGTCAAGTAAGTTCTCTGCTGGTTGTACGGTCAGCAAAGGATATTTCTTGAAGTATAGTTTTGAAAAATGTGGAAGTTGTAGCGACCCGACCAAATCATGTTTAACGGCGCCGACTACTTAGGTCCCGTTACGTGGTCGTAGTCCCTATATGAGACTCGTTTGACCAAAATTATGTCGCGTTCATTTGAAACGTATCATGCTTGCAAAGTTTAGTTTACAAAACCGTTCGACGACAAGTTTAAGTTTACAAAAGTATAAAGTATAAATGAAATAACTTGCGACATAATTAGTTGAAAATCACGGTTTCTATAAATAGCGTAAGTATGTAGACAAAAGTTTGAATCCAAAGATGCTATCACTAGCGTATATATGTATGTACGCTTGACTCCAAGCAAGTATGAGTGTACGCGGAAGCATGTATCAAATAGCCAAATATGAACCTGAGAAACATATAGAAAACTGTCAACGAAAAACGTTGGTGAAATCATAGGTGATTGTAAACGTTGTTTTTGAACTACAAGATTTAATATAAGATGATTATAAAAATCATTTGCATTCCAAAGTTGTTGTTTGTATCGCGGGCACCCAATTATCAAACTTAACTGTTTTGCACCCTTTGCGTAGTGTTAGAACATACACTAGACCCGAAAATATATTTCATCCGCTAACGGTAGCGAACCGTCCGAATGAGGCTCGTCAAGCTCATGTGATCACATAATATAAGTTCACGTTTACACCCTGCAAGTGTAACTAATGATAATTGAATTGAGGCTTTTTGTTCAAACTCGTACGTGGAATGTTCGTTTTCATACTTGTGTTCAAAGTGTAAAAGTATGTAGTATAAAACCGTATATGTTTCTCATCCCATGATTTAAAAGTATAAAAGTTGTTGAAAGATGGGACTATGATCTCACCTCGAGTGCACGAGTATAAAAGTACTTCATAAAGTAAACGTGTGCATGATTGTTGCTTAGCCTTGACCTAAACAAGTAAGTTGTAAAGCTCTTTTGACAAGGAATACAACTAACCACTTTTCATCAATCAAAAGCATCAATTACAATAACCGAAATCTCGTCAAGTGATCATTAAAGGTTCGTTTTCAAAGTTTCAAGTTCACAAAATGCACTTTAAGATTCGAGAATCCAATTCACGCATATGATACGCTGTTTTGAAGGTAATGAAACATACGTTACAACTATACATTTACAATTTACATTTCATGGCATTCAAGCATCAAAAAGTTCGTTTTAAGTCTATCAAACCCTAACCAAAATCCACAAAAATCAATATTCATGTTTTTGAAGTTTTCTTAATCAACCTACGCATCAAAACAAAATAGTGATACTAGTAACACAATTAAAACATGAACTTTAACAATTTAACAACATTAACTTATCCAAAATCAAAGATTTAGCACACCCATTTCAAATGTTTAAACTAGTTACTCAAAACAACGAATCGAGCAAACAAAACATATATTCATGTTATACACGAGCCATAGACACTAACTAACACCATTTCAAGTCAAAAACATGAGTTTAGAGAAATTTAGAGTTTTAGAAATGTTACCCAAATGAGATGAAATTGGTACCAAAATGTAGAGGATGAAGAGAGGATCACGAAAATGTAATTTGTTTTGATGTTTACTTCTTGATTCGGGTTTAGATGATGATTACTTGATGAAGATGAAAATGGGGTTTTGTTGCTAGAAAGAAAAGAGAGGTGGGAGGTGAAGAGTGAATGAGTGGTGATGGTGGGGTTTGACTAGTTGACCTAGTCAACTAGTTAGGCCCCCTTGCAACTTTGGTCCCTCAAGTTTCAAGCGGGTGCAGGAATTAACCAAACGAATATTTTAAAAACATTAGTGTAACCGAGAGATGTTATAACCAAATAACGGAAATATTATGAACGTTAGTCAACGGAAGCTACGAATTTAAATAACGAAAGATATTATTTAAAAAAAAGACAGTGTTAAAAATAAATTTAACGAAAAAATGCGGGATGTTACATTACCTACACCTTAAAAGAAATTTTGTCCCGAAATTTAGTTGGAAGTAGTAGTTGTTGTTTCTTCTTCGAAACCTTGCGTTGCAAATTCTACGGATATGTGAAGGTACTTCCTTGGGCATTTCAACGAACTTTGACAGTTGGGATTTTACGTTGGTTTAAAGTTTGGGTTCACGATTTATAGTTTCAACCGGTCATCCTAGGGAGCGAAGTTTATCGTTGATAGTAAGTTCATAGAAGAGGATAACAAGTTCTTATTTCGCTAGACACGCCCTTAAGTTTGATACACAGAATGTAGGATGAACGGAATTTGTTTGAGTTGGAAGTTCGAAACGGTAAGCAACGGGCACAACACGCCCCAAGATTTCAAAAGGATTAAAAATATCGCTGATTTAGCTTTCTACGTTTCCGAAACGGACTACACCTTTTCAAGGTGCGACTTTTAAAGTTACGAGGTTTCCTACATGGAATTCGAAAGGTTTACGTCTAACATTGGCATAGCTCCTTTGGCAACTACGGGCCGTCTCGAGCCTTTCTCGGATTAGAACGATCCTAACGGTTACTCCATGAATGAGTCCAGGTTTGGTGACTTGATTATCATTTACTTGGTTCTACAAAAGGATAATGACGTTTTCGATCATATAAGATTTCAAAAGGTGTGACGTTAAGACTTGAATGATAACCATCGTTGTAAGAGAATTTGGTTAAAGGAAAAAACTTTTCTCAAGTAAATTTGAAGTTGATAACACAACTCGTATTATGGTTTCCAAGGTTTGAATCGTATGTTTGTTTGGTCCGTCGGTTTGTGATTGGTGTGTTGTACTCATGTCTAAACGTGGTCCTGAGGCTTTTTGTAAGGCACTCCAAAATCTAGAAGTGAAACGAGGATCTCGATCCGAAACGAGGTATATCTCCTTAAGAAATTTTAAACAAGTTTGTTAAGACTTGAAAACGTTTGTTGGAACAAGTTTCTATTTCTCAAGAATTTCGCGCCGCGGAAGATTTATCGGTTTTCGAAAATGTTCATTAGGACTATTCACCCTCGTGGCGAATACTAGTATAACGTGAAGAGTCTCTCTCTCCATTGAGAATTTAGAATAAAGATTTCCTTAAACGGAAGTACGAGTGTGATGCGAGAGAAGCTTCCGTCTCGATGTGAGCATAATAAGCATATTGTAGTTCGTCGATAAAACTTGTGCGAAAACGAAATAGTATACACGTGTAACATATGTTTGAAGATGAAAGAATTTGTCATTCCTTCGGAAGCATGGGTATGGTTCGACAATAATCGAAGATGTCTCCCTGGTATGGTTGTTATCAACATTCTCGGAGTTTTCGGATATTCAAACAAGAAAAATGAAGTCATGTACATGGCACATGGTGGTGATTAGGTTGATCGAGTCCAATCACCATCACGAGTCATTAGAACTTTGGTATGACTTACCATAATATAACCACATTGATCGAGTGTCATTATATTACGCTAACTCATACCTCCATCCCCACATCACTCCATAGATTCAGGTTCGTGTAATCGTGAAGTTTTAAAATGAACAAAGCATAGCGACATCACCAACGTGACTCGTATTTAATCGCAAGAATTAGTGCAACTCTAAAGAAGCGTTCCCCGAGGGAAGTGTATAAATGATTGTTCACGTCAATGCGGTTCAAGTCAAACGATAATGTATTTCGGTGCGAGAAATGTAACGAATCATGATAACGAATAGTACACAACCGTAGTGTTAAGTATTGATGACGATACTCACCTGGAGTAGTGATAGTAGTAACAAGAAGTGGTAGATAGTAAGGAACACCGGTGTGACACCGATAGTAAGTTGAAACGGTGGTGAATAACAATCTGGGAGACAGAGTTCCCGAACAAGTGTGACTAATGAAGTCGTCGTCATCCTTACGCGTATAAATCTTGAATTTACGTGTGTTACCAGAAAGTGGCAGAATACGGATTCGTATGATGAAAGCTTGGTACCATCAAGAAGTTTGCCTAAGAATGATTCAAGTATAATGCACAAGTAGTCAAGTAAGTGCTATTTATAGTAAATGTATGTCAGAATGCAATGGCTAACTATCCGGTTGTAGTCTAGATTCACTAATGCGTCCTAACGACTCTGTCAGACACACTAATGCACATCCTAGATCCCTACAACCAACGCTCTGATACCATCTGTAGCGACCCGACCAAATCATGTTTGACGGCACCGACTACTTAGGTCCCATTACGTGGTTGTAGTCCCTATATGAGACTCGTTTGACCAAAATTATGTCACGTTCATTTGAAACGTATCATGCTTGCAAAGCTTAGTTTACAAAACCGTTCGACGACAAGTTTAAGTTTACAAAAGTATAAAGTATAACTGAAATAACTTGCGACATAATTAGTTGAAAATCACGGTTTCTATAAATAGCGTAAGTATGTAGACAAAAGTTTGAATCCAAAGGTGCTATCACTAGCGTATGTATGTATGTATGTATGCTTAACTCCAAACAAGTATGAGTGTATGCGGAAGCATGTATCAAATAGCCAAGTATGAACCTGAGAAACATATAAAAAACTGTTAACGAAACACGTTGGTGAAATCATAGGTGTTTGTAAACGTTGTTTTTGAACCACAAGATTTAATATAAGATGATTATCAAAATCATTTGCATTCCAAAGTTGTTGTTTGTATCGCGGGCACCCAATTATCAAACTTAACTGTTTTGCACCCTTTGCGTAGTGTTAGAACATACACTAGACCCGAAAATATATTTCATCCGCTAACGGTAGCGAACCGTCCGAATGAGGCTCGTCAAGCCCATGTGATCACATAATATAAGTTCACGTTTACACCCTGCAATTGTAACTAATGATAATTGAATTGAGGCTTTTTGTTCAAACCCGTACGTGAAATGTTCGTTTTCGTACTTGTGTTCAAAGTGTAAAAATATGTAGTATAAAACCGTATATGTTTCTCATCCCATGATTTAAAAGTATAAAAGTTGTTGAAAGATGGGACTATGATCTCACCTCGAGTGCACGAGTATAAAAGTACTTCACAAAGTAAACGTGTGCATGATTGTTGCTTAGCCTTGACCTAAACAAGTAAGTTGTATCAATTAACCGGTTACGACACAAGGTCGGGCGAAATGTGTTCAATTAGTCCTATGGCTCGTTAAGACTCGAATAGTATAGCATGTGAACCACGTTGTCAAGTTTCATGCAACAATCAAGTATAAAAGAAGATTAGAACGATTGCATAAACGTTTGGTTAAGTTTAACTAAAAATCAAACTCGGTCAAGTCAAAGTCAACGAAAAAGTTAACACGTTCGGGTCGGGTCCCGAACTATTTTTCTATGCTTAGAAGTCATATTTGAGCATGTTGGCCAAGTTACATGTTAATCGGAGGTGCGTAGCATAGTTGGAATTAAACAAAAAAGTGCAAAGTTGAACAGTCCCCAAACACGGCCATTGCCACTCCGCAACAGAGGAGGGCCGCGCCGCGACGTTAGGTGTGGCATGGTACCTGGGCTGTTTCAAAAGTTCAAGTCTTGATCCAAAATTTAATTTAGCGCAAAACACAAACCGTAAACACTTAGAATACGTATCTTATATCGTTGGAAAGCTCTTTTGACAAGGAATAAAACTAACCACTTTTCATCAATCAAAAGCATCAATTACAATAACCGAAATCTCGTCAAGTGATCATTAAAGGTTTGTTTTCAAAGTTTCAAGTTCACAAAATGCACTTTAAGATTCGAGAATCCAATTCAAGCATATGATACGCCGTTTTGAAGGTAATGAAACATACGTTACAACTATACATTTACAATTTACATTTCATGGCATTCAAGCATCAAAAAGTTTGTTTTAAGTCTATCAAACCCTAACCAAAATCCACAAAAATTAATATTCATGTTTTTGAAGTTTTCTTAATCAACCTACGCATCAAAACGAAACTAGTGATACTAGTAACACAATTAAAACATGAACTTTAACAATTTAACAACATTAACTCATCCAAAATCTAAGATTTAGCACACCCATTTCAAATGTTCAAACTAGTTACTCAAAACAACGAATCGAACAAACAAAACATATATTCATGTTATACACGAGCTATAGACACTAACTAACACAATTTCAAGTCAAAAACACGAATTTAGAGAAATCTAGAGTTTTAGAAATGTTACCCAAATGAGATGAAATTGTTACCAAAATGTTGAGGATGAAGAGAGGATCACGAAAATGTAATTTGTTTTGATGTTTGCTTCTTGATTCGGGTTTAGATGATGATTCCTTGATGAAGATGAAAATAGGGTTTTGTTGCTAGAGAGAAAAGAGAGGTGGGAGGTGAAGAGTGAATGAGTGGTGATGGTGGGGTTTGACTAGTTGACCTGGTCAACTAGTTAGGTCCCCTTGCAACTTTGGTCCCTCAAGTTTCAAAGCGGGTGCGGGAATTAACCAAACGAATATTTTAAAAACGTTAGTGTAAGCGAGAGATGTTATAACCAAATAACGGAAATATTATGAACGTTAGTCAATGGAAGCTACGAATTTAAATAACGAAAGATATTATTTAAAAAAAAGACAGTGTTTAAAATAAATTTAACGGAAAAACGCGGGATGTTACAGAATGTCTGGTTAGAAGAGTATGTGTTGCTACTCTTCTTAACACTAGTTTTAAAACCAGTCAGCTTGGGAGCAAAGGTTATACCTTCAACTTCACTTTCATTTTTCAAGTCAGCAGTTAAAAGATTTTCAATTAAGTTAGTAATTTCTGCTGTTTGGTCTAGAGACGCACCAGGTTCCATAGCAGCATCCTTTTCAGGAGCAGCAGTTGAGACTGGTGCAACCTCCCATGTGGGATCCTTGGAGCTAGCTTTAGCACGTTTGGATTTGTCTGTTACCAAGAAATAGATGAGCAACGAATTTCAATACTAGGAATGGGTAGTCAGTATATAAGAATAGGGTTGTTCTTTATGATCAGAGAGCACTAGATTATAATACAACTACTGCTTTCCAGTATCTGTGAAGGTGGCTATTCTAGTTGTGGTAGCTGGCTTTTTCCTTCGAACAGCTGGCTTGCGCTAAGGTCCCTCTCCCTCAGCTGGTGCACTACCAGAGGTAGTCGATTGGGTGGCTCCACCTCGAACAACAAGATACTCAAGCATTGCTGGTGTCAAATCAGCATATGGAGCAGGATGCTTCTCCTTTGTCATTCCCCCTTGTTTTAAAGGCAGGTCGATTGAAAAATCAGTAAGTTTCCTGTTGGCATTACCCAGCTCATTTTCAAAAACAAGGCTTAAAAACCTTGGAAAGGGGATCAAGTGTGTTCATTTAGGTGCAAGCACCATTACCCTTAACCTAAAGTAGATCTCAGCATCATAATCAATATTATGGTTGAATAGCAACCCATGACCTATCTTAAGCTCAAAGTCTGAGCACTGGTCAAAACTCCCTGATTTCTGGCTGATGCACTATATCAGCAAACTAAAGAAATAGTACCACAACGGTGGCATGTGCTTCCTCAATGGGCTATGGGCCACAGCACTAGCATAGCCAATAATCTCCAACACCTCCCTCCTAACATCAACACTTGAAGGTGAATTAACAAATGGTCCACTAGGCAATTGTAGAGCTCTTCTGATGGCATCAACGGTGATGGAGCAGTTTAGGGTTTCAGTGACCATGCCACGAACACATGGAGTACCCTGTTGAGTGTTGGCTATCGTAGCCGTATACCAAAATCTGCCTAAGCAAGCCGGATAGAATCTAGAAGAAACGTCGGTGATGGATCTTGCGAGTGGAGATTGCCTTACGTAATCAATCAAAGTCTCATAGCCCATGTTGGCCTTAGACTTGGGAATGGAAAGAGCATGTGTGACAACCCTCACTTTTTGACTTCTAAAATTACTAAAATGACCCTAAGGTTTACTGCCTGATTATACGTATTATATAATTAGGGTTGTTATATATATTTATATATACGATATAATGAACTTTGACTGAATAGTAATTTTTAGTCAACAACGTACGCTTGATTAATAATATAATTATTATATAATAAGGTTATAGTAAATTATACTAAATAAACTTTATATCGCTTTTATTATGTAGTATTTAACTATATAATAAATTCAATTATATACAAATGTAATAATATTTATAAACTTAATAAAACTATAATTTAATAATTATAATTAAATTAAAATCATAATTATTTATTATAAAAAAATATAAAATGTAAAATATAAAATTCATATTTATTAATAAATAAATAAATATATATATATATATATATATATATATATATATATATATATATATATATATGTATATATATATATATATGTGTATATATATATATATATATATATATATATATATATATGTATATATATATATATATATATATATATATATATTGACAAATATTTTTAGAAGTATAATAAATCATTTTCTTAATTTAAAAAAAAATTAAAAAAAAAAAAGAAATAAATTACTTTTTATTTTAAAATTATAATGGAAAACTACCTTTATTATTTTATTTTGTAGTTGATTCCATGACCTAACATTTAATACTTTTAATTATTAAAATCCCATTAAGAATTAAAATATTTTTTCTTTTAATTATTTTATTCTTTTTACCTATTTTTTTCAAGTATAAATACCTCCCATTTCTCATTGAAACTCACACCAAAATTTCTCTCATTCTCTCTTTGAAGAATCACTACTAAGTAAGTATTTTTTTTTCTTTTTACTTTTTACTATTTACTTGGGTAAATTTTTTTTACTGAAACATGTAAATAATGTTATAATTATATGTAATTGAAATAAAAATAAATATCATGTTATAATTATTCTACAATTAATATTAAGTATGAAAACATATTATAAACTTATTTGTAATCGGATTTATAATTATTAAGTAATTAAAATGAATTATTGAATATATATATGTGTATGTACGATATAAATAAGGAATAATTAAAGAAAAATTAAATAAAATAATTTTAAAGTTTTCCTAACCTTAATATGATATTATTCTGATCAAAAATAATTTTTACAATTTTATATGTATTTAAATTGAATTTATAATTTATTTATTATTAATTATTATTATTATTATTTTTATTATTATTATTATTAATATTATTATTATTATTATTATTATTATTATTAATTATTATTATTATTATTACTATTATTATTATTACTAACATATGTATTATTATTATTATTATTATAATTATTAGTATTTCCATTATTATTATTAACATAAGTATTATTATTATCATTATTATCATTAATGTGATTATTATCATTATTAAGTATTGTTACCAAAAATTATAATTTTGATTATTCTTATTATTAAACTTTTCATTTTTATTAAAAACTGTTATCATTATTATTATTGTTATAAGTATTATTATTATTAAATCATTATTATTACCATTAAAGAAATCATAAACATTATTATCATATTGAGTATTATTATTATCATTACAAATATTATTTTAGTATTATTATAATTACTATTCTTAACAAACAAATGATATATATATATATATATATATATATATATATATATATATATAAGAAAATATATTTAATACATATAAACAACACAAATTAATATTTTTATATGTAAAAAATGAAAATATATGAAACATATAAAAATAAAAAGGATATAACTAATGAATTTATATATATATATATATATATATATATATATATATATATATATATATATATATATATATATATATATATATATTCAATTTCGATTATATGTATTAATATATATAAAACTGATATAGGTTCGTGAATCCAAGGTCAACTCTGTACTTGTTCAGTGCCATCATACACATAATTACTACAAACTATCATATCGTATCGTGAGTTTTCATAGCTCCCTTTTTATCTATATTTTTGGGCTGAGAATACATGCGCAACTTTTATAACTGTTTTACATGTTAGACACAAGTACTCAAACTTTTATGCTGAATACGTGCTTTGTCATGCTAAATCCCTGCCGTAATATCGTTAATTGCTTGGTGAACGTAAACTTAGTTATTGTGAGTAGCGCTACTGAGTGACGTCTCTATCCATTTGACTGTTGGTCTGTGCTTACATAATAATGATTAAAACTGACACTGACTGTTCAAAGTGTCTCGGGGTAGAATTCTGTTTAGTCGTGATATTACAAACAGCAACTCTTTTTAGATTGATATGATGGGTATCAATCAACTTTAAACTGAAATCTTGTGGTCTAATGCTGTACTGAACTATTGATTTATGATAAACCTATGAACTCACTGATATTGCTCAATTCATACATATATTTTGTCGCAATATCAGTCCAAAATTAATAAATTTGTATTTGTTTTGTATTACTTTCTACTTGTAATTGTATAAATAAATAAAAGTGAAGACGAAGTGCGAAAATGAAGATTAAAGAAGAAAACGGTCAAAAACGCTCAACGTACAAGTCAACAACCAAAAGGTACAAGAGATTAGAGCATGAAGTTAAATATTCAAAGATGTACAAACATTGAGGCACAAGTTACAAGTCCATGAATCACAAGAAATTGTCGGCATATCATTTACTAGTGCATGTTGACTCAAGATGATCACATTATTTATTAAATATTGCAAAGAAAATGAAGTGGCAGAGAATAATGGACTGAAATGAGGAATTTACGGAGTATATATCTAAAGAATTGAATTAGTGGCTACTTTTCTGATTTTTAAAATCAAAAGAATTAAGAATGGTGGCTAAGAGTTGGTCAAGTAATAATGTTTTACGGAGTATATCTATGTGATAGAGAGCGAGAGTTAGAGAAGAGATACACACAAAAACTTAGAATAGCTACTGTCTTAGTTTTATACTCCGCATCAATTGAGTTGTATTCTTTAGTATTGTTCCGTATTATTTTAAGGTTCAAGAATTAGGATAGTTTTATTATTAAGGGTGTTATTTCTATTGTGCACGGGTGCTGTCAGTTTCTACCATTTGCAGTTAATAAATTGAAGCCTTGTTTGTAAGTTGTTCCATTTAATTTTTTTCATTATTGTTATTATCAATTTTTTTGTTATTGTTATATTTATTATTATGTTTATATTTAGATTTTTATACCATTGTTCCCATCCCGTTATAATGAGTAGCTAAATAACTATAGTGTTTGCTTAGATGTAGAGCTCTAGTGAAATGGATTGTTAACAATTGTAAATATTAAAATGTAACTTGAGTATTTTTAACATTGTGCCTAGCTAAAAGAACCATTGTTATATAATTAGATATTTAATCCTTATCACTTAATTTATTAGATATAAATAGCGAAAGTTATTTTTATTGATATAAATTAAGCTTCAACACTAAAAGTGGTTTAGACGAACTTATGAACGAATTATTGACACCAATTTATAAATAGGATTCGGTGGTTTGGGTAATATCATTAATTATATAATAGTGAAATTGTAAAAAGGGAAACCGTTACGATTTAAGGTTTTGGCGAAAGTCAAAACTAGGTTAGGTCTCAATTCAAATACTCGGGGTATAATCAACTATCTAAATAGGATCTAATGAAAAATAGTTTTAATTTAGTTAGTTGAAACTTTATATATTCGAAAGAAAATATAACGTTATATATAAAAACATTTTAATCGGACTTAATCTTAAAACAATCCATGGATCTAGAGGTGATACATTTAAGTAAACACTACCTTTAAAAATTATATATCACTTTTCTAAATTTTTATCATTTAAGTAAATTAAAATTAATTTCTATTTATATTACATACATAATTACGTATTAATGTATTATTTTTTAATAATTGTAGGTTTTGTAATTTTATATTATTTTCTATTAAGTAATTTAGTTTAATCAATTAAGTTGTTTTTTTTTATTATTATTGTTATTATATAATTCCTAATCAAAAACCCCTTTTAAATTAGGTTAACATCAAAGACTATTAAAACCCATTAAACACTCCATCTCTCTGTGGAATGAATCGGATTTACCAATAAAACTAAACTACGCGAATAGGGTTAGTTGCCTATATATGTGTGAAATCAACCCGAATTCATTAAAACACCATATATACAATAAATCAATTCGTATAACAAAACATATCAAATCCGTTCAATTATAAAGAGTACCGTTTCACCACATCAACTTTTTGGAGCCGCTACCGGGGAGTTGGCAGTTAAATAAATTGATAATTTTTCTGATTCGTAGTAGTAGTTAGATTTGTACATGGACTGGGTTATTGGAGCCAAACAGTACCCAATTATATTGGGACCAAACGAATCCTGCCCCTCTGCTGCATCTTTTGGCTATTCGAAACGTGAGCAAAATCAGAAGGAAAATCTGTTTGTTTAAAGGTTTTTAACATTATTTTTATGTTATTCGATCCTTTTGTAGGAATTCAATTCTTAGAAAAGCTTTTGGTGTTGTGATTGCATAATAGAAATTAATGCATGAATTTACGTTCTTCCAACACTGATTTAACTCCTTCATATCCTGAACCCGAAAGGAAATTGCACGAACGCTTAAGAGCTCAAGAAGTAGAGTCTCTCGCAGAGGGTTTAGAATCACTTTCATTGGATTCTAACTCTGAACCAGTTATTCAACCAATCATAGAGCCAGTTATTAAAGAAGAGGAAGAGATGGCTGCTACAAATCAAACGATGGATGCATTAATGAAGGCAACAAGAATGTAGTGACCCGAACTTTTCCATGTTTATATATATTAATTGAGATTGATATTTACATGATTAAATATTTCCAAAATGTTAAGCAATCAAATTTGTTAAGACTTGATTAATTGAAATATGTTTCATATAGACAATTGACCACCCAAGTTAACCGGTGATTCACGAACGTTAAAACTTGTAAAAACTATATGATGACATATATATGGATATATATATAGTTAACATGATACTATTATAAGTAAACATATCATTAAGTATATTAACAATGAACTACATATGTAAAAACAAGACTACTAACTTAATGATTTTTAAACGAGACATATATGTAACGATTATCGTTGTAAAGACATTTAATGTATATATATCATATTAAGAGATATTCATACATGATAATATCATGATAATATAATAATTTAAAATCTCATTTGATATTATAAACATTGGGTTAACAACATTTAACAAGATCGTTAACCTAAAGGTTTCAAAACAACACTTACATGTAACGACTGACGATGACTTAACGACTCAGTTAAAATGTATATACATGTATTGTTTTAATATGTATTTATACACTTTTGAAAGACTTCAATACACTTATCAAAATACTTCTACTTAACAAAAATGCTTACAATTACATCCTCGTTCAGTTTCATCAACAATTCTACTCGTATGCACCCGTATTCGTACTCGTACAATACACAGCTTTTAGATGTATGTACTATTGGTATATACACTCCAATGATCAGCTCTTAGCAGCCCATGTGAGTCACCTAACACATGTGGGAACCATCATTTGGCAACTAGCATGAAATATCTCATAAAATTACAAAAATATGAGTAATCATTCATGACTTATTTACATGAAAACAAAATTACATATCCTTTATATCTAATCCATACACCAACGACCAAAAACACCTACAAACAATTTCATTCTTCAATTTTCTTCATCTAATTGATCTCTCTCAAGTTCTATCTTCAAGTTCTAAGTGTTCTTCATATATTCTACAAGTTCTAGTTACATAAAATCAAGAATACTTTCAAGTTTGCTAGCTCACTTCCAATCTTGTAAGGTGATCATCCAACCTCAAGAAATCTTTGTTTCTTACAGTAGGTTATCATTCTAATACAAGGTAATAATCATATTCAAACTTTGGTTCAATTTCTATAACTATAACAATCTTATTTCAAGTGATGATCTTACTTGAACTTGTTTTCGTGTCATGATTCTGCTTCAAGAACTTCGAGCCATCCAAGGATCCGTTGAAGCTAGATCCATTTTTCTCTTTTCCAGTAGGTTTATCCAAGGAACTTAAGGTAGTAATGATGTTAATAACATCATTCGATTCATACATATAAAGCTATCTTATTCGAAGGTTTAAACTTGTAATCACTAGAACATAGTTTAGTTAATTCTAAACTTGTCCGCAAACAAAAGTTAATCCTTCTAACTTGACTTTTAAAATCAACTAAACACATGTTCTATATCTATATGATATGCTAACTTAATGATTTAAAACTTGGAGACACGAAAAACACCGTAAAACCGGATTTACGCCGTCGTAGTAACACCGCGGGCTGTTTTGGGTTAGTTAATTAAAAACTATGATAAACTTTGATTTAAAAGTTGTTATTCTGAGAAAATGATTTTTATTATGAACATGAAACTATATCCAAAAATTATGGTTAAACTCAAAGTGGAAGTATGTTTTCTAAAATGGTCATCTAGACGTCGTTCTTTCGACTGAAATGACTACCATTACAAAAACGACTTGTAACTTATTTTTCTGACTATAAACCTATACTTTTTCTGTTTAGATTCATAAAATAGAGTTCAATATGAAACCATAGCAATTTTATTAACTCAAAACGGATTTAAAATGAAGAAGTTATGGGTAAAACAAGATTGAATAATTTTTCTCATTTTAGCTACGTGAAAATTGGTAACAAATCTATTCCAACCATAACTTAATCAACTTGTATTGTATATTATGTAATCTTGAGATACCATAGACACGTATACAATGTTTCGACCTATCATGTCGACACATCTATATATATTTCGGAACAACCATTGACACTCTATATGTGAATGTTGGAGTTAGCTATACAGGGTTGAGGTTGATTCCAAAATATATATAGTTTAAGTTGTGATCAATACTGAGATACGTATACACTGGGTCGTAGATTGATTCAAGATAATATTTATTGATTTATTTCTGTACATCTAACTGTGGACAACTAGTTGTAGGTTACTAACGAGGACAGCTGACTTAATAAACTTAAAACATCAAAATATATTAAAAATGTTGTAAATATATTTTGAACATACTTTGATATATATGTATATATTGTTATAGGTTCGTGAATCAACCAGTGGCCAAGTCTTACTTCCCGACGAAGTAAAAATCTGTGAAAGTGAGTTATAGTCCCACTTTTAAAATCTAATATTTTTGGGATGAAAATACATGCAGGTTTGATAAATGATTTACAAAATAGACACAAGTACGTGAAACTACATTCTATGGTTGATTTATCGAAATCGAATATGCCCCTTTTTATTAAGTCTGGTAATCTAAGAATTAGGGAACAGACACCCTAATTGACGCGAATCCTAAAGATAGATCTATTGGGCCTAACAAACCCCATCCAAAGTACCGGATGCTTTAGTACTTCGAAATTTATATCATATCCGAAGGGTGTCCCGGAATGATGGGGATATTCTTATATATGCATCTTGTTAATGTCGGTTACCAGGTGTTCACCATATGAATGATTTTTATCTCTATGTATGGGATGTGTATTGAAATATAAAATCTTGTGGTCTATTATTATGATTTGATATATATAGGTTAAACCTATAACTCACCAACATTTTTGTTGACGTTTTAAGCATGTTTATTCTCAGGTGATTATTAAGAGCTTCCGCTGTCACATACTTAAATAAGGACGAGATTTGGAGTCCATGCTTGTATGATATTGTGTAAAAACTGCATTCAAGAAACTTATTTTGTTGTAACATATTTGTATTGTAAGCCATTATGTAATGGTCGTGTGTAAATGGGATATTTTAGATTATCATTATTTGATAATCTACGTAAAGCTTTTTAAACCTTTATTGATGAAATAAAGGTTATGGTTTGTTTTAAAATGAATGCAGTCTTTGAAAAACGTCTCATATAGAGGTCAAAACCTCGCAACGAAATCAATTAATATGGAACGTTTTTAATCAATAAGAACGGGACATATCAGTTGGTATCAGAGCGTTGGTCTTAGAGAACCAGAATTTTGCATTAGTGTGTCTTATCGAGTTTGTTAGGATGCATTAGTGAGTCTGGACTTCGACCGTGTTTACTTGAAAAATGATTGCTTAACAAATTTTGTTGGAAACTATATATTTTTAACATGTGAATATTATGTGATATATTAATCTCTTAACGCGTTTGATATTATGTGATAGATGTCTACCTCTAGAACAAGTCCCATTGACTCACCTAATAATAATGAAGAGTCAAATGTAAATTGGACTGATTCACAAGTTCCCGAAGAGGAACCGGAAGAAGAGTCGGAACCGGAAGAAGAATCGGAACCGGAAGAAGAATCGGAACCGGATGAAGAAATAGAACCGGTGGGGGAAATAATAAAACGGTTAAGTAAAAGAAAATCCTCAACCAACCGACCAAGGTTAATTATGGTCAATGGTGTTTCCGCCAAGGAAACAAAATATTGGGAGGATTATCAATTCTCCCATGAATCGGATTCCGACTAGAATTCCGATGATGTTATAGAAATTACCCCAACTGAATTTAAAAAGGCAAAAGAAAATAATAAGGGAAAGGGCATAAAAATAGAGAAATCCAATTCCAACCCCGATGCACTTTATATGTATCGTCAACCCCCGAAGTCCTTAAGTTGTAACAATGACCCGGGAACCTCTAAACCACCAGGTTTTTCTAAACCAATGTGGAAAACGACGGCTCATATTAGGGGAACATCATATATCCCTAGAAACTTGGCAAAACGAACCAAAACCGAAGAAGAAGAAATAAGCGAGTCGGAATAAGATAGTTGTATTCGTGTGGTGTAATATATGTAATATAGTGTGCTTATGCTTTATGATATATGTAAAAATTGCTTGTATTAATAAGTATTTTTTTATGAATCTAACTCTTGTCTATTTTACAGTATAAAAACACAAAATGGATAGACAACCCAATATTTTAAGAGACCTACCCGGAGACATGATTGATGAAATCTTGTCTAGAGTCGGTCAGAATTCTTCGGCACAACTACTTAAGGCGAGATCAGTTTGTAAGACATTCGAAGAACGTTCCAAGAATGCCTTGGTTTATAAAAGGCTTTCGTTCGAAAGATGGGGGATATCACATTGAGAAATCCATAAGTTACGATGTGTTTACTTTGACGCATATATTGCGAGGAACCCAAATGATATTTTACGCAATGGGTTAAGAAATTATTTTGACTCAATATATCCGAATATTGGACTTCGTGATTTAGAAAAAGCGGCTAACATGCAACATAAAGAAGCATGTTATGCTTACGGATTAGTAATGTTCGCTTCTCACCAAAGTGAGAACAAGAACATCGGGCTACAACTATTAAACAAAACGTTCCCACAAGTGACGGAGTCGGTAATTGGGGTAAGAAATGAGGTTTTTAGATTGTTACGAGACTGTTGGACATTACGTAACCCTCATCCCTTTGACGACGTTACAACACGATGTCTTATCAACGGCCATAACGGTTATGTTCCACAAGACCAAGGATGGGAAGTAATCCTAGTAAAACCAGAATGCATGACTTGTTTCTGGACGTATGAATTACGTGTCTTTATTGCCTATGATGAACGACTTGTGTACTAGCTAGAATTATCTTCACAACCATCTTGTATCAAATTTATTGTGTGCTATATTTCATGCTATATGTAAAATAAGCGGTATTGTAAGTTTGTAAAATATTGTGTAAAAGTTTGAACGCGAAATATTATTATAATCAGTTTTTCATATAGAATTGTAGTAGTTGAATTGTATATTAGCTACTAAGTATGAACTTAACGGGTAGGTACTACCCGAATTTAAACTTATAAAACGCTAATATGAAGAAAAAGCTTTTATAAATGAGTTCATATTATGCTACGAAATACTATTAACTACTCTTAATATTCTGTATGATTAACTTGTTCCATTTGACTATTTTGAAGGAAATGGCACCGACTACTCGACACACCGTGAATATGAATGAAGAGGAATTCTGTACTTTTCTAGCTTCAAACATAGCCGCAGTACAGGCTGCACTACATACCAACAATAACCTTGGATCTAGCAGTACAGGAAATCGTGTAGGATGCACCTACAAAGAATTCACTGCCTGCAAACCTTTGGAATTTGATGGAACCGAAGGACCGATCGGATTGAAACGGTGGACCGAGAAGGTCGAATCGGTGTTTGCCATAAGTAAGTGTACTGAAGAGGACAAAGTGAAGTACGCTACACATACCTTCACAGGTTCTGCGTTAACATGGTGGAATACCTATCTAGAGCAAGTGGGACAAGACGATGCGTACGCACTACCGTGGTCAGCATTCAAGCACTTGATGAACGAGAAATACCGTCCCAGAACCGAGGTCAATAAGCTCAAGACAGAACTTAGAGGGTTACGAACCCAAGGATTTGATATTACCACGTACGAAAGACGATTCACTGAATTGTGCCTATTGTGTCCGGGAGCATTCGAAGATGAGGAAGAGAAGATCGACGCGTTTGTGAAAGGATTACCGGAAAGAATCCAAGAAGATATAAGTTCACACGAGCCCGCCTCCATACAACAGGCATGTAGAATGGCTCACAAACTAGTGAACCAGATTGAAGAAAGAATTAAAGAACAGACTGCTGAAGAGGCCAATGTGAAGCAAGTCAAAAGAAAGTGGGAGGAAAACGGTGATAAGAATCACCAATACAACAACAACAGCAATTACAACAATAATCGCAACAATTATCCCAACAATCGCAACATCAATCGCAACTACAACAAACGGCCCAACAACAACAACAACAACAACATCAACTACAACAATCATCCCAACAACAATAATAACCGCAACAACAACAACAATCAGAAGCAGCTATGCCAAAGGTGTGAAAAGTATCACTCGGGGTTCTGCACCAAATTTTGCAACAAGTGTAAAAGAAATGGTCATAGCGCGGCGAAGTGTGAGGTCTACGGACCAGGGGTTAATAGAACGAAAGGAACAAATGGTGTCGGAACGAGTAATGGCGGAGCAAGTTGTGTCGGAGCAAGTTATGCCAATGTAGTTTGTTATAAATGTGGAAAATCGGGCCACATTATTAGAAATTGCCCGAACCAGGAGAACACGAATGGACAAGGCCGTGGAAGAGTTTTCAATATTAATGCGGCAGAGGCACAGGAAGACCCGGAGCTTGTTATGGGTACGTTTCTTATTGACAATAAATCTGCTTACGTTTTATTTGATTCGGGTGCGGATAGAAGCTATATGAGTAGAGATTTTTGTGCTAAATTAAGTTGTCCATTAACTCCTTTGGATAGTAAATTTTTACTCGAATTAGCAAATGGTAAATTAATTTCAGCAGATAATATATGTCGGAATCAAGAAATTAAACTGGTTAGCGAAACATTTAAGATTGATTTGATACGAGTAGAGTTGGGGAGTTTTCATGTGATAATCGGTATGGACTGGTTGAAAGAAGTGAAAGCAGAGATCGTTTGTTACAAAAATGCAATTCGCATTATACGAGAAAAAGGAAAACCCTTAATGGTGTATGGAGAAAAGGGCAACACGAAGCCACATCTTATTAGTAATTTGAAGGCACAAAAACTAATAAGAAAAGGTTGCTATGCTGTTCTAGCACACATCGAGAAAGTACAAACTGAAGAAAAGAGCATCAATGATGTTCCCATTGCAAAAGAATTTCCCGATGTATTTCCGAAAGAATTACCGGGATTACCCCCACATCGATCCGTTGAATTTCAAATAGATCTTGTACCAGGAGCTGCACCAATAGCTCGTGCTCCTTACAGACTCGCACCCAGCGAGATGAAAGAACTGCAAAGCCAATTACAAGAACTTTTAGAGCGTGGTTTCATTCGACCAAGCACATCACCGTGGGGAGCTCCTGTTTTGTTTGTCAAGAAGAAAGATGGTACATTCAGGTTGTGTATCAACTACCGAGAGTTGACCAAACTTACCATCAAGAACCGCTACCCATTACCGAGAATCGACGACTTATTTGATCAACTACAAGGCTCGTCTGTTTATTCAAAGATTGACTTACGTTCCGGGTATCATAAAATGCGGGTGAAAGAAGATGATATTCCAAAGACTGCTTTCAGAACACGTTACGGTCATTACGAGTTTATGGTCATTCCGTTTGATTTAACTAATGCATCAGCTGTGTTCATGGACCTTATGAACCGAGTGTGTGGACCATACCTTGACAAGTTTGTCATTGTTTTCATTTATGACATACTTATTTACTCAAAGAATGACCAAGAACACGGTGAACATTTGACAAAGGTGTTAGAAGTATTGAGGAAGGAAGAATTGTACGCTAAGTTTTCAAAGTGTTCATTTTAGTTGGAAGAAGTTCAATTCCTCGGTCACATAGTGAACAAAGAAGGTATTAAGGTAGATCCGGCAAAGATAGAAACTGTTGAAAAGTGGGAAACCCCGAAAACTCCAAAACATATACGCCAGTTTTTAGGACTAGCTGGTTACTACAGAAGGTTCATCCAAGACTTTTCCAGAATAGCAAAACCCTTGACTGCATTAACGCATAAAGGGAAGAAATTTGAATGGAATGATGAACAAGAGAAAGCGTTTCAGTTATTGAAGAAAAAGCTAACTACGGCACCTATATTGTCATTGCCTGAAGGGAATGATGATTTTGTGATTTATTGTGACGCATCAAAGCAAGGTCTCGGTTGTGTATTAATGCAACGAACGAAGGTGATTGCTTATGCGTCTAGACAATTGAAGATTCACGAACAAAATTATACGACGCATGATTTGGAATTAGGCGCGGTTATTTTTGCATTAAAGACTTGGAGGCACTACTTATATGGGGTCAAAAGTATTATATATACCGACCACAAAAGTCTTCAACACATATTTAATCAGAAACAACTGAATATGAGGCAGCGTAGGTGGATTGAATTATTGAATGATTACGACTTTGAGATTCGTTACCACCCGGGGAAGCCAAATGTGGTAGCCGATGCCTTGAGCAGGAAGGACAGAGAACCCATTCGAGTAAAATCTATGAATATAATGATTCATAATAACCTTACTACTCAAATAAAGGAGGCGCAACAAGGAGTTTTAAAAGAGGGAAATTTAAAGGATGAAATACCCAAAGGATCAGAGAAGCATCTTAATATTCGGGAAGACGGAACCCGGTATAGGGCTGAAAGGATTTGGGTATCAAAATTTGGAGATATGAGAGAAATGGTACTTAGAGAAGCTCATAAAACCAGATACTCAATACATCCTGGAACGGGGTACATGTACAAGGATCTCAAGAAACATTTTTGGTGGCCGGGTATGAAAGCCGATGTTGCTAAATACGTAGGAGAATGTTTGACGTGTTCTAAGGTCAAAGCTGAGCATCAGAAACCATCAGGTCTACTTCAACAACCCGAAATCCCGGAATGGAAATGGGAAAACATTACCATGGATTTCATCACTAAATTGCCAAGGACTGCAAGTGGTTTTGATACTATTTGAGTAATAGTTGATCTTCTCACCAAATCAGCACACTTCCTGCCAATAAGAGAAGATGACAAGATGGAGAAGTTAGTACGACTGTATTTGAAGGAAGTCGTCTCCAGACATGGAATACCAATCTCTATTATCTCTGATAGGGATGGTAGATTTATTTCAAGATTCTGGCAGACATTACAGCAAGCATTAGGAACTCGTCTAGACATGAGTACTGCCTATCATCCACAAACTGATGGGCAGAGCGAAAGGACGATACAAACGCTTGAAGACAAGCATTGAGATGGCGCCGTTTGAAGCACTTTATGGTAGAAAGTGCAGGTCTCCGATTTGTTGGAGTGAAGTGGGGGATAGACAGATTACGGGTCCGGAGATTATACAAGAAACTACCGAGAAGATCATCCAAATTCAACAACGGTTGAAAACTGCCCAAAGTCGAAAAAAGAGCTACGCTGACATTAAAAGAATGGTGGCTAAGAGTTGGTCAAGTAATAATGTTTTACGGAGTATATCTATGTGATAGAGAGCGAGAGTTAGAGAAGAGATACACACAAAAACTTAGAATAGCTACTGTCTTAGTTTTATACTCCGCATCAATTGAGTTGTATTCTTTAGTATTGTTCCGTATTATTTTAAGGTTCAAGAATTAGGTTAGTTTTATTATTAAGGGTGTTATTTCTATTGTGCACGGGTGCTGTCAGTTTCTACCATTTGCAGTTAATAAATTGAAGCCTTGTTTGTAAGTTGTTCCATTTAATTTTTTTCATTATTGTTATTATCAATTTTTTGTTATTGTTATATTTATTATTATGTTTATATTTAGATTTTTATACCTTTGTTCCCATCCCGTTATAATGAGTAGCTAAATAACTATAGTGTTTGCTTAGATGTAGAGCTCTAGTGAAATGGATTGTTAACAATTGTAAATATTAAAATGTAACTTGAGTATTTTTAACATTGTGACTAGCTAAAAGAACCATTGTTATATAATTAGATATTTAATCCTTATCACTTAATTTATTAGATATAAATAGCGAAAGTTATTTTTATTGATATAAATTAAGCTTCAACACTAAAAGTGGTTTAGATGAACTTATGAACGAATAATTGACACCAATTTATAAATAGGATTCGGTGGTTTGGGTAATATCATTAATTATATAATAGTGAAATTGTAAAAAGGGAAACCGTTACGATTTAAGGTTTTGGCAAAAGTCAAAACTAGGTTAGGTCTCAATTCAAAATACTCGGGGTATAATCAACTATCTAAATAGGATCTAATGAAAATTAGTTTTAATTTAGTTAGTTGAAACTTTATATATTCGAAAGAAAATATAACGTTATATATAAAAACATTTTAATCGGACTTAATCTTAAAACAATCCATGGATCTAGAGGTGATACATTTAAGTAAACACTACCTTTAAAAATTATATATCACTTTTCTAAATTTTTATCATTTAAGTAAATTAAAATTAATTTCTATTTATATTACATACATAATTACGTATTAATGTATTATTTTTTAATAATTGTAGGTTTTGTAATTTTATATTATTTTCTATTAAGTAATTTAGTTTAATCAATTAAGTTGTTTTTTTATTATTATTGTTATTATATAATTCCTAATCAAAAACCCCTTTTAAATTAGTTTAACATCAAAGACTATTAAAACCCATTAAACACTCCATCTCTCTGTGGAACGAATCGGATTTACCAATAAAACTAAACTACGCGAATAGGGTTAGTTGCCTATATATGTGTGAAATCAACCCGAATTCATTAAAACACCATATATACAATAAATCAATTCGTATAACAAAACATATCAAATCCGTTCAATTATAAAGAGTACCGTTTCACCACATCAACCTTTTGGCGCCGCTACCGGGGAGTTGGCAGTTAAATAAATTGATAATTTTTCGGATTCGTAGTAGTAGTTGGATTTGTACATGGACTGGGTTATTGGAGCCAAACAGTACCCAATTATATTGGGACCAAACGAATCCTGCCCCTCTGCTGCATCTTTTGGCTATTCGAAACGTGAGCAAAATCAGAAGGAAAATCTGTTTGTTTAAAGGTTTTTATCATTGTTTTTATGTTATTCGATCCTTTTGTAGGAATTCAATTCTTAGAAAAGCTTTTGGTGTTGTGATTGCATAATAGAAATTAATGCATGAATTTACGTTCTTCCAACACTGATTTAACTCCTTCATATCCTGAACCCGAAAGGAAATTGCACGAACGCTTAAGAGCTCAAGAAGTAGAGTCTCTCGCATAGGGTTTAGAATCACTTTCATTGGATTCTAACTCTGAACCAGTTATTCAACCAATCATAGAGCCAGTTATTAAAGAAGAGGAAGAGATGGCTGCTACAAATCAAACGATGGATGCATTAATGAAGGCAACAAGAAGGTAGTGACCCGAACTTTTCCATGTTTATATATATTAATTGAGATTGATATTTACATGATTAAATGTTTCCAACATGTTAAGCAATCAAATTTGTTAAGACTTGATTAATTGAAATATGTTTCATATAGACAATTGACCACCCAAGTTAACCGGTGATTCACGAACGTTAAAACTTGTAAAAACTATATGATGACATATATATGGATATATATATATAGTTAACATGATAATATTATAAGTAAATATATCATTAATTATATTAACAATGAACTACATATGTAAAAACAAGACTACTAACTTAATGATTTTTAAACGAGACATATATGTAACGATTATCGTTGTAAAGACATTTAATGTATATATATCATATTAAGAGATATTCATACATGATAATATCATGATAATATAATAATTTAAAATCTCATTTGATATTATAAACATTGGGTTAACAACATTTAACAAGATCGTTAACCTAAAGGTTTCAAAACAACACTTACATGTAACGACTAACGATGACTTAACGACTCTGTTAAAATGTATATACATGTAGTGTTTTAATATGTATTTATACACTTTTGAAAGACTTCAATACACTTATCAAAATACTTCTACTTAACAAAAATGCTTACAATTACATCCTCGTTCAGTTTCATCAACAATTCTACTCGTATGCACCCGTATTCGTACTCGTACAATACACAGCTTTTAGATGTATGTAATATTGGTATATACACTCCAATGATCAGCTCTTAGCATCCCATGTGAGTCACCTAACACATGTGGGAACCATCATTTGGCAACTAGCATGAAATATCTCATAAAATTACAAAAATATGAGTAATCATTCATGACTTATTTACATGAAAACAAAATTACATATCCTTTATATCTAATCCATACACCAACGACCAAAAACACCTACAAACACTTTCATTCTTCAAATTTCTTCATCTAATTGATCTCTCTCAAGTTCTATCTTCAAGTTCTAAGTGTTCTTCATATATTCTACAAGTTCTAGTTACATAAAATCAAGAATACTTTCAAGTTTGCTAGCTCACTTCCAATCTTGTAAGGTGATCATCCAACCTCAAGAAATCTTTATTTCTTATAGTAGGTTATCATTCTAATACAAGGTAATAATCATATTCAAACTTTGGTTCAATTTCTATAACTATAACAATCTTATTTCAAGTGATGATCTTACTTGAACTTGTTTTCGTGTCATGATTCTGCTTCAAGAACTTCGAGCCATCCAAGGATCTGTTGAAGCTAGATCCATTTTTCTCTTATCCAGTAGGTTTATCCAAGGAACTTAAGGTAGTAATGATGTTCATAACATCATTCGATTCATACATATAAAGCTATCTTATTCGAAGGTTTAAACTTGTAATCACTAGAACATAGTTTAGTTAATTCTAAACTTGTTCGCAAACATAAGTTAATCCTTCTAACTTGACTTTTAAAATCAACTAAACACATGTTCTATATCTATATGATATGCTAACTTAATGATTTAAAACCTGGAGACACGAAAAACACCGTAAAACCGGATTTACGCCGTCGTAGTAACACCGCGGGCTGTTTTGGGTTAGTTAATTAAAAACTATGATAAACTTTGATTTAAAAGTTGTTATTCTGAGAAAATGATTTTTATTATGAACATGAAACTATATCCAAAAATTATGGTTAAACTCAAAGTGGAAGTATGTTTTCTAAAATGGTCATCTAGACGTCGTTCTTTCGACTGAAATGACTACCTTTACAAAAACGACTTGTAACTTATTTTTCCGACTATAAACCTATACTTTTTATGTTTGGATTCATAAAATAGAGTTCAATATGAAACCATAGCAATTTGATTCACTCAAAACGGATTTAAAATGAAGAAGTTATGGGTAAAACAAGATTGGATAATTTTTCTCATTTTAGCTACGTGAAAATTGGTAACAAATCTATTCCAACCATAACTTAATCAACTTGTATTGTATATTATGTAATCTTGAGATACCATAGACACGTATACAATGTTTCGACCTATCATGTCGACACATCTATATATATTTCGGAACAACCATAGACACTCTATATGTGAATGTTGGAGTTAGCTATACAGGGTTGAGGTTGATTCCAAAATATATAAAGTTTAAGTTGTGATCAATACTGAGATACGTATACACTGGGTCGTAGATTCATTCAAGATAATATTTATCGATTTATTTCTGTACATCTAACTGTGGACAACTAGTTGTAGGTTACTAACGAGGACAGCTGACTTAATAAACTTAAAACATCAAAATATATTAAAAGTGTTGTAAATATATTTTGAACATACTTTGATATATATGTATATATTGTTATAGGTTCGTGAATCAACCAGTGGCCAAGTCTTACTTCCCGACGAAGTAAAAATCTGTGAAAGTGAGTTATAGTCCCACTTTTAAAATCTAATATTTTTGGGATGAGAATACATGCAGGTTTGATAAATGATTTACAAAATAGACACAAGTACGTGAAACTACATTCTATGGTTAATTTATCGAAATCGAATATGCCCCTTTTTATTAAGTCTGGTAATCTAAGAATTAGGGAACAGACACCCTAATTGACGCGAATTCTAAAGATAGATCTATTGGGCCTAACAAACCCCATCCAAAGTACCGGATGCTTTAGTACTTCGAAATTTATATCATATCCGAAGGGTGTCCCGGAATGATGGGGATATTCTTATATATGCATCTTGTTAATGTCGGTTACCAGGTGTTCACCATATGAATGATTTTTATCTCTATGTATGGGATGTGTATTGAAATATGAAATCTTGTGGTCTATTATTATGATTTGATATATATAGGTTAAACCTATAACTCACCAACATTTTTGTTGACGTTTTAAGCATGTTTATTCTCAGGTGATTATTAAGAGCTTCTGCTGTCACATACTTAAATAAGGACGAGATTTGGAGTCCATGCTTGTATGATATTGTGTAAAAACTGCATTCAAGAAACTTATTTTGTTGTAACATATTTGTATTGTAAGCCATTATGTAATGGTCGTGTGTAAACGGGATATTTTAGATTATCATTATTTGATAATCTACGTAAAGCTTTTTAAACCTTTATTGATGAAATAAAGGTTATGGTTTGTTTTAAAATGAATGCAGTCTTTGAAAAACATCTCATATAGAGGTCAAAACCTCGCAACGAAATCAATTAATATGGAACGTTTTTAATCAATAAGAACGGGACATTTCAAAGAACAGGTCAAGGCCACGCAATTATTCAACCTACGATGACTGACGGCTTTGAAATAAAGGGTCAATTTCTCCGCATGGTGACTAATACATGCCAATTCGGTGGAGCTCCAAATGAGGATGCTAACGAGCATCTTCGTAAGTTTGTAAGCATTTGTAAGCTATTCAAGATCAAGAATGTCACCGATGATATCGCATGTTTAAAAATATTTCCATGGTCATTAAAGGATGATGCAAGAGATTGGTTAGACTCGTTACTAGAAGGTTATATCAAAGATTGGAATGATATGATGGATAAGTTTTTGTCAGAGTTCTTCCTTGCTTCAAAAGCAGCAAAGTTACAAAGTGACATAAATCACTTTAAACAAAAGACTAATGAGACTCTTTATGAAGCTTGGACCCGATTCAATAAAATGCTTAGAGTATGTCCTCAACATGGGTTGAATACATTTCAAAAGGTCCAAATATTCTATAAAGGAGTCAATGTGGCTACTCGAAAAGATATTGATGTTGCAGCAGGAGGTTCAATCATGAAGAAAACACCCGAAGAAGCTCACACAATCATTGCCGATATAGCAGCACATTCTCATAATTGGCATCAAGAGATGGAGTTCTCTAGATCAACAACTGTTGCTAGTATTGAAAGCAACGATGAAATCGCTGCTTTAAAAGTTCAATTGGCAAATCAAGGAAGGCAAATTGAGAAGGTGACCAAGGAAATGCATGCTATTAGGGTAGGATGTGAATTGTGCCAAGGTCCTCACCTTACTAGAGATTGTGATCAAACAACAATGGAAGAGCATGTGAATTTCTTAGGTTACTTGCGAAAAGGTGAAATGAATTTCAACGATTTTCCGGCGGTTGAAGCAATGAACCGGAAATATCTTCCTATCAACAGCTACCAAATAGGAGGACCTTCGGGTTCAAACAATAATACTTACCAAGGAGGAAATCCAGTTTACCAAAATAACTAGAATTTCTCAAATCAAAATCAAAGAAATGCACCACCGGGTTACAATCACCTAAACAACCGAAATCAACCTCAACAAAATTACCAAAATAATTTCCAACACAATCAACCACAACCACAACTACAAGCACCTATACAACCACAACCCGAGAAGAAATCAGGTTTAGAAGATCTTTTGAGAGATTTTATGGTTAAGCACGAGCAAACTGCGGAACTTCAAACTCAGCAAATTCGAAATCAACAAGCTACGATACAGAATTTAGAAAGAGATGCTGGAAGGATCTCACAGTTACTAGCAGAGAGACCACCAGGCGCTCTCCTCTCAAATACTCAAGTGAATCCCAACAACAGTCAAACAAGGAATGAGCAAGTAAATTCCATAACCACAAAAAATGGGTTAACCATTAACCCCGATATTCCAAAACCTCCTGCTCGTGTTCCTATTCCTAACGAAAAAGAGTCTTCGATGAAAGAAGATAAAGTACCAACCACAAGTGCACCTAAAACTCAACCGCCATTAAAAGAATACAAACATCCAATTCCATACCCACAACGTTTGAAGAAAGATAAATTACAAGCACATTACAACAAGTTTACCGAAATGATTAAGCAAATTTGTATCAATGTACCACTTGTAGATGTTCTTGCGGGTATGCCAAATTATGGAAGGTTTATCAAGGATCTCATAGCCGATAAAGGTAAATATGAAGAAGTTTCAACCACATTCCTCAATGAGGAATGCTCAGCAATTTTGCAAAACCAAAAGATGCCACCGAAACTTGGAGATCCTGGTAGTTTCATTATTCCGTGTCTGATGGGAGATTCAGTAATGTACGATGCATTAGCCGAGTTAGGGGCAAGTATTAATCTTATACCACACTCCTTGTACTTAAAACTAAATCTAGGTGATCTAACCAACTAGGATGTGTATACGCCTAGCCGATAGAACTTTTAGCTATCCTATTGGTATTGCCGAAAACCTACCGGTTAAAGTTAATCATTTAATCTTTCCTGCCGATTTCATTGTCCTTGAAATGGAAGAAGATAGCAAGATTCCCCTAATTCTAGGGCGACCTTTTCTAAATACCACCGACGCGATTGTGATTGTTAAAGATAAAAAACTTAGTCTAGGTGTAGGGGAAGATAGAGTTACCTTAAACATAGATAAAGCTATGAAACAACCTATCTCCTCCGATGACGAATGTTATAAGGTAGACATTGTTGATTGTTGTGTTGAAGAAGAATTACAAGAATTACTAAATGTCGACACCTCGAACTTCACCCCAATGAGTGAAAGTAATGAATTTGATGTAGAGTTTGAACTTGACGAATTGTTGAAAGTAGTCATCGATGAAGATTGCTGTGAGGAAGAAATTCTCAAGGAAGATGAAACTTTTGAAGAAATTACCGATGGTAATAGGTTCCGGATAAAATCTTCCTTGGAAGAACCACCCACCTTGGAACTTAAAGAACTCCCGGAACATTTGGAGTATGCTTATCTCCAAGGTACGTCACAATTACCCGTTATAATTTCATCAAAACTCTCCGATAACGAAAAGAGTAGGTTAATATCCGTTCTAAAAACTCACAAAAGGGCAATTTCTTGGAAAACTACCGATATTCCAGGGATTAACCCAGCTTATGTACTCATAAGATTCTAATGGAAGAAGATTTTAAACCCGTAGTACAAAGGCAACGAAGGTTAAACCCTAACATGAAAGAAGTTGTCAAGAAGGAGGTTATCAAGTTACTTGATGCCTGGTTAATATATCCTATATCCGATAGCCCGTGGGTTAGTCCTGTTCAAGTGGTACCTAAGAAAGGGGGTACAACTGTCATCCTTAATGATAAGAATGAACTCGTTCCTACAAGAACAGTAACTGGTTGGAGAGTTTGTATAGACTATCGTCGTTTAAACGATGCCACAAGGAAAGATCATTTCCCACTTCATTATATTGACCAAATGCTAGAACGTTTAGCAGGAAAAGAGTACTATTGTTTTCTTGATGGATTCTCCGGTTATTTTCAAATTCCTATTGATCCAAAAGACCAAGACAATACAACTTTTACTTGTCCGTTTGGTACCTTCGCATACCGACGAATGCCGTTCGGATTATGCAACGCGATAGGCACCTTTCAAAGGTGTATGATGGCAATATTTCATGACATAATAGAAGGAAGTATGGAAGTCTTTATGGACGATTTCTCTGTTTTTGGAGACTCCTTCGATTCATGCCTTTCAAACTTTGAGCGAATGTTAATTCGTTGTGAGGAATCAAATCTTGTTTTAAATTGGGAAAAATGCCACTTCATGGTGTAGGAAGGCATTGTTTTAGGACACAAGATTTCTCGAGATGGAATGGAAGTAGACAAAGCTAAGATCGATGTAATCTCAAAGCTTCCTCCTCCAACTAATGTTAAAGGAATTCGTAGTTTCTTAGGTCATGCGGGATTTTATCGACGATTCATAAAGGACTTTTCCAAAATCGCTCGACCCATGACTAAACTTCTTGAGAAAGATAGTACATTCGACTTCAATGAATAATGCTTACAAGCTTTCTCCATTCTAAAGATAAACTTACGAATACACCTATCATAGTATCTCCCGATTGGTCCAAACCATTTAAAATAATGTGTGATGCTAGTGATTTCGCACTAGGAGCCATTTTAGGACAACGCCAAGATAACAAAATTCAACCAATATATTATGCAAGTAAAACACTAACAAGAGCACAATTCAACTATACAACTACCAAAAAAGAACTCCTTGCAATTGTATTTGCTTTTGATAAATTTAGATCATATCTTTTGTTATCCAAAACGATTGTTTTTACCGATCATTCAGCCCTAAAGTACTTGTTCAAGAAACAAGATGCAAAACCTAGATTGATACGTTGGATTCTTCTCTTACAAAAATTTGATATAGAAATTAAGGATAAAAAGGGTGCTGAAAATCTCGCTGCTGATCACTTGTCTCGTCTTGAGAATCCCGACCTAGAAAAACTAGATGAGTCAGTTATTCATGACACTTTTCCCGATGAGTTTCTAATGAGAATAGAAACCGTATTTGAAGTTCCATGGTTTGCGGATTTTGCAAACTATCTCGCTGCAGGAGTATTAATTAAAAACTAAATGTACCAGCAAAAGAAGAAATTCTTTGCTGATTTAAAGTTTTACTTCTGGGAAAACCCTAATCTTTTTCGAATAGGAGCGGATCAAGTTATCTGCCGACGCGTATATGATAAAGAAGCTCAACAAATATTGGAGCACTGTCATCAAGGCCCAGCTGGTGGTCATTTCGGACCTAGCTATACAGCTAAGAAGGTTTTTAACTCAGGTTTTTATTGGACAACCATTTTCAAAGATGCACACCACATGGTTAAAACATGTGATGCATGTCAAAGATCCGGTAACATCTCAAAAAGGGACGAAATGCCACAAAAAGGCATTCTTGTATGTGAAGTATTTGACATTTGGGGTATTGAATTCATGGGTCCATTTCCCGCATCGAATAAATGCAAATACATCCTTGTGGCAGTTGACTACGTTTCTAAATGGGCCGAAGCAAAAGCTTTACCCACAATTGATGCCCGTGTTGTTGTGAACTTTCTAAAAAACCTATTTTCACGTTTTGGGATTCCAAAAGCATTAATCAGTGATCGTGGAACTCATTTTACAAATCAATTACTCGAGAAAATACTTAAAAGGTACGGAGTTAATCATCGTTTCTCAACTTCTTACCACCCTCAAACGAGTGGCCAAGTTGAAAACACAAATCGAGGTCTTAAACGGATTTTAGAAAGAACGGTTAAAAATAATCCTAAAATCTGGCATCGAAAGTTAGATGATGCGCTTTGGGCATTTAGAACTGCATTCAAAACGCCCATTGGTACTACACCTTTCCGATTAATTTATGGTAAGGCGTGTCATCTACTTGTCGAAGTTGAACACAAGGCATATTAGGCTCTAAGAGAATGTAACACTGACCTTGTGGAAGCTGGAGAAAACCGATTCTTACAACTTAATGAATTAAACGAATTAAGACTATAAGCTTATGAAAACTTTAAAACATACAAAGAGAAAACTAAGAGATGGCACGATACACGATTAAAAGAAAGGAAAGAATTCGAACAAGGGGATAAAGTATTAGTTTTCCAATTACGTTTTAAGTTTTCACCTGGGAAACTTAGATCCCGGTGGACTGGGCCATATATAATAAAACAGATTTTTCCATCTGGATATGCAGAGTTATATAGCAAAGACGATGGAACTTTCAAGGTGAACGGTCATCGACTCAAGTTATACTTTGACGGAATCAACACTATGGAAAGAGACGAAATCACCTTCTACCCTAAGGACAAGTAAATTTGGAGTAACTTTAAGGTTTTCAACTCCATTCTCGATCTTTAGTTTTATCTTTAAGAGTGGGGTTTGTTCGGTCTTTTCCTAGCAGACACTAAAGAACTAGTCTTCTCCCTCCATTCTACCTTTTTATTTTCTTTCGTTTTTATTTATTTTTTATTTTCAAGATGCGCGATCAATATGTTTACAACTACTTCTTTTTGATGTGCGATAATATTTTACCTAGAGATGTGGTATTAAATATAAAGAGTAGATGCGATCAGGCAAGAAAGGAAATAAGGCAAGAACTTAATGAGAAAAATTATGCAAAAGGCAAATCAAAATCAGCTAAGAAGCGTCGAGCGTGTCATTTGGGCAAGTGTGTAAAATGTGGAAAACCGACTCATTACGGAGATTGCCCAAAGAACCAAACGGACTCTAATTACGAGTACGTAACCTTGTGCCGAGAAGGGCCTTTTAAATGTTCAGAGGAAAACATCTTAAACAAACGAGGGTACGCCTACGAAGCCATGGGGGGCGAAATGGTACGACTCTACTACGAGGCGAGTCAACGCGGTTTCACCCTCTAAATCTTTTTCTCGCAAATTGTATGTTTGTGTGTGTTTGTGTTTTGGTGTATTTTAGTTTGTATTTGCTTGTTGTGTGTTTTTAAAAAAAATAGTTTACCATTTAAAAATTGATGAACCTTGAGTTCAACCTGTTTTCATTGAAAACGATAATGTTAAGTGTTACAACTGAATTGTCGTTCTTCAAATTGCACGAAATTTCTTGTTGGATTCATAAGACATCTATTAAATAGTAAACCACAAAAACAAAAGATAAAATTTGAAAATTTTTTCTACTAAAAATATAATTTTTTATCAATAACCGTAAAAATATACAACTTGTAATCTTTGTCGTGGATAACGATAGGTGTAGCAACCGAATTTATCTCTACCTAATCGATAGGAAACAAAGTTTTAAGTTTGAAAATTAGTTGGTTTAAAAGTATACAAAAAAAATAGAGTGTATTTTAATCCCTATATTTTTTTTATTTTTCATATACTTGTTTTAAAATTTAAAAATGTTAACCTTTTTAACACAAAAATAGAGTGTTTTGTTTTATTTCAAATTTGTTTTCGAAAAATATAAAAACTTTAACTTTTAATGCATTAAATTTTATAAATTGAATTTGAAAATTTATAAATGGATAAAGACTAGGTATAACAACCGAACTTTCCGTTATAAGAAATATAAATTTTATAAATGATATTTTAAAATTTTAATTAGTTACTAAGTTGAAAAAAAAATAATTGTGTTTTTAGTTTATTATATTTTTATTTGTTTATATATGTATAAAAAATTTAAGTGTGGGGTAAAATTTTTGGTACTATTTAAGTACAGCCCCATCTTTTGTGTGATTAACATGTTTGTTGACAGGTACTTACGATGATGCATTCGACTTAACGAAACACCAAACTAATACTAAATTATGATAAAAGGAGTGGATATGTTCATACGATAAGCATTTTACGATCTCCAATTGCTTAACAAAGGAAGTTGTAAGACCCCAATATTTATGGCACACAGAGTTTTAAATGATGTTCGTATAGTGGATGAAGCAATGTGTAAAAGTTAAAAGGTCAGAATCTGCCCAGACATGGGTGCGCGCCGCGCACATGCCCAGCGACAGAATTCTGCCTTTTTCTATTTTAAGTTTAATGAGGGGCTTTTTGGTCTTTTAACTTGAGGCCAGATCTCAGGCCTTATCAGCTGGTTTGGATCCTGTCATACCCCGTCCTAATCCATCTGGACGAAGTCACCAACATCTGATCCCATTGCGATGATCGACTCCAAATAAGGTCTTTAAAATGAGCAAATGCACAGCGGAAGATTTCTTTCATACCTGAGAATAAACATGCTTTCAAGTGTCAACCAAAAGGTTGGTGAGTTCATAAGTTTATCATAAAACAATAAAATTCATCATTTTGATAGACCACAAGATTTAAATTCTGCATGGTACAAATGAGCCCGAATCCTATACCCACCTCTAATGTACATGCGATATCTTTTAAATACAGTACACCTTTCTCGTGTACGAAATCATCTTTCATAAATCTTAGTAACCGTACACGTATCTCGTGCACACAAAAAATAATATACACATAACCTGTGTATAAAATCATTCTCTCTATATATAACATTCACTTTTCATTTCTTTCATAGCTTGGCTTGGTAACCGACCTTAACATATAATGCGCATAATAATATCCCCAAAACAGAACATCTCGTCTGTATAATAATCGTATAAACTTCGAAGTACTAAATACCACGCCCACTAGCCCTTACGTCTAGTGAATATTCTGGGTGGGGGTGTTAAACCCAGTAGCTACCTTTAGGATTCGCGTCAATTAGGCGTGCACTAATTCTCAAAATTAGTGATGTTCCCTAAATCTTAGGTTACCAAGTAATAATAATCAAGGGAAAAATATTCATATCAATTGTGGCAATTATCACGTCCACATAATTCAATGGTGGCAATTATCACGTCCACATAATTCATTCGAGGAATGTTTTGCTTGTGTCTATCTCGTCAAACATTTATAAAAGCATTTCATGTATTCGCAGTTCAAAATGTATTTCAAAAGCATTTAATAAAGCAGTTGTAAAAGTAGCGCATGTATTCTCAGTCTCAAAAATATAAAAAGAAAAAGGGAGCAAATGAACTCACTATACTGTATTTTGTAGTAAAAATACATATGACGACATTGAACAATGCAGGGTTGGCCTCGGATTCACGAACCTATTTCATTTGTATATATATTAACACACATAATTGTAATGGAATAAATATATATATTATTAATAATAATATACTTGTTAAATTATTTGTTATATAGATGTTGATATATTTAATTTACATATTTTATTTAACTAGTGTTTATCTTTCATTATAACATATTAATAACAATAATTTATATTAGGTTTATATATGATAAAATGTATATGTATATATTAATTGATACATTTTATATATAGCGTAGTTACTATCTTTTTAATAATAAAATTATAGTGATATATGCTATTAATATTCTTGTAAGGTATTTTTATATAAAACTATCTATTTTTACAACTAATGATAATAATAATAAGTATAATAATAACGATACTAATATTACTATTAATAATAAAGATGATATTATTAGTAATTATACTCATATCATTAGTAATAATAATAAACATAATAATGATAATAATACTAAAAGGATGAGATTAATACCAATAACAATTTTATTAATACTCATAATAATTATTTAATTAATAATATTGATAATAAAAATAATAATAATACTTAAGGCTAATGCTAAAATGATACTAATATTCATGATACTTGTATTAATACTAATGACAAGGAGAGTTATAATACTTGATATAATTAATAATAGTTATAATGTTAATACTAATACTAATAATAACAATAATAATAATAATACTTGTAATAATAACAATTACTAATAATGATAGTAACATAACAATAATACTAATAATAATCATAATAATAATAACAATAATAATAATAATAATAATAATAATAATAATAAATAAATAAAAATGTATACCCTTTAGAAGAAATCGTTCTAAAAATATTTGCCCAACACCGGACTCGAACCCGAGACCTCCCCTTTACCCAACACACGCACAAACCACCCAGCTGCTTCTGTTTTTCTTGAAATACTCCCACCCTAAATTTATTTAACTATCACCATCATTATCTCCTTCTTCATCATCTTCTTCCTAATTTACACGTCGACCAGAGGTATTCCTAATATCTAATTTAAATTTTGATTTATAACTTTCAAATGAAACAGAACGATTATATGTGATGAATTTGGAACTAACAGAAAAGAATTTGAAAAAAAATTACAACCTGAAGCAACTCTGAAATTACCACGTTGAACACCAAACTGCTTTCAAATTTTTAGACTGTTTTAACTAATGACTTCTACACAAAAAAGTTTGTAAATCGTTTAAGGAAACTTATGAAATCATTAATTGGATTGGAATCATAACAGGTAGCTTGGATTCGTTTGAGGAAAAATGTTTGACTTTTTAAAACTCAAACTTTGACTCGTAAATTCACCTTTGATTTCGCGAATTAAGATCTCAAATTTTGCAGTTAAGTCGACTTGATGATTCCCAACAAGACTGCATTGTTTGATTTTGGAATTTGATACGAATTGGAGTTTTCGGTAAAAAGTTAAACGAACAGAGAAAAGACATTTATGTTCGTTTTTATTTTTCTGTTTTCTCAACAATAATAACACTTGATAATATATATAATGCGTATGTGAAAAATGGATACAGTATTCAGAAGTGATTTCAGTTGTTTTGTTGCTAAGATTACTCGACAAAAAATCAAGCTGGAAGGACGAAAGAAAGAAAAAAAATATAATAAAACAAAATTGAAAAGCAGATTATTACTTTACATAGATTTGGTTTGAAACTTTGATTTAATTCGTATATATTTAAATCAGATAGACAATTTACACAGAAGGGATAACGACTTGAAATAGAAATGGGATTTAGCTTTATTTGCAACTGTATATACATGTATTTATACATCCACATTTACGTATACGTATATATATATATATCTTATTATACTCTGCATTAATGAATATATACAGGTATTAATAACAATATTAATACTAATATTAAGTATATAAATAATGCTAATAATACAATTTAATATAATGGTAATAATATCAAAAATTCTAATAATTAAATGATTTAATAATAATACTAATAATATTAATAATAATTTAATATTAAGAATAACAATTAAATAATAATAATACTGATAATGATAATCTTAATGATAAAGTTCATAGTAATATTAATAATAACATACTTAATAATATTTATAAAATACTAATACAAATACTAACAATGATAGAATACTAATAACATTAATAATAATCATCTCTAATACTAATATTTATCATAATAACTAACATTACAGTTTTACTGTTAGTTATAACAATGATAATAATCATAATATTATATTATTTATATTAATTATTTATATTATTAATGATAATAATATTACTAGTAAAAATAATAACATAACAATTTATATATTTCATGTTTCATATTTGTATGTTAGATTAATTGGACTAATTTTGATATTAATATTGATATTAATAATAATATTACTATCCAATTGTTTTAACTTATAATTTCTATTTAATATAATACAATTACATATTTATTTATTTTTTTAACTATGTGATATTTATTAATATATGACATCATATATTCAATAATTAATATTTATTCATTTTATATATGTATTACAATATACATATAATATTAATTATGTTTAAGAATCATATATGTCTGTATATGTATATCTCTGTATATGTATATATATATATATATATATATATATATATATATATATATATATATATATATTTATTTACAAGCCATTGTTCATGAATCACCGGGAATGGTCAATGGTTAAATGAATTCATGGATAATAGTTCAAACATTTTGAGGCTCGGTTTAATAAACTTTGCTTATCGTGTCAGAATCATTTACAGATTAAATTTAAATTTGGTTGGAAATTTCCGGGTCTTCACAGATCCACTTTTGGATCATATTTCACATCCACAAACACTCTCAAGTATCTTAGAGAGAGAGGGAGAATTCTAGTGAGAGAATTGGGGTTTTGGTGAAGAAGGAGCTTGAATTGATAAAAGTCCCGGGTGTTAAAGTTGTTCACCTCGTTGCTAGCTACGTTTTGGTTGTTGTGGTAAGTTCTAACTCCGAATTTCATTGTTTGATTTTGATATTCAAGTTAGGGTTTGAACTTAAATTGTTGAGAAACCCATTTTAACTCATGAAGTGAGTTTAGTGATGCTAGTAATCGGGTTTATTGTTATTGTTGGTGGATTTTGGGTTGGTGAACAAATTTGGCCATGATTAAGACTTGGATTTGGGTTTAATCAGTAGGTTTAGTGATTATGGAAGTGTTAGAACCCATTTTTGTGTATTTAAAAGACTAATTTTGGAAATGAGTCAAAATTAGGGTTTATGGGTGATTTTGAGAATTATAAGTGTTTAACACTTATGATTGAGTCCAATTGGCATATTAGGACCATTGTCAGTAGTGTTAGTGATTATTGGTTAGTTTGGGCGCGTTTTGTGTTTGTTAGTGCAATTGGTCGAATTTGCACTAAGTGTCAAATTGAGTTGGTTGTAAATCCACTCTAAGTGTGTTGTTGTAATTGTGATAATGGAATAGCTACTTTCCATTGACGAGTTGCGGATTACTTGGAAGCATTCATTAAGGTGACAAGGTGAGTGTTAATATCCTATGTGCATATGTATGTGTAGGATGGGTGCGGGTCGGGTGAAGTGATTCTCGGCTATAGAGCTCACTTCACATATAGGTGGATTTGATGGACTTGTGTATAGGTCCAATCGGCACTGTTGTGCATTTTGGTTGACCGCCTTTAGCGAGGTGCACGTTTTGTGTGTACATTATCACACATGGTTGTGATGTGGATGATATAACCCCAATGGTGAAGGGTTTTGGATATGGAGTAGTGAGTCGCGTGTGTATGCGGATTCACGATGACGCGTGTAGTTTCGGTCATCTTATAGAATTGTGAAAGTGAATCTCGTGTAGTTCGGATTCACGGTGATGCGTGTAGTTCGGTCATCTTATTGAGGTAGTGATCTCGTGTGGTTTTGAATTACTAAGGCTCGTGTAGTTCGGCCAACCTCGATGTTGTGTTGTTGAAGATAGTAGTCTCGTGTGTATGCGAATTTACTAAGGCTCGTGTAGTTCGGCCAATCTTCATTGTGGTAATCTTTTGGTTTCCGTATTTAGGTTAAGGGGTTAACCTTGGGCGGTTTACGCCTTGTTGTATATTTTTGTATTATTGTGATGTAGCTAACCCTCCGGGTGTAGCTTGTTGGAATCGTTCATAGCATCGTTGGTGAACTTACTTGTTGTTGTTAGCTTGTTGCTTAGTGATCGTACGGTATGCTTAGCTTAGCTTGACTTTATGCTTGGATGCTCCGGTATGCGGTATTTGATTATTTGTGTGGCGTGTCCATTTTATGCATATATATGTATGTAGTATATTCTCACTCACTAAGCGTTAGCTTACCCTCTCGTTGTTGACTTTTTTATAGATTTGCATGGATGCGGTGGCTCGCATGGTTGCTTTAGAAGATCTTGCTTTTGGATTGATTAGGATTGGGTAGTGTATCCCCAATTGCTATGCTCGATCTTTATATTGTGTTAGAAATCACGTGGTCGAAAACTTGTATTTTTGTACGAAAGTCGTAAAACGACCGATGTGGGCTCGATGTCATAAAACTCATTTTATTATTGGAACGTGTTAGTTTTAACGAGTATTAAATGTTGTGTAAACCGTTTCGTCTAAAAGCGTCGGGAAGTCGAAGATCATTAAACGAAAAATGAAAAGTCTGGACAACGGGCTGTCAGGCCCTGTGCGCGCCGCGCACATGTGGGCTTGTGCGCCGAGCACCCCATCTGTTCAGCCCTGTTTAAAAAATTTTTTTATTTATTTTGCGTTTTTGGATGGTTAACGGGTTGGGTTGTTACAAGTGATATCAGAGCATGGTCTAAGGGATTTAGGTGACTTGAGATAGGTGCCTAGACTTAGACTTTTGTGTGTGCTAAATTGTTGCGGGACTTGTAGGAGTACGGGTCGGAATGGGTTATAGTTAGTGCCTTCTTTATAGGTTGACTAATGTTTATATTAATATGTGGATATTATTAATATATTATTGCGTTGTGTTTTGTTTAAGTTTGCGTTGCATATTTCATCGAGCGAGGCGGTCGTTGTACTAACGAGCCGATACGGCGTGTATGCGTAATAAGGACTTGCAAACCTTATTACGGGTGCAAATCTTGTCTAGCAAGTGATGTACGATGAGTGTTTAGCATGATGGGGCGGTGTTGTGTGCATAACTTTTTACGTTCGTGATCTAATCGCTTTGCATTCCTTAGAATGGCGACGGGAAATGGGATCGAGACGAACGATTTGGAGTTTAACGCTAGAGTTGCGGCCACCGTTGCGGAGCAAATGAGTGCGTTTCGAGAAGAAATGGATAGGAAGTATTCCGAATCTCGGAGTAGTGGTGAAATGGAGCGTTGTCTTAAGAGCTTCATGAGGACTAAACCCCAGATGTATGACGGAAAACCGGATCCTTTGATAAGCACAACTTGGATCTCAGACGTCGAAGGGTGTTTTCGTATTATTGATTGCCCTCCCGAGAAAAAGACGAGACTCGCTACTAGTTTGTTGCAGGGTAGGGCGAGGGATTGGTTGGATGGTAAGATTGATCTTGTCGGTGGTGAAGCGTTTTTGGCTTTATCGTGGGACGAATTTAAGGAGGAATTCTTCGAGGAGTTCCGGACTTCAGCCGAATTGTGGGAATTGTGTAATGAATTGTGAAATTTGTGATAATGATCTATGGTTTTAATACTCTCAAGACGACCTTTATGGCGAAGGCTCGTTTTTGCCCGGAGTATTTGGGGAATGATCGTTAGTTGATGGGGGATTTCTATCGGACCTTGAATGATGACTTGAAGAGTAAAATTAGCCGAGGTCAAGCGAAATCGTTTGCAGAATTATTCGACTTGGCTAGAGGTTTCGAGTCGTATTCACAATCGAAGAAGGGTGAACCTTCAAGTGAGAGAAGGGTTGTTTCGTATGGTGCTCCGAGTAAGAGGACTAAGGGTCCGAGTGTGAGCACGGGTGGTACACGGACGGGTATATCGGATTCTAGTGCGTCTAGATGTTACAATTGTGGCATGAGGGGTCACAAGTATTGGGAATGTTCGGTACCAAAGGGTGATGGCATGGTGTGCTTCAACTACCAAGAAGAAGGACATCGTAAGTCGGAATGTCCCAAGTTGGTGGGGACGGGTGCGGCAAGGAGACGTTAAGGTATGTTTCGTTTTAATAAATATGTCCTTTGATTATTTATTAAGTGCCGTTTGAGTTTGAGTTGTTAAGTGCATTGTGTTATGCATGATATTGTTAAGGGTGACGTTCCTAATGGAAGTACCCTATGGTGACGTTTTGATTGTAGGGCGAAGGGTGTAAGACTTGGTGCAACCAAACATTCCTTAGTTTTTGAGAAATGTTTCTACCAAACCATGAGGATGGGTTTTGGTGTTCGGTTGTTAAGCGCGTGCTCGCTTTCGTGATTGAAGTTGATGAACCATGAGGTTCGTCGGGTGGATTGGAACCTGAAAGAGATCGAGTGTTGGATCTCGATGTAGGTTGGTAATGGGGTCTACATGACGCGACATTAGGTGCCTCATTTATACCTACTAGCGTGGTGTTCAACTCCGATTGTGTTGCGGTTACATTGTACTTAGGGTACCGAAGTGAAACCCTTAGGTACATGAGTGACTAGGTGGAAGTTGACCAACTATAGCAATTGGAGGGTTGCGAGTGTAAAGTTTGTGTAGTTTGTGGTACACTTTTCGTTCGAAGTGTTTGAGGATTGGTTGAAATCCTTCGTATGCTCAAGGTTGGAGCAAGATATGGTGATGGATCGTGTGAACCTAAATTGTTGGTAAAGTCTACCTTTGGTAGCATTGTACGGTTGTACGAGTTGTGGATATGGAACGTAGTTCCAAGTGGGGGAGTTACACTCCCGCACGAGGAGACCTTAGGGTGAGAATTCGGATAATGATTTTAGTAGATCCGAAATTTGTGTCGGGACCTAGATTTGGTCGATTTGTGGTAGAGTACAATTTCGGTTAAATTGTACTTATGATTTTGGATTTGAATTATCACCGAGGTGATAATGTGGTAATCTCGTTGAGAGATAATGGACGTGTTTGACAAGCAAGGTGAAATCCCTCGGTTAAGGGATGTGTGTGTCGTGTTCTCTTTTGGGGAATTATTGTTTGGTGCCTATGTTTGATATAGGTGGTTCTTGCTCGATTGTGTGAATGGTTAGTGGTATCCGTTAGGATTCACTATAGCGTAGTAGAGCGCGATGTTACGCTACTCGTTGTTCGAGGCCAAAAGGGCGTTGATTGGTGAAGCATGACCTTCGGGGTCCGCTGACTTCATCATGGGATTATTGATTGGTGAAGCATGACCTTCGGGGTCCGCTGACTTCATCATGGGATTATTGATTGGTGAAGCATGACCTTCGGGGTCCGCTGACTTCATCATGCGTGTAGTGTCATATCGGTGAAGCAAGACCATTGACGGGGTCCGCTGACTTCATCCGGTGTTGAGTTGTGAATCTCGTGTAGTTCGGATTTACGATGACGCGTGTAGTTCGGTCATCTTATTGTGGAAGTGAGTCGCGTGTAGTTCGGATTCACAAATGACTTGTGTGGTTTCGGTCATTGTATTGAGGAGTGAGTCTCGTGTAGTTCGGATTCACAAGTGACGCGTGTGGTTACGGTCATTCCTTTGGGATAGTGACTCTCGTGTAGTTCGGATTCACTAGGGCGCGTGTAGTTCGGCCAATCCCGATTGTGTTGCGAGGAAGGTAGTGAGTCGCGTGTAGTTCGGATTCACTAAGGCGCCTGTACATGATGTGTGATCTATCGGTTGTTCTATACACCGATGGTGGGGTCGTGAGGACCATGTTGTGTGTTTAGTAATGCGATAGCCGTGTTTCGCTCACATGTTATTATGGGTGTGACAATAGTCGATTTTGTACACTTTGGGATCTAGCGTTGCCATGATCATTTTGAGCGCTATCGGTTTTAACCGTTTGATTATGAAGTTACGGTAGTTGCGTATAGGTCGTATTCCGTACTACAAGGGATGTTTAGTGATTGGTGTTATCCGTAAGGATTTGTTTGGTTCGGTCTTCATCGTTTCGGGTTGTTGACCTTAGGTTGAGACTTGGTTGCTTTTAGCATTGTACTCGGTAAGGGTACGCTAAGGGATTGATATCTCGGTAAGAGATTGGTTAAGTTTTCCATATGTGAGGGAAAGCGTAAGGTTTTAGTGCTCGAAATTGTGATGTGATAAATCGAGGGTGACGATTTTAGTTGTTAGAGGTGATCCATTGGGGAAGAGTTGCCTAGGAAAGTCAGTTTGGGACTTATGTTTGGGGACCGTGGAATGGTCCATTTGGTTAAGTGACGAGGATCACGAGGACGTGATCGATTCTAAGTGGGGGAGAGTTGTAAGACCCCAATATTTATGGCACATAGAGTTTTAAATGATGTTCGTATAGTGGATGAAGCAATGTGTAAAAGTTAAAAGGTGAGAATCTGCCCAGACATGGGTGCGCGCCGCGCACCATAAGGTGTGCGCGCCGCGCACATGCCCAGCGACAGGATTCTGCCTTTTTCTATTTTAAGTTTAATGAGGGGCTTTTTGGTCTTTTCACTTGAGGCCGGATCTCAGGACTTATCAGCTGGTTTAGGTCCACTTTTGGATCATATTTCACATCTACAAACACTCTCAAGTATCTTAGAGAGAGAGGGAGAATTCTAGTAAGAGAATTGGGGTTTTGGTGAAGAAGGAGCTTGAATTGATCAAAGTCCCGGGTGTTAAAGTTGTTCACCTCGTTCTTAGCTACGTTTTGGTTGTTGTGGTAAGTTCTAACTCCGAATTTCATTGTTTGATTTTGATATTCAAGTTAGGGTTTGAACTTAAATTGTTGAGAAACCCATTTTAACTCATGAAGTGAGTTTAGTGATGCTAGTAATCGGGTTTATTGTTATTGTTGGTGGATATTGGGTTGGTGAACAAATTTGGCCATGATTAAGACTTGGATTTGGGTTTAATCACTAGGTTTAGTGATTATGGAAGTGTTAGAACCCATTTTTGTGTATTTGAAAGACTAATTTTGGAAATGAGTCAAAATTAGGGTTTATGGGTGATTTTGAGAATTATAAGTGTTTAACACTTATGATTGAGTCCAATTGGCATATTAGGACCATTGTCACTAGTGTTAGTGATTATTGGTTAGTTTAGGCGCGTTTTGTGTTTGTTAGTGCAATTGGTCGAATTTGCACTAAGTGTCAAATTGAGTTGGTTGTAAATCCAACCTAAGTATGATGTTGTAATTGTGATAATGGAATAGCTACTTTCCATTGACGAGTTGCGGATTACTTGGAAGCATTCATCAAGGCGACAAGGTGAGTGTTAATATCCTATGTGCATATGTATGTGTTGGATGGGTGCGGGTCGGGTGAAGTGATTCTCGGCTATAGAGCTCACTTCACATATAGGTGGATTTGATGGACTTGTGTATAGGTCCAATCGGCACGGTTGTGCATTTTGGTTGACCACCTTTGGCGAGGTGCACGTTTTGTGTGTACATTATCACACGTGGTTGTGATGTGGATGATATAACCCCAATGGCGAAGGCTTTTGGATATGGAGTAGTGAGTCGCGTGTGTATGCGGATTCACGATGACGCGTGTAGTTTCGGTCATCTTATTGAATTGAGAAAGTGAATCTCGTGTAGTTCGGATTCACGGTGACGCGTGTAGTTCGGTCATCTTATTGAGGTAGTGATCTCGTGTGGTTTCGGATTACTAAGGCTCGTGTAGTTCGGCCAACCTCGATGTTGTGTTGTTGAAGATAGTAGTCTCGTGTGTATGCGGATTTACTAAGGCTCGTGTAGTTCGGCCAATCTTCATTGTGGTAATCTTTTGGTTTCCGTATTCGGGTTAAGGGGTTAACCTTGGGCGGTTTACGCCTTGTTGTATATTGTTGTATTATTGTGATGTAGCTAACCCTCCGGGTGTAGCTTGTTGGAATCGTTCATAGCGTCGTTGGTGAACTTACTTGTTGTTGTTAGCTTGTTACTTAGTGATCGTACGGTATGCTTAGCTTAGCTTGCCTTTATGCTTGGATGCTCCGGTATGCGGTATTTGATTATTTGTGTGACGTGTCCATTTTATGCATATATATGTATGTAGTATATTCTCACTCACTAAGCTTTAGCTTACCCTCTCGTTGTTGACTTTTTTTATAGATTTGCATGGATGCGGTGGCTCGGGTAAGCGTAGGACTAGTGGGCTCGCATGGTTGCTTTAGAAGATCTTGCTTTTGGATTGATTAGGATTGGGTAGCGTATCCCCAATCGCCATGCTCGGTCTTTATATTGTGTTAGAAATCACGTGGTCGAAAACTTGTATTTTTGTACGAAAGTCGTAAAACGGCCGATGTGGGCCCGATGTCGTAAAACTCATTTTATTATTGAAACGTGTTAGTTTTAACGAGTATTACATGTTGTGTAAACTGTTTCGTCTAAAAGCGTCGGGAAGTCGAAGATCATTAAACGAAAAATGAAAATCCGGACAGCGGGCTGCCAGGCCCTGTGCGCGCCGCGCACAGGTGGGGTTGCGCGCCGCGCAGCCAATCTGGTCAGCCCTGTTTAAAATTTTTTATTTATTTATTTTGCGTTTTTGGTTGGTTAACGGATTGGGTTGTTACAGAAGTTCTAAATACTTTACACTTTTTGCCCTCTCAAATTTATACATTTTATCTAATTTTATGTAATGAGGGCATTACATAATCTTAAGTGTGGGGTGGGAATATATAAATTCTCGAGAACTTATAACTTGGTGGTTTTTACGAAAATTTTGAAAATTTTTAACCAAATATACCTAGTCAATTTTTAAGGTAATTATGAGCGATTAAAGTTTAGGTGTCAAAAACCGAAATTATCGTCTCCATACATTAAAAATACATAAGTTTATTTGATTAAAACATATAAAAAGAAAATCAAGTATAACGGAATTTATAAACCCATATGTTTAGAACCATTTATCACGTGTTTCTATGAAGTTTATTGCAGATATCATTGCTTTGGAATGTATAAACCTGTGGATGAATCAAGTCCATCCTTAAAGGAAGTAAAGTCTTTCGAATTTCGTTTTACTTGGTATAGCATACTTTCTAAACTATATCATTTCATATTAATATAATATCACGATATAAAAGTACCGTGGGAAGAGAAAGTCTTGAACTTTCAAACCCGAAAATAAACTTGGTAGGGTAAATCCGAGTCGCTATCCAGTGCAAGACCGATTACGGTGTATAAGCTGGAGCAGGATCTGTCCCGAGCGATAGATTAGTCTTCGCAGTTTTAACCCTTGAATTGAAATGTACAAATTGTCTTAAAAGACCAATAGAAATATCGCGTCAGGGGGCGCCCGGTAAAGAGTTCCATGATACTAGAATCATGGGGGCGGATAGCTTGCTAATCGCCGACTGAGGCTTCGGTTTTCAGTTACCCTCAACCAGAATTTGAGGTTAAAACCGTAAAACTTGTCAAGTATAAAAACTAACATGACATTTTTAAAAAAATCATAAAACGTTTTCCTAAGATCCAATTTTCCCTAACGATCCAAATTTTTAATTATTCGTGAGACTTAAATCACGAAATTTCAACTTTTTTTTCTGTTGTCAGAATTTCATTTCGTGTGGTGTGTGTGTGTGTGTGTGTGATCCAATAAATATCGTGTGGTGTTGTCAATTCATTTCATAAAGAGTGTGTTTTCAATTCATGTGGTGTGTGTGTAATTTAAAAAAAAAATATTGAAAAGAGAAAAACAAAAGAAAAAAAATGAAAAAAAAAATGAAAAGAGAAAAACAAAAGAAAAAAAAAGAAAAAAAGAAAAAAAAAAGAAAAAAAAAAGAATTGTGTGTGGATTGATTTGATATGTTTGATTCTTGTAAGTTTAGTATTGCTTGAGGACAAGCAATGTTTAAGTGTAGGGTAATTTGATATTGCTCAATTCATACATATATTTAGTCGCAATATCAGTCCAAAATTAATAAGTTTGTATTTGTTTTGTATTACTTTCTACTTGTAATTGTATAAATAAATAAAAGTGAAGACGAAGTGCGAAAATGAAGATTAAAGAAGAAAACGGTCAAAAACGCTCAATGTACAAGTCAACAACCAAAAGGTACAAGAGATTGGAGCATGAAGTTAAATATTCAAAGATGTACAAACATTGAGGCACAAGTTACAAGTCCATGAATCACAAGAAATTATCGGCATATCATTTACTAGTGCATGTTGACTCAAGATGATCACATTATGTATTAAATATTACAAAGCAAATGAAGTGGCAGAGAATAATGGACTGAAATGAGGAATTTACGGAGTATATATCTAAAGAATTGAATTGGTGGCTACTTTTCTGAGTTTTAAAATCAAAAGAATTAAGAATGGTGGCTAAGAGTTGGTCAAGTAATAATGTTTTACGGAGTATATCTATGTGATAGAGAGCGAGAGTTAGAGAAGAGATACACACAAAAGCTTAGAATAGCTACTGTCTTATTTTTATACTCCGCATCAATTGAGTTGTATTCTTTAGTACTGTTCCGTATTAATTTTAAGGTTCAAGAATTAGGATAGTTTTATTATTAAGGGTGTTATTTCTAGTGTGCACGGGTGCTGTCAGTTTCTACCATTTGCAGTTAATAAATTGAAGCCTTGTTTGTAAGTTGTTCCATTTAATTTTTTTCATTATTGTTATTATCAATTTTTTGTTATTGTTATATTTATTATTATGTTTATATTTAGATTTTAATACCTTTGTTCCCATCCCGTTATAATGAGTAGCTAAATAACTATAGTGTTTGCTTAGATGTAGAGCTCTAATGAAATGGATTGTTAACAATTGTAAATATTAAAATGTTACTTGAGTATTTTTAACATTGTGCCTAGCTAAAAGAACCATTGTTATATAATTAGATATTTAATCCTTATCACTTAATTTATTAGATATAAATAGCGAAAGTTATTTTTATTGATATAAATTAAGCTTCAACACTAAAAGTGGTTTAGACGAACTTATGAACGAATTATTGACACCAATTTAGAAATAGGATTCGGTGGTTTGGGTAATATCATTAATTATATAATAGTGAAATTGTAAAAAGGGAAACCGTTACGATTTAAGGTTTTGGCGAAAGTCAAAACTAGGTTAGGTCTCAATTTAAATACTCGGGGTATAATCAACTATCTAAATAGGATCTAATGAAAATTAGTTTTAATTTAGTTAGTTGAAACTTTATATATTCGAAAGAAAATATAACGTTATATATAAAAACATTTTAATCGGGCTTAATCTTAAAACAATCCATGGATCGAGAGGTGATACATTTAAGTAAACACTACCTTTAAAAATTATATATCACTTTTCTAAATTTTTATCATTTAAGTAAATTAAAATTAATTTCTATTTATATTACATACATAATTACGTATTAATGTATTATTTTTTAATAATTGTAGGTTTTGTAATTTTATATTATTTTCTATTAAGTAATTTAGTTTAATGAATTAAGTTGTTTTTTTTTATTATTGTTATTATATAATTCCTAATCAAAAACCCCTTTTAAATTAGTTTAACATCAAAGACTATTAAAAACCATTAAGTACTCCATCTCCCTGTTGAACGAATCGGATTTACCAATAAAACTAAACTACGCGGATAGGGTTAGTTGCCTATATATGTGTGAAATCAACCCGAATTCATTAAAACACCATATATACAATAAATTAATTCGTGTAATAAAACAAATCAAATCCGTTCAATTATAAAGAGTACCGTTTCACCACATCACTCACCAACCTTTTGGTTGACACTTTTAAGCATGTTTATTCTCAGGTACTTAAATATTGCTTCCGCTGTATATCTGCTGCTTTGATGATGATTTCTTGCCATGCTTGGAGTCTTCATGCATTACTCACCAATTCATTTAAAAACATTTAATGCTCTAAACACAATGAAATCTATTTATCTTCCGCTGCAAAACTCAAAAAAAAACGTCTCATATAGAGTCGTTCTCGTTTATACAACTGTGATTAGATATAATTAGTCACAAATATCCCAGACCCTATTTGGGGGTGTGACAGATTGGTATCAGAGCAGGTTGTTGTAGAGAACCAGGATTGCATTTTAAGTGTGCCTTATACAATTCGGTACCTTAGCAATGTAGGACTACAACTATCCTTGACCATAGTGCCTTTAATTGTTGCCTTTAACTATTAAATGCTATACTATACTTTAGAAACTTTACTTATCTTAGAATGTCGAGCCAATCTAAGACCTCTGCTCATTCTTCTAAGTACTATCCAATTCTGCCACCACATTTAAATGCGACACCATAATTTCTGAAATTCTCGACATTCCTTTGTCATCTATCATGGTTTTGTGTATTACATATGTATTACATGAAATGTTATCCATGATTCTTGAAATCTCTACTATTCATATTCATTACTTTCAAAACCTTTGCTTTCTCGTTATTTTTTATCATTGAATTTTCTTGACGAGTGGCGTCTACGAAACTCTAGAATGGAAGGGTTTGGATTACCGATTTAAAGGATCCTATAGCTCAAGTCCCTAGACCTGAATAGGCCATTGCGAATTGAAAGTCTTTAATCGAAAGTTTATCTGATTACATACTTATCATTTTTAAATCTCGACACGTCATACTGCCATTATTGCATAAACGGAGTATAGACACGTCATATCTTATCATATCTTATCATATCTATCCCAATAGACTTTGTTTAACACTTTTCCTAAATTTCCTAAGTAAATTACGGAAATCTTTTTGCTATATATACGTATTCAAGGAGACGAATATATCAATCAGTATCCAACACTCATTTCATATCAAACCCTATTCCAAACACCTAATATGGATTCCTCGAACTCCTCGAGCTCCAATGGCAGCATAGCCGGAACAAACGAACCAATCAGCCATCATCTTTTCTGGATGAATTGGGGATGAGTTTGTAGTCGACTCAATCAATGGAGACAAGAAGAAGGTGATCCCTTCCACCAACGAAATTCACCTCTTGGCAAAGAACCTGAAGCACTTACCGGCGAACCAGTCCGAAACACCATTTTCTCTCTTCTTTCCAGGGTATCCCGTCACGATTATATAATATCGAAGATTCTTGATTTTATTCAACCCCTTATTCCAACCGCCAATCATCCCAGAATAGTAGAAGAAGTCAACGAGCTTCGCGCTCCAGTGGTGGCACTGGAGAATACGGTGCGATATCTACAAGCATCAGCAGCACCAGCAGCATAACCAGCAGTACCATCAGTACCACCAACATCACCGACACCACAAGCACTGTAAGCACCATCAGCATCACCACCAATAGCATCAGCTTCATCAACAACAACATCCGCATCACAAGCCTCAACATCACAATCTGTGCCACGAGCATCAACATCATACGCACCATAGATACCAAGGAATACCAGTAACAACAAACGATGAAGTATTGATTCATAACTACATTGAAGAAATACTCTGCAGAGAATATGTAGTTTCTAAAAGTTTTTGGAGATTATTTATTCTTGTTCCAACCTCAAATCAGATTAGACTAATATGATATTAACTCATTAAATCCATGATTTACATCCGAAGAAAATATATATGTGGGTATATATTCAAATTCTTTTGTACAAACTGTTAATTGTGAAAATATTTTAACGGGTAGGTAATACCCAAGAAATATTTAGAATTCACATTAATATGTTACACTGTACAATCTTCAATTCTGATTCAGCAGACATTAAATATCCTACTCACATCCACAGATATATGTATCTGTTCATCGAAGAACAACCATTTTCATTCAAATTCAATTAGACATCCAAAGCTTTAGCAGGAGTTATCTTCCTAAGATCACTACATTCGTAAATCACATCAAACCACCGAAATTATCATTCATTACTTTTGAAATCAACAACGCCTATTCGTCAACCATTAGATCCATTGACGATTACAATCAGCGTTTAATCATCTAAAAATAAAATTTCTTAAAACCATTGATAACCGAAGATTCAAATATGACTGCATTAAATGCAGAGGAAACAACAAAATTGTAGAAGGTCTTAAGGGCCAAAAGTTTGATGATAAAGAATGGTATAAGCTCAGATTTGGAACTGGAAAACGGATTGAGCAAACTATGAAGGAGGCTGTGGATAAATCACATAAATTAAATCTGCCTTCAAAGAATCCATATGATTCAGTATCTGCTGAAGTTATCAACGAATACATTGCTCCTGACTCTAAACTTTTATGGACAAATCTTCTTTATCATCCTTCGATCTTAGAAATTCTAAGATATCATCGTATCTTTCGTTATAAATATCCTCTATATTTCGGAAGATATCTTTATAACGATTCTTATCCACAATTAATTATCTCTTTACGATAACTTTATCACAACATAAAAGAAACTGTTTTAGTTTCTATATTCAAGTTTAAATTATAAATGTTTTGAAAAAGTGTTGGGAATTGAAGCATGAGTTAGTATAATATAATGACGTCAGGCCAACGTGATTATATTACAGTAAGTCATGCTAAATTTTTAATGGAAGATGATGATTCATAGACTTTATAATCATCATTATCCATATTACACGACTCTTACATTCTACCTAATCTCTAAACATATCAAGTACATATATTCTTGATAGTTCTATCCTCAGTAATTCTAGTAATTTAACAAATCAAATTGTGATATTACATTCCTTTCTGCTTAGAACAGTAGGTTCATTTGAAACTTCATACCTAAGAATTCTGGACCATTACTTGCTTTACAAAAGCATGAAGCTTCGACATATAACGGAAAATATAAAGCCCGATAACGTCATCGAAATTACAAACCGTGTATATCAATACGTATAGCAATATAAAGACACGGGAGAACTAAAAACACTATAAAACCAAGAGCATAGTAGAAGTAAACAGATTCCTCTAGTGGTAAATGAAAAAGAAGAATGACTGCATATATGGTCAATATAATAACAAGGATCAGAACTGGATTAAGCATTTCCTTAATCTTTTGGAAGTATGAATTGAGGAAAGAAAGTATAGAAGCGGTGAAGATAATAAAATGGAAGAAGCTAATTTATAGCGAAATTATAGGCACAACAATCGAGGCAATCTACCGCATTTAATCAAAGAAATCCTAATATCCGTAATTACCGGAGAATCAAATCTTATAGATTTCGAAGATTTCTTTAATTCCTTGAATTCCGGATATCAATCGTGACTACGTCAAAAGTTAAGGCGAAACATTTAATTTTCTCATTTCAATCTTTTACGATAGCTTCGTTTATACTCTTCCTATAATCAAATCGTTTCATCCATATTACCCAATGTTGATAAAACACTATTTTTCAACTCATATTCATCATTCTTGTTGTAAACAATGAAGATCTCTATCAAATTTCGTGACTGTGATCTTCACGAACTCCTCTCTATTTGTCTGCCATAATATTGCGACATAAACGCTCAAGGTTTAAATAAGCTCAATATTATTCATAACACATTTCATGTATCCAATTTACTGAAATGCTTGTATAGCGTCATCACATCTTCTGAGAAAATCTAATCAATGACACTCTTGTTAAATCCTTTAGATAACCTCCGCATTAATAATAAAATGCACTTCGTAGAATTTATAGATCATAAGATTTAAACGTTAGAAACAAAACAATATTCTATCCGTTGGAATTCACGCAAGGCCCAGAGTATACCTAGGAGCGTGAAAACCAAATAAAAACGAAAATATCCTCACCTGTTTACAATCAAAGCCGATTGATGTCAACAACTAAATTTCGGGACGAAATTTCCATTAACAGGGGGATACTGTGACAACACTCACTTTTCGACTTCTGAAATTACTAAAATGACCCTAAGGTTTACTGCCTGATTATACATATTATATAATTAGGGTTGTTATATATATTTATATATACGATATAATGAACTTTGACCGAATAGTAATTTTTAGTCAACAACATACACTTGATTAATAATATAATTATTATATAATAAGGTTATAGTAAATTATACTAAATAAACTTTATATCGCTTTTATTATGTAGTATTTAACTATATAATAAATTCAATTATATACAAATGTAATAATATTTATAAACTTAATAAAACTCTAATTTAATAATTATAATTAAATTAAAATCATAATTATTTATTATAAAAAAAATATAAAATACCGAAATTATTTAATATTTTACATAAAAATTCGTATTTATTAATAATATATATATATATATATATATATATATATATATATATATATATATATATATATATATATATATATATATATATATATATATAAATTAACAAATATTTTTAGAAGTATAATAAATCATTTTCTTGATTTAAAAAAAAAATTTTAAAAAAGAAAAAGAAATAAATTACTTTTTATTTTAAAATTATAACGGACTACTACTTTTATTATTTTATTTTGTAGTTGATTCCATGACCTAACATTTTTTAATTATTAAAATCCCATTAAGAATTAAAATATTTTTCCTTTTAATTATTTTATTCTTTTTACCTAATTTTTTTTCAAATATAAATACCCCTCATTTCTCATTCAAACTCACACCAAAATTTCTCTCATTCTCTCTTTAAAGAATCACTACTAAGTAATTATTTTTTCTTTCTTTTTACTTTTTACTTTTTACTATTTACTTCGATAAAATTTTTTTACCGAAACATGTAAATAATGTTATAATTATATGTAATTGAAATAAAAATAAATATCATGTTATAATTATTCTACAATAAATATTAAGTATGAAAACATATTATAAACTTATTTGTAATAGGATTTACAATTATTAAGTAATTAAAATGAATTATTGAATATATATGTGTATTACGATATAAATAAGGAATAATTAGAGAAAAATTAAATAAAATAATTTTAAAGTTTTCCTAACCTTAATATGATATTATTCTGATCAAAAATAATTTTTACAATTTTTATATGTATTTAAATCAAATTTATAATTTATTTAATATTAATTATTATTATTATTATTATTATTATTATTATTAATTATTATTATTATTATTATTATTATTATTATTATTATTACTATTGTTATTATTATTATTATTATTATTATTATTATTATTATTATTATAATTATTATTACTAACGTATGTATTATTATTATTATTATTATAATTATTAGTATTTCCATTATTATTATTAACATAAGTATTATTATTATCATTATTATCATTAATATGATTATTATCATTATTAAGTATTGTTACCAAAAATTATAATTTTGATTATTCTTATTATTAAACTTTTCATTTTTATTAAAAACTGTTATCATTATTATTATTGTTATAAGTATTATTATTATTAAATCATTATTATTACCATTAAAGAAATCATAAACATTATTATCATTATTGAGTATTATTATTATCATTACAAATATTATTTTAGTATTATTATAATTACTATTCTTAACAAACAAATGATATATATATAAGAAAAAATATTTAATATATATAAACAACATAAATTAATATTTTTATATATAAAAAATGAAAATATATAAAACATATAAAAATAAAAAGGATATAACTAATGAATTTATATATATATATATATATATATATATATATATATATATATATATATATATATATATATATATATATATATATGTGTGTGTGTGTGTGTGTGTGTGTGTGTGTGTAAACTTGTTCAATATCGATTATATGTATAAATATATATAAAACTGATATAGGTTCGTGAATCCAAGGTCAACTCTGTACTTGTTCAGTGCCATCATACGCATAATTACTACAAACTATCATATCGTATCGTGAGTTTTCATAGCTCCCTTTTTATCTATATTTTTGGGCTGAGAATACATGCGCAACTTTTATAACTGTTTTACATGTTAGACACAAGTACTCAAACTTTTATGCTGAATACGTGCTTTGTCATGCTAAATTCCTGCCGTAATATCGTTAATTGTTTGGTGAACGCAAACTTAGTTATTGTGAGTAGCGCTACTGAGAGTGACGTCTCTATCCATTTGACCGTTGGTCTTTGGTTACATAATAATGATTCAAACTGACAATGACTGTTCAAGGTGTCTCGGGGTAGAATTCTGTTTAGTCGCGATATTACAAACAGCAACTCTTTTTAGATTGATATGATGGGTATCAATCAACTTTAAACTGAAATCTTGTGGTCTAATGCTATACTGAACTATTGATTTATGACAAACCTATGAACTCACAACCTTTTGGTTGATACTTTTAAGCATGTTTATTCTCAGGTACTTAAATATTGCTTCCGCTGTATATCTGCTGCTTTGATGATGATTTCTTGCCATGCTTGGAGTCTTCATGCATTACTCACCAATTCATTTAAAAACATTTAATGCTCTAAATACAATGAAATCTATTTATCTTCCGCTGCAAAACTCAATAAAACGTCTCATATAAAGTCGTTCTCGTTTATACAACTGTGATTAGATATAATTAGTCACAAATACCCCAGACCCTATTTGGGGGTGTGACAGCATGAGCAGCATTGCCTCTAGATAGGCGAATAAGATCATGTTTCGGTGCATTAGCAGCCTTTACAAGGCTTGGGTGCAGAGCAAACAACAGTGCCGGTTCATTATGCTCCTCCGGTGACGATGGTGGTGGTTGTTGTTGCTGTTCTGGTTGTTGTTGTTGTTGTTGTTGTTGTTGTTGTTGCTGTTGTTGTTGCTCAATGGGTTGTGATTGAGGTTGGTCTGCCATTGATGAATATTGAAGAAGAATGTTTGAATATTTTGAAGATTTTGGGATTTTTGAGAGAAGAATGTAAGTTTGGAAGTTTTAATAACTGAAGGTTATTATGGAAAATGAATCACCCTATTTAACCTTTCGGATTGGTGAAAAAGTGCAGGAGAGAGAAAATGGCAACTATCATCTGCAGGCGCGTGGGCAGATGTGATAGACTGGCACATTTTCGAGGGGATATAGACTGTTGACATGACGTTTAATCGGCTTGAACACTCATCACTCCCATTACGCATTAAATGCAGTAGGTTTTAATTCAAAAATTGAAGTTTAAGACCACAAAATAAAGTTTGTAGTAAATATAAAAACTCTTTTGTAACATTTAATATGTCGTGTATTAAATTAAAATCATTGGGATTAAATGAGGTGTAGTTTTAAAGTATCATTTTAATATTGTGAGCTATTTATTACTTCATTTTATACATTGTGTAACCATGACATAAAAGACCTTGTTGTGCTGATTGTTTGGCATATAGGCAGTAAGCAAAAGGTTTGTGTCTTACTGGTTTGCCCTATATGCTGTAGAACCAGCATACCAACAAAATTGTCTTTTTTTAAAAAAAAAAATCAAGCATACCCAGCTCAGAGATGAGGTAGTTAAAATGTTTCTCCTATAAGGGCTTTGTGAAAAGATCTGCTAACTGCTGGTCTGTTGAAATGAAGTGAAGCTCCACATCTCCCTTTTGAACATGATCCCTTATGAAATGATATCGAACATCAATGTGCTTTGTCCTTGAATGCATCACATGATTGTTGGTGATGAAAATTGCACTGTTGTTGTGACAGTAGATTGGATTTTTTGTTACATGAACGTCATAGTCCTTCAGCTGGCTTTGCATCCACAGTACTTGAGCAGTACAACTCCCAGCAGAAACATATTCTGCTTCAGTTGTAGATGTGGACACAGTATTTTGCTTTTTGCTCGTCCAGCTGACTAGCCTACCACCCAGTAACTGGCAACCACCAGTAGTACTTTTCCTGTCTATTATATATCCTGCAAAATCAGCATCTGAATACCCAATTAGTTCAAAATCCTGATCTTTGAGATACCAAAGACCACGTTTGGTAGTACCTTTCAGATACCTAAATATCCTCTTTACTGCCAGGAAGTGTGACTCTTTAGGATCAGCTTGATATCTGGCACAGAGACATGTGATAAACATAATGTTTGGTGTGCTGGATGTGAGATAAAGTAGGGACCCAGTTATACCTCTATATTAAGTGATTTTGACTGGTTCACCATTGGGATCAGCATCTATTTTGATAGATGCTGCCATTAGAGTCCCTATATCTTTTAAACATGTCAGGCCAAATTTCTTTAACATATCATTGATATATTTATCTTGACTTATAAAAATCCCATCATCAAGTTGTTTAATTTGCAATCCTAAGAAGTATTGCAAATCTCTTTGTAAACTCATTTCATATGTCTTTGACATAAGTTTTGAAAACTTTTGACAATGTTTCTCATTTTTAGACCCAAAAATAATATCATCCACATATATATGTACCACCAAGAGATCACCATCTATCTCCTTTGAGAATAGAGTGGTATCAATTGTTCCAACTTCAAAACCTAAAAAATTGAGATACATATGAATTGTCTCATACCATGCTCTTGGTGCCTGTTTTAGGCCATATAGAGCTTTCTCTAAGTTGTAGACATGGTCTGGATAGTTACTGCTTACAAAACCAGGAGGCTGTTTGACATAGACTTCTTCTTGCAGCTTCCCATTTAAAAATGCATATTTAACATCCATTCGAAATACCCTAAAGTTCATCTTAGCAGCATATGCCAAGAATAATCTGATAGCTTACATCCTAGCCACTGGTGCATATGTCTCTCCATAATCCAATCCTTCTTCTTGTCTAAAACCCTTAGCTACCAATCTAGCTTTGTTTCTGACCACAATCTCATCTTCATCCATCTTATTCTTAAAAACCCACTTGGTACCAATGATCTTCTTTGTTTCATCATCAGGTTTAGGTATCAATGTCCAAACTTTATTCCTATAAAACTGGGAGATCTCTTCTTACATAGCTCCTGCCCAGCTAGGATCTTTCATTGCTTCTTCGGGACACATAGGTTCAATGGTAGACACAAAATTCACATGCATACAAAAATTGTTGGTTGCATGTCTTCTTGTCTTAACACCACTAGCCAGATTACCAATAATCTGCTCAATTAGATGCTCCTTTGTCCATATAGTGTTATGAACAGGTGAAGTTGTTGTGGAACACACATCATCTTCATCATCACCTGGTTCGACAGTATGCACAGCAGTAGAAGACAACTGTTCATTGTTAGTAAAACCAGTACTAGCTTGTGATCCTTCAGAACTAGTAGACATTTGCTCAATTTGTAGTACTTTAGTTGAGCCAGTAGGTCCAAATGGTTTAGACACAGATGGAACAGAATATTCCATCTCATCATGAGAGAACCCAGCAGCATGAATTGGAGAGGGAATGACTGCTGGTTCTACATCATCATCAAGAGCTTGCTGAGTAGGCTCTTCAAACAGTAACTCTTCATCTTCTTGAGTAGAAGGTGAAGTGGGGACAGTTTCATCAAATGTAACATTAATGAATTCTTCAAAACAGCCCATTCTCTTGTTGTAGACCCTATATGCCTTTGACATGTTGGAATATCCAAGAAATATTCCTTCATCAGCTTTAGCATCAAATTTACCAAGCTGGTCCCTATTGTTTAGAATGTAACAGGGAGTGCCAAATACATGAAGAAATGAAATTGAGGGTCTTCTTCCTTTGAGAACTTCATAAGCAGTCTTATGATGTCTTTTCACAATTAAAGATATACAGACTCAGCCAACATAGATCTTGCTGCTTCAATGAGAGTTTTGTTTCTTCTTTCTGCAACACCATTTTGTTGAGGTGTTCTCACAGTAGAAAAGTTTTGTGAAATACCTTTGTCAGCACAAAATTCTTCCAATGTTGGATTTCTGAATTCTTTACCATGATCACTTCTTAGCTGCTTCACCAATTGCCCATTCAATAGCTCCATCCTTTTGATAAAATTGATAATTTCATCAGCAGCTTTACTCTTTTGCTTCAAGAAGAATACCCAAGTGTATCTTGAATATTCATCAACAATAACCAGTGTATAACTTTTCCCACTACAGCTAGCTACATTAAAAGGACCAAAAAGATCCATATGAAGTAGGTGAAATGGTTTCTCAACAGATGAAATCTGCTTTGACTTAAATGAAGCATGGTGATGCTTTCCTTTTTAACAACCAGGACACAATCTGTCCTTCACATAGGACATTGTAGGTAGCCCATACACCAAACTTTTACTAGATAGTTTATGAATATCTTTGAAGTTGAGATGTGAGAGTCTCTTGTGCCATAACTACTTGAGGTTGTCTATTTCCTTTGAATTAAAACAAGTATCAGTTGTTGTGACTGTTGTGTTCATGTTAATTTGATACATGTTCTCATGTCTTTTTGCTGTCAGCAGTGGCTTTCCTGTCTTATCAAAAATAGTGCCAGTTTTTCTTCTGAATTGGACTATCTTACTTTACTTGTCAGTTGGCTTATGCTGAGTAAATTGTGTTTAAGCCCAACGACATATGCCACATTTGAGAATGTAACATTCCCATTTGTTAAAGTACCAAAACCCTTTGTGTAACACAACGAATTATCTCCATATGAAATAGCTGGACCATCCTTTTCTTGATAGTCCATTAGTAGGGACTTACATCCAGCCATATGTCTCGAACATCCACTGTCGAGATACCAGATTTTCTTATTTTGAATGCCCTGCATAGTAGCTAAGAGATTAGTTCTTTTTGGGAACCCATCCGAGGATGGGTTCTGGAAGGGTCATCTTTGATGATCTCTTCCTTTCTGCTGGTTTGCTTGAAGAGGAAAAAACAGATGGGGGTTGGGTTCGAGTACACTGATTGGCCAAGTGAAACTTGCTGCCACACTTGTAGCATTTTCTCACTTTTAGTCTTGATGACTGGTCATACACAGACTTAATGGGGGCAGTAATATCAGGTCTGCTTTCAGCTGTAGCAGCTATGAGCTTGTCAAGCTTAACAGTCATTATCTCAGTGATAGATGACCCAGCACTCGATTCCACAATTTGGTTCACTTTAGGTTTTCCCTTAAGGACAGGTTTCTTCTTGGAACCAGTACCATAATCATGGTATACTGCTTTGCATTTGTCATTTGACGAGCTAGTGTGGGAAGTTACTGGCTTGTCAGCTGATACTGGTTGACCAGTATGAATTTTGATTGCTGCCTTGGACTTGCCAGTATTGAGTTTTGCTGGCTTGTCTGCAACTACTGGTTGACCAATATGATTTTCATCAGCTGGCTCAGCATTGGTGGAATTTGAACATGAAGGGGAATCAATTGATTTTAACTTTCTTTGATTGTTTTCAGTGATTTCCCTTTTAATACGTCTTTCTTTCGGAGTCATGTAGTAGATGCTAGAGGGTCAGTAGTCTCATCAGTTGAGGTACTGGCTTCTCTAGCTCTTTCTTCATCCTCCATTATTTCTTTCATGGCAGGTGGTGGGTTAGCAGCAGGTATTACAAATTTATTTATGAAGACCTTGTTACCATTAACTATCTTGGCAAAAGTTTTTGGCAAGACAGCATCAGGATCAGTTTCAAGCACAGGGTCCATGAAAGTGACTTCAGCATGAGCAGCAGCAGCAGCATAGTCACTGTAGCGACCCGACCAAATCATGTTTGATGGCGCCGACTACTTAGGTCCCGTTACGTGGTCATAAGTCTTTAACATAACGTTTGACCAAAATATGTCGCATTCATTTCATAAGTAAAAGGATGTTTTAAGTTTACAAAAGTAGTTCAATGACTAGTTACATTACAATGTTTAACGTACGTATGAAACCTATGCGACACAATTTAAAAGTAGTCAAAAGACGCTCCAACTATGCATGTATACTCGACATCCAAGTAAGTATCAAAAAGTAAGCGGAAGCATGTATCCTTAGTCAAAAGACGCTCCTACACGATTTCCTGTACTGCTAGAGCCAAGGTTATTGTTGGTATGTAGCGCAGCCTGTACTGCGGCTATGTTTGAAGCTAGAAAAGTACGGAATTCCTCTTCATTCATATTCACGGTGTGTCGAGTAGTCGGTGCCATTTCCTTCAAAATAGTTAAATGGAACAAGTTAATCATACAGAATATTAAGAGTAGTTAATAGTATTTCGTAGCATAATATGAACTCATTTATAAAAGCTTTTTCTTCATATTAGCGTTTTATAAGTTTAAATTCGGGTAGTACCTACCCGTTAAGTTCATACTTAGTAGCTAATATACAATTCAACTACTACAATTCTATATGAAAAACTGATTATAATAATATTTCGCGTTCAAACTTTTATACAATATTTTACAAACTTACAATACCGCTTATTTTACATAAAGCATGAAATATAGCACACAATAACTTTGATACAAGATAGTTGTGAAGACAATTCTAGCTAGTACACAAGTCGTTCAGCAAAGGCAATAAAGACACGTAATTCATACGTCCAGAAACAAGTCATGCATTCTGGTTTTACTAGGACTACTTCCCATCCTTGGTCTTGTGCAACATAACCGTTATGGCCGTTGATAAGACAGCGTGTTGTAACGTCATCAAAGGGACGAGGGTTACGTAATGTCCAACAGTCCCGTAATAATCTAAAAACCTCATTTCTTACCCCAATTACCGACTCCGTCACTTGTGGAAACGTTTTGTTTAATAGTTGTAGCCCGATGTTCTTGTTCTCACTTTGGTGAGAAGCGAACATTACTAATCCGTAAGCATAACATGCTTCTTTATGTTGCATGTTAGCCGCTTTTTCTAAATCACGAAGTCCAATATTCGGATATATTGAGTCAAAATAATTTCTTAACCCGTTGCGTAAAATAGCATTTGGGTTCCCCGCAATATATGCGTCAAAGTAAACACATCGTAACTTATGGGTTTCCCAATGTGATATCCCCCATCTTTCAAACGAAAGTCTCTTATAAACCAAGACATTCTTGGAACGTTCTTCGAATGTCTTACAAACTGATCTCGCCTTAAATAGTTGTGCCGAAGAATTCTGGCCGACTCTAGACAAGATTTCATCAATCATGTCTCCGGGTAGGTCTCTTAAAATATTGGGTTGTCTATCCATTTTGTGTTTTTAAACTGTAAAATAGACAAGAGTTAGATTCATAAAAAAAATTACTTATTAATACAAGCAATTTTTACATATATCATAAAGCATAAGAACACTATATTCCATATATTACACCACACGAATACAACTATCTTATTCCGACTCGCTCGTTTCTTCTTCTTCGGTTTTGGTTCGTTTTGCCAAGTTTCTAGGGATATATGATGTTCCCCTAATACGAGCCGTCGTTGTCCACATTGGTTTAGAAAAACCTGGTGGTTTAGAGGTTCCCGGGTCATTGTTACAACTTAAGGACTTCGGGGGTTGACGATACATATAAAGTTCATCGGGGTTGGAATTAGATTTCTCTATTTTTATGCCCTTTCCCTTATTATTTTCTTTTGCCTTTTTAAATTCAGTTGGGGTAATTTCTATAACATCATCGGAATTTTCGTCGGAATCCGATTCATCGGAGAATTGGTAATCCTCCCAATATTTTGCTTCCTTGGCGGAAACACCATTGACCATAATTAACTTTGGTCGGTTGGTTGAGGATTTTCTTTTACTTAACCGTTTTATTATTTCCCCCACCGGTTCTATTTCTTCATCCGGTTCCGATTCTTCTTCCGGTTCCGATTCTTCTTCCGGTTCCGACTCTTCTTCCGGTTCCTCTTCGGGAACTTGTGAATCAGTCCACAAATCATTCCAATTTACATTTGACTCTTCATTATTATTAGGTGAGTCAATGGGACTTGTTCTAGAGGTAGACATCTATCACATAATATCAAACACGTTAAGAGATTAATATATCACATAATATTCATATGTTAAAAATATATAGTTTCCAACAAAAATGTTAAGCAATCATTTTTAAAGAAAACACGGTCGAAGTCCAGACTCACTAATGCATCCTAACAAACTCGATAAGACACACTAATGCAAATTTTCTGGTTCTCTAAGACCAACGCTCGGATACCAACTGAAATGTCCCGTTCTTATTGATTAAAAACGTTCCATATTAATTGATTTCGTTGCGAGGTTTTGACCTCTATATGAGACGTTTTTCAAAGACTGCATTCATTTTTAAACAAACCATAACCTTTATTTCATCAATAAAGGTTTAAAAAGCTTTACGTAGATTATCAAATAATGATAATCTAAAATATCCTGTTTACACACGACCATTACATAATGGTTTACAATACAAATATGTTACAACAAAATAAGTTTCTTGAATGCAGTTTTTACACAATATCATACAAGCATGGACTCCAAATCTTGTCCTTATTTAAGTATGCGACAGCGGAAGCTCTTAATAATCACCTGAGAATAAACATGCTTAAAACGTCAACAAAAATGTTGGTGAGTTATAGGTTTAACCTATATATATCAAATCGTAACAATAGACCACAAGATTTCATATTTCAATACACATCCCATACATAGAGATAAAAATCATTCATATGGTGAACACCTGGTAACCGACAATAACAAGATGCATATATAAGAATATCCCCATCATTCCGGGACACCCTTCGGATATGATATAAATTTCGAAGTACTAAAGCATCCGGTACTTTGGATGGGGTTTGTTAGGCCCAATAGATCTATCTTTAGGATTCGCGTCAATTAGGGTGTCTGTTCCCTAATTCTTAGATTACCAGACTTAATAAAAAGAGGGGCATATTCGATTTCGATAATTCAACCATAGAATGTAGTTTCACGTACTTGTGTCTATTTTGTAAATCATTTATAAAACCTGCATGTATTCTCATCCCAAAAATATTAGATTTTAAAAGTGGGACTATAACTCACTTTCACAGATTTTTACTTCGTCGGGAAGTAAGACTTGGCCACTGGTTGATTCACGAACCTATAACAATATATACATATATATATCAAAGTATGTTCAAAATATATTTACAACACTTTTAATATATTTTGATGTTTTAAGTTTATTAAGTCAGCTGTCCTCGTTAGTAACCTACAACTAGTTGTCCACAGTTAGATGTACAGAAATAAATCGATAAATATTATCTTGAATCAATCCACGACCCAGTGTATACGTATCTCAGTATTGATCACAACTCAAACTATATATATTTTGGAATCAACCTCAACCCTGTATAGCTAACTCCAACATTCACATATAGAGTGTCTATGGTTGTTCCGAAATATATATAGATGTGTCGACATGATAGGTCGAAACATTGTATACGTGTCTATGGTATCTCAAGATTACATAATATGTAATACAAGTTGATTAAGTTATGGTTGGAATAGATTTGTTACTAATTTTCACGTAGCTAAAATGAGAAAAATTATCCAATCTTGTTTTACCCATAACTTCTTCATTTTAAATCCGTTTTGAGTGAATCAAATTGCTATGGTTTCATATTGAACTCTATTTTATGAATCTAAACAAAAAAAGTATAGGTTTCTAGTGGGAAAAATAAGTTACAAGTCGTTTTTGTAAAGGTAGTCATTTCAGTCGAAAGAACGACGTCTAGATGACCATTTTAGAAAACATACTTCCACTTTGAGTTTAACCATAATTTTTGGATATAGTTTCATGTTCATAATAAAAATCATTTTCTCAGAATAAAAACTTTTAAATCAAAGTTTATCATAGTTTTTAATTAACTAACCCAAAACAGCCCGCGGTGTTACTACGACGGCGTAAATCCGGTTTTACGGTGTTTTTCGTGTTTCCAGGTTTTAAATCATTAAGTTAGCATATCATATAGATATAGAACATGTGTTTAGTTGATTTTAAAAGTCGAGTTAGAAGGATTAACTTTTGTTTGCGAACAAGTTTAGAATTAACTAAACTATGTTCTAGTGATTACAAGTTTAAACCTTCGAATAAGATAGCTTTATATGTATGAATCGAATGATGTTATGAACATAATTACTACCTTAAGTTCCTTGGATGAACCTACTGGAAAAGAGAAAAATGGATCTAGCTTCAATGGATCCTTGGATGGCTCAAAGTTCTTGAAGCAAAATCATGACACGAAAACAAGTTCAAGTAAGATCATCACTTGAAATAAGATTGTTATAGTTATAGAAATTGAACCAAAGTTTGAATATGATTATTACCTTGTATTAGAATGATAACCTACTGTAAGAAACAAAGATTTCTTGAGGTTGGATGATCACCTTACAAGATTGGAAGTGAGCTAGCAAACTTGAAAGTATTCTTGATTTTATGAAACTAGAACTTTTGGAATTTATGAAGAACACTTAGAACTTGAAGATAGAACTTGAGAGAGTTCAATTAGATGAAGAAAATTGAAGAATGAAAGTGTTTGTAGGTGTTTTTGGTCGTTGGTGTATGGATTAGATATAAAGGATATGTAATTTTGTTTTCATGTAAATAAGTCATGAATGATTACTCATATTTTTGTAATCTTATGAGATATTTCATGCTAGTTGCCAAATGATGGTTCCCACATGTGTTAGGTGACTCACATGGGCTGCTAAGACCTGATCATTGGAGTGTATATACCAATAGTACATACATCTAAAAGCTGTGTATTGTACGAGTACGAATACGGGTGTATACGAGTAGAATTGTTGATGAAACTGAACGAGAATGTAATTGTAAGCATTTTTGTTAAGTAGAAGTATTTTGATAAGTGTATTGAAGTCTTTCAAAAGTGTATAAATACATATTAAAACACTACATGTATATACATTTTAACTGAGTCGTTAAGTCATCGTTAGTCGTTACATGTAAGTGTTGTTTTGAAACCTTTAGGTTAACGATCTTGTTAAATGTTGTTAACCCAATATTTATAATATCAAAAGAGATTTTAAATTATTATATTATCATGATATTATGATGTACGAATATCTCTTAATATGATATATATACATTAAATGTCGTTACAACGATAAACGTTACATATATGTCTCGTTTCAAAATCATTAAGTTAGTAGTCTTGTTTTTACATATGTAGTTCATTGTTAATATAATTAATGATATGTTTACTTATCATAATATCATGTTAACTATATATATAACCATATATATGTCATCATATAGTTTTTTTACAAGTTTTAACGTTCGTGAATCACCGGTCAACTTGGGTGGTCAATTGTCTATATGAAACCTATTTCAATTAATCAAGTCTTAACAAGTTTGATTGCTTAACATGTTGGAAACATTTAATCATGTAAACATCAATCTCAATTAATATATATAAACATGGAAAAGTTCGGGTCACTACAGTACCTACCCGTTAAATAAATTTTGTCCCGAAATTTTAAGCTGTTGAAGGTGTTGACGAATCTTCTGGAAATAGATGCGGGTATTTCTTCTTCATCTGATCTTCACGCTCCCAGGTGAACTCGGGTCCTCTACGAGCATTCCATCGAACCTTAACAATTGGTATCTTGTTTTGCTTAAGTCTTTTAACCTCACGATCCATTATTTCGACGGGTTCTTCGATGAATTGGAGTTTTTCGTTGATTTGGATTTCATCTAACGGAATAGTGAGATCTTCTTTAGCAAAACATTTCTTCAAATTCGAGACGTGGAAAGTGTTATGTACAGCCGCGAGTTGTTGAGGTAACTCAAGTCTGTAAGCTACTGGTCCGACACGATCAATAATCTTGAATGGTCCAATATACCTTGGATTTAATTTCCCTCGTTTACCAAATCGAACAACGCCTTTCCAAGGTGAAACTTTAAGCATGACCATCTCTCCAATTTCAAATTCTATATCTTTTCTTTTAATGTCAGCGTAGCTCTTTTGTCGACTTTGGGCGGTTTTCAACCGTTGTTGAATTTGGATGATCTTCTCGGTAGTTTCTTGTATAATCTCCGGACCCGTAATCTGTCTATCCCCCACCTCACTCCAACAAATCGGAGACCTGCACTTTCTACCATAAAGTGCTTCAAACGGCGCCATCTCAATGCTTGAATGGTAGCTGTTGTTGTAGGAAAATTCTGTTAACGGTAGATGTCGATCCCAACTGTTTCCGAAATCAATAACACATGCTCGTAGCATGTCTTCAAGCGTTTGTATCGTCCTTTCACTCTGCCCATCAGTTTGTGGATGATAGGCAGTACTCATGTCTAGACGAGTTCCTAATGCTTGCTGTAATGTCTGCCAGAATCTTGAAATAAATCTGCCATCCCTATCAGAGATAATAGAGATTGGTATTCCATGTCTGGAGACGACTTCCTTCAAATACAGTCGTGCTAACTTCTCCATCTTGTCATCTTCTCTTATTGGTAGGAAGTGTGCTGATTTGGTGAGACGATCAACTATTACCCAAATAGTATCAAAACCACTTGCAGTCCTTGGCAATTTAGTGATGAAATCCATGGTAATGTTTTCCCATTTCCATTCCGGGATTTCGGGTTGTTGAAGTAGACCTGATGGTTTCTGATGCTCAGCTTTGACCTTAGAACACGTCAAATATTCTCCTACGTATTTAGCAACATCGGCTTTCATACCCGGCCACCAAAAATGTTTCTTGAGATCCTTGTACATCTTCCCCGTTCCAGGATGTATTGAGTATCTGGTTTTATGAGCTTCTCTAAGTACCATTTCTCTCATATCTCCAAATTTTGGTACCCAAATCCTTTCAGCCCTATAACGGGTTCCGTCTTCCCGAATATTAAGATGCTTCTCCGATCCTTTGGGTATTTCATCCTTTAAATTTCCCTCTTTTAAAACTCCTTGTTGCGCCTCCTTTATTTGAGTAGTAATGTTATTATGAATCATTATATTCATAGATTTTACTCGAATGGGTTCTCTATCCTTCCTGTTCAAGGCATCGGCTACCACATTTGCCTTCCCCGGGTGGTAACGAATCTCAAAATCGTAATCATTCAATAATTCAATCCACCTACGCTGCCTCATATTCAGTTGTTTCTGATTAAATATGTGTTGAAGACTTTTGTGGTCGGTATATATAATACTTTTGACCCCATATAAGTAGTGCCTCCAAGTCTTTAATGCAAAAACAACCGCGCCTAATTCCAAATCATGCGTCGTATAATTTTGTTCGTGAATCTTCAATTGTCTAGACGTATAAGCAATCACCTTCGTTCGTTGCATTAATACACAACCGAGACCTTGCTTTGATGCGTCACAATAAATCACAAAATCATCATTCCCTTCAGGCAATGACAATATAGGTGCCGTAGTTAGCTTTTTCTTCAATAACTGAAACGCTTTCTCTTGTTCATCATTCCATTCAAATTTCTTCCCTTTATGCGTTAATGCAGTCAAGGGTTTTGCTATTCTGGAAAAGTCTTGGATGAACCTTCTGTAGTAACCAGCTAGTCCTAAAAACTGGCGTATGTGTTTCGGAGTTTTCGGGGTTTCCCACTTTTCAACAGTTTCTATCTTTGCCGGATCCACCTTAATACCTTCTTTGTTCACTATGTGACCGAGGAATTGAACTTCTTCCAACCAAAATGCACACTTTGAAAACTTAGCGTACAATTCTTCCTTCCTCAATACTTCTAACACCTTTCTCAAATGTTCACCGTGTTCTTGGTCATTCTTTGAGTAAATAAGTATGTCATCAATGAAAACAATGACAAACTTGTCAAGGTATGGTCCACACACTCGGTTCATAAGGTCCATGAACACAGCTGGTGCATTAGTTAAACCAAACGGCATGACCATAAACTCGTAATGACCGTAACGTGTTCTGAAAGCAGTCTTTGGAATATCATTTTCTTTCACCCGCATTTGATGATACCCGGAACGTAAGTCAATCTTTGAATAAACAGACGAGCCTTGTAGTTGATCAAATAAGTCGTCGATTCTCGGTAGTGGGTAGCGGTTCTTGATGGTAAGTTTGTTCAACTCTCGGTAGTCGATACACAACCTGAATGTACCATCTTTCTTCTTGACAAACAAAACAGGAGCTCCCCACGGTGATGTGCTTGGTCGAATGAAACCACGCTCTAAAAGTTCTTGTAATTGGCTTTGCAGTTCTTTCATCTCGCTGGGTGCGAGTCTGTAAGGAGCACGAGCTATTGGTGCAGCTCCTGGTACAAGATCTATTTGAAATTCAACGGATCGATGTGGGGGTAATCCCGGTAATTCTTTCGGAAATACATCGGGAAATTCTTTTGCAATGGGAACATCATTGATGCTCTTTTCTTCAGTTTGTACTTTCTCGACGTGTGCTAGAACAGCATAGCAACCTTTTCTTATTAGTTTTTGTGCCTTCAAATTACTAATAAGATGTAGCTTCGTGTTGCCCTTTTCTCCGTACACCATTAAGGGTTTTCCTTTTTCTCGTATAATGCGAATTGCATTTTTGTAACAAACGATCTCCGCTTTCACTTCTTTCAACCAGTCCATACCGATTATCACATCAAAACTCCCTAACTCTACTGGTATCAAATCAATCTTAAATGTTTCGCTAACCAGTTTAATTTCTCGATTCCGACATATATTATCTGCTGAAATTAATTTACCATTTGCTAATTCGAGTAAAAATTTACTATCCAAAGGCGTCAATGGACAACTTAATTTAGCACAAAAATCTCTACTCATATAGCTTCTATCCGCACCCGAATCAAATAAAACGTAAGCAGATTTATTGTCAATAAGAAACGTACCCGTAACAAGCTCCGGGTCTTCCTGTGCCTCTACCGCATTAATATTGAAAACTCTTCCACGGCCTTGTCCATTCGTGTTCTCCTGGTTCGGGCAATTTCTAATAATGTGGCCTGGTTTTCCATATTTATAACAAACTACATTGGCATAACTTGCTCCGACACTACTTGCTCCGCCATTACTCGTTCCGACACCATTTGTTCCTTTCGTTCTATTAACCCCTGGTCCGTAGACCTCACACTTCGCCGCGCTATGACCATTTCTTTTACATTTGTTGCAAAATTTGGTGCAGAACCCCGAGTGATTCTTTTCACACCTTTGGCATAGTTGCTTCTGATTGTTGTTGTTGTTGCGGTTATTATTGTTGTTGGGATGATTGTTGTAGTTGTTGTTGTTGTTGTTGTTGGGCCGTTTGTTGTAGTTGCGATTGATGTTGCGATTATTGGGATAATTGTTGCGATTATTGTTGTAATTGTTGTTGTTGTTGTATTGGTGATTCTTATCACCGTTTTCCTCCCACTTTCTTTTGACTTGCTTCACATTGGCCTCTTCAGCAGTCTGTTCTTTAATTCTTTCTTCAATCTGGTTCACTAGTTTGTGAGCCATTCTACATGCCTGTTGTATGGAGGCGGGTTCGTGTGAACTTATATCTTCTTGGATTCTTTCCGGTAATCCTTTCACAAACGCGTCGATCTTCTCTTCCTCATCTTCGAATGCTCCCGGACACAATAGGCACAATTCTGTGAATCGTCTTTCGTACGTGGTAATATCAAATCCTTGGGTTCGTAACCCTCTAAGTTCTGTCTTGAGCTTATTGACCTCGGTTCTGGGACGGTACTTCTCGTTCATCAAGTGCTTGAATGCTGACCACGGTAGTGCGTACGCATCATCTTGTCCCACTTGCTCTAGATAGGTATTCCACCATGTTAACGCAGAACCTGTGAAGGTATGCGTAGCGTACTTCACTTTGTCCTCTTCAGTACACTTACTTATGGCAAACACCGATTCAACCTTCTCGGTCCACCGTTTCAATCCGATCGGTCCTTCGGTTCCATCAAATTCCAAAGGTTTGCAGGCAGTGAATTCTTTGTAGGTGCATCCTACACGATTTCCTGTACTGCTAGAGCCAAGGTTATTGTTGGTATGTAGCGCAGCCTGTACTGCGGCTATGTTTGAAGCTAGAAAAGTACGGAATTCCTCTTCATTCATATTCACGGTGTGTCGAGTAGTCGGTGCCATTTCCTTCAAAATAGTTAAATGGAACAAGTTAATCATACAGAATATTAAGAGTAGTTAATAGTATTTCGTAGCATAATATGAACTCATTTATAAAAGCTTTTTCTTCATATTAGCGTTTTATAAGTTTAAATTCGGGTAGTACCTACCCGTTAAGTTCATACTTAGTAGCTAATATACAATTCAACTACTACAATTCTATATGAAAAACTGATTATAATAATATTTCGCGTTCAAACTTTTATACAATATTTTACAAACTTACAATACCGCTTATTTTACATAAAGCATGAAATATAGCACACAATAACTTTGATACAAGATAGTTGTGAAGACAATTCTAGCTAGTACACAAGTCGTTCAGCAAAGGCAATAAAGACACGTAATTCATACGTCCAGAAACAAGTCATGCATTCTGGTTTTACTAGGACTACTTCCCATCCTTGGTCTTGTGCAACATAACCGTTATGGCCGTTGATAAGACAGCGTGTTGTAACGTCATCAAAGGGACGAGGGTTACGTAATGTCCAACAGTCCCGTAATAATCTAAAAACCTCATTTCTTACCCCAATTACCGACTCCGTCACTTGTGGAAACGTTTTGTTTAATAGTTGTAGCCCGATGTTCTTGTTCTCACTTTGGTGAGAAGCGAACATTACTAATCCGTAAGCATAACATGCTTCTTTATGTTGCATGTTAGCCGCTTTTTCTAAATCACGAAGTCCAATATTCGGATATATTGAGTCAAAATAATTTCTTAACCCGTTGCGTAAAATAGCATTTGGGTTCCCCGCAATATATGCGTCAAAGTAAACACATCGTAACTTATGGGTTTCCCAATGTGATATCCCCCATCTTTCAAACGAAAGTCTCTTATAAACCAAGACATTCTTGGAACGTTCTTCGAATGTCTTACAAACTGATCTCGCCTTAAATAGTTGTGCCGAAGAATTCTGGCCGACTCTAGACAAGATTTCATCAATCATGTCTCCGGGTAGGTCTCTTAAAATATTGGGTTGTCTATCCATTTTGTGTTTTTAAACTGTAAAATAGACAAGAGTTAGATTCATAAAAAAAATTACTTATTAATACAAGCAATTTTTACATATATCATAAAGCATAAGAACACTATATTCCATATATTACACCACACGAATACAACTATCTTATTCCGACTCGCTCGTTTCTTCTTCTTCGGTTTTGGTTCATTTTGCCAAGTTTCTAGGGATATATGATGTTCCCCTAATACGAGCCGTCGTTGTCCACATTGGTTTAGAAAAACCTGGTGGTTTAGAGGTTCCCGGGTCATTGTTACAACTTAAGGACTTCGGGGGTTGACGATACATATAAAGTTCATCGGGGTTGGAATTAGATTTCTCTATTTTTATGCCCTTTCCCTTATTATTTTCTTTTGCCTTTTTAAATTCAGTTGGGGTAATTTCTATAACATCATCGGAATTTTCGTCGGAATCCGATTCATCGGAGAATTGGTAATCCTCCCAATATTTTGCTTCCTTGGCGGAAACACCATTGACCATAATTAACTTTGGTCGGTTGGTTGAGGATTTTCTTTTACTTAACCGTTTTATTATTTCCCCCACCGGTTCTATTTCTTCATCCGGTTCCGATTCTTCTTCCGGTTCCGATTCTTCTTCCGGTTCCGACTCTTCTTCCGGTTCCTCTTCGGGAACTTGTGAATCAGTCCACAAATCATTCCAATTTACATTTGACTCTTCATTATTATTAGGTGAGTCAATGGGACTTGTTCTAGAGGTAGACATCTATCACATAATATCAAACACGTTAAGAGATTAATATATCACATAATATTCATATGTTAAAAATATATAGTTTCCAACAAAAATGTTAAGCAATCATTTTTAAAGAAAACACGGTCGAAGTCCAGACTCACTAATGCATCCTAACAAACTCGATAAGACACACTAATGCAAATTTTCTGGTTCTCTAAGACCAACGCTCGGATACCAACTGAAATGTCCCGTTCTTATTGATTAAAAACGTTCCATATTAATTGATTTCGTTGCGAGGTTTTGACCTCTATATGAGACGTTTTTCAAAGACTGCATTCATTTTTAAACAAACCATAACCTTTATTTCATCAATAAAGGTTTAAAAAGCTTTACGTAGATTATCAAATAATGATAATCTAAAATATCCTGTTTACACACGACCATTACATAATGGTTTACAATACAAATATGTTACAACAAAATAAGTTTCTTGAATGCAGTTTTTACACAATATCATACAAGCATGGACTCCAAATCTTGTCCTTATTTAAGTATGCGACAGCGGAAGCTCTTAATAATCACCTGAGAATAAACATGCTTAAAACGTCAACAAAAATGTTGGTGAGTTATAGGTTTAACCTATATATATCAAATCGTAACAATAGACCACAAGATTTCATATTTCAATACACATCCCATACATAGAGATAAAAATCATTCATATGGTGAACACCTGGTAACCGACAATAACAAGATGCATATATAAGAATATCCCCATCATTCCGGGACACCCTTCGGATATGATATAAATTTCGAAGTACTAAAGCATCCGGTACTTTGGATGGGGTTTGTTAGGCCCAATAGATCTATCTTTAGGATTCGCGTCAATTAGGGTGTCTGTTCCCTAATTCTTAGATTACCAGACTTAATAAAAAGAGGGGCATATTCGATTTCGATAATTCAACCATAGAATGTAGTTTCACGTACTTGTGTCTATTTTGTAAATCATTTATAAAACCTGCATGTATTCTCATCCCAAAAATATTAGATTTTAAAAGTGGGACTATAACTCACTTTCACAGATTTTTACTTCGTCGGGAAGTAAGACTTGGCCACTGGTTGATTCACGAACCTATAACAATATATACATATATATCAAAGTATGTTCAAAATATATTTACAACACTTTTAATATATTTTGATGTTTTAAGTTTATTAAGTCAGCTGTCCTCGTTAGTAACCTACAACTAGTTGTCCACAGTTAGATGTACAGAAATAAATCGATAAATATTATCTTGAATCAATCCACGACCCAGTGTATACGTATCTCAGTATTGATCACAACTCAAACTATATATATTTTGGAATCAACCTCAACCCTGTATAGCTAACTCCAACATTCACATATAGAGTGTCTATGGTTGTTCCGAAATATATATAGATGTGTCGACATGATAGGTCGAAACATTGTATACGTGTCTATGGTATCTCAAGATTACATAATATGTAATACAAGTTGATTAAGTTATGGTTGGAATAGATTTGTTACTAATTTTCACGTAGCTAAAATGAGAAAAATTATCCAATCTTGTTTTACCCATAACTTCTTCATTTTAAATCCGTTTTGAGTGAATCAAATTGCTATGGTTTCATATTGAACTCTATTTTATGAATCTAAACAAAAAAAGTATAGGTTTCTAGTCGGAAAAATAAGTTACAAGTCGTTTTTGTAAAGGTAGTCATTTCAGTCGAAAGAACGACGTCTAGATGACCATTTTAGAAAACATACTTCCACTTTGAGTTTAACCATAATTTTTGGATATAGTTTCATGTTCATAATAAAAATCATTTTCTCAGAATAAAAACTTTTAAATCAAAGTTTATCATAGTTTTTAATTAACTAACCCAAAACAGCCCGCGGTGTTACTACGACGGCGTAAATCCGGTTTTACGGTGTTTTTCGTGTTTCCAGGTTTTAAATCATTAAGTTAGCATATCATATAGATATAGAACATGTGTTTAGTTGATTTTAAAAGTCAAGTTAGAAGGATTAACTTTTGTTTGCGAACAAGTTTAGAATTAACTAAACTATGTTCTAGTGATTACAAGTTTAAACCTTCGAATAAGATAGCTTTATATGTATGAATCGAATGATGTTATGAACATCATTACTACCTTAAGTTCCTTGGATGAACCTACTGGAAAAGAGAAAAATGGATCTAGCTTCAATGGATCCTTGGATGGCTCAAAGTTCTTGAAGCAAAATCATGACACGAAAACAAGTTCAAGTAAGATCATCACTTGAAATAAGATTGTTATAGTTATAGAAATTGAACCAAAGTTTGAATATGATTATTACCTTGTATTAGAATGATAACCTACTGTAAGAAACAAAGATTTCTTGAGGTTGGATGATCACCTTACAAGATTGGAAGTGAGCTAGCAAACTTGAAAGTATTCTTGATTTTATGAAACTAGAACTTTTGGAATTTATGAAGAACACTTAGAACTTGAAGATAGAACTTGAGAGAGTTCAATTAGATGAAGAAAATTGAAGAATGAAAGTGTTTGTAGGTGTTTTTGGTCGTTGGAGTATGGATTAGATATAAAGGATATGTAATTTTGTTTTCATGTAAATAAGTCATGAATGATTACTCATATTTTTGTAATCTTATGAGATATTTCATGCTAGTTGCCAAATGATGGTTCCCACATGTGTTAGGTGACTCACATGGGCTGCTAAGACCTGATCATTGGAGTGTATATACCAATAGTACATACATCTAAAAGCTGTGTATTGTACGAGTACGAATACGGGTGTATACGAGTAGAATTGTTGATGAAACTGAACGAGAATGTAATTGTAAGCATTTTTGTTAAGTAGAAGTATTTTGATAAGTGTATTGAAGTCTTTCAAAAGTGTATAAATACATATTAAAACACTACATGTATATACATTTTAACTGAGTCGTTAAGTCATCGTTAGTCGTTACATGTAAGTGTTGTTTTGAAACCTTTAGGTTAACGATCTTGTTAAATGTTGTTAACCCAATATTTATAATATCAAAAGAGATTTTAAATTATTATATTATCATGATATTATGATGTACGAATATCTCTTAATATGATATATATACATTAAATGTCGTTACAACGATAAACGTTACATATATGTCTCGTTTCAAAATCATTAAGTTAGTAGTCTTGTTTTTACATATGTAGTTCATTGTTAATATAATTAATGATATGTTTACTTATCATAATATCATGTTAACTATATATATAACCATATATATGTCATCATATAGTTTTTTTACAAGTTTTAACGTTCGTGAATCACCGGTCAACTTGGGTGGTCAATTGTCTATATGAAACCTATTTCAATTAATCAAGTCTTAACAAGTTTGATTGCTTAACATGTTGGAAACATTTAATCATGTAAACATCAATCTCAATTAATATATATAAACATGGAAAAGTTCGGGTCACTACAATATGGCGCGCCGCGCCATTACCTGTGCAGAGATTTCTGGCAGTTTTCAAGTTTAATGCACGAACCTAACTTCAAACTATCACCATTTATGACCCGAAAACAACCAAAACAAGTATCTTATATCATCGGAAAGGTATTTTGACAAGGAAAACAACTAAACATATTTCATCAATCACATTAACTTTTACAACAACTAAAAGTCACATTCAAGGCTCCTCATTTAATGCATTCAAGTTCATAAATGCAATTTGATGATTCGGCAACCAATTTACATGAATGATATGCCGTTTCGAAGGTAATCAAGCATACAATACAACCTAACACTTTCAAATAACATTTCATGTCATTTCAATCATCAAAAGTCCATTTCAAGTTCATCAAACCCTAACCCAATTTCACCAAAATCACTAATCAAGTTCATGAAGTTTTCTAAAGCAACCTACACATCAAATTGAAGCTAGTGATACTAGGAACACATTTAATACTTGCACTTTATCATAACAACAACATTTAAGCAACCAAATCATCAATCAAACACACTAAACTTTCAAGTTCATGCTAGTTACCAAAAATAACAAGATCGAACATACAATTCATATATTCATGTTAGACTTGAGCCATAGACACTAATTAACAACTTTATAAGTTAGAAACATCAAGAACACAAAATCTAGTGATTTTAGAAAGTTACCCAAATTAGATGTAATCGGTATGGAATTGAAGAGGAAGTTGCAAGGATTCCAAATATGTAATTTGTTTGGATTGAAGCTTGCTAGATTCGAAATGGATGATGATTCTTTGTGATGAATTTTGAGAGAAAACTTGAAAGTATTGAAAGAAAATGAAAATGAAAATGGAAAAAGAATGGGGAGGTGGGTGTTGACTAGTCAAAAGCTAGTCACATCTTTGCTCCCTTGGCAAAATTAGTCCCTCGAGTTCGGTTGCGGTTACGTGAATTATCTAAATGAGATATTTTAAATACGCATATTAACGAAGGATGTTATAATCATATAACGGACTTTAAATAAATAAACGGAAAAAGGCGGGATGTTACATTACCTACTCCTTAAAAAAAAATTCGTCCCGAAATTTAAGTAGACGTAGTAGTCGTTGTTTCTTCCTCGGGATCTTGCGTTTCTGGAACCAGGAACAAGTGAGGGTATTTCTTTTGCATTTGATCTTGCCTTTCCCAAGTAAACTCGGGTCCTCTTTTGGCATTCCAACGAACCTTGACAATCGGGATTCGGCTTTGTTTCAATGTCTTGACGGAGGTGTCCACAATTTCAACCGGTTCTTCCACAAAATGAAGTTTGTCATCAATAGTAAGTTCCTCGAGAGGGATGACAATATCGGGTTCGGCAAGACACTTTTTCAAGTTAGATACATGGAAGGTAGGATGAACGGAGCTCAATTGAGGTGGGAGATCTAAACGATAAGCAACGGTTCCAATACGCTCCAAGATTTTGAAAGGACCAATATACCGCGGATTTAGCTTCCCGCATTTCCCAAAACGGATTACACCTTTCCAAGGTGCAACTTTTAACATTACTTGGTCACCGACTTGAAATTCGAGATCGTTGCGTCGTTTGTCGGTATAGCTCTTTTGACGACTTCGGGCCGTCCTAAGCCTATCTCGGATTTGAACAATTTTCTCGGTTGTTTCATGAATGAGTTCGGGTCCGGTGATTTGTGCGTCGCCAACTTCGGCCCAACAAAGAGGAGAGCGACATTTTCGGCCATATAACGCTTCAAAAGGTGTGGCTTTAATACTCACGTGATAACTATTATTGTAAGAGAATTCGGCGAGAGGTAAGTGTTTGTCCCAAGCTTTTCCAAAATCGACAACGCTAGCTCGTAACATGTCTTCAAAAGTTTGGATTGTACGTTCGCTTTGTTCTTCGGTTTGAGGATGATATGCGGTGCTCATGTCTAAACGTGTTCCCAACGCTTCTTGTAAAGTACGCCAAAATCTAGAAACAAAACGGCCATCTCGGTCAGAGATAATCGATAACGGTACACCGTGTCGGGCTACGATCTCCTTAATATAAAGTTGTGAAAGTTTCTCCATTTTGTTGGTTTCTTTCATAGCGAGAAAGTGTGCGGATTTGGTGAGACAGTCAACAATAACCCAAATAGTATCATAATCGCCCACCGTCTTTGGTAGCTTGGTGATAAAATCCATTGTTATTCTTTCCCACTTCCATTATGGAATTTCGGGTTGTTGAAGTAACCCTGACGGTCTTTGGTGTTCGGCTTTAACCTTGGAACATGTCAAACACTTGGCAACATAAGTAGCAACATCCTTTTTAATGTTCGGCCACCAATATTGCTCTTTAAGGTCGTGGTACATCTTATTGGCACCGGGGTGAATCGAGTATCGTGACTTATGGGCTTCATCTAAAATAAGGCTTCGTAGGTCCCCAAATCTAGGCACCCAAATCCTTCTAGCGAAATATCGAAGTTCGGTCTCCCTAACTTCGAATCAAGAGACGAGAATGTTCAAGAGCTCGTGTGAAATGTTTTCGTCCTTGAGATCCTCATCTTGGGCTACCCGAATTTGGCTATTAAGGTTGGTGTGGATGGTGATGTTTAAAGCTCGGACACGAAGAGGCACCGCTCTTTCTTTTCGACTTAAGGCATCGGCTACTACATTTTCCTTTCCGGGATGGTAACGAAGCTCGCAATCGTAATCATTTAAGGTTTCAATCTACCTTCGTTGTCTCATGTTTAGTTGCTTTTGATCAAAGATGTATTGGAGGCTCTTGTAATCGATGAAGATATTACTCTTGGTTCCATAAAGATAGTGTCTCCACATTTTAAGTGCAAAGACAATGGCTCTGAGTTCGAGATCATGTGTCGTGTAGTTTCGTTCATGAATTTTGAGTTGTCGAGAAGCATAAGCAATGACTTTCGTTCGTTGCATCAACACACACCCAAAACCATGTTTCGAGGCATCGCAATACACAACAAAATCATCGTTGCCTTCGTTAAGTGACAAGATAGGGGCAGTGGTTAGCTTCGTTTTCAAGATTTGAAATGCGGATTCTTGTTCGGTTGCCCACACGAATTTTCTTCCCTTATGAGTTAACGCGGTTAGAGGACGAGCGACCAAAGAGAAATCTTTGATGAATCTACGATAGTATCCAGCGAGACCCAAGAATTGACGAATGTGAGTAGGAGTAGTAGGGGTCTCCCATTTACTAATGGCTTCGATTTTTGATGGATCGACTTTAATACCTTGATCACTAACAACATGACCAAGAAATTGAACTTCCTTCAACCAAAATTCACACTTGGAGAATTTTGCATAGAGTCGTTCTTGTCTTAAAAGTTCAAGCACAAGTCGGAGATGTTCCTCGTGTTCTTCTTTGTTTTTAGAATAGACCAAAATATCATCGATGAACACGATAACGAATTTGTCAAGGTACGGTTTGTACACGCAGTTCATAAGATCCATGAACACTGTCGGTGCGTTAGTGAGACCAAATGGCATGACAAGGAATTCATAACTACCATAACGAGTCCGGAAAGCAGTTTTGGAGACGTCTTCCTCCTTAACCCTTAGTTGATGATAACCCGAATGGAGATCGATTTTTGAATATACACAAGACCCTTGTAATTGATCAAAGAGGTCATCGATGCGAGGAAGAGGATATCGGTTTTTAACTGTCAATTTGTTTAGTTCACGATAATCAATGCACATTCGTAGGGATCCATCTTTCTTCTTAACAAATAAAATCGGAGCCCCCCAAGGTGAATGGCTAGGTTGGATAAAACCACGATCAAGTAGTTATTGGATTTGACTTTGCAATTCTTGCATTTCGGATGGAGCGAGTCTATATGGTGCAAGTGCTACGGGTGCGTCTCCCGGAATAAGATCGATTTGGAATTCAACCGGTCGATGAGGTGGAAGACCCGGTAATTCGTCGAGAAATACATCGGAATAGTCACTAACAATTGGCACATCATCGATGCGCTTCTCATCGGACTCGACTTTTTTAACGTGAGCAAGGATCACAAAACAACCCTTACGGAGTAGTTTTCTAACTTTAATGCACGAAACGAGGTTGAGCCCGTTGCAACTCTTATCGCCATAAACAATCAAGGGTTCACCATTCTCGATAGGAATTCGGATTGCGTTAAGATTACAAAGGATGTGAGATTTCATTTTGGCTAGCCAATTCATACCGATTATGACATCGAAGCTTCCTAGTTCCATGGGTATCAAGTCAATTTCAAACTCATTACCCAAAATGTTTAACGTACACCCCCGGTAATATGTGTCGGCACTCAATAGTTTCCCGTTGGCCACTTCAATGGTATAAGTGGTATCTAGTGGAAGTGGTGGAGTGCTAAAAGAATGAGTCAAAGTCTTGGATACAAAACTCTTATCGGCACCCGAATCGAATAAACAAGTAACATAAGTGTTGTTGAGGAGAAATGTACCCGTGACTAATTCATTGTCATCTCGGGCTTCCTCGGTGTTGATGTTGAAAGCTCGGCCGCGTGTGTTGGTGTTGGCTTTCTTCTTCGGACATGCATTTCTAAAATGACCCGTTTGGCCACATTCATAACAAGTACCCGGTTTTGGTGCAGTGGGAACCTTTTGAGCGACGGGGGCGGCACTTCTAAAATCGTTGGCCACATGACCACCCCTTTGGCACCGGTGGTAAAATAGATTGCTACATTCACCATAGTGGTGTTTGTGGCATTTGTTGCAAAAGGGTTTATTTCCGCCATAACTTTTCTTGGCGTCGAGGGTGAAAGGCTTTTTGGTGAAGTTGTTGTTGTAGTTGTTGCTTGATTGGGGGGCTTCCCATTTTCTTTTGTTGCCACCCGATTTATCCTCGGCCTTAGGTGCCGGAACTACGATTTCGTCAACCGTTTCGATCAATTGGCAGGCCATGTTTAAGGCTTGTTATAGGTTAGCGGGTTTGGATGACATCACTCCTTGTTTGATGCTCTTTGGAAGACCATCCATATAGAGTTCAACCCTTTGAGATTCGGGGTTAACGAGGTTGGGACACATCAAGGATAATTCGGTGAATCGTTGATTGTAGGCCTTGAGATCGTTTCCGATCGCCTTTAAAGTTCTTAGCTCTTGTTCGAGCTTTCGGGTTTCTTCACGAGGGAAAAATTCGACAATCATCCTTTCCCTTAAATTGGCCCAAGAGAGGGCGTGAGCTTCATCGGTACCCACCGATTGTACATACGTGTTCCACCACGTGAGGGCGATACCGGCAAAGGTGTGGGTGGAATATTTGACTTTATCTTGGTCCCGACAACCGCTTATGCTAAAAACGGCTTCCGTTTGTTCGAACCATCGAGTGAGTACAACCGGTCCCCCGGTTCCGTCAAAAGTGTGAGGTTTGCACCCCATGAAGGCTTTGTAGGAGCACCCTTCGCTTGAGTTACCGGCCCCTTGATTGTTGTTGTTGTTATTGTTGTTGGTGGAGTGACCGGCCATGGCCGCCTCTACGGCGTTGGCTACCATTCGTTGTAGAGCTTGTTCGGGAGTCTCATGGCATGGCACACGACGAGGAGGCATTATTCCTTCAAAACACAAGAATATCGTTGATTAGTATTTTCAATAATACTAATCATGATATGGAATAAGGATAGAGAAAAATCTTCCTTGACTCGCCTTAAATTCTTTATGTCATAATGTCGGAATGTTCATATGAGTCACCGTAATATAATCCCGGCAATTATATTACCCTAATTCATATGTGCATTCGACACTATTTCATATAGTCAAGGTGGCGCGTCAATTAAATCAAGTAACGTGAGATTAAGATTGAATAAGAATTAGATATGATAGAAGAGTTCGAGTATAATGCACAAGTAGTCAAGTAATTCCTACTTCAAGTCTATATGCCGGTTGTAGTCTAGACTCACTGTAACGACCCTACTTTTTCCGTTATCTTTTACCGTTAATTATTTAACGACCGTTAACTGTTATTCGTGCCACGTCATTTCTATGACCTATATTATTATTTTTGTAATAATATATTAATTATTATGTGTTATATGAATATTTGTATACATATCTTAAATTGTACGTTTCTACGTGTCGCGGATTTCTATCCGGCGAATCTTTTCGGTTTTCAAACCAACAGTCGAGCTTTTGGGATTTTTAAGTCCTAAATTATTTTAAATATGATATTTTAATATCATATTATTATATATAGTGTTTATATATTTTATTCGTCGCGTAATTGTTATCTCTCCGAAAAATCAATCGCGTAGTAGCGTTTTCGCGTTTCGGGTTTCGTTCGGGCGTTCGGGCTAAAATCCTTTAGTCCATACTTCAATATAGCCCACAAGTGGGGCCCACCCTTCTGTTTTTGGCCGAAAATATCAAGGGGAGGGGGGTGGTTTTGCCAAATTTTGTAACTAGTGATGTATTTGTTCAAAACACCACTTTTACTTCTAATTTCAACCTAAACCTTAATTTGTGAAATCCTCTCTTCCTCCTCCCTTTTTCTTGGCCGTCACCTACATCCTCAACAACACCATCATTCACCAAAAATTCAAGCTTGATTCATGGGGCTTTTAGTATAATCGGATTCATCTCTTCGTTCTCTACGCGACTACATCATTTGATTCTTGATTAGGGTATAAACCCTAACCCTAGATTTTTAATTTTTCTTTATTTTTCTGTATTTTGATTATATATTAATATTATGATAATTACTTGTTGTTGTAATGGTGTTTGTATGCGTAGAATTACTCGTAAACATATATTTTCGGTTTGATATAATTGGGACAGCAGCTTTTTCGTGTGTTTCTGACTTTGTGACTGATATAAAAGTTAAAATAAAGTATCTAGATGAGTTCCTCTCATCAAGACATTAATTTTAGACTCCGAATTCATGTCGTTTCGATTCCCGGAGCCCTAGATATGATCAAAGTGGTATTTTGTTAAGATTGAAATGTGATTTTGGTATGAACCAGGTTTGGTCCGACTTTGTGACCATAATTGGTGACTCTAGGGTGTGTTAGTTGAAATATCCCGTTCATATTGATTATAAACGTTCCATATTAATTGATTTCGTTGCGAGGTTTTGACCTCTATATGAGACGTTTTTCAAAGAGTGCATTCATTTTTAAAACAACCATAACCTTTATTTTATCAATAAAGGTTTCAAAAGCATTACGTAAATTATCAAATAATGATAATCTAAAATATACTATTTACACACGACCATTACATAATGGTTTACAATAGAAATATATTACATCGACATATGTTTCTTGAATGCAGTTTTTACATAATATCATACAAACATGGACTCCAAATCTTTTCCTTATTTTAGTATGCAACAGCGGAAGATCTTAATATTCACCTGAGAATAAACATGCTTTAAATGTCAACAAAAATGTTGGTAAGTTATAGGTTTAATATATATATACATATATATCAAAGTATATTCAAAATATATTTTCAACACTTTTAATACATTTTGATGTTTTAAGTTTATTAAGTCAGCTGTCCTCGTTAGTAACCTACAACTAGTTGTCCAACGTTAGATGTACAGAAAAAAATTGATATATATTATCTTGAATCAATCCATGACCCAGTGTACACACGTCTCAGGCTAGATCACAACTCAAAGTATATATATTTTTGGAATCAACCTCAACCCTGTATAGGTAACTCCCACATTACTGCATATAGAGTGTCTATGGTTGTTCCAAATAATATATACACATGGGTCGATATGATATGTCAAAACATTTGCATACGTGTCTATGGTATTCCAAGATTACATAATATATTAGAATACATGTATAATACAATATAAGTTAGCTAGGATATGATTAATATAGATTTGTTACCAATTTTCACGTTGCTACAACAAGAAAAATTATCCAATCTTGTTTTACCCATAACTTCTTCATTTTAAATCCGTTTTGAATGAATCAAATTGCTATGGTTTCATATTGAACTCTATTTTATGAATCTAAACAGAAAAAGTATAGGTTTGTAGTCAGAAATATAAGTTACAAGTCGTTTTTATAAAGGTAGTCATTTCAGTCGAAAGAACGACGTCTAGATGACCATTTTAGAAAACATATTTCACTTTGAGTTTAACCATGATTTTTGGATATAGTTTCATGTTCATAAGAAAAATAATTTTCCCAGAAGAACAACTTTTAAATCAAAGTTTATCATAGTTTTCAATTAACTAACCCAAAACAGCCCGCGGTGTTACTACGACGGCGTAAATCCGGTTTTACTATGTTTTTCGTGTTTCCAGGTTTTAAATCATTAAGTTAGCATATCATATAGATATAGAACATGTGTTTATTTGATTTTAAAAGTCAATTTAGAAGGATTAACTTTTGTTTGCGAACAAGTTTAGAATTAACTAAACTATGTTCTAGTGATTACAAGTTTAAACCTTCGAATAAGATAGCTTTATATGTATCAATCGAATGATGTTATGAACATCATTACTACCTCAAGTTTTCTGGATAAAGCTACTGGAAATGAGAAAAATGGATCTAGCTTCAAAGGATCCTTGGATGGCTTGAAAGTTCTTGAAGCATAATCATGACACGAAAACAGTTCAAGTAAGATTTTCACTCGAAATAAGATTGTTATAGTTATAGAAATTGAATCAAAGTTTGAATATGAGTATTACCTTGTATTAGAAAGATATCTTACTATAAATAAGAAAGATTTCTTGAGGTTGGATGATCACTCTACAAGATTGGAAGTAAGCTAGCAAACTTGGAAGTATTCTTGATTTTATTAAACTAGAACTTGTAGAATTTATGAAGAACACTTAGAACTTGAAGATAGAACTTGAGAGAGATCAACTAGATGAATAAAATTGAAGAATTAAAGTGTTTGTAGGTGTTTTTGGTCGTTGGTGTATGGATTAGATATAAAGGATATGTAATTTTTTTTTCATGTAAATAAGTCATGAATGATTACTCATATTTTTGTAATTTTATGAGATATTTCATGCTAGTTGCCAAATGATGGTTCCCACATTTGTTAGGTGACTCACATGGGCTGCTAAGAGCTGATCATTGGAGTGTATATACCAATAGTACATACATCTAAAAGCTGTGTATTGTACGAGTACGAATACGGGTGCATACGAGTAGAATTATTGATGAAACTGAACGAGGATGTAATTGTAAGCATTTTTGTTAAGTAGAAGTATTTTGATAAGTGTCTTGAAGTCTTTCAAAAGTGTATGAATACATATTAAAACACTACATGTATATACATTTTAACTGAGTCGTTAAGTCATCGTTAGTCGTTACATGTAAGTGTTGTTTTGAAACCTTTAGGTTAACGATCTTGTTAAATGTTGTTAACCCAATGTTTATAAAATCAAATGAGATTTTAAATTATTATATTATCATGATATTATGATGTACGAATATCTCTTAATATGATATATATACATTAAATGTCGTTACAACGATAATCGTTACATATATGTCTCGTTTCAAAATCATTAAGTTAGTAGACTTGTTTTTACATATGTAGTTCATTATTAATATACTTAATGATATATTTACTTATCATAATATCATGTTAACTATATTAACCATATATATGTCATCATATAGTTTTTACAAGTTTTAACGTTCGTGAATAACCGGTCAACTTGGGTGATCAATAGTCTATATGAAACCTATTTCAATTTATCAAGTCTTAACAAGTTTGATCGCTTAATATGTTGGAAACACTTAATCATGTAAATAACAATTTCATTTAATATATATATAAACATGGAAAAGTTCGGGTCACTACAGTACCTACCAGTTAAATAAATTTCGTCCCGAAATTTTAAGCAGTTGGAGGTGTTGACGTATCTTCTGGAAATAAATTCGGGTATTTCTTCTTCATCTGATCTTCTCGTTCCCAGGTGAACTCGGGTCCTCTACGAGCATTCCATCGAACCTTAACAATTGGTATCTTATTTTGCTTAAGTCTTTTGACCTCACGATCCATTATTTCGACGGGTTCTTCGATGAATTGAAGTTTTTCGTTGATTTGAATTTCATCTAACGGAATAGTGAGATCTTCTTTAGCAAAACATTTCTTCAAATTTGAGACGTGGAAAGTGTTATGTACAGCCGCGAGTTGTTGAGGTAACTCAAGTCGGTAAGCTACTGGTCCGACACGATCAATAATCTTGAAAGGTGTTGTTCGATTTGGTAAACGAGGGAAATTAAATCCAAGTTGGAGGTAGCTCTTTTGTCGACTTTGGGCGGTTTTCAACCGTTGTTGAATTTGGATTATCTTCTTGGTAGTTTCTTGTATTATCTCCGGACCCGTAATCTGTCTATCCCCCACTTCACTCCAACAAATCGGAGACCTGCACTTTCTACCATAAAGTGCTTCAAACGGCGCCATCTCAATGCTTGAATGGTAGCTGTTGTTGTAAGAAAATTCTGCTAACGGTAGATGTCGATCCCAACTGTTTCTGAAATCAATAACACATGCTCGTAGCATGTCTTCAAGCATTTGTATCGTCCTTTCGCTCTGCCCATCAGTTTGTGGATGATAGGGAGTACTCATGTCTAGACGAGTTCCTAATGCTTGCTGTAATGTCTGCCAAAATCTTGAAATAAATCTGCCATCCCTATCAGAGATAATAGAGATTGGTATTCCATATCTGGAGACGACTTCCTTCAAATACAGTCGTGCTAACTTCTCCATCTTGTCATCTTCTCTTATTGGCAGGAAGTGTGCTGATTTGGTGAGACGATCAACTATTACCCAAATAGTATCAAAACCACTTGCAGTCCTTGGCAATTTAGTAATGAAATCCATGGTAATGTTTTCCCATTTCCATTCCGTGATTTCGGGTTGTTGAAGTAGACCTGATGGTTTCTGATGCTCAGCTTTGACCTTAGAACACGTCAAACATTCTCCTACGTATTTAGCAACATCGGCTTTCATACCCAGCCACCAAAAATGTTTCTTGAGATCCTTGTACATCTTCCCCGTTCCAGGATGTATTGAGTATCTGGTTTTATGAGCTTCTCTAAGTACCATTTCTCTCATATCTCCAAATTTTGGTACCCAAATCCTTTCAGCCCTATACCGGGTTCCGTCTTCCCGAATATTAAGATGCTTCTCCGATCCTTTGGGTATTTTATCCTTTAAATTTCCCTCTTTTAAAACTCCTTGTTGCGCCTCCTTTATTTGAGTAGTAAGGTTAGTGTGAATCATTATATTCATAGATTTTACTCGAATGGGTTCTCTGTCCTTTCTGCTCAAGGCGTCGGCTACCACATTTGCCTTTCCCGGGTGGTAACGAATCTCAAAGTCGTAATCATTCAACAATTCAATCCACCTACGCTGCCTCATATTCAGTTGTTTCTGATTAAATATATGTTGAAGACTTTTGTAGTCAGTATATATAATACTTTTGACCCCATATAAGTAGTGCCTCCAAGTCTTTAATGCAAAAACAACCGCGCCTAATTCCAAATCATGCGTCGTATAATTTTTTTCGTGAATCTTCAATTGTCTAGACGTATAAGCAATCACATTCGTTCGTTGCATTAATACACAACCGAGACCTTGCTTTGATGAGTCACAATAAATCACAAAATCATCATTCCCTTCAGGCAATGACAATATAGGTGCCGTAGTTAGCTTTTTCTTCAATAACTAAAACGCTTTCTCTTGTTCATCCTTCCATTCAAATTTCTTCCCTTTATGCGTTAATGTAGTCAAGGGTTTTGCTATTCTGGAAAAGTCTTGGATGAACCTTCTGTAGTAACCAGCTAGTCCTAAAAACTAGCGTATGTGTTTCGGAGTTTTCAGGATTTCCCACTTTTCAACAGTTTCTATATTTGCCGGATCCACCTTAATACCTTTTTTGTTCACTATGTGACCGAGGAATTGAACTTCTTCCAACCAAAATGCACACTTTGAAAACTTAGCGTACAATTCTTCCTTCCTCAATACTTCTAACACCTTTCTCAAATGTTCACCGTGTTCTTGGTCATTCTTTGAGTAAATAAGTATGTCATCAATGAAAACAATGACAAACTTGTCAAGGTATGGTCCACACACTCGGTTCATAAGGTCCATGAACACAGCTGGTGCATTAGTTAAACCAAACGGCATGACCATAAACTCGTAATGACCGTAACGTGTTCTGAAAGCAGTCTTTGGAATATCATCTTCTTTTACCCGCATTTGATGATACCCGGAACGTAAGTCAATCTTTGAATAAATAGACGAGCCTTGTAGTTGATCAAATAAGTCATCGATTCTCGGTAGTGGGTAGCGGTTCTTGATGGTAAGTTTGTTCAACTCTCGGTAGTCGATACACAACCTGAATGTACCATCTTTATTCTTGACAAACAAAACAGGAGCTCCCCACGGTGATGTGCTTGGTCAAATGAAACCACGCTCTAAAAGTTCTTGTAATTGGCTTTGCAGTTCTTTCATCTCGCTGGGTGCGAGTCTGTAAGGAGCACGAGCTATTGGTGCAGCTCCTGGTACAAGATCTATTTGAAATTCAACGAATCGATGTGGGGGTAATCCCGGTAATTCTTTCGAAAATACATCGGGAAATTCTTATGCGACGGGAACATCATTGATGCTCTTTTCTTCAGTTTGTACTTTCTCGACGTGTGCTAGAACAATATAGCCACCTTTTCTTATTAGTTTTTGTGCCTTCAAATTACTAATAAGATGTAGCTTCGTGTTGCCCTTTTCTCCGTACACCATTAAGGGTTTTTCTTTTTCTCATATAATGCGAATTGCATTTTTGTAACAAAAGATCTCTGCTTTCACTTCTTTCAACCAGTCCATACCGATTATCACATCAAAACTCCCTAACTCTACTGGTATCAAGTCAATCTTAAATGTTTCGCTAACCAGTTTAATTTCTCGATTCCGACATATATTATCTGCTGAAATTAATTTACCATTTGCAAATTCGAGTAAAAATTTACTATCCAAAGGCGTCAATGGACAACTTAATTTAGCACAAAAATCTCTACTCATATAGCTTCTATCTGCACCCGAATCAAATAAAACGTAAGCAGATTTATTGTCAATAAGAAACGTACCCGTAACAAGCTCCGGGTCTTCCTGTGCCTCTGCCGCATTAATATTGAAAACTCTTCCGCGGCCTTGTCCATTCGTGTTCTCCAGGTTTGGGCAATTTCTAATAATGTGGCCCGGTTTTCCACATTTATAACAAACTACATTGGCATAACTTGCTCCAACACTACTTGCTCCGCCATTACTAGTTCTGACATCATTTGTTCCTTTCGTTCTGTTAACCCCTGGTCCGTAGACCTCACACTTCATCGCGCTATGACCATTTCTTTTACACTTGTTGCAAAATTTGGTGCAGAACCCCGAGTGATACTTTTCACACATTTGGCATAGCTGCTTCTGATTGTTGTTGTTGTTGCGGTTATTATTGTTGTTGGGATGATTGTTGTAGTTGCTATTGTTGTTGTTGTTGTTGTTGGGCCGTTTGTTGTAGTTGCGATTGATGTTGCGATTGTTGGGATAGTTGTTGCGATTATTGTTGTAATTGCTGTTGTTGTTGTATTGGTGATTCTTATCACCGTTTTCCTCCCACTTTCTTTTGACTTGCTTTACATTGGCCTCTTCAGCAGTCTGTTCTTTCATTCTTTCCTCAATCTGGTTCACTAGTTTGTGAGCCATTCTACATGCCTGTTGTATGGAGGCGGGCTCGTGTGAACTTATATCGTCTTGGATTCTTTCCGGTAATCCTTTCACAAACGCGTCGATATTCTCTTCCTCATCTTCGAACGCTCCCGGACACAATAGGCATAATTCTGTGAATCGTCTTTCGTACGTGGTAATATCAAATCCTTGGGTTCGTAACCCTCTAAGTTCTGTCTTGAGCTTATTGACCTCGGTTCTGGGACGGTACTTCTCGTTCATCAAGTGCTTGAATGCTGACCACGGTAGTGCGTAAGCATCATCTTGTCCCACTTGCTCTAGATAGGTATTCCACCATATTAACGCAGAACCTGTGAAGGTATGCGTAGCGTACTTCACTTTGTCCTCTTCAGTACACTTACTTATGGCAAACACCGATTCGACCTTCTCGGTCCACCGTTTTAATCCGATCGGTCCTTCAGTTCCATCAAATTCCAAAGGTTTGCAGGCAGTGAATTCTTTGTAGGTGCATCCTACACGATTTCCTGTACTGCTAGATCCAAGGTTATTGTTGGTATGTAGCGCAGCCTGTACTGCGGATATGTTTGAAGCAAGAAAGGCACGAAATTCCTCTTCGCTCATATTCAAAGTGTGTCGAGTAGTCGGTGCCATTTCCTTCAAAATAGTCAAATGAAATGAGTTAATCATATAGAATATCAAGAGTAGTCAATAGTATTTCGTAGCGTAATATGAACTTATTTATAAAAGCTCTTTGTGACGACCCGGGAATTTCTGACTAAATTTAAACTTAATCTTTATATGATTTCGACACGATAAGCAAAGTCTGTAATGTGAGTATCAGAATTTTTGAACTGTTTACGTGGATAACATTTACCCTTCGACTATGTCCGATGATTCACGAACGATTGTGTGTAAATAAATATGTGTATATATATATATATATATATATATATATATATATATATATATATATATATATATTAAATATTCAAATGTGTTATTATATAAAATAAGTATTACATAATTAATAATATGCAAGGTTAGTATATTAAATGTAATTACAAGTTAAGAATTAGTTGTATTAGTAATATTATTGTTATTTTCAATACTAATATTAATATTAGTATTATTAGTATTATTATTATCATTAATGTTATTATTAATATTAATATTATTATTATAAACATTATGATTAATAAATATCATCATTCTTGTTATTTATAATACTATTATTATTTGTATTAATAATATTAAAAAAATTATTATTATTAATATATATATTTATATTTATTAATTATTAATATTAATATTAATGATATATAAAAAAGGATAGTACACAGACAGTTTCCAAAATCAGTTGCAGATCACTCTCAACTTTTATCAATTTTTGTTCTTGTCTACAATTTGTTATCTGTCAATTTCAAGGTACATTACAGAATAAAATTTATTCCTTATATAGATATATGCATTTGAGAAAGATAGAAAACCAAAAATAAGCTCGACACTCTGTACATTCATCTTTTTCACCATATTTTGATTTCGAATGAATTTCCAAAATGTAATAATGCAGTCTTGTTAGGAATCGTCTATCTAAACTATCTGTAAGTTTTCAATCTTCAATTCTTTCTATCAATTTCTAATTTGAGAGTCAAAGTTTTGGTTTTCAAAGTCAACTAAGTGTTCTTGAATCAAATTCGAGTTTGTTTTGATATCTCCAGTTAATTTGATGATCCATAAAGATTATAGGAATGATTTGCAACACAATTCATGTTGTAATCATAACCTATAACACTCTTAATCTAAAAATCAATTTTTGAGTTCTTGAGTTCTTCACAGTAATATACACTAACGTAAATTCGAAACAAATTTCAAAAACTAAAAATGCAGAGTTGTTAGGAATCATTTACTTAAACTTTCTGCAAAATCTCAAGTTCCAATTCTTAATAACGAATTCGAATTTGCGAGTCAAAGTTAAATTGTCAAAAGTCATATGTTTTGTTCTTGGAGAAATTAGAGCTTGTTTTGATGTTTTAAGTTAAATTGATGATTTTGATAGATTTTAGGAATGATTTGAAACATGTTTCATGTTGTAAAGATTGTCCAAAACGAACTCAAAATTGAAAACATAATTTTTTTTTTTCTAGCTACTAGCAAGCAGTAGGATTTTTTGTGTTTTTTTTTCTCATTTTTTTTATATCATGAACACATTTTTTTTTTTTTTTTGTTTCATGTTGTTTACAAGTCATAAATGAAAACCCGTTCGATTGTTGTTGAGTTTTTGCCCCCGTTTGATTTTAAACTTGGTGAAGAAGATGATGAACTAAGATGAAAGAAATAATAGATATATATGTTTGGGTTGCCTTATAAGTCAGAAAAACATGGATTCGCAGAATCGTTAAGGGTGTTTGCGGGTGGGCGAGAGGTCTCGAGTTCGAGCCCTGTTTGAGGCAATTTTTTTTAGAAAAGCTCTTTGAAGGTAGTTCTCATTTCTAAAATTAATATTATTATTATTATTGTTATTATTAGTAGTAATATAATTATTACTATTATTATTACTAAAATAAGAATTTATGATCATTTAATAGTATTGTTATTATGATTGTTATTATTAGTATTATAAATATTATTATCACCATATAAGTATGATAATCATTATTATCATTATTATTACTAGTATCATACTATTAGTATTATTATTATTACCCTTAGTCAGGTATTTCTACGATTATTAATTTTGCAAAACAAAAGATATATATGTAAATATATTATAACATAAAATATACTAATATTACATAAAAATTATGTTTCAACTAATATTATTGATATAACATTAATTAAATATCAAATAAGTATCAAAATATATTATAAGAATAATTAATACATAACAAATATATAAACTTAATTGATTTATACTATAATGTGTTAATACTTGATATAGGTTCGTGAATCCGAGGCCAACCCTGCATTGTTCAATGTCGTTATATGTATTTTTACTACAAAATACATTATAGTGAGTTTCATCACTCCCTTTTTAAATGCTTTTGCAATATATATTTTTGGGACTGAGAATGCATGCGCTTTTATAAATGTTTTACGAAATAGACACAAGTAATCGAAACTACATTATATGGTTGAATGATCGAAATTGAATATGCCCCTTTTTATTAAGTCTGGTAATCTAAGAATTAGGGAACAGACACCCTAATTGACGCGAACTCTAAAGATAGATCTATCGGGCCCAACAAGCCCCATCCAAAGTACCGAATGCTTTAGTACTTCGAAATTTATATCATGTCCGAAGGAGGATCCTGGAATGATGGGGATATTCTTATATACATATTGTGAATGTCGGTTACCAGGTGTTCAATCCATATGAATGATATTTTTGTCTCTATGCATGGGACGTATAATTATGAGAAATGGAAGTATGAAATCTTGTGGTCTATTAAAATTATGAAAGGATTACTTATGTTAAACTAATGAACTCACCAACCTTTTGGTTGATACTTTAAAGCATGTTTATTCTCAGGTATGAAAGAAATCTTCCGATGTGCACTTGCTCATTTTAGAGACATTACTTGGAGTCATTCAGGACATATTTCAAAAGACGTTGCATTCGAGTCGTTGAGTTCATCAAGATTATTATTAAGTCAATTATAGTTAGATATATTATAAAATGGTATGCATGCCGTCAACTTTCGATGTAATGAAAGATTGTCTTTTCAAAAACGAATGCAATGTTTGTAAAATGTATCATATAGAGGTCTAGTACCTCGCAATGTAACCAAATGTAATGTATTCGTCCTTGTGGATTAGGACGGGTCGTTAGACTCTTTCTTCATATTAGCATTTTATACTCTTTAATTCGGGTAGTACCTACCCGTTAAGTTCATACTTAGTAGCTAACATACTATTTCAACTACTATAATTCTATATGAAAAACTAATCACAAAAAAAAAAAAAAAAATATCATATTCAAACCTTTATACAATAACTTGCAAACTTACAATACCGCTTTTTTTTTTTTACATATAGCATGAAATATAGCACATAAAACTTTGATACAAAGTAGTTGCGAAGATAATTCTAGTTAATAAATAAGGCGTTCAGCAAAGGCAATAAAGACACGTAATTCATACATCCAGAAACAAGTCATGCATTCTGGTTTTACTAATACCACTTCCCATCCTTGGTTTTGTGGAACATAACCGTTGTGACCGATAGTAAGACAATGTGTTGTAACGTCGTCAAAAGGATGAAGGTTACGTAATGACCAACAGTCTCGAAATAACCTAAAAACCTCATTTCTTACCCCAATTACTGACTCCGTCACTTGTGGGAATGTTTTGTTTAATAGTTTTAGCCCGATGTTCTTGTTCTCACTTTGGTGAGAAGCGAACATTACTAACCCGTAAGCATAACATGCTTCTTTATGTTGCATGTTGGCCACTTTTTCTAAATCACGAAGTCCTATATTCTGATATATTGAGTCAAAATAATTTCTTAACCCGTTGCGTAAAATAGCATTTGGGTTCCCCGCAATATATGCGTCAAAGTAAACACATCGTAACTTATGGATTTCCCAATGTGATATCCCCCATCTTTCGAACGAAAGCCTTTTATAAATCAAGGCATTCTTGGAACGTTCTTCGAATGTCTTACAAACTGATCTCGCCTTAAATAGTTGTGCCGAGGAATTCTGACCGACTCTAGACAAGATTTCATCAATCATGTCTCCGGGTAGATCTCTTAAAATATTGGGTTGTCTATCCATTTTGTGTTTTTATACTGTAAAATAGACAAGAGTTAGATTCATAAAAAAATACTTATTAATACAAGCAATTTTTACATATATTATAAAGCATAAGCACACTATATTACATATATTACACCACACGAATACAACTATCTTATTCTGACTCGCTCGTTTCTTCTTCTTCGATTTTGGTTCGTTTTGTCAAGTTTCTAGGGATATATGATGTTCCCCTAATGCGAGCCGTCGTTTTCCACATTGGTTTAGAAAAACCTGGTGGTTTAGAGGTTCCCGGGTTATTGTCACAACTTAAGAAATACGGGTGTTGACGATACATATAAAGTTCATCGGGTTTGGAATCATATTTCTCTATTTTTATGCCCTTTCCCTTATTGTTCTCTTTTGCCTTATTAAATTGTGTTGGGGTAATTTCTATAACATCATTGGAATCCTTGTCAGGATCCGATTCATCGGAGAATTGGTAATCCTCCCAATACTTTGCTTCCTTGACGGAAACACCATTGACCATAATTAACTTTGGTCGGTTGGTTGAGGATTTTCTTCTACTTAACCGTTTTATTATTTCCCCCACCGGTTCTATTTCTTCTTTCGGTTTCGATTCTTCTTCCGGTTCCGATTCTTCTTCCGGTTCTGACTCTTCTTCCGGTTCCTCTTCGGGAACTTGTGAATCAGTCCACGAATCATTCCAATTTACATTTGACTCTTCATTATTATTAGGTGAGTCAATGGGACTTGCTCTAGAGGTAGACATCTATCACATAATATCAAACGCGTTAAGAGATTAATATATCACATAATATTCACATGTTAAAAATATATAGTTTCCAACAAAATTTGTTAAGCAATCATTTTTCAAGTAAACACGGTCGAAGTTCAGACTCACTAATGTATCCTAACAAACTCGATAAGTCACACTAATGCAAAATTCTGGTTCTCTAAGACCAACGCTCGGATACCAACTGAAATGTCCCGTTCATATTGATTATAAAAGTTCCATATTAATTGATTTCGTTGAGAGGTTTTGACCTCTATATGAGACGTTTTTCAAAGACTGCATTCATTTTTAAAACAACCATAACCTTTATTTTATCAATAAAGGTTTCAAAAGCATTACGTAGATTATCAAATAATGATAATCTAAAATTTACTGTTTACACACGACCATTACATAATGGTTTACAATAGAAATATATTACATCGACATATGTTTCTTGAATGCAGTTTTTACATAATATCATACAAACATGGACTCTAAATCTTGTCCTTATTTTAGTATGCAACAGCGGAAGCTCTTAATATTCACCTGAGAATAAACATGCTTTAAACGTCAACAAAAATGTTGGTGAGTTATAGGTTTAACCTATATATATCAAATCGTAACAATAGACCACAAGATTTCATATTTCAATATACATCCCATACATAGAGATAAAAATCATTCATATGGTGAACACCTGGTAACCGACATTAACAAGATGCATATATAAGAATATCCCCATCATTCCGGGACACCCTTCGGATATGATATAAATTTCGAAGTACTAAATCATCCGGTACTTTGGATGGGGTTTGTTAGGCCCAATAGATCTATCTTTAGGATTTGCGTCAATTAGGGTGTCTGTTCCCTAATTCTTAGATTACCAGACTTAATAAAAAGGGGCATATTCGATTTCAATAATTCAACCATAGAATGTAGTTTCACGTACTTGTGTCTATTTTGTAAATCATTTATAAAACCTGCATGTATTCTCATCCCAAAAATATTAGATTTTAAAAGTGGGACTATAACTCACTTTCACAGATTTTTACTTCGTCGGGAAGTAAGACTTGGCCACTGGTCGATTCACGAACCTATAACAAAAATGTACATATATATCAAAGTATATTCAAAATATATTTTCAACACTTTTAATACATTTTGATGTTTTAAGTTTATTAAGTCAGCTGTCCTCGTTAGTAACCTACAACTAGTTGTCCAACGTTAGATGTACAGAAAAAAATTGATATATATTATCTTGAATCAATCCATGACCCAGTGTATACACGTCTCAGGCTAGATCACAACTCAAAGTATATATATTTTTGGAATCAACCTCAACCCTGTATAGGTAACTCCCACATTACTGCATATAGAGTGTCTATGGTTGTTCCAAATAATATATACACATGGGTCGATATGATATGTCAAAACATTTGCATACGTGTCTATGGTATTCCAAGATTACATAATATATTAGAATACATGTATAATACAATATAAGTTAGCTAGGATATGATTAATATAGATTTGTTACCAATTTTCACGTTGCTACAACAAGAAAAATTATCCAATCTTGTTTTACCCATAACTTCTTCATTTTAAATCCATTTTGAATGAATCAAATTGCTATGGTTTCATATTGAACTCTATTTTATGAATCTAAACAGAAAAATTATAGGTTTATAGTCAGAAATATAATTTACAAGTCGTTTTTATAAAGGTAGTCATTTCAGTCGAAAGAACGACGTCTAGATGACCATTATAGAAAACATACTTCCACTTTGAGTTTAACCATGATTTTTGATTATAGTTTCATGTTCATAATAAAAATCATTTTCCCAGAAGAACAACTTTTAAATCAAAGTTTATCATAGTTTTTAATTAACTAACCCAAAACAGCCCGCGGTGTTACTACGACGGCGTAAATCCGGTTTTACGGTGTTTTTCGTGTTTTAAGGTTTTAAATCATTAATTTAGAATATCATATAGATATAGAACATGTGTTTAGTTGATTTTAAAAGTCAAGTTAGAAGGATTAACTTTTGTTTGCGAACAAGTTTAGAATTAACTAAACTATGTTCTAGTGATTACAAGTTTAAACCTTCGAATAAGATAGCTTTATATGTATGAATCGAATGATGTTATGAACATCATTACTACCTCAAGTTTTCTGGATAAAGCTACTGTAAATGATAAAAATGGATCTAGCTTCAAAGGATCCTTGGATGGCTTGAAAGTTCTTGAAGCAGAATCATGACACGAAAACAGTTCAAGTAAGATTTTCACTCGAAATAAGATTGTTATAGTTATAGAAATTGAATCAAAGTTTGAATATGAGTATTACCTTGTATTAGAAAGATATCTTACTGTAAATAAAAAAGATTTCTTGAGGTTGGATGATCACTCTACAAGATTGGAAGTAAGCTAGCAAACTTGGAAGTATTCTTGATTTTATGAAACTAGAACTTGTAGAATTTATGAAGAACACTTAGAACTTGAAGATAGAACTTGAGAGAGATCAATTAAATGAAGAAAATTGAAGAATGAAAGTGTTTGTAGGTGTTTTTGGTCGTTGGTGTATGGATTAGATATAAAGGATATGTAATTTTGTTTTCATGTAAATAAGTCATGAATGATTACTCATATTTTTGTAATTTTATGAGATATTTCATGCTAGTTGCCAAATGATGGTTCCCACATGTGTTAGGTGACTCACATGGGCTGCTAATAACTGATCATTGGAGTGTATATACCAATAGTACATACATCTAAAAGCTGTGTATTGTACGAGTACGAATACGGGTGCATACGAGTAGAATTTGATGAAACTGAACGAGGATGTAATTGTAAGCATTTTTGTTAAGTAGAAGAATTTTGATAAGTGTCTTGAAGACTTTCAAAAGTGTATGAATACATATTAAAACACTACATGTATATACATTTTAACTGAGTCGTTAAGTCAACGTTAGTCGTTACATGTAAGTGTTGTTTTGAAACCTTTAGGTTAACGATCTTGTTAAATGTTGTTAACCCAATGTTTATAATATCAAATGAGATTCTAAATTATTATATTATCATGATATTATGATGTGCGAATATCTCTTAATATGATATATATACATTAAATGTCGTTACAATGATAATCGTTACATATATGTCTCGTTTCAAAATCATTAAGTTAGTAGTCTTGTTTTTACATATGTAGTTCATTATTAATATACTTAATAATATATTTACTTATCATAATATCATGTTAACTATATATATAACCATATATATGTCATCATATAGTTTTTACAAGTTTTAACGTTCGTGAATCACCGGTCAACTTGGGTGGTCAATTGTCTATATGAAACCTATTTCAATTTATCAAGTCTTAACAAGTTTGATTGCTTAATATGTTGGAAACACTTAATCATGTAAATAACAATTTCATTTAATATATATATAAACATGGAAAAGTTCGGGTCACTACATTAGTGTGTTAGGACTGATGGTGGGACGAACTTTCGTGTTCGTGTCATCTCAATTTGAGCCACGAATCACCCGTTGCGTCTAAAACACGATTTTGGTTGAATTGAAGTTCCAAATAGTGAATTGGCTGTACATCACGACTTGTGGGCTGTTCATGGTGTGTTCTTGAGTGTACCAAAGTGTCGGGTGGTTTGCTTAGGCGGAGATATATGTAAGGCTGGCCGAAAACCGACACCCGGGGCTCAGGATACGACCCGATGAACTTTTGATTTAAAACTTGTGATTAATTATTAAACTTATGATATAAATAATGGATTTCATTATCATTTAATTACTTATGATAAAAAAAAGTAATTATTATTATTTACAACTTATGATATATATATTTATTATATCATTTAATTAATACTTATGATTTAATTAACATTTTAATTAAACATATGATTAATGATACTTCATTATTAATGGAAAATACTTATGATAAGTATTAAACTTATATTATGAGATTACTATTATAAGACTTATAATAAGGATTAATTAATTATTTAATTATTATAAGGCTTAGTTATTATTTAATTATAATTTAATTATTAAATACTTATGATTTAATAATTATAATTAGAAACTTATGATATGATTAATAATTCATTATTAATTAATAATACTTATGATATGATTTAAAATTTATTATTAATTAATAATACTTACATTATGACTAATATTTAATTAATTAATTAAATTCTTATGTTATATTAATTATATAATTTAAACTTATATTAACTTTAATAATTTATTTTAATTTAATTAAACTTATGTTATGACATAATTAGACATATCTAACTTTAATAAACGTTATAACTTACATTATTATTATAACTTACACTTTTAAAATTAACGTTGACTATGTTTGACCAAGGTTGACTTTTGAGTTGACTTTCGGTTGACTTTGACTTTCTGTTGACTTTTGTTGACTTTCTAATTAAGAAAACTTTCCTAACTTATAAACTTTCCTAAAATAGCAACTTTCTAAATTTGGAAACTTTCCAAAAATAGAAACTTTCCAAAAATAGAAACTTTCCAAAAATGGAAACCTGCTAAAAATAGAAACTTTCTAAAAATAGAAAGTGTGTGTCCGTAAGCTGTTCCGATCAAATCGATGCATATTGAGTATTGTTCTATGACTACTTGCAACATGTACAATAGCTATCATACTAAGACTTGACCTAAGTTAGTTATTTATATCGACCTTCTTTATTTATAGGTCGGCGTTGTGATCATTCCTGATCACTTTACTTCATTTGCTGTTTGCATATTTGTGTGGTTACTTCGTTTGCTATTAAGGTGAGTTATAGTCCCACCTTTTTATACAGTTTTAAATCTTTTGGGATGAGAATACATGCAATTTATTTTATACATTGGACACAAGTGGTATTTGGTTTAAATTATTCATTGTGAGTTGAACGAAAATATTCCCTAGTCTGGTAACTGTAATCACTAGTTTCTACTAGTGAACGCGAATCCTACGGATAGATCTATCGGGTTTGACAACCCCATTTCGAGCTAGTCGCGCTAGCAATTTATAATCGGAATGTTTAGTACTTCGTAATGAAATGTCCCGTTCTTATTGATTAAAAACGTTCCATATTAATTGATTTCGTTGCGAGGTTTTGACCTCTATATGAGACGTTTTTCAAAGACTGCATTCATTTTTAAACAAACCATAACCTTTATTTCATCAATAAAGGTTTAAAAAGCTTTACGTAGATTATCAAATAATGATAATCTAATATATCCTGTTTACACACGACCATTACATAATGGTTTACAATACAAATATGTTACAACAAAATAAGTTTCTTGAATGCAGTTTTTACACAATATCATACAAGCATGGACTCCAAATCTTGTCCTTATTTAAGTATGCGACAGCGGAAGCTCTTAATAATCACCTGAGAATAAACATGCTTAAAACGTCAACAAAAATGTTGGTGAGTTATAGGTTTAACCTATATATATCAAATCGTAACAATAGACCACAAGATTTCATATTTCAATACACATCCCATACATAGAGATAAAAATCATTCATATGGTGAACACCTGGTAACCGACAATAACAAGATGCATATATAAGAATATCCCCATCATTCCGGGACACCCTTCGGATATGATATAAATTTCGAAGTACTAAAGCATCCGGTACTTTGGATGGGGTTTGTTAGGCCCAATAGATCTATCTTTAGGATTCGCGTCAATTAGGGTGTCTGTTCCCTAATTCTTAGATTACCAGACTTAATAAAAAGGGGCATATTCGATTTCGATAATTCAACCATAGAATGTAGTTTCACGTACTTGTGTCTATTTTGTAAATCATTTATAAAACCTGCATGTATTCTCATCCCAAAAATATTAGATTTTAAAAGTGGGACTATAACTCACTTTCACAGATTTTTACTTCGTCGGGAAGTAAGACTTGACCACTGGTTGATTCACGAACCTATAACAATATATACATATATATCAAAGTATGTTCAAAATATATTTACAACACTTTTAATATATTTTGATGTTTTAAGTTTATTAAGTCAGCTGTCCTCGTTAGTAACCTACAACTAGTTGTCCACAGTTAGATGTACAGAAATAAATCGATAAATATTATCTTGAATCAATCCACGACCCAGTGTATACGTATCTCAGTATTGATCACAACTCAAACTATATATATTTTGGAATCAACCTCAACCCTGTATAGCTAACTCCAACATTCACATATAGAGTGTCTATGGTTGTTCCGAAATATATATAGATGTGTCGACATGATAGGTCGAAACATTGTATACGTGTCTATGGTATCTCAAGATTACATAATATATAATACAAGTTGATTAAGTTATGGTTTGAATAGATTTGTTACCAATTTTCACGTAGCTAAAATGAGAAAAATTATCCAATCTTGTTTTACCCATAACTTCTTCATTTTAAATCCGTTTTGAGTGAATCAAATTGCTATGATTTCATATTGAACTCTATTTTATGAATCTAAACAAAAAAAGTATAGGTTTCTAGTCGGAAAAATAAGTTACAAGTCGTTTTTGTAAAGGTAGTCATTTCAGTCGAAAGAACGACGTCTAGATGACCATTTTAGAAAACATACTTCCACTTTGAGTTTAACCATAATTTTTGGATATAGTTTCATGTTCATAATAAAAATCATTTTCTCAGAATAACAACTTTTAAATCAAAGTTTATCATAGTTTTTAATTAACTAACCCAAAACAGCCCGCGGTGTTACTACGACGGCGTAAATCCGGTTTTACGGTGTTTTTCGTGTTTCCAGGTTTTAAATCATTAAGTTAGAATATCATATAGATATAGAACATGTGTTTAGTTGATTTTAAAAGTCAAGTTAGAAGGATTAACTTTTGTTTGCGAACAAGTTTAGAATTAACTAAACTATGTTCTAGTGATTACAAGTTTAAACCTTCGAATAAGATAGCTTTATATGTATGAATCGAATGATGTTATGAACATCATTACTACCTTAAGTTCCTTGGATGAACCTACTGGAAAATAGAAAAATGGATCTAGCTTCAATGGATCCTTGGATGGCTCAAAGTTCTTGAAGCAAAATCATGACACGAAAACAAGTTCAAGTAAGATCATCACTTGAAATAAGATTGTTATAGTTATAGAAATTGAACCAAAGTTTGAATATGATTATTACCTTGTATTAGAATGATAACCTACTGTAAGAAACAAAGATTTCTTGAGGTTGGATGATCACCTTACAAGATTGGAAGTGAGCTAGCAAACTTGAAAGTATTCTTGATTTTATGAAACTAGAACTTTTGGAATTTATGAAGAACACTTAGAACTTGAAGATAGAACTTGAGAGAGTTCAATTAGATGAAGAAAATTGAAGAATGAAAGTGTTTGTAGGTGTTTTTGGTCGTTGGTGTATGGATTAGATATAAAGGATATGTAATTTTGTTTTCATGTAAATAAGTCATGAATGATTACTCATATTTTTGTAATCTTATGAGATATTTCATGCTAGTTGCCAAATGATGGTTCCCACATGTGTTAGGTGACTCACATGGGCTGCTAAGAGCTGATCATTGGAGTGTATATACCAATAGTACATACATCTAAAAGCTGTGTATTGTACGAGTACGAATACGGGTGCATACGAGTAGAATTGTTGATGAAACTGAACGAGAATGTAATTGTAAGCATTTTTGTTAAGTAGAAGTATTTTGATAAGTGTATTGAAGTCTTTCAAAAGTGTATAAATACATATTAAAACACTACATGTATATACATTTTAACTGAGTCGTTAAGTCATCGTTAGTCGTTACATGTAAGTGTTGTTTTGAAACCTTTAGGTTAACGATCTTGTTAAATGTTGTTAACCCAATGTTTATAATATCAAAAGAGATTTTAAATTATTATATTATCATGATATTATGATGTACGAATATCTCTTAATATGATATATATACATTAAATGTCGTTACAACGATAAACGTTACATATATGTCTCGTTTCAAAATCATTAAGTTAGTAGTCTTGTTTTTACATATGTAGTTCATTGTTAATATAATTAATGATATGTTTACTTATCATAATATCATGTTAACTATATATATAACCATATATATGTCATCATATAGTTTTTTTACAAGTTTTAACGTTCGTGAATCACCGGTCAACTTGGGTGGTCAATTGTCTATATGAAACCTATTTCAATTAATCAAGTCTTAACAAGTTTGATTGCTTAACATGTTGGAAACATTTAATCATGTAAACATCAATCTCAATTAATATATATAAACATGGAAAAGTTCGGGTCACTACAGTACCTACCCGTTAAATAAATTTCGTCCCGAAATTTTAAGCTGTTGAAGGTGTTGACGAATCTTCTGGAAATAGATGCGGGTATTTCTTCTTCATCTGATCTTCACGCTCCCAGGTGAACTCGGGTCCTCTACGAGCATTCCATCGAACCTTAACAATTGGTATCTTGTTTTGCTTAAGTCTTTTAACCTCACGATCCATTATTTCGACGGGTTCTTCGATGAATTGAAGTTTTTCGTTGATTTGGATTTCATCTAACGGAATAGTGAGATCTTCTTTAGCAAAACATTTCTTTAAATTCGAGACGTGGAAAGTGTTATGTACAGCCGCGAGTTGTTGAGGTAACTCTAGTCGGTAAGCTACTGGTCCGACACGATCAATAATCTTGAATGGTCCAATATACCTTGGATTTAATTTCCCTCGTTTACCAAATCGAACAACGCCTTTCCAAGGTGCAACTTTAAGCATGACCATCTCTCCAATTTCAAATTCTATATCTTTTCTTTTAATGTCAGCGTAGCTCTTTTGTCGACTTTGGGCGGTTTTCAACCGTTGTTGAATTTGGATGATCTTCTCGGTAGTTTCTTGTATAATCTCCGGACCCGTAATCTGTCTATCCCCCACTTCACTCCAACAAATCAGAGACCTGCACTTTCTACCATAAAGTGCTTCAAACGGCGCCATCTCAATACTTGAATGGTAGCTGTTGTTGTAGGAAAATTCTGCTAACGGTAGATGTCGATCCCAACTGTTTCCGAAATCAATAACACATGCTCGTAGCATGTCTTCAAGCGTTTGTATCGTCCTTTCGCTCTGCCCATCAGTTTGTGGATGATAGGCAGTACTCATGTCTAGACGAGTTCCTAATGCTTGCTGTAATGTCTGCCAGAATCTTGAAATAAATCTGCCATCCCTATCAGAGATAATAGAGATTGGTATTCCATGTCTGGAGATGACTTCCTTCAAATACAGTCGTGCTAACTTCTCCATCTTGTCATCTTCTCTTATTGGCAGGAAGTGTGCTGATTTGGTGAGACGATCAACTATTACCCAAATAGTATCAAAACCACTTGCAGTCCTTGGCAATTTAGTGATGAAATCCATGGTAATGTTTTCCCATTTCCATTCTGGGATTTCGGGTTGTTGAAGTAGACCTGATGGTTTCTGATGCTCAGCTTTGACCTTAGAACACGTCAAACATTCTCCTACGTATTTAGCAACATCGGCTTTCATACCCGGCCACCAAAAATGTTTCTTGAGATCCTTGTACATCTTCCCCGTTCCAGGATGTATTGAGTATCTGGTTTTATGAGCTTCTCTAAGTACCATTTCTCTCATATCTCCAAATTTTGGTACCCAAATCCTTTCAGCCCTATACCGGGTTCCGTCTTCCCGAATATTAAGATGCTTCTCCGATCCTTTGGGTATTTCATCCTTTAAATTTCCCTCTTTTAAAACTCCTTGTTGCGCCTCCTTTATTTGAGTAGTAAGGTTATTATGAATCATTATATTCATAGATTTTACTCGAATGGGTTCTCTGTCCTTCCTGCTCAAGGCATCGGCTACCACATTTGCCTTCCCCGGGTGGTAACGAATCTCAAAGTCGTAATCATTCAATAATTCAATCCACCTACGCTGCCTCATATTCAGTTGTTTCTGATTAAATATGTGTTGAAGACTTTTGTGGTCGGTATATATAATACTTTTGACCCCATATAAGTAGTGCCTCCAAGTCTTTAATGCAAAAACAACCGCGCCTAATTCCAAATCATGCGTCGTATAATTTTGTTCGTGAATCTTCAATTGTCTAGACGCATAAGCAATCACCTTCGTTCGTTGCATTAATACACAACCGAGACCTTGCTTTGATGCGTCACAATAAATCACAAAATCATCATTCCCTTCAGGCAATGACAATATAGGTGCCGTAGTTAGCTTTTTCTTCAATAACTGAAACGCTTTCTCTTGTTCATCATTCCATTCAAATTTCTTCCCTTTATGCGTTAATGCAGTCAAGGGTTTTGCTATTCTGGAAAAGTCTTGGATGAACCTTCTGTAGTAACCAGCTAGTCCTAAAAACTGGCGTATGTGTTTCGGAGTTTTAGGGGTTTCCCACTTTTCAACAGTTTCTATCTTTGCCGGATCCACCTTAATACCTTCTTTGTTCACTATGTGACCGAGGAATTGAACTTCTTCCAACCAAAATGCACACTTTGAAAACTTAGCGTACAATTCTTCCTTCCTCAATACTTCTAACACCTTTCTCAAATGTTCACCGTGTTCTTGGTCATTCTTTGAGTAAATAAGTATGTCATCAATGAAAACAATGACAAACTTGTCAAGGTATGGTCCACACACTCGGTTCATAAGGTCCATGAACACAGCTGGTGCATTAGTTAAACCAAACGGCATGACCATAAACTCGTAATGACCGTAACGTGTTCTGAAAGCAGTCTTTGGAATATCATCTTCTTTCACCCGCATTTGATGATACCCGGAACGTAAGTCAATCTTTGAATAAACAGACGAGCCTTGTAGTTGATCAAATAAGTCGTCGATTCTCGGTAGTGGGTAGCGGTTCTTGATGGTAAGTTTGTTCAACTCTCGGTAGTCGATACACAACCTGAATGTACCATCTTTCTTCTTGACAAACAAAACAGGAGCTCCCCACGGTGATGTGCTTGGTCGAATGAAACCACGCTCTAAAAGTTCTTGTAATTGGCTTTGCAGTTCTTTCATCTCGCTGGGTGCGAGTCTGTAAGGAGCACGAGCTATTGGTGCAGCTCCTGGTACAAGATCTATTTGAAATTCAACGGATCGATGTGGGGGTAATCCCGGTAATTCTTTCGGAAATACATCGGGAAATTCTTTTGCAATGGGAACATCATTGATGCTCTTTTCTTCAGTTTGTACTTTCTCGACGTGTGCTAGAACAGCATAGCAACCTTTTCTTATTAGTTTTTGTGCCTTCAAATTACTAATAAGATGTAGCTTCGTGTTGCCCTTTTCTCCGTACACCATTAAGGGTTTTCCTTTTTCTCGTATAATGCGAATTGCATTTTTGTAACAAACGATCTCCGCTTTCACTTCTTTCAACCAGTCCATACCGATTATCACATCAAAACTCCCTAACTCTACTGGTATCAAATCAATCTTAAATGTTTCGCTAACCAGTTTAATTTCTCGATTCCGACATATATTATCTGCTGAAATTAATTTACCATTTGCTAATTCGAGTAAAAATTTACTATCCAAAGGCGTCAATGGACAACTTAATTTAGCACAAAAATCTCTACTCATATAGCTTTTATCCGCACCCGAATCAAATAAAACGTAAGCAGATTTATTGTCAATAAGAAACGTACCCGTAACAAGCTCCGGGTCTTCCTGTGCCTCTACCGCATTAATATTGAAAACTCTTCCACGGCCTTGTCCATTCGTGTTCTCCTGGTTCGGGCAATTTCTAATAATGTGGCCTGGTTTTCCACATTTATAACAAACTACATTGGCATAACTTGCTCCGACACTACTTGCTCCGCCATTACTCGTTCCGACACCATTTGTTCCTTTCGTTCTATTAACCCCTGGTCCGTAGACCTCACACTTCGCCGCGCTATGACCATTTCTTTTACACTTGTTGCAAAATTTGGTGCAGAACCCCGAGTGATTCTTTTCACACCTTTGGCATAGTTGCTTCTGATTGTTGTTGTTGTTGCGGTTATTATTGTTGTTGGGATGATTGTTGTAGTTGCTGTTGTTGTTGTTGTTGTTGTTGTTGTTGGGCCGTTTGTTGTAGTTGCGATTGATGTTGCGATTGTTGGGATAATTGTTGCGATTATTGTTGTAATTGCTGTTGTTGTTGTATTGGTGATTCTTATCACCGTTTTCCTCCCACTTTCTTTTGACTTGCTTCACATTGGCCTCTTCAGCAGCCTGTTCTTTAATTCTTTCTTCAATCTGGTTCACTAGTTTGTGAGCCATTCTACATGCCTGTTGTATGGAGGCGGGCTCGTGTGAACTTATATCTTCTTGGATTCTTTCCGGTAATCCTTTCACAAACGCGTCGATCTTCTCTTCCTCATCTTCGAATGCTCCCGGACACAATAGGCACAATTCTGTGAATCGTCTTTCGTACGTGGTAATATCAAATCCTTGGGTTCGTAACCCTCTAAGTTCTGTCTTGAGCTTATTGACCTCGGTTCTGGGACAGTACTTCTCGTTCATCAAGTGCTTGAATGCTGACCACGGTAGTGCGTACGCATCATCTTGTCCCACTTGCTCTAGATAGGTATTCCACCATGTTAACGCAGAACCTGTGAAGGTATGCGTAGCGTACTTCACTTTGTCCTCTTCAGTACACTTACTTATGGCAAACACCGATTCAACCTTCTCGGTCCACCGTTTCAATCCGATCGGTCCTTCGGTTCCATCAAATTCCAAAGGTTTGCAGGCAGTGAATTCTTTGTAGGTGCATCCTACACGATTTCCTGTACTGCTAGATCCAAGGTTATTGTTGGTATGTAGCGCAGCCTGTACTGCGGCTATGTTTGAAGCTAGAAAAGTACGGAATTCCTCTTCATTCATATTCACGGTGTGTCGAGTAGTCGGTGCCATTTCCTTCAAAATAGTTAAATGGAACAAGTTAATCATACAGAATATTAAGAGTAGTTAATAGTATTTCGTAGCATAATATGAACTCATTTATAAAAGCTTTTTCTTCATATTAGCGTTTTATAAGTTTAAATTCGGGTAGTACCTACCCGTTAAGTTCATACTTAGTAGCTAATATACAATTCAACTACTACAATTCTATATGAAAAACTGATTATAATAATATTTCGCGTTCAAACTTTTATACAATATTTTACAAACTTACAATACCGCTTATTTTACATAAAGCATGAAATATAGCACACAATAACTTTGATACAAGATAGTTGTGAAGACAATTCTAGCTAGTACACAAGTCGTTCAGCAAAGGCAATAAATACACGTAATTCATACGTCCAGAAACAAGTCATGCATTCTGGTTTTACTAGGACTACTTCCCATCCTTGGTCTTGTGCAACATAACCGTTATGGCCGTTGATAAGACAGCGTGTTGTAACGTCATCAAAGGGACGAGGGTTACGTAATGTCCAACAGTCCCGTAATAATCTAAAAACCTCATTTCTTACCCCAATTACCGACTCCGTCACTTGTGGAAACGTTTTGTTTAATAGTTGTAGCCCGATGTTCTTGTTCTCACTTTGGTGAGAAGCGAACATTACTAATCCGTAAGCATAACATGCTTCTTTATGTTGCATGTTAGCCGCTTTTTCTAAATCACGAAGTCCAATATTCGGATATATTGAGTCAAAATAATTTCTTAACCCGTTGCGTAAATTAGCATTTGGGTTCCCCGCAATATATGCGTCAAAGTAAACACATCGTAACTTATGGGTTTCCCAATGTGATATCCCCCATCTTTCAAACGAAAGTCTCTTATAAACCAAGACATTCTTGGAACGTTCTTCGAATGTCTTACAAACTGATCTCGCCTTAAATAGTTGTGCCGAAGAATTCTGGCCGACTCTAGACAAGATTTCATCAATCATGTCTCCGGGTAGGTCTCTTAAAATATTGGGTTGTCTATCCATTTTGTATTTTTAAACTGTAAAATAGACAAGAGTTAGATTCATAAAAAAAAATACTTATTAATACAAGCAATTTTTACATATATCATAAAGCATAAGAACACTATATTCCATATATTACACCACACGAATACAACTATCTTATTCCGACTCGCTCGTTTCTTCTTCTTCGGTTTTGGTTCGTTTTGCCAAGTTTCTAGGGATATATGATGTTCCCCTAATACGAACCGTCGTTGTCCACATTGGTTTAGAAAAACCTGGTGGTTTAGAGGTTCCCGGGTCATTGTTACAACTTAAGGACTTCGGGGGTTGACGATACATATAAAGTTCATCGGGGTTGGAATTAGATTTCTCTATTTTTATGCCCTTTCCCTTATTATTTTCTTTTGCCTTTTTAAATTCAGTTGGGGTAATTTCTATAACATCATCGGAATTCTCGTCGGAATCCGATTCATCGGAGAATTGGTAATCCTCCCAATATTTTGCTTCCTTGGCGGAAACACCATTGACCATAATTAACTTTGGTCGGTTGGTTGAGGATTTTCTTTTACTTAACCGTTTTATTATTTCCCCCACCGGTTCTATTTCTTCATCCGGTTCCGATTCTTCTTCCGGTTCCGATTCTTCTTCCGGTTCCGACTCTTCTTCCGGTTCCTCTTCGGGAACTTGTGAATCAGTCCACAAATTATTCCAATTTACATTTGACTCTTCATTATTATTAGGTGAGTCAATGGGACTTGTTCTAGAGGTAGACATCTATCACATAATATCAAACACGTTAAGAGATTAATATATCACATAATATTCATATGTTAAAAATATATAGTTTCCAACAAAAATGTTAAGCAATCATTTTTAAAGAAAACACGGTCGAAGTCCAGACTCACTAATGCATCCTAACAAACTCGATAAGACACACTAATGCAAATTTTCTGGTTCTCTAAGACCAACGCTCGGATACCAACTGAAATGTCCCGTTCTTATTGATTAAAAACGTTCCATATTAATTGATTTCGTTGCGAGGTTTTGACCTCTATATGAGACGTTTTTCAAAGACTGCATTCATTTTTAAACAAACCATAACCTTTATTTCATCAATAAAGGTTTAAAAAGCTTTACGTAGATTATCAAATAATGATAATCTAATATATCCTGTTTACACACGACCATTACATAATGGTTTACAATACAAATATGTTACAACAAAATAAGTTTCTTGAATGCAGTTTTTACACAATATCATACAAGCATGGACTCCAAATCTTGTCCTTATTTAAGTATGCGACAGCGGAAACTCTTAATAATCACCTGAGAATAAACATGCTTAAAACGTCAACAAAAATGTTGGTGAGTTATAGGTTTAACCTATATATATCAAATCGTAACAATAGACCACAAGATTTCATATTTCAATACACATCCCATACATAGAGATAAAAATCATTCATATGGTGAACACCTGGTAACCGACAATAACAAGATGCATATATAAGAATATCCCCATCATTCCGGGACACCCTTCGGATATGATATAAATTTCGAAGTACTAAAGCATCCGGTACTTTGGATGGGGTTTGTTAGGCCCAATAGATCTATCTTTAGGATTCGCGTCAATTAGGGTGTCTGTTCCCTAATTCTTAGATTACCAGACTTAATAAAAAGGGGCATATTCGATTTCGATAATTCAACCATAGAATGTAGTTTCACGTACTTGTGTCTATTTTGTAAATCATTTATAAAACCTGCATGTATTCTCATCCCAAAAATATTAGATTTTAAAAGTGGGACTATAACTCACTTTCACAGATTTTTACTTCGTCGGGAAGTAAGACTTGACCACTGGTTGATTCACGAACCTATAACAATATATACATATATATCAAAGTATGTTCAAAATATATTTACAACACTTTTAATATATTTTGATGTTTTAAGTTTATTAAGTCAGCTGTCCTCGTTAGTAACCTACAACTAGTTGTCCACAGTTAGATGTACAGAAATAAATCGATAAATATTATCTTGAATCAATCCACGACCCAGTGTATACGTATCTCAGTATTGATCACAACTCAAACTATATATATTTTGGAATCAACCTCAACCCTGTATAGCTAACTCCAACATTCACATATAGAGTGTCTATGGTTGTTCCGAAATATATATAGATGTGTCGACATGATAGGTCGAAACATTGTATACGTGTCTATGGTATCTCAAGATTACATAATATATAATACAAGTTGATTAAGTTATGGTTTGAATAGATTTGTTACCAATTTTCACGTAGCTAAAATGAGAAAAATTATCCAATCTTGTTTTACCCATAACTTCTTCATTTTAAATCCGTTTTGAGTGAATCAAATTGCTATGATTTCATATTGAACTCTATTTTATGAATCTAAACAAAAAAAGTATAGGTTTCTAGTCGGAAAAATAAGTTACAAGTCGTTTTTGTAAAGGTAGTCATTTCAGTCGAAAGAACGACGTCTAGATGACCATTTTAGAAAACATACTTCCACTTTGAGTTTAACCATAATTTTTGGATATAGTTTCATGTTCATAATAAAAATCATTTTCTCAGAATAACAACTTTTAAATCAAAGTTTATCATAGTTTTTAATTAACTAACCCAAAACAGCCCGCGGTGTTACTACGACGGCGTAAATCCGGTTTTACGGTGTTTTTCGTGTTTCCAGGTTTTAAATCATTAAGTTAGAATATCATATAGATATAGAACATGTGTTTAGTTGATTTTAAAAGTCAAGTTAGAAGGATTAACTTTTGTTTGCGAACAAGTTTAGAATTAACTAAACTATGTTCTAGTGATTACAAGTTTAAACCTTCGAATAAGATAGCTTTATATGTATGAATCGAATGATGTTATGAACATCATTACTACCTTAAGTTCCTTGGATGAACCTACTGGAAAAGAGAAAAATGGATCTAGCTTCAATGGATCCTTGGATGGCTCAAAGTTCTTGAAGCAAAATCATGACACGAAAACAAGTTCAAGTAAGATCATCACTTGAAATAAGATTGTTATAGTTATAGAAATTGAACCAAAGTTTGAATATGATTATTACCTTGTATTAGAATGATAACCTACTGTAAGAAACAAAGATTTCTTGAGGTTGGATGATCACCTTACAAGATTGGAAGTGAGCTAGCAAACTTGAAAGTATTCTTGATTTTATGAAACTAGAACTTTTGGAATTTATGAAGAACACTTAGAACTTGAAGATAGAACTTGAGAGAGTTCAATTAGATGAAGAAAATTGAAGAATGAAAGTGTTTGTAGGTGTTTTTGGTCGTTGGTGTATGGATTAGATATAAAGGATATGTAATTTTGTTTTCATGTAAATAAGTCATGAATGATTACTCATATTTTTGTAATCTTATGAGATATTTCATGCTAGTTGCCAAATGATGGTTCCCACATGTGTTAGGTGACTCACATGGGCTGCTAAGAGCTGATCATTGGAGTGTATATACCAATAGTACATACATCTAAAAGCTGTGTATTGTACGAGTACGAATACGGGTGCATACGAGTAGAATTGTTGATGAAACTGAACGAGAATGTAATTGTAAGCATTTTTGTTAAGTAGAAGTATTTTGATAAGTGTATTGAAGTCTTTCAAAAGTGTATAAATACATATTAAAACACTACATGTATATACATTTTAACTGAGTCGTTAAGTCATCGTTAGTCGTTACATGTAAGTGTTGTTTTGAAACCTTTAGGTTAACGATCTTGTTAAATGTTGTTAACCCAATGTTTATAATATCAAAAGAGATTTTAAATTATTATATTATCATGATATTATGATGTACGAATATCTCTTAATATGATATATATACATTAAATGTCGTTACAACGATAAACGTTACATATATGTCTCGTTTCAAAATCATTAAGTTAGTAGTCTTGTTTTTACATATGTAGTTCATTGTTAATATAATTAATGATATGTTTACTTATCATAATATCATGTTAACTATATATATAACCATATATATGTCATCATATAGTTTTTTTACAAGTTTTAACGTTCGTGAATCACCGGTCAACTTGGGTGGTCAATTGTCTATATGAAACCTATTTCAATTAATCAAGTCTTAACAAGTTTGATTGCTTAACATGTTGGAAACATTTAATCATGTAAACATCAATCTCAATTAATATATATAAACATGGAAAAGTTCGGGTCACTACAGTACCTACCCGTTAAATAAATTTCGTCCCGAAATTTTAAGCTGTTGAAGGTGTTGACGAATCTTCTGGAAATAGATGCGGGTATTTCTTCTTCATCTGATCTTCACGCTCCCAGGTGAACTCGGGTCCTCTACGAGCATTCCATCGAACCTTAACAATTGGTATCTTGTTTTGCTTAAGTCTTTTAACCTCACGATCCATTATTTCGACGGGTTCTTCGATGAATTGAAGTTTTTCGTTGATTTGGATTTCATCTAACGGAATAGTGAGATCTTCTTTAGCAAAACATTTCTTTAAATTCGAGACGTGGAAAGTGTTATGTACAGCCGCGAGTTGTTGAGGTAACTCTAGTCGGTAAGCTACTGGTCCGACACGATCAATAATCTTGAATGGTCCAATATACCTTGGATTTAATTTCCCTCGTTTACCAAATCGAACAACGCCTTTCCAAGGTGCAACTTTAAGCATGACCATCTCTCCAATTTCAAATTCTATATCTTTTCTTTTAATGTCAGCGTAGCTCTTTTGTCGACTTTGGGCGGTTTTCAACCGTTGTTGAATTTGGATGATCTTCTCGGTAGTTTCTTGTATAATCTCCGGACCCGTAATCTGTCTATCCCCCACTTCACTCCAACAAATCGGAGACCTGCACTTTCTACCATAAAGTGCTTCAAACGGCGCCATCTCAATACTTGAATGGTAGCTGTTGTTGTAGGAAAATTCTGCTAACGGTAGATGTCGATCCCAACTGTTTCCGAAATCAATAACACATGCTCGTAGCATGTCTTCAAGCGTTTGTATCGTCCTTTCGCTCTGCCCATCAGTTTGTGGATGATAGGCAGTACTCATGTCTAGACGAGTTCCTAATGCTTGCTGTAATGTCTGCCAGAATCTTGAAATAAATCTGCCATCCCTATCAGAGATAATAGAGATTGGTATTCCATGTCTGGAGATGACTTCCTTCAAATACAGTCGTGCTAACTTCTTCATCTTGTCATCTTCTCTTATTGGCAGGAAGTGTGCTGATTTGGTGAGACGATCAACTATTACCCAAATAGTATCAAAACCACTTGCAGTCCTTGGCAATTTAGTGATGAAATCCATGGTAATGTTTTCCCATTTCCATTCTGGGATTTCGGGTTGTTGAAGTAGACCTGATGGTTTCTGATGCTCAGCTTTGACCTTAGAACACGTCAAACATTCTCCTACGTATTTAGCAACATCGGCTTTCATACCCGGCCACCAAAAATGTTTCTTGAGATCCTTGTACATCTTCCCCGTTCCAGGATGTATTGAGTATCTGGTTTTATGAGCTTCTCTAAGTACCATTTCTCTCATATCTCCAAATTTTGGTACCCAAATCCTTTCAGCCCTATACCGGGTTCCGTCTTCCCGAATATTAAGATGCTTCTCCGATCCTTTGGGTATTTCATCCTTTAAATTTCCCTCTTTTAAAACTCCTTGTTGCGCCTCCTTTATTTGAGTAGTAAGGTTATTATGAATCATTATATTCATAGATTTTACTCGAATGGGTTCTCTGTCCTTCCTGCTCAAGGCATCGGCTACCACATTTGCCTTCCCCGGGTGGTAACGAATCTCAAAGTCGTAATCATTCAATAATTCAATCCACCTACGCTGCCTCATATTCAGTTGTTTCTGATTAAATATGTGTTGAAGACTTTTGTGGTCGGTATATATAATACTTTTGACCCCATATAAGTAGTGCCTCCAAGTCTTTAATGCAAAAACAACCGCGCCTAATTCCAAATCATGCGTCGTATAATTTTGTTCGTGAATCTTCAATTGTCTAGACGCATAAGCAATCACCTTCGTTCGTTGCATTAATACACAACCGAGACCTTGCTTTGATGCGTCACAATAAATCACAAAATCATCATTCCCTTCAGGCAATGACAATATAGGTGCCGTAGTTAGCTTTTTCTTCAATAACTGAAACGCTTTCTCTTGTTCATCATTCCATTCAAATTTCTTCCCTTTATGCGTTAATGCAGTCAAGGGTTTTGCTATTCTGGAAAAGTCTTGGATGAACCTTCTGTAGTAACCAGCTAGTCCTAAAAACTGGCGTATGTGTTTCGGAGTTTTCGGGGTTTCCCACTTTTCAACAGTTTCTATCTTTGCCGGATCCACCTTAATACCTTCTTTGTTCACTATGTGACCGAGGAATTGAACTTCTTCCAACCAAAATGCACACTTTGAAAACTTAGCGTACAATTCTTCCTTCCTCAATACTTCTAACACCTTTCTCAAATGTTCACCGTGTTCTTGGTCATTCTTTGAGTAAATAAGTATGTCATCAATGAAAACAATGACAAACTTGTCAAGGTATGGTCCACACACTCGGTTCATAAGGTCCATGAACACAGCTGGTGCATTAGTTAAACCAAACGGCATGACCATAAACTCGTAATGACCGTAACGTGTTCTGAAAGCAGTCTTTGGAATATCATCTTCTTTCACCCGCATTTGATGATACCCGGAACGTAAGTCAATCTTTGAATAAACAGACGAGCCTTGTAGTTGATCAAATAAGTCGTCGATTCTCGGTAGTGGGTAGCGGTTCTTGATGGTAAGTTTGTTCAACTCTCGGTAGTCGATACACAACCTGAATGTACCATCTTTCTTCTTGACAAACAAAACAGGAGCTCCCCACGGTGATGTGCTTGGTCGAATGAAACCACGCTCTAAAAGTTCTTGTAATTGGCTTTGCAGTTCTTTCATCTCGCTGGGTGCGAGTCTGTAAGGAGCACGAGCTATTGGTGCAGCTCCTGGTACAAGATCTATTTGAAATTCAACGGATCGATGTGGGGGTAATCCCGGTAATTCTTTCGGAAATACATCGGGAAATTCTTTTGCAATGGGAACATCATTGATGCTCTTTTCTTCAGTTTGTACTTTCTCGACGTGTGCTAGAACAGCATAGCAACCTTTTCTTATTAGTTTTTGTGCCTTCAAATTACTAATAAGATGTAGCTTCGTGTTGCCCTTTTCTCCGTACACCATTAAGGGTTTTCCTTTTTCTCGTATAATGCGAATTGCATTTTTGTAACAAACGATCTCCGCTTTCACTTCTTTCAACCAGTCCATACCGATTATCACATCAAAACTCCCTAACTCTACTGGTATCAAATCAATCTTAAATGTTTCGCTAACCAGTTTAATTTCTCGATTCCGACATATATTATCTGCTGAAATTAATTTACCATTTGCTAATTCGAGTAAAAATTTACTATCCAAAGGCGTCAATGGACAACTTAATTTAGCACAAAAATCTCTACTCATATAGCTTTTATCCGCACCCGAATCAAATAAAACGTAAGCAGATTTATTGTCAATAAGAAACGTACCCGTAACAAGCTCCGGGTCTTCCTGTGCCTCTACCGCATTAATATTGAAAACTCTTCCACGGCCTTGTCCATTCGTGTTCTCCTGGTTCGGGCAATTTCTAATAATGTGGCCTGGTTTTCCACATTTATAACAAACTACATTGGCATAACTTGCTCCGACACTACTTGCTCCGCCATTACTCGTTCCGACACCATTTGTTCCTTTCGTTCTATTAACCCCTGGTCCGTAGACCTCACACTTAGCCGCGCTATGACCATTTCTTTTACACTTGTTGCAAAATTTGGTGCAGAACCCCGAGTGATTCTTTTCACACCTTTGGCATAGTTGCTTCTGATTGTTGTTGTTGTTGCGGTTATTATTGTTGTTGGGATGATTGTTGTAGTTGCTGTTGTTGTTGTTGTTGTTGTTGGGCCGTTTGTTGTAGTTGCGATTGATGTTGCGATTGTTGGGATAATTGTTGCGATTATTGTTGTAATTGCTGTTGTTGTTGTATTGGTGATTCTTATCACCGTTTTCCTCCCACTTTCTTTTGACTTGCTTCACATTGGCCTCTTCAGCAGTCTGTTCTTTAATTCTTTCTTCAATCTGGTTCACTAGTTTGTGAGCCATTCTACATGCCTGTTGTATGGAGGCGGGCTCGTGTGAACTTATATCTTCTTGGATTCTTTCCGGTAATCCTTTCACAAACGCGTCGATCTTCTCTTCCTCATCTTCGAATGCTCCCGGACACAATAGGCACAATTCTGTGAATCGTCTTTCGTACGTGGTAATATCAAATCCTTGGGTTCGTAACCCTCTAAGTTCTGTCTTGAGCTTATTGACCTCGGTTCTGGGACAGTACTTCTCGTTCATCAAGTGCTTGAATGCTGACCACGGTAGTGCGTACGCATCATCTTGTCCCACTTGCTCTAGATAGGTATTCCACCATGTTAACGCAGAACCTGTGAAGGTATGCGTAGCGTACTTCACTTTGTCCTCTTCAGTACACTTACTTATGGCAAACACCGATTCAACCTTCTCGGTCCACCGTTTCAATCCGATCGGTCCTTCGGTTCCATCAAATTCCAAAGGTTTGCAGGCAGTGAATTCTTTGTAGGTGCATCCTACACGATTTCCTGTACTGCTAGATCCAAGGTTATTGTTGGTATGTAGCGCAGCCTGTACTGCGGCTATGTTTGAAGCTAGAAAAGTACGGAATTCCTCTTCATTCATATTCACGGTGTGTCGAGTAGTCGGTGCCATTTCCTTCAAAATAGTTAAATGGAACAAGTTAATCATACAGAATATTAAGAGTAGTTAATAGTATTTCGTAGCATAATATGAACTCATTTATAAAAGCTTTTTCTTCATATTAGCGTTTTATAAGTTTAAATTCGGGTAGTACCTACCCGTTAAGTTCATACTTAGTAGCTAATATACAATTCAACTACTACAATTCTATATGAAAAACTGATTATAATAATATTTCGCGTTCAAACTTTTATACAATATTTTACAAACTTACAATACCGCTTATTTTACATAAAGCATGAAATATAGCACACAATAACTTTGATACAAGATAGTTGTGAAGACAATTCTAGCTAGTACACAAGTCGTTCAGCAAAGGCAATAAATACACGTAATTCATACGTCCAGAAACAAGTCATGCATTCTGGTTTTACTAGGACTACTTCCCATCCTTGGTCTTGTGCAACATAACCGTTATGGCCGTTGATAAGACAGCGTGTTGTAACGTCATCAAAGGGACGAGGGTTACGTAATGTCCAACAGTCCCGTAATAATCTAAAAACCTCATTTCTTACCCCAATTACCGACTCCGTCACTTGTGGAAACGTTTTGTTTAATAGTTGTAGCCCGATGTTCTTGTTCTCACTTTGGTGAGAAGCGAACATTACTAATCCGTAAGCATAACATGCTTCTTTATGTTGCATGTTAGCCGCTTTTTCTAAATCACGAAGTCCAATATTCGGATATATTGAGTCAAAATAATTTCTTAACCCGTTGCGTAAAATAGCATTTGGGTTCCCCGCAATATATGCGTCAAAGTAAACACATCGTAACTTATGGGTTTCCCAATGTGATATCCCCCATCTTTCAAACGAAAGTCTCTTATAAACCAAGACATTCTTGGAACGTTCTTCGAATGTCTTACAAACTGATCTCGCCTTAAATAGTTGTGCCGAAGAATTCTGGCCGACTCTAGACAAGATTTCATCAATCATGTCTCCGGGTAGGTCTCTTAAAATATTGGGTTGTCTATCCATTTTGTATTTTTAAACTGTAAAATAGACAAGAGTTAGATTCATAAAAAAAAAATACTTATTAATACAAGCAATTTTTACATATATCATAAAGCATAAGAACACTATATTCCATATATTACACCACACGAATACAACTATCTTATTCCGACTCGCTCGTTTCTTCTTCTTCGGTTTTGGTTCGTTTTGCCAAGTTTCTAGGGATATATGATGTTCCCCTAATACGAACCGTCGTTGTCCACATTGGTTTAGAAAAACCTGGTGGTTTAGAGGTTCCCGGGTCATTGTTACAACTTAAGGACTTCGGGGGTTGACGATACATATAAAGTTCATCGGGGTTGGAATTAGATTTCTCTATTTTTATGCCCTTTCCCTTATTATTTTCTTTTGCCTTTTTAAATTCAGTTGGGGTAATTTCTATAACATCATCGGAATTCTCGTCGGAATCCGATTCATCGGAGAATTGGTAATCCTCCCAATATTTTGCTTCCTTGGCGGAAACACCATTGACCATAATTAACTTTGGTCGGTTGGTTGAGGATTTTCTTTTACTTAACCGTTTTATTATTTCCCCCACCGGTTCTATTTCTTCATCCGGTTCCGATTCTTCTTCCGGTTCCGATTCTTCTTCCGGTTCCGACTCTTCTTCCGGTTCCTCTTCGGGAACTTGTGAATCAGTCCACAAATTATTCCAATTTACATTTGACTCTTCATTATTATTAGGTGAGTCAATGGGACTTGTTCTAGAGGTAGACATCTATCACATAATATCAAACACGTTAAGAGATTAATATATCACATAATATTCATATGTTAAAAATATATAGTTTCCAACAAAAATGTTAAGCAATCATTTTTAAAGAAAACACGGTCGAAGTCCAGACTCACTAATGCATCCTAACAAACTCGATAAGACACACTAATGCAAATTTTCTGGTTCTCTAAGACCAACGCTCGGATACCAACTGAAATGTCCCGTTCTTATTGATTAAAAACGTTCCATATTAATTGATTTCGTTGCGAGGTTTTGACCTCTATATGAGACGTTTTTCAAAGACTGCATTCATTTTTAAACAAACCATAACCTTTATTTCATCAATAAAGGTTTAAAAAGCTTTACGTAGATTATCAAATAATGATAATCTAATATATCCTGTTTACACACGACCATTACATAATGGTTTACAATACAAATATGTTACAACAAAATAAGTTTCTTGAATGCAGTTTTTACACAATATCATACAAGCATGGACTCCAAATCTTGTCCTTATTTAAGTATGCGACAGCGGAAGCTCTTAATAATCACCTGAGAATAAACATGCTTAAAACGTCAACAAAAATGTTGGTGAGTTATAGGTTTAACCTATATATATCAAATCGTAACAATAGACCACAAGATTTCATATTTCAATACACATCCCATACATAGAGATAAAAATCATTCATATGGTGAACACCTGGTAACCGACAATAACAAGATGCATATATAAGAATATCCCCATCATTCCGGGACACCCTTCGGATATGATATAAATTTCGAAGTACTAAAGCATCCGGTACTTTGGATGGGGTTTGTTAGGCCCAATAGATCTATCTTTAGGATTCGCGTCAATTAGGGTGTCTGTTCCCTAATTCTTAGATTACCAGACTTAATAAAAAGGGGCATATTCGATTTCGATAATTCAACCATAGAATGTAGTTTCACGTACTTGTGTCTATTTTGTAAATCATTTATAAAACCTGCATGTATTCTCATCCCAAAAATATTAGATTTTAAAAGTGGGACTATAACTCACTTTCACAGATTTTTACTTCGTCGGGAAGTAAGACTTGACCACTGGTTGATTCACGAACCTATAACAATATATACATATATATCAAAGTATGTTCAAAATATATTTACAACACTTTTAATATATTTTGATGTTTTAAGTTTATTAAGTCAGCTGTCCTCGTTAGTAACCTACAACTAGTTGTCCACAGTTAGATGTACAGAAATAAATCGATAAATATTATCTTGAATCAATCCACGACCCAGTGTATACGTATCTCAGTATTGATCACAACTCAAACTATATATATTTTGGAATCAACCTCAACCCTGTATAGCTAACTCCAACATTCACATATAGAGTGTCTATGGTTGTTCCGAAATATATATAGATGTGTCGACATGATAGGTCGAAACATTGTATACGTGTCTATGGTATCTCAAGATTACATAATATATAATACAAGTTGATTAAGTTATGGTTTGAATAGATTTGTTACCAATTTTCACGTAGCTAAAATGAGAAAAATTATCCAATCTTGTTTTACCCATAACTTCTTCATTTTAAATCCGTTTTGAGTGAATCAAATTGCTATGATTTCATATTGAACTCTATTTTATGAATCTAAACAAAAAAAGTATAGGTTTCTAGTCGGAAAAATAAGTTACAAGTCGTTTTTGTAAAGGTAGTCATTTCAGTCGAAAGAACGACGTCTAGATGACCATTTTAGAAAACATACTTCCACTTTGAGTTTAACCATAATTTTTGGATATAGTTTCATGTTCATAATAAAAATCATTTTCTCAGAATAACAACTTTTAAATCAAAGTTTATCATAGTTTTTAATTAACTAACCCAAAACAGCCCGCGGTGTTACTACGACGGCGTAAATCCGGTTTTACGGTGTTTTTCGTGTTTCCAGGTTTTAAATCATTAAGTTAGAATATCATATAGATATAGAACATGTGTTTAGTTGATTTTAAAAGTCAAGTTAGAAGGATTAACTTTTGTTTGCGAACAAGTTTAGAATTAACTAAACTATGTTCTAGTGATTACAAGTTTAAACCTTCGAATAAGATAGCTTTATATGTATGAATCGAATGATGTTATGAACATCATTACTACCTTAAGTTCCTTGGATGAACCTACTGGAAAAGAGAAAAATGGATCTAGCTTCAATGGATCCTTGGATGGCTCAAAGTTCTTGAAGCAAAATCATGACACGAAAACAAGTTCAAGTAAGATCATCACTTGAAATAAGATTGTTATAGTTATAGAAATTGAACCAAAGTTTGAATATGATTATTACCTTGTATTAGAATGATAACCTACTGTAAGAAACAAAGATTTCTTGAGGTTGGATGATCACCTTACAAGATTGGAAGTGAGCTAGCAAACTTGAAAGTATTCTTGATTTTATGAAACTAGAACTTTTGGAATTTATGAAGAACACTTAGAACTTGAAGATAGAACTTGAGAGAGTTCAATTAGATGAAGAAAATTGAAGAATGAAAGTGTTTGTAGGTGTTTTTGGTCGTTGGTGTATGGATTAGATATAAAGGATATGTAATTTTGTTTTCATGTAAATAAGTCATGAATGATTACTCATATTTTTGTAATCTTATGAGATATTTCATGCTAGTTGCCAAATGATGGTTCCCACATGTGTTAGGTGACTCACATGGGCTGCTAAGAGCTGATCATTGGAGTGTATATACCAATAGTACATACATCTAAAAGCTGTGTATTGTACGAGTACGAATACGGGTGCATACGAGTAGAATTGTTGATGAAACTGAACGAGAATGTAATTGTAAGCATTTTTGTTAAGTAGAAGTATTTTGATAAGTGTATTGAAGTCTTTCAAAAGTGTATAAATACATATTAAAACACTACATGTATATACATTTTAACTGAGTCGTTAAGTCATCGTTAGTCGTTACATGTAAGTGTTGTTTTGAAACCTTTAGGTTAACGATCTTGTTAAATGTTGTTAACCCAATGTTTATAATATCAAAAGAGATTTTAAATTATTATATTATCATGATATTATGATGTACGAATATCTCTTAATATGATATATATACATTAAATGTCGTTACAACGATAAACGTTACATATATGTCTCGTTTCAAAATCATTAAGTTAGTAGTCTTGTTTTTACATATGTAGTTCATTGTTAATATAATTAATGATATGTTTACTTATCATAATATCATGTTAACTATATATATAACCATATATATGTCATCATATAGTTTTTTTACAAGTTTTAACGTTCGTGAATCACCGGTCAACTTGGGTGGTCAATTGTCTATATGAAACCTATTTCAATTAATCAAGTCTTAACAAGTTTGATTGCTTAACATGTTGGAAACATTTAATCATGTAAACATCAATCTCAATTAATATATATAAACATGGAAAAGTTCGGGTCACTACACGTAATTTGTTGTAGATACACTTGTTCGGTGTATATTATTTATTGTGTTTGGCAAGGGTAAATAAATGGTTAAGTGGTTACCAGGTGGCTCATGGTAAATGGAATAATGTTTTTATATGTTTTCTAGCATTTAATTTTGTGGTCCAAAAAGGAGTTTATTGTTTTCAAACATAAATTTTTACGGTTTAAATTAAATATTGTTTGCAATATTAAACATATAATTCACTCAATATTTTTGTTGACAGTTACTCGCATGTTTTATTCTCAGGTTCATGATTGATTGCTTCCGCTGTGCTTAGAGAGTCTGCATATTTATGATGGCAGCTTTTATTAAACAATAACTTGCATTCTATTTTGATACATTTAATAGTGGATGTTGTTGACTTTGTTTTGGTCAACTTTTGGTTAAGTAATAATGTATGGTTTTTCTAAACTTACATATTTTGATAGGTTTCTTTTATAGGAAATCATTTTTACATAAAGAATGCAAGGTTATTTATTAAATTCATATAGAGTTATGATCAAGCTGTGGGACCAAGATAACGATGGTCGTCAAGTGTACCTTGACGGGTCATTAAAGTTGGTATCAGAGCTCTGGTTGTAGGGAATTAGGATGCATTGATGTCGTTACCCGAGTCAATAGGGTGCATTAGTGAGTCTAGTCTACAGCCCAGCCTATAATATATTATTATATGTGATTATTTGTATCGTATTGGTATGTATATTGTTATCATACATACATCTCTATTATGTTCTGAATCCGGGAGGAACTCCCATTCCAATTTAAACGTATTCTCTGACTCATGCGAACTTATCCTTATAAGAACACATCGGGTAGTGAAACCGAGGGGTGTCATTCTTGACTTCTGAAATTCGCGACATTTCTATGTCATCTATTATGGTTATGTATATATAATGTTTGAGTTATCTTACGTGAGATGTCATTCTTGACTTCTAAATGCTCGGCATTTCAATGTCAGCTATTATGTTTAGGTATATAACATTCTTGTTATATTACGTGCCTTTGTGCCGTTGTGCCGTTGTGCTTTGGTTTTTGAACTGGAAGACGTCATTCTTGACTTTTAGAGATTTTTGGCACTTCGAAGACATTTCTATGTCATCGTTACTCCTATTTGTTACTTATGATGTTTTGTCTCTTGTGCTATCCTTAGCACGTTGTTTAAGAAAATGTTTTAGAGAAATTTTGTGGAAATCCGAGGTTGATCGCGTGTCCTGACCTTATGTAATGCTATTGGAATGGAGATATGAATTAGTGAAATATAATGGCGTCAGGCCAACGTGATTATATTACGTTAATTCATAAAGAAGTCCCAATATTGTGACATGAGGAATAGAAAGCGAGTCAAAGAAAATTTTTACAGTACTCATTCAGAAATTCTGATGTATTAAATGGGTAGGGAAGATATTCATTATCTTATCTGTCGATATACGAGAAGCTCGTTTTAACCAGATTATCTATCTCATGCCCAACCCTCCATAACTCGCTTGTTAGCAACTGCTTCGCTCGGGAACAGTTTTGGCCCAAGGACTTCTGTCCTGATAATACTCAAAATAACATTTAACTCATTGGTTTTCATGACCTCGTAACATTTGTTGGTCAAATGTCGCATGACGATACAAGTCATTTACTCGATCTTTTACGATCTTACTTCAACTTGTAACCTCTGAAATACAGATACTCTGTTTATCATCGGGAGTTTTACACATTTGTTTAATTGGGCGGTTCTCACGGGATTTATGGGTGAATAGAAGTAATGAAATATTTTGTCATGTATACAATTTATAAAAATCATATATGTATATATGGATTCAAATGAATAAATTTATCCTTACCTACAAAATTATTTTAAGACCACTCATTTATTGAGCTGTTTTAACTAAGTCAATTTGTTTTATATAAAATGGTACATGTTGTACATACTTCTAAATTTACTAAGAACTTCGTTTCGTTTATGTTGTCACATCAAACGTTTAAAGCTTTTTCAAAACTCCTTTGATTGATTTTATCAAATTTTCGCATTACCCTACAGAGTGTTTGGATCACAGTTCTTCTCATCCTTCGTTTAAGGATGAAACTTACCCTTAAGTTCATTGATAGAAACTCTTACACCACTTTGGATTCCGGTTTTATAAAATTTGTTGGAAAGTCTTTGCGCTCATAAAATTTTCCCTCTTATGGTTGAACATGGCCGAAACGCGGACTGATAAATCAATTTTCTGGGGTACACTCGGTGGTCACCATATTGTAGAAAAGGCGCTAGATGGGTTTCTACCCCAACTGTTGTTATAGTGGGTATCATGGATATATATTACACTAGACCGTTTGAGGAGTTTCTACTCTCAATATTCGCTGTCAACCACAATACCCTCGTAAACATTAATCCTAGGATTCAATACATTGAGGTGCACGAAATTATTTTTGGAGATTCATCTCACCTGGAGGCGGCCATTATTTATAACCCATGATTCGCGTTCTTTTCATCCGCACATAAATTTAAGAATACGGATGAATCCTAGATTTCCTCGCTCATTGTACAAGGGAGTACACTCTCGTTGAAAAATCACACCTTTCGTACGTCTTCCTTTCAGAAATGTAATGAAAATTTACTTTGAAGTCCATGATCCTCGTAATCTCCTTTGAGAGAATTGCCTTAAATATCTATGCCACCGATGTGACTACTCCATATATTTCTTCCTTCATTGTTGCAACTATATTTCATTCGTCCCAGTTCGACCCCTTGGGGAGCTCCTATTTTGTTTGTTAAGAAGAAAGATGGTTCGTTCCGATGGTGTATTGATTATCGCGAGTTAAACAAGTGTACTATTAAGAATCGTTACCCTTTTCCGAGAATTGATGATCTGTTCGATCAACTTCAAGGTTCGTCCATTTATTCTAAGATTGATCTTTGTCCTGGTTATCACCAATTACGCGCTAAAGAAACTGATATTCCGAAAACCGCGTTTCGTACCCGTTATGGTCACTGCGAATTTCTTGTTATGCCGTCTGGATTGACTAACGCACCTGCTGTGTTCACGGACCTCATGAACCGTGTGTGCAGACCCTATCTAGACAAATTTGTTATCGTTTTCATCGACGACATCCTTATTTATTCCAAGAGTAATGAAGAGCACGAAGAACATTTGAAGTTGGTGCTTGATTTGTTGAGAAAAGAAGAATAGTACGCTAAGTTCTCTAAGTGTGCTTTCTGGTTAAGAGAATTTCAATTTCTTGGACATATTATTAGTAAACATGGAATACAAGTTGACCCTGCTAAGATTGAGGCGATTGAAAAGTGGGAAATTTCTGAAAACCCCCACTCAGATTCGTCAGTTTCTAGGGTTGGCAGGTTACTAAAGAATGTTCATTCAAGATTTCTCTCGTATAGCGAAACCTCTGACTGCTTTAACGCACAAGGGGAAGAAGTATGATTGGAAGGATGAACAAGTGACTGCTTTTCAAATTTTGAAGAAGAAGTTGACTACCGCTCCGATATTATCACTACCTGAGGGTAATGATGATTTGTTTATCTATTGTGATGCTTCGTGTCAAGACTATTGGTTGTGTTTTGATGCAACAAAAGAAAGTCATTGCTTACGCGTCACGTCAGTTGAAGATTCGTGAACAGAATTATACAACCCATGATGTAGAATTGGGAGCTGTTGTGTTCGCACTCAAGAATTGGAGACATTACTTTTATGGGGTCAAATGTACAGTGTACACTGATCACAAAAGTCTTCAACATAACTTTGATCAAAGACAGTAGAATATGAGGTAGCGAAGATGGGTAGAATTGTTGAACGGTTTTGATTGTGAACTCCTTTAGCCATTCCGGGGAAAGGCCAATGTTGTGGCCATTGCATTAAGTCAAAAAGAGAGAATTGAACCTCGAAGATTTAGGGCCTTGAATATGATCATTTGAACAAATCTCGCAAGGCAGATTCTTGCAGCTCAACAAGAAGCCTTGAAGGAGGAGAATTTTGTAACGGGAAGGTCCGAGGCTTGAGTAAACAGTTAGATGTACGAACCGATGGTACTCGGTATTTTGCGGGACATCTTTGGGTTCCGGAGTTTGGTGATCTACGACAACTTGTTTTAGATGAGGCTCATAAGTCTAGGTACTCTATTCATCCTGGTTCAGAAAAGATGTATCATGATCTTAAGGAGCTGTATTGGTGGCCTAATTGGAAAGCTGATGTGGCTACGTATGTGGCTAAGTGTTTGACCTGCGCTAAGGTTAAAGCTGAACATCAGGAACCGTTTGGACTTTTGGTGCAACCTGAGATTCCTGAGTGGAAATGGGAAGGGATTACAATGGATTTTATTACAAAGTTACCGAGAGTTGCGGGTGGCTATGATACCATGTGGGTGATTGTAGATCGACTCACAAAGTCGGCTCACTTTTTGCCGATTAAAGAAACAGATTCAATGGAGGAGCTTACTCGTTTGTATTTGAAGGAGATTGTTTCTAGACATGGTGTTCCCGTGTTATTTCGGACCGAGATAGTCGATTTACATCGAGGTTTTGGCAGTTCTTACGAGATTCTTTGGGAACTAAATTGGATATGAACACTGCTTATCATCCACAGTCAGATGGTCAGAGTGAAAGGACCATTCAAACGTCGGAAGACATGTTACGAGCATGAATCATTGATTTTAGTAATGTTTGGAATAAGTACTTGCCACTCGCTGAATTTTCTTATAATAACAGCTATCATGCAAGTATTAAGCCGCACCTTTTGAAACGCTGTATGGTAGATAGTGCAGGTCTCCTATCTGCTGGAATGAGGTTGGGGATGCTCAACTCACAGGCCCGGGAACTTTTCATGAAACTACCGAGAAGATCGTACGGATTAAGGAAAGTTTGAGAACCGCCAGAAGTCGGCAAAAGAGCTATGCCAATAAGAGAAGGAACGATATTGATTTTCAGGTCGGTGATCGTGTTATGTTGAAGGTACCACCTTGGAAGGGCGTGATACGTTTTGGTAAAAGGGGAAAGTTGAATCCTTGTTTTGTTGGATCGTTTGAGATTATTGAGAGAGTTGGACCCGTGGCTTATCGTTTGAAATTTCCACAAGAACTCAGTGCTGTTCACGACGTTTTTCACGTGTCGAATTTAAAGAAGTGTTTGGCCGAGGCCGATAAGACAATTCCTCTGGAGGAACTTCATGTTGATAAGCAACTTCATTTTATTGAGGAACCTGTCGAAATTATGGATCGAGAGGTTAAGACTCTTAAACAGAGTAGGATTCCTATTGTCCGGGTTAGATGGAATGCCAGACGCGGTCCCGAGTTCACTTGGGAGCGTGAAGATCAGATGAAGCAGAAGTACCCACATATTTCCCAGATGCTGAGTCAACCCCTGCACCTGCTTAAATTTCGGGACGAAATTTCCATAACGGATGGTACTGTAACGACCCTATTTTTTCCGTTATCTTTTACGGTTAATTATTTAACGACCGTTAACTGTTATTCATGCCACGTCATTTCTATGTGTTAACTGTTATTCGTGCCACGTCGTTTCTACGTGTCGCGGATTTCTATCTGGCGAATCTTTTCGGTTTTCAAACCAACAGTCGAGCTTTTGGGATTTTTAAGTCCTAAATTATTTTAAATATGATATTTTAATATCATATGATTATATATAGTGTTTATATATTTTATTCGTCGCGTAATTGTTATCTCTCCGAAAAATTAATCGCGTAGTAGCGTTTTCGCGTTTCGGGTTTCGTTCGGGCGTTCGGGCGTTTGGGCTAAAAGCTTTTAGTCCATACTTCAATATGGCCCACAATTGGGGCCCACCCTTCTGTTTTTGGCCGAAAATATCAAGGGGATGGGGGTGGTTTTGCCAAATTTTGTAACTAGTGATGTATTTGTTCAAAACACCACTTTTACTTATAATTTCAACCTAAACCTTAATTTGTGAAATCCTCTCTTCCTCCTCCCTTTTTCTTGGCCGTCACCTGCATCCTCAACATCACCATCATTCACCAAAAATTCAAGCTTGATTCATGGGGCTTTTAGTATAATCGGATTCATCTCTTCGTTCTCTACGCGACTACATCATTTGATTCTTGATTAGGGTATAAACCCTAACCCTAGATTTTTAATTTTTCTTTATTTTTCTGTATTTTGATTATATATTAATAGTATGATAATTACTTGTTGTTGTAATGGTGTTTGTATGCGTAGAATTACTCGTAAACATATGTTTTCGGTTTGATATAATTGGGACAGCAGCTTTTTCGTGTGTTTATGACTTTTTGACTGATATAAAAGTTAAAATAAAGTATCTAGATGAGTTCCTCTCATCAAGACATTAATTTTAGACTCCGGATTCATGTCGTTTCGATTCCCGGAGCCCTAGATATGATCAAAGTGGTATTTTGTTAAGATTGAAATGTGATTTTGGTATGAACCAAGTTTGGTCCGACTTTGTGACCATAATTGGTGACTCTAGGGTGTGTTAGTGTGTTAGGACTGATGGTGGGATGAACTTTCATGTTCGGATCATCTCAATCCGAGCCACGAATCACCCGTTGCGTCTAAAACACGATTTTGGTTGAATTGAAGTTCCAAGTAGTGAATTGGCTGTACATAACGACTTTTGGGCTGTTCATGGTGTGTTCTTGAGTGTACCAAAGTGTCGAGTGGTTTGCTTAGGCGGAGATTTATGTAAGGCTCTCCGAAAACCGACACCCGGGGCTCAGGATACGACCCGATGAACTTTTGATTTAAAACTTGTGATTAATTATTAAACTTACGATATAAATAATGGATTTCATTATCATTTAATTACTTATGATAAAAAAATAATTATTATTATTTACAACTTATGATATATATTTATTATATCATTTAATTAATACTTATGATTTAATTAACATTTTAATTAAACATATGATTAATGATACTTCATTATTAATGGAAAATACTTATGATAAGTATTAAACTTATATTATGAGATTACTATTATAAGACTTATAATAAGGATTAATTAATTATTTAATTATTATAAGGCTTAGTTATTATTTAATTATAATTTAATTATTAAATACTTATGATTTAATAATTATAATTAGAAACTTATGATATGATTAATAATTCATTATTAATTAATAATACTTATGATATGATTTAAAATTTATTATTAATTAATAATACTTACATTATGACTAATATTTAACTAATTAATTAAATACTTATGTTATATTAATTATATCATTTAAACTTATATTAACTTTAATAATTTATTTTAATTTAATTAAACTTATGTTATGACATAATTAGACATATCTAACTTTAATAAACGTTATAACTTACATTATTATTATAACTTACACTTTTAAAATTAACGTTGACTATGTTTGACCAAGGTTGACTTTTGAGTTGACTTTCGGTTGACTTTGACTTTCTGTTGACTTTTGTTGACTTTTGTTGACTTTTTAATTAAGGAAACTTTCCTAACTTATAAACTTTCCTAAAATAGCAACTTTCAAAATTTGGAAACTTTCCAAAAATAGAAACTTTCCAAAAATAGAAACTTTCCAAAAATAGAAACTTTCCAAAAATGGAAACCTGCTAAAAATAGAAACTTTCTAAAAATAGAAAGTGTGTGTCCGTAAGCTGTTCCGATCAAACCGATGTATATTGAGTATTGTTCTATGACTACTTGCAACATGTACAATAGCTATCATACTAAGACTTTACCTAAGTTAGTTATTTATATCGACCTTCTTTATTTATAGGTCAGCGTTGTGATCATTCCTGATCACTTTACTTCATTTGCTGTTCGCATATTTGTGTGGTTACTTCATTTGCTATTAAGGTGAGTTATAGTTCCACCTTTTTATACAGTTTTAAATCTTTTGGGATGAGAATACATGCAATTTATTTTATACATTGGACACAAGTGGTATTTGGTTTAAATTATTCATTGTGAGTTGAACGAAAATATTCCCTAGTCTGGTAACTGTAATCACTGGTTTCTACTAGTGAACGCGAATCCTACGGATAGATCTATCGGGTTTGACAACCCCATTTCGAGCTAGTCGCGCTAGCAATTTATAATCGGAATGTTTAGTACTTCGTATTTTGTTGTAGATACACTTGTTCGGTGTATATTATTTATTGTGTTTGGCAAGGGTAAATAAATGGTTAAGTGGTTACCAGGTGGCTCACGGTAAATGGAATAATGTTTTTATATGTTTTCTAGTATATAATTTTGTGGTCCAAAAAGGAGTTTTATGTTTTCAAACATAAATTTTTACGGTTTAAATTAAATATTGTTTGCAATATTAAACCTATAATTCACTCAATATTTTTATTGACAATTACTCGCATGTTTTATTCTCAGGTTCATGATTGATTGCTTCCGCTGTGCTTAGAGAGTCTGCATATTTATGATGACAGCTTTTGTTAAATAATAACTTGCATTCTATTTTGATACATTTAATAGTGGATGTTGTTGACTTTGTTTTGGTCAACTTTTGGTTAAGTAATAATGTATGGTTTTCCTAAACTTACATATTTTGATAGGTTTCTTTTATAGGAAATCATTTTTAAATAAAGAATGCAAGGTTATTTATTAAATTCATATAGAGTTATGATCAAGCTGTGGGACCAAGATAACGATGGTCGTCAAGTGTACCTTGACGGGTCGTTAAACTCACCAATGTACCCTATGACTCGGGGTTGACACCAATGAACTCTAAATCCCTACAACCAACGCTCTGATACCATCTGTAGCGACCCGACCAAATCATGTTTGACGGCGCCGACTACTTAGGTCCCGTTACGTGGTCATAAGTCTTTAACATGACGTTTGACCAAAATATGTCGCATTCATTTCATAAGTAAAAGGATGTTTCAAGTTTACAAAAGTAGTTCAATGACTAGTTACATTACAATGTTTAACGTACGTATGAAACCTATGCGACACAATTTAAAAGTAGTCAAAAGACGCTCCAACTATGCATGTATACTCGACATCCAAGCAAGTATCAAAAAGTAAGCGGAAGCATGTATCCTTAAGCATTCAAGGACCTGAGAAAGCATATAGAAAACTGTCAACGAAAACGTTGGTGAAATCATAGGTATTTTAGTAAACGTTGTATTTGAACCACAAGATTTAATATAAGATGATTATCAAAATCATTTGCATTCCAAAGTTGATATTTGTTTCGCGGGCACCTAATTATCAAACTTAACTGTTTTGTACCCTGTTACGTAGTGTTAGAACATACATTATACTCGAAAATATATTTCATTCGCTAACGGTAGCGAACCGTCCGAATGAGGCTCGTCAAGCCCATGTGATCACATAATATAAGTTCTCGTTTACACCCTGCAAGTGTAACTAATGATAATTGAATTGAGGATTTTTGTTCAAACCTGTACGTGGAATGTTCGTTTTCGTACTTGTGTTCAAAGTGTAAAAGTATGATACGTATATGTTTCTCATCCCATAGTTTAAAGCATAAAAGTTGTTTGAAAGATGGGACTATGATCTCACCTTGTGTGCACGAGTAATAAGTACTTCAACAAGTAACGTGTACAAAGAACAATGCTATTCTTGACCTAAACAAATAGGTCGTATCAATAACGGTAAACACGATAGGTCAAAGATGTTCAATTAGTCCTATGGCTCGTTACGACTCGATTATGTAGCATGTGAATCAAATTGTCAAGTTTCATGCAAGATACAAGTATAGAAACAAGTTAGAAAGATTGCATAAATATTTGGTTTAAGTCTGACAAAAAGTCAAACTTTGGTCGGTCAAAGTCAACGAAAAAGTCAAGGCGTTCGGGTCGGGTCCCAAACAAATTTTCTGAGGTTTTTAATCATATATAAGCATGTTAGAACAAGTTTCATGTGAATCGGAGGTCCCTAGCATAGCAAACATTTTTCTTATAATTGACAAGTTGGTCAGCCCACTTTGGCGCGCCGCGCAGGGATATGGCGCGCCGTGCCATTACCTGTGCAGAGATTTCTGGTAGTTTTCAAGTTTAATGCACGAACCTAACTTCAAACTATCACCATTTATGACCCGCAAACAACCAAAACAAGTATCTTATATCATCGGAAAGGTATTTTGACAAGGAAAACAACTAAACACATTTCATCAATCACATTAACTTTTGCAACAACCAAAAGTCACATTCAAGGCTCCTCATTTAATGCATTCAAGTTCATAAATGCAATTTGATGATTCGACAACCAATTTACATGAATGATATGCTATTTCGAAGGTAATCAAGCATACAATACAACCTAACACTTTCAAATAACATTTCACGTCATTTCAAGCATCAAAAGTCCATTTCAAGTTCATCAAACCCTAACCCAATTTCACCAAAATCAGTAATCAAGTTCATGAAGTTTTCTAAAGCAACCTACACATCAAATTGAAGCTAGTGATACTAGGAACACATTTAATACTTGCACTTTATCATAACAACAACATTTAAGCAACCAAATCATCAATCAAACACACCAAACTTTCAAGTTCATGCTAGTTACCAAAAATAACAAGATCGAACATACAATTCATATATTCATGTTAGACTTGAGCCATAGACACTAATTAACAACTTTATAAGTTAGAAACATCAAGAACACAAAATCTAGTGATTTTAGAAAATTACCCAAATTAGATGTAATCAGTATGGAATCGAAGAGGAAGTTGCAAGGATTCCAAATATGTAATTTGTTTGGATTGAAGCTTGCTAGATTCGAAATAGATGATGATTCTTTGTGATGAAGTTTGAGAGAAAACTTAAAAGTATTGAAAGAAAATGAAAATGAAAATGGAAAAAGAATGGGGAGGTGGGTGTTGACTAGTCAAAAGCTAGTCACATCTTTGCTCCCTTGGCGAAATTAGTCCCTCGAGTTCGGTTGCGGTTGCGTGAATTATCTAAACGAGATATTTTAAATACGCGTATTAACGAAGGATGTTATAATCATATAACGGACTTTAAATAAATAAACGGAAAAGTAAACGGAAAAAGGCGGGATGTTACAGTCACCAGCAAAGAATGCCTCAACCTGGGCAGGTATCTGCTCATTAATGCACTTGGCTATGCATTGAGCAGATACACACCAAGAGGCTACCACATTTTTAAGGTCAGTAAGCTGGTTTTGGACTACTTCTGCATCTGATTGAAGAGATTTTAAAGACTAATTTTGTTTTTCAAGTTTAGAAATTTCATCTTTCAAAATCTTAATTTCATCAGATATGTATTTATGTTTTTCATTTAATGATTTAATTTTAGTTTTGAAAACTTCTTCACGTTTGCTGCCTCTGCTTAAGTCAATTCTTAGGTAGTCAAACATTTCAGCTTTTTCATCATCAGTATAAGTTCGAAAATTATCAACCTTATACAGCATTTCAGATTTCCATTGAGGTGAGTCTCTTTTCTGATTCCCTCATGTCAGCAACAAATGTACTACCACTTTCTTCCTCTACCAACTCCTCTACTTTTCTGGCCATTAAACACAGCTTTTTACAAGAAGCATAACCAGCACAATCCTCATTAGTTTCACTATCATAAGATGAAGATGAGCTGGTTTCATCCCAATCATGATGTTCAGCAACTAGCACCTTTTATAGTTTCTTCTCCTTCTTATCAGCCTTTGAACTTTCTTTCATTTGGGCCTTCATAGCCTTGTACTTGTTCTTGTAATTTTCAGCTTTTGAAAATGTGTTAGCATGTGAGGAAGGTTTTCTGGACATGCACTCAGCTGCAAAGTGTCCTACCTTCCCACAATTATAACACTCGGGCTTTGGGCCCTTGACTGACTTACTACCATACCTGGCACTTGGCTTCTTACTCACTTTGTATGGCTTGCTGGTTCTACTACGTTTGAACTTTTTGAACTGTCTAGCCAGCAATGTCATACCTTCATAAATCTTTCAACATCATCATCATCATCATCATCATCATCATTGCTTTCCTCAGACCCAGTACCACTATCCTCCTTTTCAGCTGTCTCTTCTTCTGCCATTAGATTTTGAACTAGTAAAGCCTTTTGAGCTTTCTTTTTAGCAGCAGCAACAAGAGCAGTATCATCTGACTTTATAATTTTTGAAGTGGTGGGGACAGGCTTAAAGTTTTCTTTCAAATTAAGCTCAAGTTTGGCCTCTGCATTCTCATGGTTCCAAAGTGTACCATACAGAGAAGACATGTTAAAATTCTTTAAAGTCTGAGTTGTTCTTAATGGGTCAGTAACATGTTTCCATTTTGTAGGCAGTGAGTCAATGAATTTGTTGACTTGATCAAAATTAGTATATGTGATTTTTAAGGTGAGCAAGTCAACAACTAAAGAGTTAAACCTAATGAAGGTTTGCTTAAGGGTCTCACTTTTGTAGGCAAAGAACATTTCATATTCTCTTTTTAAAGCTATAACCTTATATTTCCTAACTTCATCCATACCCTCATATGTAACATCAAGATAGTCTAACATAGCTTTAGCATTTGATTTTCCCTTAACCAGTTTAAACAAATGGTTAGGTAATGTGATAGCTATCAAGGTTCTGATCTTAGGGTGAAGTCCAACACGACGTTTGTCCTCATCCACCCATCTAGATGGGGGAAGAACAACCTCTCTGCCAGGAACAACAGGAGTGTCTGCTGTAGCAGGAACACTATTAATTGTGTCAGTAAGGATGAATGGACCATCAGTAGCAATGCCAGGCATGAGTGGGTCAATAAACTCAAGATGAAGCAGAAACCTAGCCTTCCAGGTTTCATACTCATCTTCATCAAACTTAGGTGGTCAATTGGATGACCCATTTTCAAGGTAAGCTGAGTTTGTGTATGCAGCCATGAGAGAATTCAGATCCAAGATATTAAGTTATCAAGACTGAAGCTCTGATATCAGTTGTTGGTCCCTTGATTAACAACAGGAGTATTGTAGAGAGGGGGGTGAATATTCTTTTTAATTAACTTAGCAGTTAAAACAATTTAGTATTCAAGCAAGTAATTTAAATAGAGTCTAAGGTAATTTTCAACGGTTATTCTTTATTGATTGAATCACAAAGAATTACAACTATCCTTGGCAGAATGATAGTTGGTTGATACAGATTAAACCTAAGTTATAGCTATCGTGGATATCTTAAAGCTATTACAAGTTTGGACTCTAAATAAATAAACTCACACCACTAGTTATTACAATAGTGAATACTTCTATTTATAGTAGTCCTATTAACCATGTAATTGTTCTATTGTCCACTGGTACATACGTGTATGTACTTGTGGGGACAACTGCATCAGAGAGCGTGCTCTCTTCTTTCCTCTTTGGTAGCTATTTGCAGGAACACCCCAATTCGGTTTGGCACCACTATTTGATATTGTGTTCCCTAGGTGTTGACAAAGAATAACACATGTCTGCACATGCGTTAAACTTATGCATTCCCACATGGTCTTGTAAGGTCACTTGTCAGCTGCCGACGCGTGTCCTTTTATGTTCAACTTTGTCTTCGACTTCTGTTGAATAGTACAATTGATGTAGACCACTCAGGAAACCACTATGCTTGTAATGGAGCATAGCTGTCTTGTGTTGTAAGCTGCTTACCAGCAATGCTGGTTCTTCTATGTTGAGTCACTTGATATTCTTGATTTGCTGGGCACACATCCTATGCTAATTGAAGAATACTATGTACCTTGTGCTGGTAGACCAGGCAGAATACTCAATACTCGACACAACAATATTTGCTATCTATACATAAACAAACATGTGCTGGCTGCACATAACACTATAGTGTACAAATTTGCTGTTTTTCATAATTAAATCCTTAATTAATTTAGGGACTCAACATATACTATTTCCTGATCGGGTACGCTTGCCTGTATTTGCATTTTAACTATTAATTAGGTATTTTTCGGTGTTTATAAATTATATTACTTGATCTAGAACATCAAAGGCATTACATGATCTTAAGTGTGGGGAGAGACAAATTCTCGTTGATTTCTTTTTGAATAGCTATCTCCTATTTTGTTAAGATGTTGTAGGTATTTTTGTTTGGATTATAAAAATTTTAGGTAAAAAATAGGCCATAACTTGCTAGTTCTTTGGATTGACTCCATTATCTCACCTAACAAAGATAATGTACGCTCCTCTCACCTTACCTTCTTTGATGCAAGTCTTCACCATAACGTTCATAACCATTGAATGAAACTCCTACGAGTGTTCCGAAATTCATATGTAGGTCACCTGAACCAAATCTTGTGCTCAATCGTGAGAGCGGTGGTTGCATAGCATGGTCAGAAAATAGACCATGTGCTAGACCAAAAACTCATCGGGTTATTTTCACTATTTATCCTCACAAGGATGGTGCATGCATCCGACCAATGTACCCAATTTATATGCGTGTCTCTGAGACATTGTCATAACGCTCATGTATCTAATATCTTCCGTTATTACGATAACCTGAGCAGAAATCATGTTCTTTAGTAGGTCACTCGAATTTTATTCGAGTGTTAATAGTTTCTTGTTCATCGCTTCTCTTTTTACCCAAGAAGTAGTTTACCAAGCAAGTTAATTGGTTCGTGTCACTAGCCAAAACCAGGTTAGCAGTGGTTGACACATACACTTCACTTTTTACAATAGCTTACTCATCGCCATTCTTTTCGCTGGAAGATAGTTTACCAAGTAAGTTAATTATCTTGTGTCGTTGTTCATTACCAGGACAATAGTAGGAGACACACTACACAATTCACAAACTCAGGTAACTTGCTCATCTTATTCCATTTAAACCGGAGTGATTTTGTTAGAGCTCGATACTTGTACCGTGTCGTAATCCTAAAACCAAGGATTTTTTGTGGTTCCATTTCCCTTAAGTCACGTGGGACTTAAACCACAAAGTTCTTATTCATTAATGTGTCCTATTCATGTCACAAGAATAGCCGACGTCAGTACATTTTATTGCAGTGTTGTTTTCTTAAACACGAGGATAACCGTTGATGGCACACCCACCTTACAACTATTGGTACACCCAATTGTAGAAGCCATCATTTTTTAGTGTTCTTGAGTTTTTTAGAGTTTTATGTTCATTATGGAGTTTCATTCTAGGAGACATCTTGTCGGTTGGACATAGTTGATTTTTTTTATCTTAGTCTTGCTTGAGGACAGGCAAGGTTCAAGTGTGGGGGAATTTGATATTGCTCCAATTATACATATTTTTAGTTACGATATCGGTTCCTAACCTTATGATTTCCTGTGGTTTTGAGAAGCTTTCGGTGCGTATTTGATCAAAGTGTTGATTTGGAAGATAAAGTGATTTAGTGAAGCTTTGCAGATGACTTTAGCAAGATTTCAGTCCGGAAAACATTAAAATAAAGAATTCCGACGAGCATGGAAAAACATACCTTCAACACAATTTTTGCAACCACAATTGTCAGGATCAGTGTTGTGAAAATGATATTTTATTACCGGAATTATACAAGTTGGGTTCGTGAGGAGGTAACAGAAAAATCACATCAGAATCAAGGTCGCGAGAATTGGAATTAAGCTCGCGAAGTATGTAGTGGCTCGCGATCGCGAGCATGAATGTTGTGGTCGCGAAAATTAAGTGGGTTGGAGCAGTTTTTAACATCTTTAAATACGAATTTTAATCCCCTAATTAGGTTAACTTTTTACTTACGAATTTCTGGAGCAACAAGGTCGAATATAAGGGTTTTTCATCATTGTTCTTGAGGTTTAACACTTAGATTTCAATTTTGGCCTCATTTAATCATTCGGTAACACTTTTATTATTCTTTTGAATAATACAATGCCTATGAATTATTTATCTTTGTGTTTGATTACTTCTTGCATAATTATGAGTAGCTAAATTTGTTGTATTCACCTAGATGATTGAACCCTGATAATGAATTGCTACCTTTTGATTTTATTCAATTGATTGAATTATTTAGAGTATGTTTAACTAATCAACGACTGTTTTGTAGGTTTATTAACTAGTTTCATCAATGATTTTGTTGATTAGTTAACAACATTTAACTAAATTAATGAGCTTTGACAAATTATTGAATGCGAATAGTTTAAATAATTATTGATTATATGCAGGACACCAACATAATTAGACGATTAGTGATTTAGTTATAGAACTGTTAAGGCAGCTTGAGGTTGTAAAGGGACACCAGCACAACCTAAGTTAATTATATTCTTGAATAATTGTGTTTGTGGATTAACTAGTAACTAACTTAACGACAATTAGACTTAGCTCGATAGTTAAGAAACAGTGAGAATTGAAAGAATATTGTAGTGTCACTACATTTATAATTGATTTAACGGGTTTAACAAGCAATCCTAACCAGAGGAATTGACTCTAAGTAGATACATTTATTTCCATTGATTTATAGTTCATTTACTTTACACGTTATTTTTAGTTTGATACAAAATCAATCTAAAAATCCATTTAAACTAGAATAAATTTTATTAGTTTTAGATTCTTAATCACACTTTTCTCTGAGGAAAGAACTGGTTTTTTACTTATTAACTCTTATACGATCGGGTTTAGTTGTATCTATTGTGTGTTAGTTTTTGAGTATTTAGTGTAGTAGTTATAGATTACGGTTTAACCCATCAAATTTTCATGAGTGTTGATATTTTCACTTGTGATTTTGATAAATCCACTTTTATCATGTTGCACTGGTATGTACATTACAACTATCTAATGCATGAGAGTAAGTGGATTTATCAAAAAATTAAAAGTAGATATATCACTACTCAATTTCCATCTTAAACTAAGCACGCCCTTGGTACCGTTTGATCCTTGATTGATAAGTTCTGTTAGACAGTTAGTTGACATATAAGTAAAAAGAAATATAGTACAACTAACACTCCATCTGATCTTCCAAAATGAGTTATTGACTTGACATAACCAACACATCATTGTCTAGTCTAATTTAGCTTCTCCATTACTTTAAATTATATATATATATATATATATATATATATATATATATATATATATATATATATATATATATATACAACAACAACAAACAGACCCAATCTCACATGTGTGAGGTATAAGGGAGGTGAGACGTAGACAATCCTACCTCTATTCTAGAATAAAGAGAAATCATTTCTCCACCCCGAGTGAAACACTCACAAGAGGTGAAAGTCCTCCCTCTCTCTATTCGACGGATAAAGAGATTGCTTTCAAAATGGACCTCCGGCCGAAAAAGTAGGAAAAAATAAAATAAAACAAATAAAATTAGGAATAAAAATAAATAAGGTAAAATAATTTAAATATAATGAAATAAATAAATAAATATAACAAAATAAATACAAACATGATAAAAAGTAATAAAAAGAAGCGCCATGAAAATGAAAATGGTAGAATCAAATTTTCATGTGTTTTAAATCAAGTATGGAGTTCAATTTAGCCCTAAACGGTAGTCAAGTCGCCAATACATCGACGCTTGTTGTTGGCTCATATGATAGGGACATAAAAAAACACTAATATATATATATATATATATATATATATATATATATATATATATATATATATATATATATATATATATATATATATATACACGTACCTTAGACTGCTGTGCGGAGCTTAAGACAAATCGATAAATGCTATACTAAAAGAACAATAAATATAGATGGGAACATAGAAATGCTATACCAACAATTAAAAAAAAAAAAAAAACACACACACACACACACAAACACACACACACACACACATATATATATATATATATATATATATATATATATATATATATATATATATATATATATATATATATATATATATATATATATATATTGGTAGGATCAAGAGGGAAGTAACCATTCGGGGGGAAGCGGGGGGAAGCAAAAACTTTTATTTTTTTCGTTTTTTTGAAAAAACTTTGTTCACGAACATTATAGATGAGATGAAAATATGAACATTTAGTAGAGACACTTTGTGATAAATGTTTTTATTTTGGCGGAAAAACACCGAAGAAGTAATATATAACAATTATCGTGTTTTTCGAGCGTATTTTGAGGTTTTAGCTATTGGGGTTTAGATATTAGGGTTTATATATTAGGGTTTATAGGGTTTAGATATTAGGGTTTAGAAATTTAGGGTTTAGGGTTTAGATTTAGGGTTTAGATTTAGGATTTAGATTGAGTTTTTAACACGAACGGTTTAGAGTTTAGGGTTTAGGGTTTAGGGTTTGCTGTTTTGGGTTTATGGAATAAACCCAAAACACTAAACCCTAAACCCTAAACTCTAAATCGGGCTAAATTTTACTTCACAAAACATGAAGAAAAAAAACGTTCATATTCTTCACGAACAATATTATCTTGAATGTTAATTTTGTCGATCGTTTTCCCGCCTAAATAATAACATTCATCACGAAGTGTCTCTTCTAAATGTTCATATTTTCGTGTGATCTTGATGCCGGAAAAAAAAATTTCAAAAAAAACGAAAAAAAAAAAAAATTCGCTTCCCCCCGTTTCCCCCCGATTGGTTACTTCCCCATTGATCATGCCCCATATATATATATATATATATATATATATATATATATATATATATATATATATATATATATATATATATATATATATATATATATATATATTACACTGTAAAATAAATCTTCAAACATTGTTACATATAAAAAATCTTTAATATTTTGACGTTACGAATAAGTTAATAGCCAAGTGATACATGTTTCATTAAAACATGAGGCGTACCATGTTAAAGCTTTTGTCAAAATGTTCGTAAATTAGAGTCACACTAAGAATTTACAATCCTTAGCAAAGATAGATAATAGTTGATCCGGCCACATGTAGTGTATTTGGTAGAGATATTTTACACATCCGATTCTTACGAAGTTAATTTAACGGGTTTCTAAAGAAAATACAAAATTTGAGTGTTGTTGATGATCTACACCTTTATCAAAATAGCATAAAATGTGAGTTTCAAATCATGTAATTATGAAGTCAAGTCTTTAAAAACGGGTGGAAATATTTACGATACATGTAAAGTGTTTACAAACAACAATATGCAATCATACAAATGTAAAGTGTAAAGAAGATAAGATGTAAATATTCTTTCGTCACCGCAAGTAGTGAAAAAGGTTAATTCAAAGTATTTTTGGCTTGATTACTATGAGCTAGAGTTAGTAACTCTACTTGCAAGCCTTTCGAGAAAACAAATGTACTTGCAAGAACCAATTGAATTATATTTACCCATAGAGTTGTCATTTAAAAAGTTTTTTAATGTAATAATAGTAGTACAACCGTAAGTTAGTTGATAGTTGTTTTCATGGAACTAGATAGTTATTTAGAATGTATAATCGAAATATACATGTATAAGTTTATTAATGATAGCATTTAAGGTTGTCATTAGCATTTTCTTTCTTTTTCTAAAGCAAATTATATTTTCTTTAAAAAAATTATAGTTTTAATAGTTTTAAAATGCAATTTTAAACTCTCATATCTTGAAAACTTTTTACTAAATATGAAAAGTTTTATATGTTCATTTCTTTTATCCCATAGTGGCTTTTAAATTTGAAATATTTTATCAAGAAAACCAACTATATTGAAATTTATTAAACTGCTGATAATGTATCAAACAACCGTTTATTAATAGTAAAACTTTATATACTATTTACTATAATCATTTGTAAATGAGTACACGTGGTGCAGAGTAGGATTTAGGATTCAATTACGTGTTTTGATATATTTACGCCTGCTGCTTAGGTCTCATCGTCATCGTCGATGAGGATTATATTAGATGGTCCACTTTTTACTTACGATTTTCGCATCGTGGTGGTCCCCACTATCATGACACACGTCGATCCTACGTGTACTAACAAAAATCATAAAAATAAAAACATTAGGGTCCACTTCCAACGGCCAACCGTCCCCCACACTTTTTATCTCGACAAAACAGATCCTACAATCTAAACTTTACTAATTTCTTGTTTTAGATTTTGTTTTCATGTAATCACTTTTTTATATTTCTTATATTAAAGTATATGCTATTCATTCATAGCATCTATTTTACGTAGTGTGAAGCGCCATGATACATGTTTTATATCTTTAAAAAACGTAGATGAATTAGTTAAGGTGGAATGTTAGTTTTGAAATATTATTTAAATATTCCAATCACAATTTCGTTCATTACTTGTTATAGTTGACCCGATTAAAAACGTGTTGGCCTTTTCTCTCACTTGGTATTTTTTTTTTTTTTTTTTTTTTTTTACCACTCATTCCATAACCCTGATTTTCTTCTTTCATTTCTCCGCCGCCCACCTAATATTGTGTTTTGTAGCCTCTTCTTCTTTTTCGTGGTTTCCTCCTACCATCGACCTCTCGCCGATGGTCAAGAGGATTTCTCTTTTTCGTTTGTTTCGCCTTCGGCGGAGTTTGTTCAGTTTCCTTCTTCTATATGGGGCTTGGTAAATCCGACAACCTTCCTACGCCGCTATTCTCATGGTGGTAGGGTTTTCGTTTGCTTGGTTTCCTTTCTCCCATTGTTTGATCTTGTCATCCTTTCTCTAACGTTGTTTTTTCTTCGAATGACTTTTGGCCTCTTTCTGGCGACAGAGGCTTCTTCCAGCGGATGTAGTAGCTCTCCACCACCATTCTTGTAGTGGTTTTGACTACGATGGTTTTGTTTATCCTCTTATTCACACTGTTTTCGCTGTTACTGCCGGTGATCCTTCCTCGTCGAATCTGCTAGCTATTGTTGTGGCATTTGGGGGTGTACTACTCTGTTGATGGTGGCCACCGGAGGTTGTGGTTCGGATATAGATCTTTTAGTACTGCTCCCGCCAATGACCATGATGTAGTAGCATTGGTCAAGTTGGTGTTGTATAGTGGTGCACCACCCTGTTGGTGGTGGCCACCGGATTTTTGCTTAATTTGGATGGCTTATTGCGACAGGTTCTACTACACTACGACAACTTAGTTGGTGGTGGTCTCTGACGACAGGTGGTGGTAAATGTGGTGGTTTCTTTTTCTGCTGACTTGGCGAGTGAGTCGACTACCCTGTTGGTTTGGACATTCGTGGTTAACGGACAACCTTTTGGCGTTCTCTCAAACGCTCGATGTCTGGTTTAGGATTTTCTTTGGTTGTCACAGTGGCTGGTGGCGCTCTCTCGTACAATGTCATTGTTATATATATTTTCTTGTTTAGTGCAATTGATTGTTAGGTTATCTTATGTTGTAGTTATTGTTTCTTGTTTAGTTTCCCTAGTAGGTTGTTTTTTCCACCGTGTTGGTGGAACTGGTTGATTATCTTACGTTTTTTATGCCACTTGGTTGGCTAAGTTTTGATATCCTATATAATCGGTTGTACTTGTTGATATTCGAATCCGTTAATTTTATTAAATCGTACAAAAACAAAAAAATTCATATTCGATCATTTATAATTTTGTATTTACGTATAGCATAAGAAGAAAAAGTCACTTAGATTTTTTAAAAAGAAACTAAGGAAAACTAAAATAAATCAAAGAAAATTGTTTGTTTTCGTGTGTTTAAAGGAAGGTAACATTCAACACTCCAACTCTACAAGGGGCCCACATGTTTTGGTAAAATTAGTTGAAAATGATCACGAGATAATATATTTGCAAGACCTTAAAATGTATCTAGTGAACTCTGAACTTGAGTCTCCTTCGGATATTATCAATCATCCAACCAATAAATCACCCCTTGTGGTAGATCACGAGACAATTTGATTGAACTCTGTATATATCGGAATTAAAAAATTTGTCATTCCCCATATATTTTAAACAACAAAACTTTATCCATTTAGATGTATTACTTATATCATTTCTTAAGTTACTAATAACTGATTGTCAACTAGAGCACATTGACTTCTGAATTAAAAAGGTTATCAATTCAGAATTTGTATTTGTATTTTCATAAACTGCATGATAACATCAACTACTACATGATTTTAAACAAGCAGGTGGTCAAAGGCGTGTTGCGTCGGCCACTGCTCTGATGCGTACGATTGATTTATATATCTATTAGTTAATCTAAACATGAACTTTTATTAAGTTAAATGCTTATTTCTGAGTTAAGAAATGTGCAGGGTTCATTCTATCATTTCTGAAAATATAAGGACTGCAGTTGAAAGCTTGGAATGAAGCAGAGGACTTAGAGTGCAATTTTTGGAAGTTGGAGGGTTCAAGATGTAAAATATATGTTTAACATACATCCAACCCCACTGTGAAGACCCGTCCTAATCCATCCGGACGAAGTCCATATCGATTATAAACGATTCACAACAGTTGATTACATCGCGAGATACTTGACCTCTATATGATACATTTTACAAACATTGCATTCGTTTTTGAAAAGACAAACTTTCATTACATCGAAAGTTGACAGGCATGCATACCATTTCATAATATATCCAACTATAATTGACTTGATAATAATCTTGATGAACTCGACGACTCGAATGCAACGTCTTTTGAAATATGCCATGAATGACTCCAAGTAATATCTATAAAATGAGCAAATACACAGCGGAAGATTTCTTTCGTACCTGAGAATAAACATGCTTTAAAGTGTCAACCAAAAGGTTGGTGAGTTCATTAGTTTAACTTAAACAATCGTTTCCATCATTTTAATAGACCACAAGATTTCAGATTTCCATTTCTCATAAACATACGTCCCATGCATAGAGACAAAAATATCATTCATATGGATTGAACACCTGGTAACCGACATTAACAATATGCATATATAAGAATATCCCCATCATTCCGGGATCCTCCTTCGGACATGATATAAATTTCGAAGTACTAAAACATCCGGTACTTTAGATGGGGCTTGTTGGGCCCGATAGATCTATCTTTAGGATTCGCGTCAATTAGGGTGTCTGTTCCCTAATTCTTAGATTACCAGACTTAATAAAAAGGGGCATATTCGACTTCGATAATCCAACCATAGAATGTAGTTTCACGTACTTGTGTCAATTTCGTAAAACAGTTATAAAAGTTGCGCATGTATTCTCAGCCCAAAAATATAAAGGGTAAAAAGGCAAATGAAACTCACGATACTGTATTTTGTAGTAAAAATACATATGACGTCATTGAACAATGCAGGGTTGGCCTCGGATTCACGAACCTATATCAATTGTGTATATATTAATACGTATAATGTAAGTTACAAAATTTCATTTATTAATATGTATTATTTATATATTATAGTTTTGTAGAATTTATTCTAACCTTTATTTTAAAACGTATACTTATATTATATTTTAAGTTATATTATATATATATATATATATCGATTTTATGTATATATATCTATAATGATTTACGTTTATATAAATAGTGACATTAATATATTTATATACATATATTTGTGGTTAGTATTGTATTTATGAAATTTTATTAGTTTGTTATGTGAATTATTAATACAATCCTAGTATATACCATAAGTATATATATAGTGTACAAAAGATTTATTTGTTAAAATAATAATTTAGATAATAATGATTTACTAATAATAATAATAATTTTATTAATAATGATAATACTAATAGCAAAAAAAATGAAAATGATAACTGTTAATGATACTAATAATAATAACTCTAAAATAATATTAATACTAATACCATACTTATGTTAATAATAAGGGTTCTAATATTTATAAAATGATAAATGATAATCATAATAATACTAGTAAATATTAATGATGATACTGATAAATATGATATTATTAATTGTAAATGTACTGATGATACTATTATTTATAAACCGGTACAAATTCTAATATTGATGATAATAATATATTTTTATTTCCTTCATAATAATAATAATGATAATCATAATCCTAATGATGATAAAATACTAAAATGATAAGTTTATTACTAATAATAATATTATTAATACCTATCATAATAATAATAGTAATGTCTATAATACTTTCAAATATGATAACAAGTATGATACTAATAATAACAATAACAATAACAATCAAAACAATCACAATAATAATAATAATACTAATAATAATTAATATATAATAACAATAATAAAATTAGAAAAGAAAACTACCTCACATGAAAAGATTTTCAAAAAAAAAAAAGAAACTACCGTCCTCTGGACTCGATCTCGTGACCACATGCTCACACGCAAACACTCTCGACCATCCCACCAATTCTGATTCTCTGTACTAATATCGAATTTAAATTTTATATATAAACTGTTTTTCTTCTATTCCTCTTCTTCTCCACAAGTCTCATGGATTCAACAAAACATCAATAACCAAAAAAAAAAAAAAAAAAATCAGGGTTCCTTTTAAAGCTTCAAAACATTACAGAAAAAAAAATAATTTGGGTTCTAAAATAAAATAAAAAAACACTAAAGGCCTACTGCAGCGTCGGTTCTTGGAACAAAACAAAAAAAATTGATTTCGTAATAGATAACATTATAGATAATGTTTATAACACGAAATAGTTTTCTAAACATGTATAAAAACTACTGGAATCGTCAATTTGATCAGAAACATATACACGAACGCGAATTTGTCTCAAGAACAATTGTTGACTTTTTTTAAACTAAACTTTGACTTCAAAATTCAAGATCGATATAAAGATTTGAGAGTTGAGATTTTGCAGATAGATTCAAAGAAAGATTTCTAACCTTTCTGCATTTTTAGATTTTGAAACTTTATTCGAAATTGAATTAAGAGAAAAAAAAATTGGAGCGTGCAGAGAAGAAGAAAAAAAAAATATCGCTGTGCTCTTTAATCCCATTGGATTTCCTTTTTATTTGATTTGCAATTATACATAATCATTTTGTAATAATAGAGATCGGTTGATAAAAAATGGAGAAAATGTCAACACAGGTTCACGAGTTTGGAGCAGGAAAGAAACAAAAAAATAATAATAATAGAGATAAAGGATACAGAGGTCAAGCGTATAATATAGATCCCTACTGTTTTTTTTAATTAATAATAATAATATATAATAACAATACTATTAATATCTAATAATATTAATAAAATTAATAATAATGATAAATATAATATTAATGATAATAATAATTGTAAAAATGATAATAATAATAATAATAATAATAATAATAATAATAATAATAATAATACCATACTAATTATGATAATATTAATATTTTATCGATAATAATAATATTAGTAATAATAATCTAATTTATACATCCAATTTCATCTTTATATGATATAAAGTGATATTATGAATACAAATATTGATATTTGACGATACAAATAACATTACTACAACAACTATATTTGTATTTAAATTTAATTTATTAATATCATCTATTATTATGTAATATTTAATAATTATGTAATATGTATTGTAACATATACTGAATATTATATATTTATGCATTTTAATATAAATATATTATAATATTTATTTACATACTAATTATATTATACTTATGTATGTAATTATGAAAAATATAAATGTTTTATATATGTAAGTATTATATATATTTATTAAAATAGTACATTATTTCATCATAGATATATTATAAATTTCTACATATACATAATATAATAATTATGTATAAAATCATATATATATAGTTATATTTATGTATATATGTATACTACCATATATATAAAATCATGTTTTAAATGTTGAGTAGATGATTAATTATGTATATTAAACAATTAACTACAAAGTATAACATTGTACATTTAATATTTTGATAACGTTGGTAAAATATGTTTGAATCATTTATATACAATATACTATATATATTCAAAATGAAAATCTTTAGTTATTAAATGTTATCTTTTATAATAACAAAATTACTTAATAGTTCATTAATACTAATATAATTAGTTTTATATATAATTATTTATATTTACATTCTTAGTTACAATTAAAGGTTCGTGAATCGTCGGAAATAGTTAAAGGTCAAATGTTATCATGAAATAGTTCAAACATAATGAGACTCGGTTTAATAGACTTTGCTTATCGAGTCGAATCATATAAGATTATGTTTAAATTTGGTCGGAAATTCCCGGGTCATCACAGTACCTACCCGTTAAAGAAATTTCGTCCCGAAATTTGAGTGAGGTCGTCATAGCTAACAATAAATATGTTTTCCTGACGAATATGAGTTGATAACTTGAGTTTTATCATTATTGAGTAATATGGATAAAAATAATTCAATTATTCGAAGAGTGCGAATGAAGCTATTCACAAAAGGATGAAATGAGAAAAAAAGATTTGTTTTTAACTTTTGACGTAGTCAGGTTTGAATTTAGAAAATAAGGCGCGTCTTAACTTTTGACATTGCCTTGGTTGAATTCCGGAATTTAAGGGATTTAAAGAAAATCTTGAAGATCTATAAAATCTGATTCTTCGGGATTTATGGAAATTAAGATCTCTTTAATTAAATACGGTGATCTGCCCCGATTACTACGTCTGATATTTCCAGTATAAATTAAGCTCTTCCTTTCCATTATTCTCACCATTCTTATACTTTCTTTCTTAGTTCATACATCCAAAAGATTCTGAAAATGATTAATCCAGTTCTGATCCTTGTCCTCATCCTTACTATCGCAACAATCATTCTCCTTTTCCAACTTCCACCAGAGGAATCTGCTTTCTTCTACTTCGCCCTCGGGATTATAATGTTTTTAATTCTCCCGTGTCTTTATGTTGCGATAAACATTGATATACACGGTTTGTAATTTATGTGTTGTTATCGGACTTTATATTCTCCCTTATATTTCAAAGCTCTATGCTTTTGTTTTCTCTTCCCGACTTCAAGTCAAGCGAATAATGGTCCAGAATTTATAGATATAGAGTTTCGAATGATTATAATGTTTTAAGCATGAAGGAACGTGATAGCACGATTTGATTTTCAAATTTATCAACATCACGGAAGATAGAACCATCAAGAATACATTTTCTTGATTTGTTACGGAGTTAAGTAGGATGAAAGAGTTATGTAACATGGCACATGATGACGTTATGATCTGTGAATCATCACGTTTCATTTAGAAACTCAGCATGACTTACTGTAATATAATCACGTTGATCAAGTGTCATTATATTATACTAACTCATGCATCAGTTCCCATCATTACTACAATAACATTCATATTTTAAGCTTGAAAATTTACAGAATATAGAAACTAACAGTTTCTATATGATGTAATACTGATAGCACAAAAAGATTAATGATTTCAGATAAGAATAGTTATAAAAATATCTCCAGAAATATGGAGGATATTTATAATGAAAGGTACGATAATATCTCAGAATATCTAAGATCAGAGGATGATAGAAACTATTGTCTGCAAGGGTTTAGAGTAAGGAGCAAGTTATTCACTATAGACTTTAGCAGACATTGAATTATTTGGATTCTTTGAAGTCAAACTTATTCTTTGTGATTTATCCACGGCTTTCTTCATAGTTTCGCATAATCTGCTTTTCGGTACTATATTTTCTATTGAATGTTTCCAATATATTGATACACAGGAAGTACGAAGAGGTATATAATTTCGGACGAGAATATTTATGAAAATATCCTCAGAAATATCAAAGATATTGATGATGATATTTTGGAATTTCTAAGTTCGACGGTTGATGGAGAAAGATTTTCCGCAAGATTTTAACATGACTTCGGAGCAAGATATTCTCTAAAGATTTCAACGGATCCAGAATTACCTGAATCCTTTGAATATAGGATTTGGTCCTTGTATTTGTCCTTGGTCTCCTTCATGGGTAACTCAATCTGTTTTTCAATACCCAATTTTCTATCGAGCGTTCCTAACACTCCTTTCTTTATCATCAAACTTTTGTCCGTTTAGACCATCTACCATTTTTCTGTTTCCTCTGCATTTAATGCTATGATATCTGAATCATCGGTTATTAATCCGAGGTGGTTTCAGGAGAATTGTGTTTTTAGATGATTAAACGCTGATGGTAATATGATGGAATATGAAAGGTTACCTGGTAACAATAAAAGAGCACGCGTATATATAAACGTTATAATAAGGTTGTTTCGTACGAAAAGTCGAAGTTGACTTGTTGGAGTTGTGACAAAATTGGCTAATTTTGAAAAGGGATCGCAAAGTTGTTTTTGTTAATACATGCCAAAGGATCTGACGCGGCTACGTGTTGAACTTTTACTCAATTGCCGAGAGTTTCTCAGGTGCATAACTATATGCATAAATCTTTCCTTCCGTAGATGAAGTGCGGTTGATTCATCCTATCGATTGAGGTGTTTTCAAGAATCATGAAAGGTTTGAACGCAGAATGTAATCGTGAAGATACAAATGAGGTTTAAGACGAAATCAAGTGGCAAACTTGAAGAATTGTTTAGTTTCATATGTTATATTCAATATTTTAATTCATTTTAATTGTCCAATGTTATTAGTCCACAGTCGATAGTCCACAGTTGACAGTGCAATCATTCATATATAGTTTAATATATAATATTTGAATTAATTAATACGTATCGTGACCCGTGTACATGTCTCAGACTCGATCACAACTCAAAGTATATATATTATTATAGAATCAACCTCAACCCTGTATAGAGAACTCGATCATTACTGCATATAGAGTGTCTATGGTGATTCCAAATAATATATATAGATGTGTCGATATGATATGTCAAAACCTTGTATACGTGTCCCGATATTTAAAGTGCGTAAAATAAATAACAGAAATTAAATGACGATAAATAAAGTGCGTAAAGTAAATAACAGAAATTAAATGACAATAAATAAAATTGCGAGAATATAAATTGCGATAAAATAAATTGCGATAAATAAATTGCGATAAATAAAATGTAATACGGAATTAACAGTTAGCTAGGATTTTGTTAGCGTGGTTTCTTAATAAAATTTAATATTGTTAATTAGTCTGTTTCTAATCAATTTTTATTGTGTCCATTATTTCTTCATTATGCCACTTGTTGGATTCTGATAGGTCAAAATTCAAATATGAAATTGAATTTGAATGAAAATAGTTATTCTTTGGTGAACGGATAAGTATCCCGGTGGTTGTAAATAGGATAGTGAATAACTGTTGAATCAGATTCGAAGAATATACAGTGTAACTTATTAATGTGAAATTTAAATATTCCTCGGGTATTGCCTACCCGTTAAAATATTTTTATTATTAACAGTTTGTACAAAAGAATTTTTAATTACAATCTTTATGAAAACATATATACATATATATTTTCTTCAGATGTAATCATGAATTTAATGAGTTAACATGATATTAAACTCATTTAGTTTTCAGTTGGAACTAGAATAAATAATCTCTAAAACATTAGAGATTACATAATCACCATGTCGAACGAAGATAACTGATGTAGAATGTCATGTAGAATGATGATTATACTCGAGGTATAGATTGAGATGTTGAGGCATGTGATATTGAAATTTGGGTTGTTGGTGGTACCGTTGGTGCCGGTGATTTGGATGAAGCTGGTACGTTTTGCACCATATTTTCCAAGACTACAACTTATGCGCGAAGTTCGTTAACTTCTTCTATTACACCGGGATGATTGTCGGTTCGGACGAGCGGATGAATGAGGTTTAGAATCTGAGATAGTATATGATCGTGATGAGATACTTTGGAAATGAGAGAGAAAATGGTGTCTCGAACAGGTTCGCCGGTAAACGTTTTAGGTCCATTGTCAAGAGGTGAATTTGGTTAGTGGAAATGATCGCCTTCTTCGCGTTTCCATTGATTAAGTCGACTACGAACCCATCTCCAATTCATTCAGAATAGATGATGGCTAATTGATCGATTCATTCCGATTACTCTGCTTTCGGAGCTCGAGTGGAAATCCATATCGAAATAGCTGTCGGAATAACTATCGAAATCAGATGGACTCGAACTGGTTGAGGGATTCATCTCGTACGATCAGATGAAGGATTTTCGATAAGAAATAGATTATAGGATGTAGATTAGTACCCTGCAATACATAATTTACATATGCATATATAATACTAAAATTCCATAAGCTACGGAGGAATCTACGGAAGCTGTCAGGCAAAGGTAACAATAACAGATACGCTAAGATATGAATTTAACTATACACTGTCTATGCAATAAAGGCAGTAAGACGTGTCTTAGACTTTAAGGATGATAAGTAAATAATTTTTCGACACTAAATGATAAGCAAAACTTTTGACATGCAAACACGGTCGAAGTCCAGACTCATTAATGCATTCTAACGACTATCAGTTAGACTCACTAATGCAAGACCTGGTTCGCTAAGACCACCGCTCTGATACCAACTGTGAAGACCCGTCCTAATCCATCCGGACGAAGTCCATATCGATTATAAACGATTCACAACAGACAACAGCAATTACAACAATAATCGCAACAATTATCCCAACAATCGCAACATCAATTGCAACTACAACAAACGGCCCAACAACAACAACAACAACAACAACAACAACAACAACAACAGCAACTACAACAATCATCCCAACAACAATCATAACCGCAACAACAATAACAATCAGAAGCAGCTATGCCAAAGGTGTGAAAAGAATCACTCGGGGTTCTGCACCAAATTTTGCAACAAGTGTAAAAGAAATGGTCATAGCGCGGCGAAGTGTGAGGTCTACGGACCAGGGGTTAATAGAACGAAAGGAACAAATGGTGTCGGAACGAGTAATGGCGGAGCAAGTAGTGTCGGAGCAAGTTATGCCAATGTAGTTTGTTATAAATGTGGAAAACCAGGCCACATTATTAGAAATTGCCCGAACCAGGAGAACACGAATGGACAAGGCCGTGGAAGAGTTTTCAATATTAATGCGGTAGAGGCACAGGAAGACCCGGAGCTTGTTACGGGTACGTTTCTTATTGACAATAAATCTGCTTACGTTTTATTTGATTCGGGTGCGGATAGAAGCTATATGAGTAGAGATTTTTGTGCTAAATTAAGTTGTCCATTGACGCCTTTGGATAGTAAATTTTTACTCGAATTAGCAAATGGTAAATTAATTTCAGCAGATAATATATGTCGGAATCGAGAAATTAAACTGGTTAGCGAAACATTTAAGATTGATTTGATACCAGTAGAGTTAGGGAGTTTTGATGTGATAATCGGTATGGACTGGTTGAAAGAAGTGAAAGCGGAGATCGTTTGTTACAAAAATGCAATTCGCATTATACGAGAAAAAGGAAAACCCTTAATGGTGTACGGAGAAAAGGGCAACACGAAGCTACATCTTATTAGTAATTTGAAGGCACAAAAACTAATAAGAAAAGGTTGCTATGCTGTTCTAGCACACGTCGAGAAAGTACAAACTGAAGAAAAGAGCATCAATGATGTTCCCATTGTAAAAGAATTTCCCGATGTATTTCCGAAAGAATTACCGGGATTACCCCCACATCGATCCGTTGAATTTCAAATAGATCTTGTACCAGGAGCTGCACCAATAGCTCGTGCTCCTTACAGACTCGCACCCAGCGAGATGAAAGAATTGCAAAGCCAATTACAAGAACTTTTAGAGCGTGGTTTCATTCGACCAAGCACATCACCGTGGGGAGCTCCTGTTTTGTTTGTCAAGAAGAAAGATGGTACATTCAGGTTGTGTATCGACTACCGAGAGTTGAACAAACTTACCATCAAGAACCGCTACCCACTACCGAGAATCGACGACTTATTTGATCAACTACAAGGCTCGTCTGTTTATTCAAAGATTGACTTACGTTCCGGGTATCATCAAATGCGGGTGAAAGAAGATGATATTCCAAAGACTGCTTTCAGAACACGTTACGGTCATTACGAGTTTATGGTCATGCCATTTGGTTTAACTAATGCACCAGCTGTGTTCATGGACCTTATGAACCGAGTGTGTGGACCATACCTTGACAAGTTTGTCATTGTTTTCATTGATGACATACTTATTTACTCAAAGAATGACCAAGAACACGGTGAACATTTGAGAAAGGTGTTAGAAGTATTGAGGAAGGAAGAATTGTACGCTAAGTTTTCAAAGTGTGTATTTTGGTTGGAAGAAGTTCAATTCCTCGGTCACATAGTGAACAAAGAAGGTATTAAGGTGGATCCGGCAAAGATAGAAACTGTTGAAAAGTGGGAAACCCCGAAAACTCCGAAACACATACGCCAGTTTTTAGGACTAGCTGGTTACTACAGAAGGTTCATCCAAGACTTTTCCAGAATAGCAAAACCCTTGACTGCATTAACGCATAAAGGGAAGAAATTTGAATGGAATGATGAACAAGAGAAAGCGTTTCAGTTATTGAAGAAAAAGCTAACTACGGCACCTATATTGTCATTGCCTGAAGGGAATGATGATTTTGTGATTTATTGTGATGCATCAAAGCAAGGTCTCGGTTGTGTATTAATGCAACGAACGAAGGTGATTGCTTATGCGTCTAGACAATTGAAGATTCACGAACAAAATTATACGACGCATGATTTGGAATTAGGCGCGGTTGTTTTTGCATTAAAGACTTGGAGGCACTACTTATATGGGGTCAAAAGTATTATATATACCGACCACAAAAGTCTTCAACACATATTTAATCAGAAACAACTGAATATGAGGCAGCGTAGGTGGATTGAATTATTGAATGATTACGACTTTGAGATTCGTTACCACCCGGGGAAGGCAAATGTGGTAGCCGATGCCTTGAGCAGGAAGGACAGAGAACCCATTCGAGTAAAATCTATGAATATAATGATTCATAATAACCTTACTACTCAAATAAAGGAGGCGCAACAAGGAGTTTTAAAAGAGGGAAATTTAAAGGATGAAATACCCAAAGGATCGGAGAAGCATCTTAATATTCGGGAAGACGGAACCCGGTATAGGGCTGAAAGGATTTGGGTACCAAAATTTGGAGATATGAGAGAAATGGTACTTAGAGAAGCTCATAAAACCAGATACTCAATACATCCTGGAACGGGGAAGATGTACAAGGATCTCAAGAAACATTTTTGGTGGCCGGGTATGAAAGCCGATGTTGCTAAATACATAGGAGAATGTTTGACGTGTTCTAAGGTCAAAGCTGAGCATCAGAAACCATCAGGTCTACTTCAACAACCCGAAATCCCGGAATGGAAATGGGAAAACATTACCATGGATTTCATCACTAAATTGCCAAGGACTGCAAGTGGTTTTGATACTATTTGGGTAATAGTTGATCGTCTCACCAAATCCGCACACTTCCTACCAATAAGAGAAGATGACAAGATGGAGAAGTTAGCACGACTGTATTTGAAGGAAGTCATCTCCAGACATGGAATACCAATCTCTATTATCTCTGATAGGGATGGCAGATTTATTTCAAGATTCTGGCAGACATTACAGCAAGCATTAGGAACTCGTCTAGACATGAGTACTGCCTATCATCCACAAACTGATGGGCAGAGCGAAAGGACGATACAAACACTTGAAGACATGCTACGAGCATGTGTTATTGATTTCGGAAACAGCTGGGATCGACATCTACCGTTAGCAGAATTTTCCTACAACAACAGCTACCATTCAAGCATTGAGATGGCGCCGTTTGAAGCACTTTATGGTAGAAAGTGCAGGTCTCCGATTTGTTGGAGTGAGGTGGGGGATAGACAGATTTCGGGTCCGGAGATTATACAAGAAACTACCGAGAAGATCATCCAAATTCAACAACGGTTGAAAACTGCCCAAAGTCGACAAAAGAGCTACGCTGACATTAAAAGAAAAGATATAGAATTTGAAATTGGAGAGATGGTCATGCTTAAAGTTGCACCTTGGAAAGGCGTTGTTCGATTTGGTAAACGAGGGAAATTAAATCCAAGGTATATTGGACCATTCAAGATTATTGATCGTGTCGGACCAGTAGCTTACCGACTTGAGTTACCTCAACAACTCGCGGCTGTACATAACACTTTCCACGTCTCAAATTTGAAGAAATGTTTTGCTAAAGAAGATCTCACTATTCCGTTAGATGAAATCCAAATCAACGAAAAACTTCAATTCATCGAAGAACCCGTCGAAATAATGGATCGTGAGGTTAAAAGACTTAAGCAAAACAAGATACCAATTGTTAAGGTTCGATGGAATGCTCGTAGAGGACCCGAGTTCACCTGGGAGCGTGAAGATCAGATGAAGAAGAAATACCCGCATCTATTTCCAGAAGATTCATCAACACCTTCAACAGCTTAAAATTTCGGGACGAAATTTATTTAACGGGTAGGTACTGTAGTGACCCGAACTTTTCCATGTTTATATATATTAACTGAGATTGATATTTACATGATTAAATGTTTCCAACATGTTAAGCAATCAAACTTGTTAAGACTTGATTAATTGAAATATGTTTCATATAGACAATTGACCACCCAAGTTGACCGGTGATTCACGAACGTTAAAACTTGTAAAAACTATATGATGACATATATATGGATATATATATAGTTAACATGATACTATGATAAGTAAACATATCATTAAGTATATTAACAATGAACTACATATGTAAAAACAAGACTACTAACTTAATGATTTTTAAACGAGACATATATGTAACGATTATCGTTGTAAAGACATTTAATGTATATATATCATATTAAGAGATATTCGTACATCATAATATCATGATAATATAATAATTTAAAATCTCTTTTGATATTATAAACATTGGGTTAACAACATTTAACAAGATCGTTAACCTAAAGGTTTCAAAACAACACTTACATGTAACGACTAACGATGACTTAACGACTCAGTTAAAATGTATATACATGTAGTGTTTTAATATGTATTTATACACTTTTGAAAGACTTCAATACACTTATCAAAATACTTCTACTTAACAAAAATGCTTACAATTACATTCTCGTTCAGTTTCATCAACAATTCTACTCGTATGCACCCGTATTCGTACTCGTACAATACACAGCTTTTAGATGTATGTACTATTGGTATATACACTCCAATGATCAGCTCTTAGCAGCCCATGTGAGTCACCTAACACATGTGGGAACCATCATTTGGCAACTAGCATGAAATATCTCATAAGATTACAAAAATATGAGTAATCATTCATGACTTATTTACATGAAAACAAAATTACATATCCTTTATATCTAATCCATACACCAACGACCAAAAACACCTACAAACACTTTCATTCTTCAATTTTCTTCATCTAATTGAACTCTCTCAAGTTCTATCTTCAAGTTCTAAGTGTTCTTCATAAATTCCAAAAGTTCTAGTTTCATAAAATCAAGAATACTTTCAAGTTTGCTAGCTCACTTCCAATCTTGTAAGGTGATCATCCAATCTCAAGAAATCTTTGTTTCTTACAGTAGGTTATCATTCTAATACAAGGTAATAATCATATTCAAACTTTGGTTCAATTTCTATAACTATAACAATCTTATTTCAAGTGATGATCTTACTTGAACTTGTTTTCGTGTCATGATTTTGCTTCAAGAACTTTGAGCCATCCAAGGATCCATTGAAGCTAGATCCATTTTTCTCTTTTCCAGTAGGTTCATCCAAGGAACTTAAGGTAGTAATGATGTTCATAACATCATTCGATTCATACATATAAAGCTATCTTATTCGAAGGTTTAAACTTGTAATCACTAGAACATAGTTTAGTTAATTCTAAACTTGTTCGCAAACAAAAGTTAATCCTTCTAACTTGACTTTTAAAATCAACTAAACACATGTTCTATATCTATATGATATGCTAACTTAATGATTTAAAACCTGGAAACACGAAAAACACCGTAAAACCGGATTTACGCCGTCGTAGTAACACCGCGGGCTGTTTTGGGTTAGTTAATTAAAAACTATGATAAACTTTGATTTAAAAGTTGTTATTCTGAGAAAATGATTTTTATTATGAACATGAAACTATATCCAAAAATTATGGTTAAACTCAAAGTGGAAGTATGTTTTCTAAAATGGTCATCTAGACGTCGTTCTTTCGACTGAAATGACTACCTTTACAAAAACGACTTGTAACTTATTTTTCCGACTAGAAACCTATACTTTTTTTGTTTAGATTCATAAAATAGAGTTCAATATGAAACCATAACAATTTGATTCACTCAAAACGGATTTAAAATGAAGAAGTTATGGGTAAAACAAGATTGGATAATTTTTCTCATTTTAGCTACGTGAAAATTGGTAACAAATCTATTCCAACCATAACTTAATCAACTTGTATTATATATTATGTAATCTTGAGATACCATAGACACGTATACAATGTTTCGACCTATCATGTCGACACATCTATATATATTTCGGAACAACCATAGACACTCTATATGTGAATGTTGGAGTTAGCTATACAGGGTTGAGGTTGATTCCAAAATATATATAGTTTGAGTTGTGATCAATACTGAGATACGTATACACTGGGTCGTGGATTGATTCAAGATAATATTTATCGATTTATTTCTGTACATCTAACTGTGGACAACTAGTTGTAGGTTACTAACGAGGACAGCTGACTTAATAAACTTAAAACATCAAAATATATTAAAAGTGTTGTAAATATATTTTGAACATACTTTGATATATATGTATATATATTGTTATAGGTTCGTGAATCAACCAGTGGCCAAGTCTTACTTCCCGACGAAGTAAAAATCTGTGAAAGTGAGTTATAGTCCCACTTTTAAAATATAATATTTTTGGGATGAGAATACATGTAGGTTTTATAAATGATTTACAAAATAGACACAAGTACGTGAAACTACATTCTATGGTTGAATTATCGAAATCGAATATGCCCCTTTTTATTAAGTCTGGTAATCTAAGAATTAGGGAACAGACACCCTAATTGACGCGAATCCTAAAGATAGATCTATTGGGCCTAACAAACCCCATCCAAAGTACCGGATGCTTTAGTACTTCGAAATTTATATCATATCCGAAGGGTGTCCCGGAATGATGGGGATATTCTTATATATGCATCTTGTTATTGTCGGTTACCAGGTGTTCACCATATGAATGATTTTTATCTCTATGTATGGGATGTGTATTGAAATATGAAATCTTGTGGTCTATTGTTACGATTTGATATATATAGGTTAAACCTATAACTCACCAACATTTTTGTTGACGTTTTAAGCATGTTTATTCTCAGGTGATTATTAAGAGCTTCCGCTGTCGCATACTTAAATAAGGACAAGATTTGGAGTCCATGCTTGTATGATATTGTGTAAAAACTGCATTCAAGAAACTTATTTTGTTGTAACATATTTGTATTGTAAACCATTATGTAATGGTCGTGTGTAAACAGGATATTTTAGATTATCATTATTTGATAATCTACGTAAAGCTTTTTAAACCTTTATTGATGAAATAAAGGTTATGGTTTGTTTAAAAATGAATGCAGTCTTTGAAAAACGTCTCATATAGAGGTCAAAACCTCGCAACGAAATCAATTAATATGGAACGTTTTTAATCAATAAGAACGGGACATTTCAGTTAATCCATCCGGACGAAGTCCATATCGATTATAAACGATTCACAACAGTTGATTACATCGCGAGATACTTGACCTCTATATGATACATTTTACAAACATTGCATTCGTTTTTGAAAAGACAAACTTTCATTACATCGAAAGTTGACAGGCATGCATACCATTTCATAATATATCCAACTATAATTGACTTGATAATAATCTTGATGAACTCGACGACTCGAATGCAACGTCTTTTGAAATATGCCATGAATGACTCCAAGTAATATCTATAAAATGAGCAAATACACAGCGGAAGATTTCTTTCGTACCTGAGAATAAACATGCTTTAAAGTGTCAACCAAAAGGTTGGTGAGTTCATTAGTTTAACTTAAACAATCGTTTCCATCATTTTAATAGACCACAAGATTTCAGATTTCCATTTCTCATAAACATACGTCCCATGCATAGAGACAAAAATATCATTCATATGGATTGAACACCTGGTAACCGACATTAACAATATGCATATATAAGAATATCCCCATCATTCCGGGATCCTCCTTCGGACATGATATAAATTTCGAAGTACTAAAACATCCGGTACTTTAGATGGGGCTTGTTGGGCCCGATAGATCTATCTTTAGGATTCGCGTCAATTAGGGTGTCTGTTCCCTAATTCTTAGATTACCAGACTTAATAAAAAGGGGCATATTCGACTTCGATAATCCAACCATAGAATGTAGTTTCACGTACTTGTGTCAATTTCGTAAAACAGTTATAAAAGTTGCGCATGTATTCTCAGCCCAAAAATATAAAGGGTAAAAAGGCAAATGAAACTCACGATACTGTATTTTGTAGTAAAAATACATATGACGTCATTGAACAATGCAGGGTTGGCCTCGGATTCACGAACCTATATCAATTGTGTATATATTAATACGTATAATGTAAGTTACAAAATTTCATTTATTAATATGTATTATTTATATATGTGTGTCTTATCGAGTTTGCTAGGATGCATTAGTGAGTCTGGACTTCGACCGTGTTTTCTTTAAAAATGATTGCTTAACATTTTTGTTGGAAACTATATATTTTTAACATATGAATATTATGTGATATATTAATCTCTTAACGTGTTTGATATTATGTGATAGATGTCTACCTCTAGAACAAGTCCTATTGACTCACCTAATAATAATGAAGAGTCAAATGTAAATTGGAATGATTTGTGGACTGATTCACAAGTTCCCGAAGAGGAACCGGAAGAAGAGTCGGAACCGGAAGAAGAATCGGAACCGGAAGAAGAATCGGAACCGGATGAAGAAATAGAACCGGTGGGGGAAATAATAAAACGGTTAAGTAAAAGAAAATCCTCAACCAACCGACCAAAGTTAATTATGGTCAATGGTGTTTCCGCCAAGGAAGCAAAATATTGGGAGGATTACCAATTCTCCGATGAATCGGATTCCGACGAGAATTCCGATGATGTTATAGAAATTACCCCAACTGAATTTAAAAAGGCAAAAGAAAATAATAAGGGAAAGGGCATAAAAATAGAGAAATCTAATTCCAACCCCGATGAACTTTATATGTATCGTCAACCCCCGAAGTCCTTAAGTTGTAACAATGACCCGGGAACCTCTAAACCACCAGGTTTTTCTAAACCAATGTGGACAACGACGGCTCGTATTAGGGGAACATCATATATCCCTAGAAACTTGGCAAAACGAACCAAAACCGAAGAAGAAGAAACGAGCGAGTCGGAATAAGATAGTTGTATTCGTGTGGTGTAATATATGTAATATAGTGTTCTTATGCTTTATGATATATGTAAAAATTTCTTGTATTAATAAGTATTTTTTTTTATGAAACTAACTCTTGTCTATTTTACAGTTTAAAAACACAAAATGGATAGACAACCCAATATTTTAAGAGACCTACCCGGAGACATGATTGATGAAATCTTGTCTAGAGTCGGCCAGAATTCTTCGGCACAACTATTTAAGGCGAGATCAGTTTGTAAGACATTCGAAGAACGTTCCAAGAATGTCTTGGTTTATAAGAGACTTTCGTTTGAAAGATGGGGGATATCACATTGGGAAACCCATAAGTTACGATGTGTTTACTTTGACGCATATATTGCGGGGAACCCAAATGCTATTTTACGCAACGGGTTAAGAAATTATTTTGACTCAATATATCCGAATATTGGACTTCGTGATTTAGAAAAAGCGGCTAACATGCAACATAAAGAAGCATGTTATGCTTACGGATTAGTAATGTTCGCTTCTCACCAAAGTGAGAACAAGAACATCGGGCTACAACTATTAAACAAAACGTTTCCACAAGTGACGGAGTCGGTAATTGGGGTAAGAAATGAGGTTTTTAGATTATTACGGGACTGTTGGACATTACGTAACCCTCGTCCCTTTGATGACGTTACAACACGCTGTCTTATCAACGACCATAACGGTTATGTTGCACAAGACCAAGGATGGGAAGTAGTCCTAGTAAAACCAGAATGCATGACTTGTTTCTGGACGTATGAATTACGTGTCTTTATTGCCTTTGCTGAATGACTTGTGTACTAGCTAGAATTGTCTTCACAACTATCTTGTATCAAAGTTATTGTGTGCTATATTTCATGCTTTATGTAAAATAAGCGGTATTGTAAGTTTGTAAAATATTGTATAAAAGTTTGAACGCGAAATATTATTATAATCAGTTTTTCATATAGAATTGTAGTAGTTGAATTGTATATTAGCTACTAAGTATGAACTTAACGGGTAGGTACTACCCGAATTTAAACTTATAAAACGCTAATATGAAGAAAAAGCTTTTATAAATGAGTTCATATTATGCTACGAAATACTATTAACTACTCTTAATATTCTGTATGATTAACTTGTTCCATTTAACTATTTTGAAGGAAATGGCACCGACTACTCGACACACCGTGAATATGAATGAAGAGGAATTCCGTACTTTTCTAGCTTCAAACATAGCCGCAGTACAGGCTGCGCTACATACCAACAATAACCTTGGATCTAGCAGTACAGGAAATCGTGTAGGATGCACCTACAAAGAATTCACTGCCTGCAAACCTTTGGAATTTGATGGAACCGAAGGACCGATCGGATTGAAACGGTGGACCGAGAAGGTTGAATCGGTGTTTGCCATAAGTAAGTGTACTGAAGAGGACAAAGTGAAGTACGCTACGCATACCTTCACAGGTTCTGCGTTAACATGGTGGAATACCTATCTAGAGCAAGTGGGACAAGATGATGCGTACGCACTACCGTGGTCAGCATTCAAGCACTTGATGAATGAGAAGTACCGTCCCAGAACCGAGGTCAATAAGCTCAAGACAGAACTAAGAGGGTTACGAACCCAAGGATTTGATATTACCACGTACGAAAGACGATTCACAGAATTGTGCCTATTGTGTCCGGGAGCATTCGAAGATGAGGAAGAGAAGATCGACGCGTTTGTGAAAGGATTACCTGAAAGAATCCAAGAAGATATAAGTTCACACGAGCCCGCCTCCATACAACAGGCATGTAGAATGGCTCACAAACTAGTGAACCAGATTGAAGAAAGAATTAAAGAACAGACTGCTGAAGAGGCCAATGTGAAGCAAGTCAAAAGAAAGTGGGAGGAAAACGGTGATAAGAATCACCAATACAACAACAACAGCAATTACAACAATAATCGCAACAATTATCCCAACAATCGCAACATCAATCGCAACTACAACAAACGGCCCAACAACAACAACAACAACAACAACAACAACAACAGCAACTACAACAATCATCCCAACAACAATCATAACCGCAACAACAATAACAATCAGAAGCAGCTATGCCAAAGGTGTGAAAAGAATCACTCGGGGTTCTGCACCAAATTTTGCAACAAGTGTAAAAGAAATGGTCATAGCGCGGCGAAGTGTGAGGTCTACGGACCAGGGGTTAATAGAACGAAAGGAACAAATGGTGTCGGAACGAGTAATGGCGGAGCAAGTAGTGTCGGAGCAAGTTATGCCAATGTAGTTTGTTATAAATGTGGAAAACCAGGCCACATTATTAGAAATTGCCCGAACCAGGAGAACACGAATGGACAAGGCCGTGGAAGAGTTTTCAATATTAATGCGGTAGAGGCACAGGAAGACCCGGAGCTTGTTACGGGTACGTTTCTTATTGACAATAAATCTGCTTACGTTTTATTTGATTCGGGTGCGGATAGAAGCTATATGAGTAGAGATTTTTGTGCTAAATTAAGTTGTCCATTGACGCCTTTGGATAGTAAATTTTTACTCGAATTAGCAAATGGTAAATTAATTTCAGCAGATAATATATGTCGGAATCGAGAAATTAAACTGGTTAGCGAAACATTTAAGATTGATTTGATACCAGTAGAGTTAGGGAGTTTTGATGTGATAATCGGTATGGACTGGTTGAAAGAAGTGAAAGCGGAGATCGTTTGTTACAAAAATGCAATTCGCATTATACGAGAAAAAGGAAAACCCTTAATGGTGTACGGAGAAAAGGGCAACACGAAGCTACATCTTATTAGTAATTTGAAGGCACAAAAACTAATAAGAAAAGGTTGCTATGCTGTTCTAGCACACGTCGAGAAAGTACAAACTGAAGAAAAGAGCATCAATGATGTTCCCATTGTAAAAGAATTTCCCGATGTATTTCCGAAAGAATTACCGGGATTACCCCCACATCGATCCGTTGAATTTCAAATAGATCTTGTACCAGGAGCTGCACCAATAGCTCGTGCTCCTTACAGACTCGCACCCAGCGAGATGAAAGAATTGCAAAGCCAATTACAAGAACTTTTAGAGCGTGGTTTCATTCGACCAAGCACATCACCGTGGGGAGCTCCTGTTTTGTTTGTCAAGAAGAAAGATGGTACATTCAGGTTGTGTATCGACTACCGAGAGTTGAACAAACTTACCATCAAGAACCGCTACCCACTACCGAGAATCGACGACTTATTTGATCAACTACAAGGCTCGTCTGTTTATTCAAAGATTGACTTACGTTCCGGGTATCATCAAATGCGGGTGAAAGAAGATGATATTCCAAAGACTGCTTTCAGAACACGTTACGGTCATTACGAGTTTATGGTCATGCCATTTGGTTTAACTAATGCACCAGCTGTGTTCATGGACCTTATGAACCGAGTGTGTGGACCATACCTTGACAAGTTTGTCATTGTTTTCATTGATGACATACTTATTTACTCAAAGAATGACCAAGAACACGGTGAACATTTGAGAAAGGTGTTAGAAGTATTGAGGAAGGAAGAATTGTACGCTAAGTTTTCAAAGTGTGTATTTTGGTTGGAAGAAGTTCAATTCCTCGGTCACATAGTGAACAAAGAAGGTATTAAGGTGGATCCGGCAAAGATAGAAACTGTTGAAAAGTGGGAAACCCCGAAAACTCCGAAACACATACGCCAGTTTTTAGGACTAGCTGGTTACTACAGAAGGTTCATCCAAGACTTTTCCAGAATAGCAAAACCCTTGACTGCATTAACGCATAAAGGGAAGAAATTTGAATGGAATGATGAACAAGAGAAAGCGTTTCAGTTATTGAAGAAAAAGCTAACTACGGCACCTATATTGTCATTGCCTGAAGGGAATGATGATTTTGTGATTTATTGTGATGCATCAAAGCAAGGTCTCGGTTGTGTATTAATGCAACGAACGAAGGTGATTGCTTATGCGTCTAGACAATTGAAGATTCACGAACAAAATTATACGACGCATGATTTGGAATTAGGCGCGGTTGTTTTTGCATTAAAGACTTGGAGGCACTACTTATATGGGGTCAAAAGTATTATATATACCGACCACAAAAGTCTTCAACACATATTTAATCAGAAACAACTGAATATGAGGCAGCGTAGGTGGATTGAATTATTGAATGATTACGACTTTGAGATTCGTTACCACCCGGGGAAGGCAAATGTGGTAGCCGATGCCTTGAGCAGGAAGGACAGAGAACCCATTCGAGTAAAATCTATGAATATAATGATTCATAATAACCTTACTACTCAAATAAAGGAGGCGCAACAAGGAGTTTTAAAAGAGGGAAATTTAAAGGATGAAATACCCAAAGGATCGGAGAAGCATCTTAATATTCGGGAAGACGGAACCCGGTATAGGGCTGAAAGGATTTGGGTACCAAAATTTGGAGATATGAGAGAAATGGTACTTAGAGAAGCTCATAAAACCAGATACTCAATACATCCTGGAACGGGGAAGATGTACAAGGATCTCAAGAAACATTTTTGGTGGCCGGGTATGAAAGCCGATGTTGCTAAATACATAGGAGAATGTTTGACGTGTTCTAAGGTCAAAGCTGAGCATCAGAAACCATCAGGTCTACTTCAACAACCCGAAATCCCGGAATGGAAATGGGAAAACATTACCATGGATTTCATCACTAAATTGCCAAGGACTGCAAGTGGTTTTGATACTATTTGGGTAATAGTTGATCGTCTCACCAAATCCGCACACTTCCTACCAATAAGAGAAGATGACAAGATGGAGAAGTTAGCACGACTGTATTTGAAGGAAGTCATCTCCAGACATGGAATACCAATCTCTATTATCTCTGATAGGGATGGCAGATTTATTTCAAGATTCTGGCAGACATTACAGCAAGCATTAGGAACTCGTCTAGACATGAGTACTGCCTATCATCCACAAACTGATGGGCAGAGCGAAAGGACGATACAAACACTTGAAGACATGCTACGAGCATGTGTTATTGATTTCGGAAACAGCTGGGATCGACATCTACCGTTAGCAGAATTTTCCTACAACAACAGCTACCATTCAAGCATTGAGATGGCGCCGTTTGAAGCACTTTATGGTAGAAAGTGCAGGTCTCCAATTTGTTGGAGTGAGGTGGGGGATAGACAGATTTCGGGTCCGGAGATTATACAAGAAACTACCGAGAAGATCATCCAAATTCAACAACGGTTGAAAACTGCCCAAAGTCGACAAAAGAGCTACGCTGACATTAAAAGAAAAGATATAGAATTTGAAATTGGAGAGATGGTCATGCTTAAAGTTGCACCTTGGAAAGGCGTTGTTCGATTTGGTAAACGAGGGAAATTAAATCCAAGGTATATTGGACCATTCAAGATTATTGATCGTGTCGGACCAGTAGCTTACCGACTTGAGTTACCTCAACAACTCGCGGCTGTACATAACACTTTCCACGTCTCAAATTTGAAGAAATGTTTTGCTAAAGAAGATCTCACTATTCCGTTAGATGAAATCCAAATCAACGAAAAACTTCAATTCATCGAAGAACCCGTCGAAATAATGGATCGTGAGGTTAAAAGACTTAAGCAAAACAAGATACCAATTGTTAAGGTTCGATGGAATGCTCGTAGAGGACCCGAGTTCACCTGGGAGCGTGAAGATCAGATGAAGAAGAAATACCCGCATCTATTTCCAGAAGATTCATCAACACCTTCAACAGCTTAAAATTTCGGGACGAAATTTATTTAACGGGTAGGTACTGTAGTGACCCGAACTTTTCCATGTTTATATATATTAACTGAGATTGATATTTACATGATTAAATGTTTCCAACATGTTAAGCAATCAAACTTGTTAAGACTTGATTAATTGAAATATGTTTCATATAGACAATTGACCACCCAAGTTGACCGGTGATTCACGAACGTTAAAACTTGTAAAAACTATATGATGACATATATATGGATATATATATAGTTAACATGATACTATGATAAGTAAACATATCATTAAGTATATTAACAATGAACTACATATGTAAAAACAAGACTACTAACTTAATGATTTTTAAACGAGACATATATGTAACGATTATCGTTGTAAAGACATTTAATGTATATATATCATATTAAGAGATATTCGTACATCATAATATCATGATAATATAATAATTTAAAATCTCTTTTGATATTATAAACATTGGGTTAACAACATTTAACAAGATCGTTAACCTAAAGGTTTCAAAACAACACTTACATGTAACGACTAACGATGACTTAACGACTCAGTTAAAATGTATATACATGTAGTGTTTTAATATGTATTTATACACTTTTGAAAGACTTCAATACACTTATCAAAATACTTCTACTTAACAAAAATGCTTACAATTACATTCTCGTTCAGTTTCATCAACAATTCTACTCGTATGCACCCGTATTCGTACTCGTACAATACACAGCTTTTAGATGTATGTACTATTGGTATATACACTCCAATGATCAGCTCTTAGCAGCCCATGTGAGTCACTTAACACATGTGGGAACCATCATTTGGCAACTAGCATGAAATATCTCATAAGATTACAAAAATATGAGTAATCATTCATGACTTATTTACATGAAAACAAAATTACATATCCTTTATATCTAATCCATACACCAACGACCAAAAACACCTACAAACACTTTCATTCTTCAATTTTCTTCATCTAATTGAACTCTCTCAAGTTCTATCTTCAAGTTCTAAGTGTTCTTCATAAATTCCAAAAGTTCTAGTTTCATAAAATCAAGAATACTTTCAAGTTTGCTAGCTCACTTCCAATCTTGTAAGGTGATCATCCAATCTCAAGAAATCTTTGTTTCTTACAGTAGGTTATCATTCTAATACAAGGTAATAATCATATTCAAACTTTGGTTCAATTTCTATAACTATAACAATCTTATTTCAAGTGATGATCTTACTTGAACTTGTTTTCGTGTCATGATTTTGCTTCAAGAACTTTGAGCCATCCAAGGATCCATTGAAGCTAGATCCATTTTTCTCTTTTCCAGTAGGTTCATCCAAGGAACTTAAGGTAGTAATGATGTTCATAACATCATTCGATTCATACATATAAAGCTATCTTATTCGAAGGTTTAAACTTGTAATCACTAGAACATAGTTTAGTTAATTCTAAACTTGTTCGCAAACAAAAGTTAATCCTTCTAACTTGACTTTTAAAATCAACTAAACACATGTTCTATATCTATATGATATGCTAACTTAATGATTTAAAACCTGGAAACACGAAAAACACCGTAAAACCGGATTTACGCCGTCGTAGTAACACCGCGGGCTGTTTTGGGTTAGTTAATTAAAAACTATGATAAACTTTGATTTAAAAGTTGTTATTCTGAGAAAATGATTTTTATTATGAACATGAAACTATATCCAAAAATTATGGTTAAACTCAAAGTGGAAGTATGTTTTCTAAAATGGTCATCTAGACGTCGTTCTTTCGACTGAAATGACTACCTTTACAAAAACGACTTGTAACTTATTTTTCCGACTAGAAACCTATACTTTTTTTGTTTAGATTCATAAAATAGAGTTCAATATGAAACCATAGCAATTTGATTCACTCAAAACGGATTTAAAATGAAGAAGTTATGGGTAAAACAAGATTGGATAATTTTTCTCATTTTAGCTACGTGAAAATTGGTAACAAATCTATTCCAACCATAACTTAATCAACTTGTATTATATATTATGTAATCTTGAGATACCATAGACACGTATACAATGTTTCGACCTATCATGTCGACACATCTATATATATTTCGGAACAACCATAGACACTCTATATGTGAATGTTGGAGTTAGCTATACAGGGTTGAGGTTGATTCCAAAATATATATAGTTTGAGTTGTGATCAATACTGAGATACGTATACACTGGGTCGTGGATTGATTCAAGATAATATTTATCGATTTATTTCTGTACATCTAACTGTGGACAACTAGTTGTAGGTTACTAACGAGGACAGCTGACTTAATAAACTTAAAACATCAAAATATATTAAAAGTGTTGTAAATATATTTTGAACATACTTTGATATATATGTATATATTGTTATAGGTTCGTGAATCAACCAGTGGCCAAGTCTTACTTCCCGATGAAGTAAAAATCTGTGAAAGTGAGTTATAGTCCCACTTTTAAAATATAATATTTTTGGGATGAGAATACATGTAGGTTTTATAAATGATTTACAAAATAGACACAAGTACGTGAAACTACATTCTATGGTTGAATTATCGAAATCGAATATGCCCCTTTTTATTAAGTCTGGTAATCTAAGAATTAGGGAACAGACACCCTAATTGACGCGAATCCTAAAGATAGATCTATTGGGCCTAACAAACCCCATCCAAAGTACCGGATGCTTTAGTACTTCGAAATTTATATCATATCCGAAGGGTGTCCCGGAATGATGGGGATATTCTTATATATGCATCTTGTTATTGTCGGTTACCAGGTGTTCACCATATGAATGATTTTTATCTCTATGTATGGGATGTGTATTGAAATATGAAATCTTGTGGTCTATTGTTACGATTTGATATATATAGGTTAAACCTATAACTCACCAACATTTTTGTTGACGTTTTAAGCATGTTTATTCTCAGGTGATTATTAAGAGCTTCCGCTGTCGCATACTTAAATAAGGACAAGATTTGGAGTCCATGCTTGTATGATATTGTGTAAAAACTGCATTCAAGAAACTTATTTTGTTGTAACATATTTGTATTGTAAACCATTATGTAATGGTCGTGTGTAAACAGGATATTTTAGATTATCATTATTTGATAATCTACGTAAAGCTTTTTAAACCTTTATTGATGAAATAAAGGTTATGGTTTGTTTAAAAATGAATGCAGTCTTTGAAAAACGTCTCATATAGAGGTCAAAACCTCGCAACGAAATCAATTAATATGGAACGTTTTTAATCAATAAGAACGGGACATTTCAGTTATCATTTTCATTTCATTCATTCAGTTTTTCATCTCCATCATACGCTCTTAAATTAGGTGTAACACCCTGATTTTTTTTAAAAATACACAACGAAAGTCTTAATTACGAAATTACCCTTATATATATATATATATATATATATATATATATATATATATATATATATATATATATATATATATATATATATATATATATATATATATATATATTAAAACATGATTATTAAAAATCCATAAAGGTTATATTATTATTTAAGGACCGGTGTTATGTTCAACAAACATTTTTACATAAACATAAAAGTCTCGACATCATAATTCTTCTTGTCAAACACATATTCGACACGTCCACTCCCATCCCAAAATCCGTTAAGATTCAAAACCTGCAAGGGAGGAGGTGAGGGGTTAGCCGAAGCTAAGTGAATGAAACTATCAATAAGTCTAACATACAGCAACAGCTCGTACAACAACATACAAAAACAATGCTCTAGTTAGAGGAATGGCGGTCTGGCCGGGCCTTTGACCACTAGTGATCATGTTATCGTCTACCGGTAGTCCTATTACTGAATTACCAATATAGTTATCCACACGTAGGCGATGCGTCATATAGTACTATACTCAACAAACAATAGTCAACATGACCCAACCTAACAAGTCGAGGTTGACCTCATTGGGTACAATCTGACAAGTCGAGATTCATCTCATGAGCGGAACCTAGCTAGTCGAGGTTCGATCAACTGTGCACATACAAATGGTAACATATGGCAACAATACAGCTTAAAGCATGGCAATTATCACAATACCATCAACGATGTAGCACAACAAGCTACTATATGCTACACCCGAGATAATCTCACTCATCGAATACCAGCAACTAGAAGGTTCTCAGAGGTCTAATATTTTTGAGCCTTCTCTTTGTCTTTAAAACCTGAAAAAAGTACACCACAAGTCAGTAATCAGCAGATCGAACATAGTACAATAAAACACAAAATCAAGAATCAATCCGTATGTAGAGCCCTTCTCTGTACGAATTACAAGGTCTCTGTACAAACAACCAGGTCTCTGTACGAACAACCAGGTCTTCGTACAAGGAGATCAGGCAAATCAAGTTTGGGTTCACCAAAACCTCTTTGTACAAACTGGTTCCACCTTGCACGAAGTACATCACTTAGTGCGAAGAGATAACCTTTGTACGAAGAGTCCATCACTTTGTACCAAGTGACTGTCATTCGCACAAGGCACCATGCACTTGCATAGCATAAATACATATCATATTTAACACAATACCTAACTCATATATGTTCATATCCATATATGACAAGATTATACAAATCCCATTTCAACAGTAAATCTCGTACGTGTGTAAATTGATGCATAAACACTATCTTATAATTGACCAAAAATGAAAGTTTAATTTAGTGTTTTAAAACCTCACCATTGGAAATCAGACCACAATACAATTCCAACGATAGTTTATTTGTCAAAAACAGAGTTATGGTTTGAAAGTTACGTCAATTCTAATTTTTCCAAAAACTGACAAATTGTCTGTACGAAGAGATTTCTTTTCGCACGAACGAGAGCCACTTCGTACGAGGACATCAGAACAGCCATTTTCGCTCCTTTTTGAGACATTTTACATCCCAATTCAATATTCAAACATGTTTTGGTTGATGGAACGGTTCAAGGACATTACATAACACATATAGAAGCTATATCAAGCAACAATCAAGCATAACCAACACTTAGAATCAAGAATCAAGCATCAAAAACACTAAAACCCATAAGAACACAAAACCCCATTTTAAACAAGATTGAGTTAAAGAATCGATGCACAAACCTAGAATTATGTTATTTATGATATAAGAAGTCTTGATTCAATCCAAAAGCACCAAAGATTCAAGTTTGGGTATTTGAAAATGTTAGGTACGGGGTGTTTGGTTTCTAATTAGGGAAAATAAGGAGAAGTGTCCAGAACATAACACATAAATGGGTAGTAAACCCACACCACATATTACACAGGTATTTAACTGTTATCTGACAACTTACGTACCTCGATAGACGACCCTAACTCCAAAATAAATAAACAAACATGTTATGTGACCCTTGTCACAAAACAAATCTAACAACATCAATAATTAATTCTAAATATTTAATTAAAATAAAGGCATAATAACCACACAAGTTAAATCTTAAGGGCAAAATAGTCATTTCAACTAGGCCGGATTTGTGGATTTACATTAGGGTTCTTATATTTTCTGTAGTCTTGAGTGTGTTTGGTTCATATTTCATGAACTTTTGAGAGATTGTGCTACTGTGAGAGTTTGTATTTTGATTTTTTTTTTGCCATTACTTTTTGATATTAAGGTTGTGATCTCCTGTGATTGGAGAGTTTACCTCATGTGATTAGAGGATTTATACGCTTTTGTTCATGGTATCAAAGCTTAGGTTCTGATATCCGTTCACCATGTTACTAATTTCTTCTGATGGTTGTGTTTGATAAATATGGGTTTCTGACATCCAATCAATGTTGCTTTATTAAATTGTGTTCTTGGATGTGTTTGGTTCGATAAGGATCCGTGGTTAGTGTTTTGTGGTTCATCATCGTTGTTTTTAGTATTTTCTTCTCAAAGCCCAAAAATTCGACAAAATTAGAGTTTTTTCAAACCCTAATTTGTAGTTTTGCTGCTATTTTTCTCCGATTATCTTCTTTTATTGCTATGGATCGCGCCCACTGTAAGTTTTCTTTCATCTTCTTCCTAAAATCTAAGTCTACTCGTGGGATTCAAGTAAGTCTTGTCATACATTGATTGGTGTGAAAACATGGCTTTGACATATTTGAATACTTCATTCTTGCAGCCATCTGAGTAGTCTAGAAAGAATTCCTTCTAGACATTGTTACTCAATTCTGTTTTAAGTCTGTTTTTTTTTCCAGCTATTGTTCTTGTTATCTGTTAACCTTGTAGATAGCTGATATCGGCTAAAAAGTCACATTTTTATCTCCGATATTTGGTCCTAAAACGTTAAAGTTACAAACTTTATCGCCATATTAAGCATTTATTTGCTTTATTTGATAGATCAAGTGATTACAAAGGCGATGCAGGAAGAATCGAAGAAAACCAGCTTCAAACGAAGAATATAGAACAAAAATGATGAAACTCAAGTGACGACCCTAAAAACCAAGTTACAATTTAAGAAATCAGCAATAACGACCAAGGAAATCCTGACACACGGCCAGCCAACACATTCCGCCAAAGATTCACACGGCCTGACCATTTGGCTAGATACACGACCTATGTACACAACTTGGCTGGCACACGGCCTGCTTACACGGCTCGTGTACACGGCCTACCCAGAAATGAATAGCCGTCTTTTACCGCTTGCCAGCAGGATTTTTTTAGTATAAATAGGTCCATTTGTAATCCATTTCAACACAGACTTCACTTCACACTTATCAATTCTCTCATCCGAGTTGGGATACTTTCGAGGCCTTCTCACCTTTGAGCGGGAAATTTAGTACCCGTAGGCGAATACCGTAAATCGTAGTATGAGCTGTTTAGATGCTGAAGTTTCACGTTTGTAATGGTCAGAATCTCGTTTGTATACTGTGGACGCCTTCCTTAATATAAATGATATGCTTGGTTATCTTTAAATTACTTTCATCTTATGCTTTCGTATATCTGTTATAATCGTTATATATGTTGATATATATTTGAAACTTAAAAGTGGGGTCTAGTTTAAGCTGTCAAACAAATTGTCTGGATTATACTAAAACCTTACCGGATTTAGGAGTGTAAATTACGGACCACCCTTTCCAATTACTCACGTGACTATAACCTACTGCAAGGGCCTGATCAATCCTAGAATACATGGTAAGTAGTTATATTTGCTTAACGTTACAACAGGGGTTATTACCTACGTATAGATAGTAACATATCTGTCAAAGAAGAGCTTCCGGACTTGAGGTTGTGATTAAGATAGTTACTATAGTGTTCAGTGAATACTGTTTGTAAGTAACTAGAGGGGGGTTAAATAGTTACTTAATACGTTTTTAAAACGTTTTCGATGATTAACAAGATTTAATCAACCTTGATCAACTTAATCAACTCAAACTCAATGTGTGTAGTGTTTATGTTTGAAGTAATGCGAAAAGTAAATCAAAGAACATAAACACAAGAATTTATAGTAGTTCGGGTGGATATTAACTAATCCACCTTAATCCACTCCCCAATTCACTAATCGGGAGTTTGCTTCACTAAGCCTTTTTCTCCAAATCCAGTGGAGATCCGATATACAAATCTTGTACTCTTTGTAGACAACACATCTAATTTTTCTATCCCTATGAAAGATTACTTCCAACTTAGATCAACTTGTCTTCACCTTGAACAAGTATTAATTTTCAATGGAATTAATCAACCTCCTAGTTCCCTTTAAGGAAGATGATCCCTAAGCTAGCTTTTACTTCTATTACAAAGTACAAGATTCACTCTTCTAGTGATGATACTCCTAAGAGAATTCAAAGGATAATATCACACTCAGTAAACTCACAAAGATAGTAATTTGAAAGTAAGTTTACATCAATTCTACAATCTATGGGATTATAGAAAATCTCTCTTGCTAATCACAAACATATATGAATGTAGATCTTGTGATTCTTCTGATATGTTTTGAATTGAAACTTGCAATAGATTCCCCATTTGAATCTCTCTACATCTTGCTAATTATAGTGAGAGAGAAAATATAGCTGTTGCCACGGCTCAGCCCACGGTCGACCGTGGGTCAACCGCACGTCGCCAAGTCATTTTCACCTAGCCGTTATATGGCCATTTAAATCCATTCAAACCTGATTCTTTTAGCCTCTTTACTTTATTTAATACCTGTAAAAGATACCCAATATCTTATACAAGTACTATATGCATTAAGTGCTTGATTCCTCTTGGATTATTACCTTGATAGTGACTTGTCATAACCAAAGAGGAAAGTCTACTTTTCTTGGAGAAATTTCTTGATAATCATTTGAGGTAATCTGAGATTAACCATTTATTTGTATTAACACACATGCTTATTGGCTAGTCATTTGTTTGTATTCAATACATATGCTTAAGTACTATTGGCTAGTCAACATGTCATTAACAATATTATCCTAATTAATCACTATGCATATTCATCTTTAAGCTTGCACATAGATTAATTACACGTGCTTATGATATCTTACTAAGTGAAACATTTAAGTTCAATTAAGCTCAGTATAAGCAAGACATTATATTAAACAAGACTAAACCATACTTAGACATGTAGCTAGTCTTAACCATGTTCTTTTTGATATTTCAATGTGTGTGTTGATAATATTTTAAGCACACAAGACCATTTAGTTATGAACCTTCAAATGTTATCAACCAAGTTACACTTAATGCATTTGGGTAGGCTAAACATACTTATAGAAAGACAAAGTTCATTCATACATATTAAATGAGTATAAGCAAGTTGGTAATTAGCACATAGTCAAGTAATACTCATGTAATATTAGCAAGTAGTCAAGTAATACTTATGTAGTGATAGCAAGAGTTCACCAGTGATTAATCTAGGACCAAACACATAGTGGTGACATAGAAATACACTAAGGCTATGTAAGTTTACTTGCAATATGGCACTTTGCAAGATTAATGTATAAGAATATATTAATGTCCAACACATGTACAAGGAAAGAGAAACTCTTGGTTAGAACTTTATAACCATTCTAAGTATGTCTAGATCCATTTTAGGAGCACAAGTTATTTTATAACACTTATGTGTTATCCTTAATCAAGACTAAAACGTCATTAAGATGTCATTAGGTGTGATTAACTAAGATTAGCGTTCTATTGACCAAAAATCTTTTGGATATGAAGAGGGCAACTATTTTGAGCATGTTGAAAATGGTTTAGTGAATTATAGTGTAACATCCCGCGTTTTTCCGTTAAATTTAATTTTAACACCGTTGATGGTGTAGCGTGAGGGTACGAAATAGTATTATTTTTAATACAAAATACTACAAAATATGACACAAGTTTTATTAATTTACGGATGGGATATACCTAAACCTTGCTACAACACTATAGGCAGTGTACCTAATCGTAGAGTAGTGTAGTTTTTAGTAAGTCCGGTTCGTTCCACAGGGAGCTGGTGAAGTTAACGCTATATTATTAAGTTTATTTGTAAAAATATATATATAAATAAGTAGTAGTATTATTATAAAATGGGGGTTTTACCGTTTAATGACCGGTTTGTCGATTTTAAGCGTAAAAATAAATGACAAAAATTAAAGTGCGTAAAATAAATTGCGATAAATAAAATGACAGAAAATAAAATTGCGAGTAATAAAATGACAGTAAATAAAGATACGATGAGAAATATAATAAAAGAATTATGCTTATTTAAACTTCCGTAATCATGATGTTTGACGTGTTGATTTTAATTTATTACCATGGGTTAATTGTCCTTTGTCCTGGTTTATTTGATACATCTATCTGGTTTTTGTCCATAATAGTCCATCGGTCATAAATATAAAGTGCGAGTATCCTCGTCAAATTACCCTTATACCCGAAGTCAAATATTCCAACTGATTAAGGATTTAAACTGTGACGCAGTTATCACTTCTGTCAACAATTACACCAGTTATCACTGTATGTAATCCACCCCTGTTTTAATTAGTTTATGAATATTAATTCATCCACTTGATCAGAATGAATAATCAATTACCCAACCCAATTGATTAATTAAATGATTATAACAGATTCCATATGAACATCACTAAATAGGACAACCATAATCATTATTAATTATTAGGTTAATTAATTTGAAGATAGGTTCGACAGACTCCAATGAGTTGTCACTCAATTAGACAATACCCCCCATCTATTAATAGTCAATAGTTCAATTTCCACAAGTGTCGGTCTTTTGCCCAAACCTTAATTATGGTACAAAGCCCAATTACCCAATTTTAGTAATTAGCCCAACATCATGATTACTTCGTTTTAAATAAGCATAATAATAACTTAGCTACGAGACATTAATGTAAAAAGGTTGAACATAACTTACAATGATTAAAAATAGCGTAGCGTTACACGGACAGAATTTCGACTTACACACTCAAACGATCTCTATCATAAATCTTATTATTATCATAATTTAAAATTAAAATTAAGATTATTGTTATATCTTATTAAGTTAACATTATGATAGAGATATAGAATATAGATATTGATATTTGATATTAAGGGGAAAGATATAGAAATAGAAAGATAGATTTAGGATCAAAAAAATGGGTGATCTTCAATCGATCGTTACATAGCTTTTTATAGGCTAAATTAGAAATTGAATTTTCATTTACGACCCCTGAACTATGCTCAATTAACAACTTTTTATTAATTAATATTATTCTTATTATGAATTATTTAAATATTATATTTTATTCTTGTGCATAGTTGACTTGTAATTTTTACACCATTGCGTCGAGCGTTGAGAGTTGGTTCATGTCCCGGTTCCGGATTTTCGAACGTCCTTTCGTACAATTTTATATCGTGTACTTTGCGTTTTGTAACTTGTACTCTTGTCATTTTTAGACGTTCTTCATCAATAATTTGAACCTTTTTAATTGTATCTTGTACTTTTTAGCTTTTTGGACGTTTTGGTCTTTCAAATCTTCGTTTTTGTCTTTAAATCTTCATTTTCGAGCGATTTGCGTCTTTCGTCTTCGCACTTATTTATTTAACTATTACAACTAAAAATAAGGAAATTACATTTAAAAACTTTACATATTGGAACGATATTGCTACTAAATATATGTTCATTTGGAGCACTATCAAATATCCCCACACTTGAGCGTTGCTTGTCCTCAAGCAATACAGAACTTGAAATAAAAACATACATGAATCACTTCTTTATTCTTCACACTTTGTACATCAGTGATTTTGATAAAGCGGTATAAACAATGATATTAACAATAGAACCATGGTTAAAGGTGGTTGTGTCATCCACAGTTGCCTCGGGTTTAGGTCAACGACACTTGCAATCAAATAGCCGATTTACTTTCGGTTTCCAAAGCAAAGTGCACATTTGAAAGGCGGTTTACAGTCCCACATGACTATAAAAATTTAGATCCTTTAGGAAATAGGATCTTTATGAAAACATTTGATCTTTTGAAAATTCAATCTAGCTTTTACCCTAGATAAGTTTTCTGATTTGATCCACCATTGGTGTTGCAAAATATATTTGTGGATCAATATTTTGGCTAAAAACATTTAGGTTCGTGTAATCCACTGCTATCCCGGTATCGGAAAGCACACATCCAGTTTACTTGTTCCGTATATTACCTTTCGGTAAACTACCGTCCGGTTGTAAAGGAAAGCGATGAACAAGAAACTGTTAAGGCAATGTCCCGTGACATGCAGATGATTATGGTCTTTTAACGTGTCGGATGCTAGAACTATCCTTGGTAGGAGCGATAGTAAAGATCATCCTATGATTTTTCGGTCTGGCACAAGGTCCTGTCTCCGACCATGCTATGCAACCACCGTTCTTACGGTTGACACCCGATTTTGTTCAGGTGACCTAATGAATTCCAGGTGAATTCCTAGGATTTTACATTCAATGGTAATGAATGCATTGAAAATGGGTTTTCAGAAAACAAATCGGTTTGTATTTTTGATCAAAATATTTTCTCGTTCAAGCTCGAGTTTAGATATCATTGAATTCCATGAGTTTGAATTCTCAATCTTTAAGGTCAATCTCTAGGATTGAGTAATATCAGTCTTAAAAGCTGATTTTTAATCTTTAAGGAGATTATCCTTTCTGGGGATCTGATTCATTAGTCTTATCAAGCTAATTTGCACGGTGCCCTCCCCATTTTACAAGACAGACCCTCTCATGGTTAGGATAAGTCTGACCACTTGGCGACCCTGTTTGATGCTGAGGTCCGTGGATTTCCTGCTGATTTTAGTGATGACTTTTCTAGGTTTTTCGTCAACCTACAGCTGGTCTGGACGACAACTTCATGACCTAAATCAAGAAGCGCGTGTCTTTTTCGGAAGACTTTACTTCCTTCAAATGATGGAATTGATTCATCGTGTAGATCCATCTCTTCTTTTCTTTCATCGGATAAAACAGTTGATTATCGTTCAAAACAAAAGTATTTTCAATTGTTTGTACAAAAATATGTGATATATGTTTTAAATTGAATAACTTGGTACATTCTTCCCACACTTAGTTTCTTTCTTTGCCTTTTTATTTTCTTTTATTTCATTTTAAATGAATTCAAGCGTTTTAGGGTGTTTCTCAATTTATGTCCTTTTCGAGGTAACGATAATTTCGGTATTATCACCTAGTTTTCACTGTTCATAAATATGTATAAACATGATTTTAAATTCATTTAGTTGAAAATTTTTCAAATTTTCACAAAATTTGGCAAATAAACTAAGTGCAAACCCGAGAGAATTTATAACCCTTCCCCACACTTGAGATCATGCAATGCCCTCATTTGCATGAAATCAGACTATAATTATAAATTCATGAGGGTGATTAGTGTAGAAAAGTGATTAAAAATACCCAGTTTGTAAGCATATTATTTTACATCACATTTGATATTTTGCTTCTTGTCGTCAAAATCAGTAGCTATTGCTGAACTTAATGTTAGTCTTTGAAAGTGCGTTGTTCTACCCTGTTTTGTACATAATATAAAATACAAACATATATATACATATTTTTGAAGTTGAGTATATTACCCTACGTTCAAAAATTTATAAAGTCTAATATCTTTTTGGCATACTTTAGATCAATAAAATTAAAAATAATGATAACAAAATTTGCCGTCCCACCCTCGGGTAAAGCAATTTCGGCTTAATGACCTAGTCTTCAACTCACGACGAATTCTAGAAATCATTTTTTCAACTTAATGAATTAAAGTAAATTTTGTTTTTAAATATCACACAAAACTTAAAAGCATATTAATTTCATATAAAACCTAAAAAAAAATAAAAATTCAGAATGGGGGGAGAAAACTAGTTCTTTAGTGTCTGCTAGCGGAAAAGACCAATCGGATTCCATTCTCGGAACTACACGAGAACAGAACAACTAACTCTAGATAGCATTTTCTTTTTAGAACATTTGAATCTCCCCACACTTAGGTAGCCGTGGTGTCAAAATTGTGATTAACTTTATCGTCAATTTCTCTTGGTCCATAATCAACTTGCATATCCGTGACTTTTTCTTTAAGCCATTGGTCGGATTCCTGTGTAATATCCATAATTTCAACTAGTTTCTCCTTTTCTTTAGGTGATAGATTGGATACTAACCGGTTACATAACTTAAAGTTCCCCTTGGTTTTAGCATCGCGAATCCGTTTAATAAGTTTCTTCATTGAACTATTAATAACGGGATCATTTAATTTCGTATCAACAACGGGGTTCTTTGTTATCATGTCATCATTAGGTGTTACTTCATTTTCCTCACACTTAGGCGTTTCATTATTGCTAAGTATTACCGTTGGAGTTGGTAAAAGCACATGGTTCTTACCAATTGTTTTTACTGGTTCATCGGTTTTGGCTGGTGGAGATTTAGACTTTCGAATCATAAAGGTGATCGATTTGTCACCACTTTTAAGTGTCATTCTTCCATTTCCTACATCAAATAACGCCTTGGTGGAAGCTAAGAATGGCCGACCTAAAATTAGAGGAATGTTTGGGTCCTCTTCTATGTCAATGACAATAAATTCGACTAGAAAGGTTAAATTGCCTACTTGAACGGGTAGGTTGTCAGCAATTCCAACTGGGTGCTTAATGGTTTGATCAAAGAGTCGAACACTCATATCCGTTGGACTTAACTTACCTACACCTAATCTCTTATATAAGGAAAGAGGCATAACACTTACACTTGCACCTAAATCTGCTAGTGCATCATACATGACACAATCACTAAGTAGACAAGGAACAATAAATTCACCCGGATCACCTACCCTAGGTGGAGGTTTTGGTGGAACTGTCTTCACCGGGTTTATATTTACGGCTTTTGTTTCTTGCACTTTCTTATTCTTTTTCTTCTTCTTCTTTCCAGAGGTATCACAATCTTTATTACCTATCACTTGCTCATACTCAACTCCTTTTCTTGGAAACGGGATGGGTGGTTTGTATGGTGCCACCACTGGCTTTACATACTCGGGTGGTGGTGGTGTAACTTCTTCATTGTTACTCTCATCTAAAACCTTCCCATCTTCTGGTGCTGGTTTTTCAGAATTCGTTGAAACCATATTAACATTCTCATTCCGAGGATTTACTTCAGTATTACTCGGTAGCTTTCCTTGTTCCCTCTCACTCATCATGCTAGCAAGAGTACCTACGTGTTTTTCTAGATTCAAAATGGAAGCTTGTTGAGTTCTTAATGACTGATCAAATCTCTCGTTCGTTTGGGTTTGAGTTTCAATAAATTGTGTTTGAGATTCAACTAGCTTGAATACCACGTCTTCCATATTTGACTTTTTCTCTTCGGTTTGTTGTTGTGGTTTATATAAGCCAGGTCTTTGTTGATTGAAAGTGTTGTTTTGAGTTGGTTGGTTATTCGGACCTTGTTGGTTATACCAGTTATTTTCGGGTCCTTTTGGATTGTAAAGAATGTTTTGATTTCGATTTAAGTTTAGCCTTGGCGGTTGATAATTATTTTGATAATTATTTCCCGGCCTTTGGTTCATATAGGAAACATTCTCTCGTTGTTCCATCGTTGGTTCAATGTGACAATCTTTCAATAAGTGTGGTCCACCGCATTGCTCACAACTGATTCGTATTGCGTGAATATCTTTATTCATCTTTTCCATTCTTCTTTCGAAAGCATCTATTTTTGCTGAAACGGAATCAAAGTCATGGCTAGAATCGGCTCTAGCCGCTTTAGATGATCTAACGATACCTTTTTCTTGGTGCCACTCATGAGAGTGGGAGGCTGTATTATCAATAATTTTGTAAGCTTCAGTTGCGGTTTTCTTCATAATGGAACCACCAGCTGTTATGTCGATGTCTTTTCGTGTGGCGATGTCTACGCCTTTATAGAAGATTTGTACTATTTGAAAAGTATCTAATCCGTGTTGAGGACATCCTCTCAACATCCTTCCGAATCTTGTCCACGCCTCATATAATGTTTCATTTGGCTTTTGCGCGAACGTAACAATTTCTCCTTGAAGTCTCACGGCTTTAGATGCCGGAAAGAATTGTTTAAGAAATTTTTCAACTAAAACATCCCATGTGTCAATCGCCCCTTCAGGTAACGATTCTAACCAATCTTTGGCTTCTCCCTTTAAAGTCCAGGGAAACAACATGAGATAGATCTGCTCATCTTCCACTTCTCGGATTTTGAATAGTGTACAAATTCTTTTAAACGTACGAAGGTGTTCGTTAGGATCTTCATTCGGTGCACCACTGAATTGGCATTGGTTAGTTACCATGTGTAGGATTTGTCCTTTAATTTCATAATCTGGAGCATTAACTTCTGGTTTAATAATGGCGTGACCTTGGCCCGTGCGTGTGGCTCTCATTCGGTCTTCCATACTTAGAGGTTCTAGATTTTCCATAATTGAATTCGTTGAATACGAATCACTAGAGGACTCTGATTTAACGGTTTGTGGTTCAGGAGGAATAATTAGTGGTTCAGGATCTTGGAATTGTCCTTGAATATCTTCCGAGTTCTTAGTTGTGAAGTCGGGTTCAAAAGATGGATTATCGGAAATTTGCGTTGGAGTTCTTGTTCGACTAGATGACGATTCTAAAGAAAAATCAACGGCGACAATATTTGCTAAATGTCTTGATCTAGTTACAGATGGTGAACGTACAAAAGGTGGTGAACGTCTTGCTCGGTGCATTCACTGAATATCCTATTAGTTTTAAAAAGGAAAGAAAAATTATAATAAGTTATCCAATTAATAGACTTTTCTGATTTTGCCCACGTTTCGAATAGCCAAAAGATGCAGCAGAGGGGCAGGATTCGTTTGGTCTCAATATAATTGAGGACTGTTTGGCTCCAATAACCCGGTCCACGTACAAATCCAACTATTACTACGAACCAGAAAATTTTGATGTCTATCAATTTAACCACTTAAAATAAATTTTCGTAATTTTAAGAAATTTAGATAAGAAGTAGAATAAAAATCTATGTCCTAAAACTAGAATAGCGAGAAATAAGAAAGAAAAAGAGTTCGTCGAAAAAGATCGAAAAATAAAAGGTCGAAAAATAGGCGTCGAAAAATAAAAATAAGAAAGTAGTGCGAAATACGGCGTCGTAAAATTCTAAAGCACCTAAAACTTAGTCTAAGGAATAAGCACTTAAGGGATTTTACGGCAAAGCCTAAAAATTCTAGAAGTAAAAATAACTATGGCAAAACTAAACTTAATACTAAAAGTTGCGACTATAGTCTAAAAATCTAAAGGTAATAAAACTAAAAAAAAACATTTTTTTTTTTTTTAGAGACAAAATTTTAAAAATATATATTTTTTTTTTTACGTTTTTTTTTTTTTTTTTTACGTTTTTTTTTTTTTTTTTTTTTAAAAAAAACGATTTTTTTTTTTTTTTTTTTTACAAATTTTTTTTTTTTTAAAACGAATTTTTTTTTTCTTTTAAAAAAAAACGATTTTTTTTTTACACAAAATTTTTTTTTTTTTTTTTTTTTTTTAAAAAAACGATTTTTTTTTTAATTCATTTACTATTCATGAATAGTAAATGAAAATAAATTAATTAATTTACTATTCACATGAAAGCGACATGATAGCAATTATTAATTATAAGTTACATAATATACCCCTGAAGTATTTAATAAATACGACTTTTTTTAAAATTTACGTATATTTTTGATTCTTAAATATTATTATATTATTATATTCTATTTCAATATTATTATATTATTATATTCTATTTCAATATTATTATATTATTATATTTTATTTCAATATTATTATAATTAAAAATATAGCGTTTTAGCGCTCCCCGGCAGCGGCGCCAAAAACTTGATGGTGTAGCGTGAGGGTACGAAATAGTATTATTTTTAATACAAAATACTACAAAATATGACACAAGTTTTATTAATTTACGGATGGGATATACCTAAACCTTGCTACAACACTATAGGCAGTGTACCTAATCGTAGAGTAGTGTAGTTTTTAGTAAGTCCGGTTCGTTCCACAGGGAGCTGGTGAAGTTAACGCTATATTATTAAGTTTATTTGTAAAAATATATATATAAATAAGTAGTAGTATTATTATAAAATGGGGGTTTTACCGTTTAATGACCGGTTTGTCGATTTTAAGCGTAAAAATAAATGACAAAAATTAAAGTGCGTAAAATAAATTGCGATAAATAAAATGACAGAAAATAAAATTGCGAGTAATAAAATGACAGTAAATAAAGATACGATGAGAAATATAATAAAAGAATTATGCTTATTTAAACTTCCGTAATCATGATGTTTGACGTGTTGATTTTAATTTATTACCATGGGTTAATTGTCCTTTGTCCTGGTTTATTTGATACATCTATCTGGTTTTTGTCCATAATAGTCCATCGGTCATAAATATAAAGTGCGAGTATCCTCGTCAAATTACCCTTATACCCGAAGTCAAATATTCCAACTGATTAAGGATTTAAACTGTGACGCAGTTATCACTTCTGTCAACAATTACACCAGTTATCACTGTATGTAATCCACCCCTGTTTTAATTAGTTTATGAATATTAATTCATCCACTTGATCAGAATGAATAATCAATTACCCAACCCAATTGATTAATTAAATGATTATAACAGATTCCATATGAACATCACTAAATAGGACAACCATAATCATTATTAATTATTAGGTTAATTAATTTGAAGATAGGTTCGACAGACTCCAATGAGTTGTCACTCAATTAGACAATACCCCCCATCTATTAATAGTCAATAGTTCAATTTCCACAAGTGTCGGTCTTTTGCCCAAACCTTAATTATGGTACAAAGCCCAATTACCCAATTTTAGTAATTAGCCCAACATCATGATTACTTCGTTTTAAATAAGCATAATAATAACTTAGCTACGAGACATTAATGTAAAAAGGTTGAACATAACTTACAATGATTAAAAATAGCGTAGCGTTACACGGACAGAATTTCGACTTACACACTCAAACGATCTCTATCATAAATCTTATTATTATCATAATTTAAAATTAAAATTAAGATTATTGTTATATCTTATTAAGTTAACATTATGATAGAGATATAGAATATAGATATTGATATTTGATATTAAGGGGAAAGATATAGAAATAGAAAGATAGATTTAGGATCAAAAAAATGGGTGATCTTCAATCGATCGTTACATAGCTTTTTATAGGCTAAATTAGAAATTGAATTTTCATTTACGACCCCTGAACTATGCTCAATTAACAACTTTTTATTAATTAATATTATTCTTATTATGAATTATTTAAATATTATATTTTATTCTTGTGCATAGTTGACTTGTAATTTTTACACCATTGCGTCGAGCGTTGAGAGTTGGTTCATGTCCCGGTTCCGGATTTTCGAACGTCCTTTCGTACAATTTTATATCGTGTACTTTGCGTTTTGTAACTTGTACTCTTGTCATTTTTAGACGTTCTTCATCAATAATTTGAACCTTTTTAATTGTATCTTGTACTTTTTAGCTTTTTGGACGTTTTGGTCTTTCAAATCTTCGTTTTTGTCTTTAAATCTTCATTTTCGAGCGATTTGCGTCTTTCGTCTTCGCACTTATTTATTTAACTATTACAACTAAAAATAAGGAAATTACATTTAAAAACTTTACATATTGGAACGATATTGCTACTAAATATATGTTCATTTGGAGCACTATCAACCGTCTTTTTTTTTTTAAAACATAATCTTTCGTATTTAAATTAATAGTTTCCGTGAGTAACGTTCATTATATTCCCGCTATTTAATTATAACATCACTCGTCTACTCGAGCGTTTTTAAAATATTCGTTTGGTTAATTCCCGCACCCGCTTTGAAACTTGAGGGACTAAACTTGCCAAGAGGGCAAAGAGATGACTAGGTCAACTAGTCAACCCTCACCCTCCTCCATTCAATCACCTCCACCTCTCTCTCTTTCTCTCTATCAAGAACACACACACAAACACCCAATTCAATCATTCATCATCTAAATTCAATCTTGGAAGCTCACAACAAATCCGATTACATTTTCGTGATCCTCTCTTCATCCTCTACATTTTGATACAAACTTCATCTCGTTTGGGTAACATTTCTAAAACTCTAGATTTCTTTAAATTCGTGTTTTTGACTTGAAATTGTGTTAGTTAGTGTCTATGGCTCGTGTATAACATGAATATATGTTTTGTTTGCTCGATTCGTTGTTTTGAGTAACTAGTTTGAACATTTGAAATGGGTTAGCTTAATCCTTGATTTTGGATGAGTTAATGTTGTTAGATTGTTAAAGTGCATGTTTTAATTGTGTTACTAGTATCACTAGCTTCGTTTTGATGCGTAGGTTGATTAAGGAAACTTCAAAAACATGAATATTGATTTTTGCGGATTTTGGTTAGGGTTTGATAGACTTAAAACGAGCTTTTGATGTTTCGAATGCCATGAAATGTTATTAGTAAGTGTTTAGTTGTAATGTATGCTTCATTACCTTCAAAACGGCATATCGTATGTGTAAATTGGATTCCCGAATCATAAAATACGTTTTACGAACTTGAAACTTTGAAAATAAACCTTTCTTGATCAATTGACGAGTTTTCGGTTATTGTAAATGATGTTTTTGATTAATGATATGTGGTTAGTTGTATTCCTTGTCGAAATAGCTTTCCGATGATATAAAATACATGTTCTAATTGGTTGCGGATCATAAAATGTGATTGTTTGTGTTTTGGTTCGTGCATACTTTGAAAACTGACCAGAATTCTCTGGCCAGGTAGTGGCGCGGCGCGCCACATCCCCGCGCGGCGCGCAGAATCGCCTGGCCAGATTCTGCTCACTTTGGCGCATTTCACGCGAAATGTTTGACTAGCTATCGACCTCCGATTCACATGAAACTTGTTCTAATATGCTTATATATGAATAAAAACCTCAGAAAAATAGTTCGGGACCGAACCCGAACGTGTTGACTTTTTCGTTGACTTTGACCAAGTTTGACTTTTAGCCAAACTTAACCAAACTTTTATACAATCATTCTAACATGCTTTTATACTTGTTTCTTGTATGAAACTTGACAACGTGATTCACATGCTATACTTAATCGAGTCGTAACAAGCCATAGGACTAATTGAACACATTTCACCCGACTTTGTGTCGTAACCGGTTAATTGATATAACTTACTTGTTTAGGTCAAGGCTAAGCAACTTTCATGCACACGTTTACTTGTTGAAGTACCTTTATACTCGTGCACTCGAGGTGAGATCATAGTCCCACTTTTTACTCTTTTGAACTTACTTTTGGGATGAGAAAACATAAACGATTCTATTGAACTAAGTGAACACAAGAACGGGAAAACAAACATTCTACATACGAGTTTAGAACGAAAATCCTCAATCCGATTATCATTAGTTACATCAGATGGTGTAAGCGAGAACTTATGTTATATGGCCATATGGGTTTGACAAACCCTCATTCAAACGGTTCGCTACCGTTTACGAATGAAATATATTTTCGGGAACAGTGTTGTTCTAGCACTAATTGATGGGGTATTCAACGGACGGAACGTTAAGCTTTGATAATTGGGTGCTCGTGAATATTAACTTTTAGAATGTACTACTATTATTTCAACTTTGCAAATCTTGTGGTTCGACTTACTTTACTTTTACTCACTTACTCAAACCTATGATTTCACCAACGTTTTTGCGTTGACAGATTCTTCTATGTTTTCTCAGGTTCATACTTGGTTATTTGATACATGCTTCCGCGTATACTCATACTTGCTTGGAGTCGAGCATACATGCATACACTCTGATTTCTTGCTTGGGGTCGAGCATACATACATACATACGCTAGGGATAGCACTTTTGGATTCAAACTTTTGTTTACATACTTACGCTATTTATAGCAACTGTGTTTTTTTCAACTTATATTATGTCGCAAGTTATTTCATTTATACTTTATGACTTTTGCAAACTTAGACTTGTTGTCGAACGGTTTTGTAAACTAAACTTGCAAGTCTTGTACCTTTCAAATGAATGCGACATAATTTTGGTCAAACGAGTCTCATATAGGGACTACGACCACGCAACGGGGCCTAAGTTAACGGCGCCGTCAATAACGGTTTTGGTCGGGTCGTTACAAGTGGTATCAGAGCGTTGGTTGTAGGGATTTAGAGTTCATTAGTGTCAACCCCGAGTCATAGGGTACATTGGTGAGTCTAGACTACAACCGGATAGTTAGCATTTGCATTCTGACATACATTTGCTATAGATAGCACCTACTTGACTACTTGTGCATTATACTTGAATCATTCTTAGGCAAACTTTTTAATGGTACCCAACCTTCATCATACGAACTCGCATTCCGCCACTTTTCGGTAACACACGTAAATTCATGATTCATACACGTATGGATGACGACGACTTCATTAGTCACACTTGTTCGGGAACTCTGTCTCCCGGATTGTTATTTGCCACCGTTTCAACTTACTATCGGTTTCCCACTGGTGTTTCTTACTATCTACTTTTTGGTGTTACTACCATCACTACTCTAGGTGAGTATCGTCATCAACATTTATCACTACGGTTGCGTGCTACTCGTTATCATGACTCGTTACTCTTTTCATACCTAAATACATTATTTTATGAATCGAACCAATTTGACGTTAACAATCATTTATACACTTCCCGCGGGGAAACGCTTCTTTAGAGTTGTAGAAACTATTTCGATTTAATACAAGTCACGTTTGAGACGTCGTTACATTTTGTTCATTTTAGATTTTCGCGATGACACGAACTTGAATCTATAGAGTGATGTGGGAATGGAGGTATGAGTTAGCGTAATATAACGACACTCGATCAACGTGGTTATATTACGGTAAGACATACCAAAGTTCTAGTGACACGTGATGGTGGTTAGACTCGATCAACCTAAACACCACCATGTGCCATGTACATGACTTCATCTTTTCATGTTTGGACATCCGAAAACTCCGAGGATATTGATAACAACCATACCGGGGACACCCCTTCGACTTTTGTCGAACTATACTTATGCTTCCGAATGAATTACCGATTCCTCTCGACTTCAACCGTATGTTACACGTGTATACTATCTCGTCCTCGCACAGTCTTATTGGCTAATTACGATTTACTCGTTATGCTCGCACCGAGGCGGAAATTTCTCTCTCATCACACTCGTACTTCCGGTTCAGGAAATCTTTACTCTAAACTCTCAATGGGGGGAGAGACTCTCCACGTTATACTAGTATTCACCTCGAGGGTGAATAGTTCCGACGAACGTTTTTCTTTCAGAAACCGATGAGAACTTGCCCCGACGAACGTTTTTGGAAACTGATAAATCTTTCGCGACGCGAATTTTCTTGAGAAACTTGTCCTAACAAACTTGTCCAAATATACCTTACGGAATGTACTCCGTTTCGGATCGAGATCCTCGTTTCACTTCTAGATTTTGGAGTACCTTACAAAAAGCCTCGGGACCGCGTTTAGACATGAGTACCGCGTACCTTCCACAACCCGACGGACCGAACAAACATGCGATTTAAACCTTGGAAACCATAATACAAGTTTGTATTACCAATTTCAAATTTTACTTGAGAAAAGTATTTTCCTTAAACCGAATCCTCGTACTACAATGATTTTCATTCGAGTTTTAACGTCACTCCTTTTGAAACCACATGTGACCGGAAACGTCATTCTCCTTTGTCGAACCAAGTAAACGATGATCAATTCACCGGGGCCGAGGTTATTCATGAGCAACCGAGAAAATTTATTCATATTCAGGTAAAACCCTACGCGATTCGTAATCACCAAGAGCTACGCCGATGTTAGACGTAAACATTTCAAATTCCACGTGGGAAACCGCGTCACGTTAAGAGTCGCACCTTGGAAAGGTGCAATCCGTTTCGGGAAACGTAGGAAGCTAAATCCGCGATATTTTGATCCTTTAAATTCTTGGGGTGTTTTGGACCCGTCGCTAGCCGTTTAGACTTTTCCGACTCATTTTGGGTCTCCGTTTATCCTACATTCGATGTATCAACTCAAAGACGTGTTTTGCGAAACGAGAACTTGTTATCTCCTTTGATGAACTCACTATCGACGATAACCCTCACTTCCTAGGAGGACCGGTTGAAACCATAAATCGTGAAGCCAAACCTTAAAACAACATATGATCCCGACCGTCAAAATTCGTTGAAATACCCAAGGACGTACTTCTCCCTCACTCGTAGAATTGGCAACGCAAGATCTCGAGGAAGATTCAACAACTACTACTTCCAACTAAATTTCGGGACGAAATTTCTTTTGAGGTGTGGATAATGTAACATCCCGCGTTTTTCCGTTAAATTTAATTTTAACACCGTCTTTTTTTTTTAAAACATAATCTTTCGTATTTAAATTAATAGTTTCCGTGAGTAACGTTCATTATATTCCCGCTATTTAATTATAACATCACTCGTCTACTCGAGCGTTTTTAAAATATTCGTTTGGTTAATTCCCGCACCCGCTTTGAAACTTGAGGGACTAAACTTGCCAAGAGGGCAAAGAGATGACTAGGTCAACTAGTCAACCCTCACCCTCCTCCATTCAATCACCTCCACCTCTCTCTCTTTCTCTCTATCAAGAACACACACACAAACACCCAATTCAATCATTCATCATCTAAATTCAATCTTGGAAGCTCACAACAAATCCGATTACATTTTCGTGATCCTCTCTTCATCCTCTACATTTTGATACAAACTTCATCTCGTTTGGGTAACATTTCTAAAACTCTAGATTTCTTTAAATTCGTGTTTTTGACTTGAAATTGTGTTAGTTAGTGTCTATGGCTCGTGTATAACATGAATATATGTTTTGTTTGCTCGATTCGTTGTTTTGAGTAACTAGTTTGAACATTTGAAATGGGTTAGCTTAATCCTTGATTTTGGATGAGTTAATGTTGTTAGATTGTTAAAGTGCATGTTTTAATTGTGTTACTAGTATCACTAGCTTCGTTTTGATGCGTAGGTTGATTAAGGAAACTTCAAAAACATGAATATTGATTTTTGCGGATTTTGGTTAGGGTTTGATAGACTTAAAACGAGCTTTTGATGTTTCGAATGCCATGAAATGTTATTAGTAAGTGTTTAGTTGTAATGTATGCTTCATTACCTTCAAAACGGCATATCGTATGTGTAAATTGGATTCCCGAATCATAAAATACGTTTTACGAACTTGAAACTTTGAAAATAAACCTTTCTTGATCAATTGACGAGTTTTCGGTTATTGTAAATGATGTTTTTGATTAATGATATGTGGTTAGTTGTATTCCTTGTCGAAATAGCTTTCCGATGATATAAAATACATGTTCTAATTGGTTGCGGATCATAAAATGTGATTGTTTGTGTTTTGGTTCGTGCATACTTTGAAAACTGACCAGAATTCTCTGGCCAAGTAGTGGCGCGGCGCGCCACATCCCCGCGCGGCGCGCAGAATCGCCTGGCCAGATTCTGCTCACTTTGGCGCATTTCACGCGAAATGTTTGACTAGCTATCGACCTCCGATTCACATGAAACTTGTTCTAATATGCTTATATATGAATAAAAACCTCAGAAAAATAGTTCGGGACCGAACCCGAACGTGTTGACTTTTTCGTTGACTTTGACCAAGTTTGACTTTTAGCCAAACTTAACCAAACTTTTATACAATCATTCTAACATGCTTTTATACTTGTTTCTTGTATGAAACTTGACAACGTGATTCACATGCTATACTTAATCGAGTCGTAACAAGCCATAGGACTAATTGAACACATTTCACCCGACTTTGTGTCGTAACCGGTTAATTGATATAACTTACTTGTTTAGGTCAAGGCTAAGCAACTTTCATGCACACGTTTACTTGTTGAAGTACCTTTATACTCGTGCACTCGAGGTGAGATCATAGTCCCACTTTTTACTCTTTTGAACTTACTTTTGGGATGAGAAAACATAAACGATTCTTTTGAACTAAGTGAACACAAGAACGGGAAAACAAACATTCTACATACGAGTTTAGAACGAAAATCCTCAATCCGATTATCATTAGTTACATCAGATGGTGTAAGCGAGAACTTATGTTATATGGCCATATGGGTTTGACAAACCCTCATTCAAACGGTTCGCTACCGTTTACGAATGAAATATATTTTTGGGAACAGTGTTGTTCTAGCACTAATTGATGGGGTATTCAACGGACGGAACGTTAAGCTTTGATAATTGGGTGCTCGTGAATATTAACTTTTAGAATGTACTACTATTATTTCAACTTTGCAAATCTTGTGGTTCGACTTACTTTACTTTTACTCACTTACTCAAACCTATGATTTCACCAACGTTTTTGCGTTGACAGATTCTTCTATGTTTTCTCAGGTTCATACTTGGTTATTTGATACATGCTTCCGCGTACACTCATACTTGCTTGGAGTCGAGCATACATGCATACACTCTGATTTCTTGCTTGGGGTCGAGCATACATACATACATACGCTAGGGATAGCACTTTTGGATTCAAACTTTTGTTTACATACTTACGCTATTTATAGCAACTGTGTTTTTTTCAACTTATATTATGTCGCAAGTTATTTCATTTATACTTTATGACTTTTGTAAACTTAGACTTGTTGTCGAACGGTTTTGTAAACTAAACTTGCAAGTCTTGTACCTTTCAAATGAATGCGACATAATTTTGGTCAAACGAGTCTCATATAGGGACTACGACCACGCAACGGGGCCTAAGTTAACGGCGCCGTCAATAACGGTTTTGGTCGGGTCGTTACATATAGATTCCCCAAAGTGGTCTAACTTTATTTGGTCAAGAAATTTGGATAGAACGAACTTCGGTCGATCCACGATCAGCCGTGGAGTCGACCGTGTACCTAGTTTCTCATAAACTAAGGTACAGGACTCCCACGGTCTGGCATGCGGTCTACCGTGGACCCAAATCGTGTACCAACTGAGTTTTGTATTCTTTTTGTTTCCCTAGTGTTTTCACTCTAAGCTTCATTTGGTTTAGTCTTTTGCTAGAGTAAGTGTGGATTAGTAAACTTGTATAGTTATGTCAACATGTCTACCATCACTTTTGGTTATGTGCGTGTGTCATTATCAAAATACTTATTATCGTTGGTGAAGATTAATATTATCGTTAAACATAAATCAACATTCTCCCCCAACAATGTTCTATCCAGAAGCAAGATTCGCGTCAGAAGCAAGATCTTTAGATCTTGTAAGATGATCTGGGGTTGAGTGATTGATCGCAAAGGAGAGACCACTTATCCAATTAGCAGTAGCTTAGAATATCTAAGATTGCACATCTGTTAATGTTAAGGCATAACTAAGCATTAGGTGAAAGATTTAAATAGAAGTTAAACTAAGGTTAAGAAAAGCCAACACCTTTCTTTAGTTTCCCCTACTTGTGTTAAGCAATTTAGTCCCACGTTATCGGAAAATATACAAAAATGCGAATCTAGGTTATACTTATTACTTACTCGTTATAAGAAAGAGGCAAGTAAGTGATTTATGTCTAGGAACCCCCGCTAATTATAAATGTAAAAAAATTGCCGCACTTTTGGTATTTCAAATAGACTTAGCGACCTGACGACACCACTCTAAAATAAAATGTTCTTTTTGGTCATATCAATAGCTTTACTTGTTGTCAATTGCTTTAGAGTTTGTAAATTTGTGATTCTAAGATGATCTATCTCTTTTTGAATCTTTGTTTTCTTATTTTGTTACTGTTATATGTTTTAACTGTTACTTTAAACTTTTTTCTTTTATGTGTTTAATGTTTTTGTGTTTACTGTTGTCTATCTGTTATCATGATTAACGAAGATGGTAGTGGTAGCCAATTAGCTACCAAGATTAATTCTCTTGAGTTTAATGACCATTTATATCTTCACTCAAGTGACACCTCTGGTGCATCACACCTTCACTTATCAGTCAAAAACTAAAGGGGACTGAAAATTAGAATGTGTGGACTTGTGCTATAATATTAGCTTTACAAACTAAAAAAGTAGGGTTTATTGATAGATCTTATCCTAGATTTAAATATGAAGATGGTGATGTTATGTTAAGTCAATATAATAGGTGTAATTCTGTGGTACTTTCTTGGATTCTTGTGTGTCTATCTGAAGAAATCTATAATGGTCAAATATTCTCTAAAACTACTAGAGTTGTTTGGCAAGAATTTAAAGAAACATATGATAAGGTTGATGCTTTTGTGACTTTCATTTTAAATCAACAAATTATTTCTTGTACTTAAAGTGGTCAGTCTTTATTTTATTATTATCATAGGCTAAATGACATGTGGAAACAGTTTGATGAAATGATAAAAACTGATGATATTGTTAATGCTTCTAAATCTCTCCAAGAACATAATCAATTTTTAAAACTAATGCAAATTTTAATGGGGTTAGATGAGGTTTATGATCCTATCAGAAGTCATATTGTTACTTCTAATCTTGTTCCTAGTGTCAAGACTACCTTTTTCTATAATATCTAGGATTGAGTCACATAGAATGCACTCTACTAATAATAATCTTAAAAATCAGTCATCTACTTTTGTTGGTAAAGTTTCAAACAATAATAATAATAATTTCAAGAAAAAAAATACAAAAATCCACCCCTTAAATGCACTAATTGTAATATGTTGGGCCAGACTATTAAAAGGTGTTACGAGATTATTGGGTATCCTCCTGAGTATATTAAAAAAAAACTTTTAATCGGGTATAACCTAGATTTAATAATAATAATTGTGACTTTGATAAGAATGATGCTGGTAGTTCTTCTGTGCAATGACTAAATGGAGTTGGTCTTCTGAGTTAATTTGTAGCAGAGGTTATTAAATCGATAGGGGGCGTATATTCTTTTATTTTTCTAATGTACTCCTTTTTTTTTAATAATCTATTTTTTTCATTCTTTAGGTTTTAAGATCTTTAACTTTCTAACTTATTTTTTTTACTTTCTATTCTATAATAATATTAATAGCAATCCAACCAATTTGATGAATAAAATGTGACCAGTCGTCCAACTAACAAAACTACTTGTTACAAATAGCATCTCGTTGTTGCATTGAAACATATAAATGTTGACTAATCTCACTAACACTAAAATTGGTAAAATGAAATGATTGAATAATTGAAAAAATTGATATGCAGGAATACGCTAGTGATCAAATTATGAAGTTGCTTAGTCTGGTCAATGATAAATTTGTTCCCCGACATGTGGATGCTAATATGGCAGGTACTTTCAAAATAACAATGTGTTTTTCAACTTAAATTTTGATAAATTCTTTTCTACAAACTGCTTTCAAACTTTTAAAACTGATTCTAAGGGTTGGATAATTGATTCTCGAGCTAATCAACATATGGTTTCTTCATCTCACAATTTAAGTGATGTTGTTAATGTTTTTGACTTAAATTTGTCTGTAAATCATCCTAATGGGACTAAGGCTAAGATTTTACAAATGGCAAACTTAAAATTGTCTAATAACTTGAGTTATGATGTTCTAGTTATACCATATTATTGTGTGAATCTGTTATATGTTAACAAGTTGATTAGAGACAATAATTTGGTTGTTAATTTTAACATTAAGAGATGTTATGTACATGATTTATTTCAAAAAAGATTGATGAGTACTAGTAGTGAATGTAGTGGTCTTTACTTCTTTAATGGATGTGTTAATGATAAGTAGTTTATGTCAAACGTGTCTACTAAATGTAAAATTAAAAATGACATGTAGCATAACAGACTTGGGCAACCTGCCAACCAAGTATCAAATGTACATAAAATCAAACTTAACTTAGATAATATTGACTTTAAAGAACCTTGTGATGTCAGCCCTAAGGCAAAATAAACTAGGGAACCGTTTCTTCTTAGTGAACATAAAACTAAAAGAATTGGTGACTTGGTGCATTTAGATGTCTGACGTCCATATAATGTGAAAAGTAAAGAAGATTTTAGGTATTTCTTAACTGTTGTGGATGATTTCTCAAGAGTAGTATGGACATATTTGTTAAAATCAAAAGATGAAGTGTTTAACTACTTCGAAAGTTTTTTCAATCTTTTATTAAATCAGTTTAATGTTCATATAAAAGTTACTAGGAGTGATAATGGAACTGAATTTTTATATAATAAGATGAATTCTTTTGTTAAAAATAAAGACATTGTTCATCAGACATCTTGTGGTTATACACCACAGCAAAATAGGATTGCTAAAAGGAAACATAAACACCTTTTGAATGTTGTTAGGTCCCTTACGTTTTAGAGGAATTCATTTATATTTGTGGTTGGAAATGTATATTAACTGCTACTTATCTTACTAACAGACTTTCATCCTCTGTTTTGTCTGGAAAATGCCCTTATGAGTTGATTTATGGTTCTAGTCCTAATTTCTCTCATTTAATATCATTTGGTTGTATTTGTTTTACTACTGTTTTAAATAATCATGATAAGTTTTCTTTTAAATGTCATAAGCGTGTTTTCATTGGTTATTCTAGTTTTCAAAATGGATATAAAATGTTTGACTTGGAAAATAAAAGTTTTTTTTTTTTTTCAACATATGTAAAGTTTTATAAACATGTGTTTCCTTTTAAGCTTGATTATGTTTACAAAATTAATTTTGATGAAAATAATTTGAATTATTTAAACTTTTTTATTCTGTTTTTATATGAAAACATAAATGAGACTTCTTATTCCAATAAAAATAATTTTATAAGTCCCGAAGATAATGGAAGAAACCGTCCTAAAGATGATGGCAAACATGCTTACATTGGTTGACTTGCAAGAGTCAACTAGTGAGACATATATGCAACTTCTTATGAAGGAATATCTGTTGTATAAAATGTTGTCCCTAAGGGCACTTCTGATGTTGATAATACATAAGATTCTATTAAAAATTTGAGGAGGTTGATAGTGCTCCAAATGAACATATATTTAGTATCAATATCCTTCCGATATGTAAAGTTTTCAGTTGCAATTGTTCTATTTCCAAGTGATATTCGTTTATAATAAATAAGTGCAAAGACAAAAGGCAAAAATGAAGATTCGAAGACAAAAACGTCCAAAAAGCTCAAATGTACAAGATACAATTCAAGTGGTTCAATTTAATGATGAGAAACGTCTAAAATTGACAAGAGTACAGGTTACGAAACGAAAAGCACGAAGATTAAAGAATTGAAGAAAAAGTGCCACTAAAGCCTGAAAAGTGCCACTAAAGCCATAGTGCACTCAAAAGTGCCACTAAAAGTGAGTTAAAGACTTGCGCGGATTTTGGGAGTTAAGGAAAATAATTTTTTGTGCAAATTACAAATTTCAAAACGCAAAGTACAAGATATTAAATAGTACGAAAGGACGTTCGAAAATCCGGAACCGGGACCTGAGCCAACTATCAACGCGCGACGCAACGGACCTAAAATTACAAGTCTACTATGCACAAGAATAAAATATAATATATAAATAATTATATAAATTATTTATATATTATAAATATATATTAAATCATGTCGACAAGCTATGAGACAAAGGATCCTGAGCTGGAAAACCAGGCCATGTGATCGCATGGCCAGCATGAGATAATCTCATGCGATCGCATGAGCCAAAAAGGCTGGCCAGCCAGCAAATTCGATATATTTGAAACAAGATTAATCTATCTCTCTGTCTATAATATAATATATATATATATATATATATATATATATATATATATATATATATATATATATATATATATATATATATAGTATAGGTTAGTTTTATATTAGATTAGTTTGGGTTATGTAAAGGTTATTTTACGGGTTTTGAAGTCGAAGCTCTGTCCATGCAATACTACGCGATAAATAATCAATGTAAGTTATGTTCTCCTTTTTAAATTAATGTCTCGTACTTAAGTTATTATTATGCTTATTTGAGCCGAAGTAATCGTGATGTTGGGCTAAATATTAAGATGGGGTAATTGGGCTTTGGACCATAATTGGGGTTTGGACAAAAGAACGACACTTGTGGAATTGACTTTGCTACAGTGAATTGCTACAGTAAAAATTGACTTTGCTACAGTAACTTTGCAACAGTAAACACTATTTTAAAATGTATTTTAACAAATAACGAGACGATGATTTATAGAAGTAAATGACTAAAACATTCGAAAGTTTAAGATATACTATGAGTGGTATAGTTATGGATAATTTAAGGCTATATTTTGACAAAGGTACGTGACACGAAACGTAAAATGCAAGTTTTCTAAATGTACGAAAGGACATTCAAAAAACTGGAACCGGGACATAAGTCAAGTGACGACGTACGACTTATCGGAACGAAATTTACAAGTCAACTATGCATGTGAATTTAATATAATATATAATTAATTATTTAAATTAAACATATTATATATATTATATTAATATAAAATCATGTCGACAAGCTAATTGACAAAAGGTTCTGAGCTGGAAATCTTAGCCATGCGATCGCATCGCTATCCAGTACAAACCCCATGCGATCGCATGGGGTGTAAAAATGGGTCAGGTGCTATAAATTCTCGAGTTTTGGCCAGTTAATCACACACACATACACAAATATACATATTACTCCGTATTTATTTTATTTATTATTATTATTATTATTATTATTATTATTAAGATTATTATTAATCTTATTATTTTTATTATTAGTATTATTATTTTTGCGATACAAAAATAATAATGTACATAAAATATTACGACGGAGTACTGTCCAAGTAATTTTCAAAACAAGTTTCCGAGCGAGCTAGAGCTAAGGAAAATATGGGTTATTGCCAAGGAAATTATGGGTAATGTTCGAGGGTATTTTTGTGAATCAAACCTCGTGTTTATCATCTCCGATGCGTCTACGTGCTTTTCTACAATATTGTATATCAATATTAAACAGTGAGTTTCATTGATCCCTTTTTAATTGCTTTTGCAATATATATTTTTGGGCTGAGAATACATGCACTTTATTTAAAATGCAATGGATACAAGTATATACTAAATTCTACACTGAGTTTGAACCGAAAATCCCTTAGCTTTGGTAACTGTTAACTGCCAGTTATAAGAACTGGTGGGCGCGAGTAGTAGTATATGGATCCATAGGGCTTGATATCCCCGTCCGAGCTAGAGCACTAGCCTTTTAACGGACGTATGCTAATTGAGAAGCGTACACGTTGGTTTGCGTGTATTATTAAGATGATTATACAAAGGGTATAAATTATATACGTTAAGTTTAGTTACCAGGGTGCTCAATTTTGTAGAATATTTTGATAAACATTTCTGGATGAAACAACTGAAATCTTGTGGTCCACCTTTTATTTAAAACATATTGATAAACGTTTTGAATGATACAACTGGACTTTTGTAATCCACATTGATATACGGATTATGTGTAATATTAAAACTATGAACTCACCAACCTTTGTGTTGACACTTGTTAGCATGTTTATTCTCAGGTTTCCTAGAAGTCTTCCGCTGTTTGCTTAGATGTTAGACAAGCTATGTGCATGGAGTCTTACATGACATATTTTTCAAGGAAACATTGCATTCACCAAATCATCACCATGTATCTTATTTTGACTGCAATGTCAACGGAAGTACTGTTGTAAACTATTATTTATGGTGATTGTCTATATGTAAAAATCATCATATGTCGAAAACCTTTGATTTAAATATTCATTTATGGTGTGCATTTTCAAAAGAATGCAATGTTTACAAAACGTATCATATAGAGGTCAAATACCTCGCAATGAAATCAATGAATGACGTGTTCGTCCATATGGATTTGGAGCGATCGTCACACTCATTAAAACAGGGGTGGATTACATTCAAGGGTAATTGGTGTAATTGTTAACAAAGTATTAAAACCTTGGTTTACACACAGTCGATAACCTGGTGTATTCATTAAACAAAGTATTAAGACCTTGTTACAGTTCGAATCCCCAATTAGTTGGAATATTTGACTTCGGGTATAAGGTTAAATTTGCCGAGCATTTTATAATTATGACCGATGGACTATTATGGACAAAAACCAGATAGGTTTCAAATGCATCCAGGACAAAGGACAATTAACCCAGGGTAATAAATTATAATCAAAACGTCAAACATCATGGTTACGGAAGTTTAAATAAGCATAATTATTATATTGTTATTTATTTTACGCACTTTAATTATTATCGTTTATATTTACGCTTAAGTTTTAAAATCGACAAACCGGTCATTAAACGGTAAACCCCCTTTTATATATTATTACTATATATAATATATTTTGTACAAATATAATTGTTTAAAAATATAGTGTAAAATAAGTCGTCTCCCTGTGGAACGAACCGAACTTACTAAAAACTATACTACTCTACGATTAGGTACACTGCCTATAAGTGTTGTAGCAAGGTTTAGGTATATTCCATCTGTAAATAAATATTAAAAACTTGTGTATTTTGTAGTATTTCTTAGTAAAAATATAATAAGTATTTTGTACCTCTCTGCTTTTACATCAAGTTTTTGGCGCCGCTGCCGGGGACTCGGCGTAACGCTATATTTTTAATATATATTTGTGTAAATATATTTATATATAATTTTTAGAAAAACAATATAAAATTAAAAAAAAAAAACCTGAAACCCAGGCCCATGCGATCGCATGAGCTGGGTGCCTTAAAACCATGCGGTCGCATGGCCTGATCTGACACGCCAGAAACCCTTATTCAGCATTTATTACGGGGTATTATTTATTATTATTATTATTATTGTTTAGGGTTATTTATTTTAATATTTAGTTTTAGTTTTAATTTAATTTGTAATTTAAGTTTTAATTAGTTTTATAATTATAAAAAATTAATACTTTTATAAAATATATAATATAAAAATAATATTTTTATAAAATTTGTATTTTTATCATTTTAATTACAATTTGTATTTTATCGTTTATTCGTAATATTTGTATTTTTATCGTCTGTAATTAGTTTTAAGACTAGTATTTTGCCTTAGCTTATTTTATATTTCTAGATTTTTAGGCTTTGCCGTAAAATCCCTTAAGTGCCTTTTCTTTAGATTAAGATTTAGGTGCTTTAGAATTTTGTGACTGTGACGACCCGGCAATTTCCGACTAAATTTAAACTTAATCTTTAATTGATTTCGACACGATAAGCAAATTCTGTAATGTTGAAGTCTCAAAAACTTCAAACTGTGTCTATGTATACATTTGATCGTTGAACTATTCATTTAACCCTGTGACTATCTCCAACGATTCACGAACAGTTGTTGTAAATAAATATGTATGTATGTATATATATATATATATATATATATATATATATATATATATATATATATATATAATTATAAGTGTATATGTTAAATTACATTAATATAATACAAATAAACCATTCAAATTGAATTGCAAATTTAAAGTGATGAATAAAATAATTGAATTATTAATAAAATATCTTATATAATTAGTAAGTATAACATAAATAATAATGTATAATATTATGTACAAGATAAAATATAGTTGTTATAATTACTCTTAGTATTATCATAAAAATAAACATAATAATATTAACATCAGTGTTAATAATTGTATGACATAAATATGAAACCAAATATGTATAAATTATTAGATTATTGTTAATATTATTATTATTATCATTTAATGATATTCATATTATCAAAATTAGAATTATTGTTAATGTTACTAATAATGATATAATTATCCTTATTGCTATTATTAAAATCATTATATTGTTATTACATTTACTTATTAGTTATATAAATATTTCTATAGTTATTATTATTAGTAATCTATTTCTATAATTAATAATAAACATTGTAAATATAAACTTTATTAAAATAAGATTATTATTATTAGATATATATATATAATTATTATTAATATTGATCGTATATTTTAGAACCACAGATATAAATCAATAATTACAGATAAACAGATAATTTATTTAAGCCAGATAAATAACAGATAAATAATTTATTTAGGGTTATATTAGATATATATATAACAGATACGTAAAACTATATAGCAGATAAATAACTAAATCTAAAAATAAAGATACAGATATAGTCAATTACACTTAAGGAGTTGTTATCTATCATTATCATTATCTGTTTCTTTTCTTTTTTTTTTATTTCTTTTCTTCCACTTTCTGTCTACTCGTGGGAAATGGTCGATGAATTGCAGAATGCAGACAAGGGCCAATCAATTATATTACTGCATAAAACTCAACTAACCCCTTAAAAATTCTCGCATTCTACAAATCGTAATTGGATAAAAAAAATATATTAAAAAAAAAAAAACCGGTGGTTCTTCTGTAAGTTTCACTTTTTGCCCAAAAATCGAATTTGAATGATTTAGCAAAATCCATAAATGTCATTGTGTTAGGAACCTCCTACTCGATGTATCAGCAAAATTTCATAAACCAATTCTTGTTATCGAAAACGAATTTAAGAAGTCAAAGTTTTTTTTCAAAAGTCAAACAAATGTGTTCATTGTAAAATTCGGATTCATGTTGATGTTTTGAGTTAAATTGATCATGGAGAAAGTTTCGTTGAAGGATTCAAAAGGTATTTCGTGTTATAATCATTAGCTAAAACGTCTTAGAAATCGAATTTGAATTCTGAGTTCATAACCGAAGCTTACTACTGTTCCGGTAATTTTATTTTGATTATTTGGTTACATTATTTCAAACACTGGATTATAATTCGATTATATTTTGTTAATAAATCCTAAAACCAAGTATTTGACAAATTATTAGTTTCACTTAATCTATATGGTTGATCGAGTTCTTGAAGATTGAAGAGGAAACAGAACAGACGGTTATACTAGGATATATGAATTTAGGTTGTAAATTAAATTAGAAATCACACAACAGAGACATGGTTAAGGGATGGTGTCGGGAAGGAAGAGGTCGCCGGTTCGAGCCCAGTTTGGGGCTTTTCTTTTTAGGAACCCTTTTAGAAGGTAGTTTTATCTTTAAAACTTATTATTATTATTATTATTATTATTATTATTATTATTATTATTATTATTATTATTATTATTATTATTATTATTATTATTATTGATATTATTATTATTATTATTGTTATTATTATTCTCATTATGATTAATATTGTTAGTAATATTACTAATATTATAACTAGTATTACAATTATTATTATAAGTATTATAAATGTTATCAGTATTATGATTATTATTAAGTATGAGTGTTATTATTATTATTTATATTAAGTATTATGAATATCATCATTTATCTAAGTACTATTAATATTATGATTATTATTGTTATTAGTGTTAAGTATTATTAGTATCAATTTATAATTTCTAGTAATAAGATTACTATCATTAATATTAATATTACTAATATTATACTGTTAGTATTATTATAATATGATCATTTAAATCTCTAATGAAACTATAATTATTATTAAATCTACTACTATTATTAAAAATATTATTTTTGCTAAAACTATCATCTTTACTTTATAATTATTAGTAAAACTACCATTTCATCATTTTTAGTATTATTAACATAATTAGCGTTTTACTAACCATTATTAGTAATAGGTATTATTATCAAGATTTTTACCTATTATTAACCTTTTCTTTACTAACAATACTACTAGTATCATTATTATTATTAATACAACTATATTATTATTATTATCAATACTATTATTATTAATATTAATATAATTACAATAAGAGATAATCATACAAAAATATACTTAATAAAACTATATTAATTATTTTTTTATATAAAATATATAAAATAAATATTAAGTTATGAATGAAACACATAACTTATTAAGATAATAATTATATCACTAATTAGACATAAAATCGTTCGAATTCAATTATATGTGTTAATGAATATATAAATGATATAGGTTCGTGAATCTGAGGCCAACCCTGCATTATTCAATATAGTTATATGTATTTTTACTACAAAATACATTAGGTGAGTTCCATTTTCTCCCTTTTACTCTTTACATTTTTGAGACTGAGAATACATGCGTTGCTTTTATAAATGTTTTACGGAATAGACACAAGTAATCGAAACTACATTCTATGGTTGGATTATCGAATCGAATATCACCCTATATAGTCTGGTAATCTAAGAATTAGGGAACAGAAACCCTAATTGACGCGAACTCTAAAGATAGATCTATCGGGCCCAACAAGCCCCATCCAAAGTACCGGATGCTTTAGTACTTCGAAATTTATATCATGTCCGAAGGAGGATCCCGGAATGATGGGGATATTCTTATATGCATATTGTGAATGTCGGTTACCAGGTGTTCAATTCATATGAATGATTTTTGTCTCTATGCATGGGACGTATTTATGAGAACTGGAAATGAAATTCTTGTGGTCTATTAAATTGATGAAAATGATTATTTATGTTAAACTAATGAACTCACCAACCTTTTGGTTGACACTTTAAAGCATGTTTATTCTCAGGTATGAAAGAAATCTTCCGCTGTGCATTTGCTCACTTTAAAGATATTACTTGGAGTCATTCATGGCATATTTCAAAAGACGTTGCATTCGAGTCATTTAGTTCATCAAGATTATTATTAAGTCAATTATAGTTAGATATATTATGAAATGGTATGCATATCATCAACTTCCGATGTAATGAAAGATTGTCTTTTCAAAAACGAATGCAATGTTTGTAAAATGTATCATATAGAGGTCAAGTACCTCGCGATGTAATCAACTGTTGTGAATCATTTATAATCGATATGGACTTCGTCCGGATGGATTAGGACGGGTCTCCACAGTTGGTATCAGAGCGATGGTCTTAGCGAACCAGGTCTTGCATTAGTGAGTCTAACTGATAGTCGTTAGGATGCATTAGTGAGTCTGGACTTCGACCGTGTCTGCATGTCAAAAGTTTTGCTTATCATTTTGTGTCAAAAATTACCTGCTTATCATTCTTAGAGAATCACTTGCTTATCATTCTTAGTCTAGGCACGTTTTACTGCATTGACTGCATGAATAGTGTATAGACAAAATTTATATCTTAGCGTATCTGTTACTTCATATCTTAGCGTATCTGTTACTGTAACTTTGCCTGACAACTTCCGTAGATTCCTCCGTAACTTATGGGATTTTAGTATTATATATGCATATGTAAATTATGTATCGCAGGGTACTAATCTACATCATATAATCTATTCTTATCGAATCATCTAATCGTACGAGATGAATCCTGCAACTAGTTCGAGTCCCTCGGATTCCAATAGCTATTCCGACAGTTATTCCGACAGCTATTCCGACATAGATGTTCATCTAAGCTCCGAAAACAGCGTCATCGGCATGAATCAACCAATCAGCCATTATCAATTCATCTGATGGGTTCGTAGTCGACTTAATTAATGGAAACGCACAGAAGGTAATCCCTTCCACCAACCGAATTCACCTCTTGACAATGAACCTGAAGCGTTTACCGGCGAACCTGTTCGAGACACCATTTTCAGTCTCATTTCCAGTGTAACTCGACAAGTTATATTCTATCCACAATTCTAAACCTTATTCATCCACTCGTTCCGACCGACAATCATCCTGGAGTAATAAGTCAACGAACTTCGCGCTCGAATAATCAATTTGGAAAATGTGGTGCAAAACCTACCAGCTTCAACAACAGCACCGGCAACACAAGTACCACCAACAACCCAAGTTTCAACATCACCCTCAACATCTCAATCTGTACCTCGAGTATAATCATCGTTCTACGTATCGTTCTACATCATTTATTTTCATTCGACATGGCGATCATGTAATCTCTAATGTTTTAGAGATTATATATCCTTGTTCTAACGGTAAACCAAATGAGTTTAATATCATATTAACTCATTAAATCCATGATTACATCTGAAGAAAATATATATGTATATATGTTTTCATAAAGATTGTAAATAAAAATTCTTTTGTACAAACTGTTAATGGTGAAAACATTTTAACGGGTAGGTAATACCCAAAGAATATTTAGATTTCACATTAATAAGTTACACTATACATTCTTCGAATCTGATTCAACAATCATTTACTATCCTATTTATAACCACCGATATACAAATCTGTTCACCACAAAATAACCAGTTTCATTCAATTTCATATTTGAATTTTGACCTATCAGAATCCAACAAGTGGCATAATGAAGAAAACATTGGACAAAATAAAATTTGTTAGAAACAAACAAATTAACTATGAGAAATATTGTTAAGAATCCACGCTAACAAAATCTTAGCTAACTGTTCCTAGCTAACTGTTATTTCCATATCGCAAATTATTTATCGAAATTTAATTATCGCAATTTACATTCTCGCAATTTTATTTTTTGTCATTTAATTTCTGTTATTTATTTTACGCACTTTAAATATTGGGAAGGTTTTGACATATCATATCGACGCATCTATATATATTATTTGGAATAACCATAGACACTCTATATGCAGTAATGATCGAGTTCTCTATACAGGGTTGAGGTTAATTCTATAATAATATATATAATTTGAGTTGTGATCGAGTCTGAGACACGTACACGGGTCACGACACGTAGTAATTAATTCAAATATTATATATTGCTAACTGTGGACTATCAATTGAGAACTACCAACATTGGACAATTAAAATGAATTAAAATATTGATTATAACATATGAAACTAAATAATTCTTCAAGTTTGCCACTTGATTTCATCTTAAACCTCATTTGTATCTTGACGACTACAATCTGCGTTCAAACCTTTCATGATTCTTGAAAACATCTCAACCGAGAGGATGAACCAACCACACTTCATCTACAGAAAGAAAGATTGATGTGTATAGTTATGCACCCGAAAACTCTAGGAAACCGAGTCAATGTTTAACACGTAGCTGTGCTAATTCCTTTAGTGTTATTATTACCCAAAATAACTTTGTAGTTCTTTTTCAAATTAGCCAATTTTGTCACAGCTCCAGCAAGACAACTTCGACTTTTCGTTCAAAACAACCTTATTAAAACCTTGATATATATGTGTACTCTTTTATTGTTACCGGGGAACCTTTTATATTCCACCATATTACCATCAGAGTTTAATCATCTAAAAACACAATTCTCTTGAAACCACTTCGGAATGATAACTGATGATTCAGATATCATAGCATTACATGCAGAGGAAACAGAAAAACGGTAGGTGGTCTAAACGACCAAAAGTTGATGATAAAGAAAGGAGTGTTAGGAACGCTCGATAAAAAAATTGGGTATTGAAAAACAGATTAAGCTACCCATGAAGGAGACCAAGGACAAATACAAGGACCAAACCCTACATTCAAAGGATTCAGGTAATTCGGGATCCGTTGAAATCTTTAGAGAATACCTTGCTCTGAAGTCATGTTAGAATCTTGCGGGAAATCTTTCTTCATCAACCTTCGAACTTTGGAATACCAAAATATCATCATAAATATCTTCGATATTTCTGAGGATATTTTCATAAATATTCTCGTCCGAAATTATATACCTCTTCGTGCTTTTTGTATTTCATTATGTTAGAAACTTCTGTAAAATTTAAGTATAAATTATGAATGATTTTTGGAGAAGTGTTGGGGATTGAAGCATGAGTTAGTATAATATAATGACACTTGGCCAACGTGATTATATTACAGTAAGTCATGCTGATTTTCTATTGGAACAGGATGATTCACAGATCATAACGTCATCATGTACCATGTTACATTACTCTTTCATTCTACTTAACCTCTGAACATATCAAGAAAATGTATTCTTGATGGTTCTATCTTCCGTGATGTTGATAAATTTAAAAAAATCAAATCGTGCTATCATGTTCCTTCCTGCTTAGAACATTATAATCATTCGAAACTCCATACTTACGAATTCTGGACCATTATTCGCTTGACTTGAAGTCGGGAAGAGAAAACAAAAGAATAGAGCTTCAAAATATAAGAGAAAATATAAAGCCCAATAACAACACGGAAATTACAAACCGTGTATATCAATGTTTATTGCAACATAAAGACACGGGAGAATTAAAAACACTATAACCCCAACGGCGAAGTAGAAGAAAACAGATTCCTCCGGTGGAAGTTGGAAAAGGAGAATGATTGTTGTGATAGTAAGGATAAGGACAAGGATTAGAACAGGATTAAGCATTTTCACAATCTCTCGAATGTATGAACTAAGAAAGAAAGTATAAGAATGGTGAGAATAATGGAACGGAAGAGTTTAATTTATAATGAGAATATCAGACAGAGTAATCGAGGCAGATCACCGTATTTAATTATTGAGATCTTAATTTACTTATTCGCCGAAGAATCAAATCTTTTAGATTTCGAAGATTTCCTCTAAATCCCTTGAATCCCGGAATTCAACCACGACTACGTCATCAGTTAAGACGAACATGCATTTACTCGTCTTATTTTTTTTTTGATAGCTTCAACTATACTCTTCGCATAATCAAATCGTTTTATCTATATTAATCAATAATGATAAAACTCTATTTATCAACTCATATGCGTCATGAAAACATTTTTATTGTTAACCATGACAACAACACTCAAATTTCGGGACGAAATTTCTTTAACGGGTAGGTACTGTGATGACCCGGCAATTTCCGACTAAATTTAAACTTAATCTTTAATTGATTTCGACACGATAAGCAAATTCTGTAATGTTGAAGTCTCAAAAACTTCAAACTGTGTCCATGTATACATTTGATCGTTAAACTATTCATTTAACCCTGTGACTATCTCCAACGATTCACGAACAGTTGTTGTAAATAAATATGTATATATATATATAATTATAAGTGTATATGTTAAAATTACATTAATATAATACAAATAAACCATTCAAATTGAATTGCAAATTTAAAGTGATGAATAAAATAATTGAATTATTAATAAAATATCTTATATAATTAGTAAGTATAACATAAATAATAATGTATAATATTATGTACAAGATAAAATATAGTTGTTATAATTACTCTTAGTATTATCATAAAAATAAACATAATAATATTAACATCAGTGTTAATAATTGTATGACATTAATATGAAACCAAATATGTATAAATTATTAGATTATTGTTAATATTATTATTATCATTTAATGATATTCATATTATCAAAATTAGTATTATTGTTAATGTTACTAATAATGATATAATTATCCTTATTGCTATTATTAAAATCATTATATTGTTATTACATTTACTTATTAGTTATATAAATATTTCTATAGTTATTATTATTAGTAATCTATTTCTATAATTAATAATAAACATTGTAAATATAATCTTTATTAAAATAAGATTATTATTATTAGATATATATATATATATATATATATATATATATATATATATATATATATATATATATATATATATATATATATATATAATTATTATTAATATTGATCGTATATTTTAGAACCACAGATATAAATCAATAATTACAGATAAACAGATAATTTATTTAAGCCAGATAAATAACAGATAAATAATTTATTTAGGGTTATATTAGATATATATAAAGATACGTAAAACTATATAGCAGATAAATAACTAAATCTAAAAATAAAGATACAGATATAGTCAATTACACTTAAGGAGTTGTTATCTATCATTATCATTATCTGTTTCTTTTCTTTTTTTTTATTTCTTTTCTTCCACTTTTTGTCTACTCGTGGGAAATGGTCGATGAATTGCAGAATGCAGACAAGGGCCAATGAATTATATTACTGCATAAAACTCAACTAACCCCTTAAAAAGTCTCGCATTCTACAAATCGTAATTGGATAAAAAAAATATATTAAAAAAAAAAGAAACCGATGGTTCCTCTGTAAGTTTCACTTTTTGCCCAAAAATCGAATTTGAATGATTTAGCAAAATCCATAAATGTCATTGTGTTAGGAACCTCCTACTCGATGTATCAGCAAAATTTCATAAACCAATTCTTGTTATCGAAAACGAATTTAAGAAGTCAAAGTTTTTTTTCAAAAGTCAAACAAATGTGTTCATTGTAAAATTCGGATTCATGTTGATGTTTTGAGTTAAATTGATCATGGAGAAAGTTTCGTTGAAGGATTCAAAAGGTATTTCGTGTTATAATCATTAGCTAAAACGTCTTAGAAATCGAATTTGAATTCTGAGTTCATAACCGAAGCTTACTACTGTTCCGGGAATTTTATTTTGATTATTTGGTTACATTATTTCAAACACTGGATTATAAGTCGATTCTATTTTGTTAATAAATCCTAAAACCAAGTATTTGACAAATTATTAGTTTCACTTAATCTATATGGTTGATCGAGTTCTTGAAGATTGAAGAGGAAACAGAACAGACGGTTATACTAGGATATATGAATTTAGGTTGTAAATTAAATCAGAAATCACACAACAGAGACATGGTTAAGGGATGGTGCCGGGAAGGAAGAGGTCGCCGGTTCGAGCCCAGTTTGGGGCTTTTCTTTTTAGGAACCCTTTTTGAAGGTAGTTTTATCTTTAAAACTTATTATTATTATTATTATTATTATTATTATTATTATTATTATTATTATTATTATTATTATTATTATTATTATTATTATTATTATTATTATTATTATTGATATTATTATTATTATTGTTATTATTATTCTCATTATGATTAATATTGTTAGTAATATTACTAATATTATAACTAGTATTACAATTATTATTATAAGTATTATATATGTTATCAGTATTATGATTATTATTAAGTATGAGTGTTATTATTATTATTTATATTAAGTATTATGAATATCATCATTTATCTAAGTACTATTAATATTATGATTATTATTGTTATTAGTGTTAAGTATTATTATTATCAATTTATAATTTCTAGTAATAAGATTACTATCATTAATATTAATATTACTAATATTATACTGTTAGTATTATTATAATATGATCATTTAAATCTCTAATGAAACTATAATTATTATTAAATCTACTACTATTATTAAAAATATTATTTTTGCTAAAACTATCATCTTTACTTTATAATTATTAGTAAAACTACCATTTCATCATTTTTATTATTATTAACATAATTAGCGTTTTACTAACCATTATTAGTAATAGGTATTATTATCAAGATTTTTACCTATTATTAACTTTTTCTTTACTAACAATACTACTAGTATCATTATTATTATTAATACAACTATATTATTATTATTATCAATACTATTATTATTAATATTAATATAATTACAATAAGAGATAATCATACAAAAATATACTTAATAAAACTATATTAATTATTTTTTTATATAAAATATATAAAATAAATATTAAGTTATGAATGAAACACATAACTTATTAAGATAATAATTATATCACTAATTAGACATAAAATCGTTCGAATTCAATTATATGTGTTAATGAATATATAAATGATATAGGTTCGTGAATCTGAGGCCAACCCTGTATTGTTCAATATAGTTATATGTATTTTTACTACAAAATACATTAGGTGAGTTCCATTTTCTCCCTTTTACTCTTTACATTTTTGAGACTGAGAATACATGCGTTGCTTTTATAAATGTTTTACGGAATAGACACAAGTAATCGAAACTACATTCTATGGTTGGATTATCGAATCGAATATCACCCTATATAGTTTGGTAATCTAAGAATTAGGGAACAGAAACCCTAATTGACACAAACTCTAAAGATAGATCTATCGGGCCCAACAAGCCCCATCCAAAGTACCGGATGCTTTAGTACTTCGAAATTTATATCATGTCCGAAGGAGGATCCCGGAATGATGGGGATATTCTTATATGCATATTGTGAATGTCGGTTACCAGGTGTTCAATTCATATGAATGATTTTTGTCTCTATGCATGGGACGTATTTATGAGAACTGGAAATGAAATTCTTGTGGTCTATTAAATTGATGAAAATGATTATTTATGTTAAACTAATGAACTCACCAACCTTTTGGTTGACACTTTAAAGCATGTTTATTCTCAGGTATGAAAGAAATCTTCCGCTGTGCATTTGCTCACTTTAAAGATATTACTTGGAGTCATTCATGGCATATTTCAAAAGACGTTGCATTCGAGTCGTTTAGTTCATCAAGATTATTATTAAGTCAATTATAGTTAGATATATTATGAAATGGTATGCATACCGTCAACTTCCGATGTAATGAAAGATTGTCTTTTCAAAAACGAATGCAATGTTTGTAAAATGTATCATATAGAGGTCAAGTACCTCGCGATGTAATCAACTGTTGTGAATCGTTTATAATCGATATGGACTTCGTCCGGATGGATTAGGACGGGTCTCCACAGCGACGCTGTTTATAAATTTTAGTACCTTTTAAGTTACGACGCGCTACTTTCTTATTTTTATTTTTCGACGTTTTTCGACGTTTTTCGACGCGTAATCTTTTTCTTTCTTATTTCTCGACACGCTAGTTTTTAGGACATAGATTTTCTATTTTCTCTCTAAAATTCCAAACAAAAAATTATTTTAAGCGGTTAAATTGATAGACATCTAAATTTTATGGTTCGTAGTAATAGTTGGATTTGATAGTGGCGAGTTGTGGGCTTCTGATTTAAAGGGTCCTGGCTACCTGCTGCATCTATTGGCTATTCGAAACGTGGGCAAAATCAGAAAAGTCTATTAATTTGATAACTTATATAATTTTTAGTTTTATAACTAATAGAATAATTAGTAAATGCACCACATTATAGCTAAAATTTGGTAATAAGCGCATTATGGAAAATCTCGAGAATATTTTGGAAACTCTTTATGACATCCAAAATCAATTTAATCAATACTCTCAAACGGGTGTTGATGACAATTCGTTCAGTCAATCTTGGATCACGAATGACGAAACAATAACTGGTTGTGAAATCTGTGGAGATTATCACTCAACATGGGAATGTTATTATTATGTTCGTATGGAAAATTATGCACCCATGGAACCTGAATGGAATGATTATGAGGAATACAATTCTAATTGGGATTATTCCCAAGAATATATCCAAACTCAACAACCAGAAGACGAGGAAAATTATGTGCCTGAAAATTCTTTAGATTATATGAAAATCAAACTCGAAGAACTTGATGCTCAAAATGAACAAATGAGAGAGTTTGTAAATCGGCAAGCTGAAACTCTATCAGATTACACACCTGTTGATCTGAGGAATATTGTGCAAGAAAATCTCATATCATCGAATTTTTATGAATTCGAGAGCTCCGAAATCACCAACTATCCCGATGATACTTTTTATTCAGCTTTACCAATTTCACAACATATCGACACATTAGTCTCTACCGACAAAATCATCGATCCATCAATGGATGAAGAAGAAGTAAGGGTGACAAATTGGTACTCTTGGGAAAACGATAACGTTGAAAATTTTACCCCCGAGACCAAAATGGTGGGACCGATAAGTACCGTTAATGAAGAAGAATCTACTTCGATCCCGAAATTCACCATTCCACAACCTTCCAACCCAATATTCTCAATAGACGAGTCATCTACCGAAGATGAACTACGAGCTGTAATAGATAATGACACCTCGGATTTCACCCAATTGGGTAATAGAGGTGAAAACTTTGATCCAGAGAATAAACGGAAGGAAATGTTAGGAATTGTCCACCCTATAGAAATATGTATATCGGTGTATATCGATCCATTTGACGAAGAACCAGAAAAGATACATATCCATTTACTAAAAGCTACACCTAAAAAAGAATTAAGTAGTGACGATCGGGTGGTTCTAAACTTTAAACCCATTGATATATTATACACCACCCGAGATGTAATTAACTGGCTCACTATTCTAATTTGTGGAACTTATTCTACCGACTTCACATATCGTTAGCTAAGTGTGGGGAAGTCTAACCCCACTTAACATTAAATTAGGGGTTCGGGTTAGTGCATAACTCGTTAATAAAAATGTATGATGAGTTAGGGTAAAAGACGAATTTTCAAATATTAGCAAACAGTTCAGAAAAACAACCATTTTTGAAGAAAAACATGTGTGATAAAACAAGAAGGAATGAACGATGAGGTGCGCCATCTATCATTCGACGAGCTTTGTAATTACAAACTGGGTATTTTCAATCACTTTTCTACACTAATCACCCTCATGAATTTATAATTAGAGTCTGATTTCATGCAAATGAGGGCATTGCATGATCTCAAGTGTGGGGAAGGGTTATAAATTCTCTCGGGTTTATACTTGGCTTATTTTCTAAATATTGTGAAAATTTTATAATTTTTCAACTAAATGAATTCAAAATCATGTTTATACATATTTATGAACGATAAAACTAGGTGTTAATGCCGAAATTATTGTTACCTCGGAAAGGACATAAATTGAAAAACAACTAAAACGCTTGAATTTATTTATTAGGATATAAAAAGACGTATGAAAAAAGCCAAGTGTGGGGAGAATGTACCAAGTTATTCAATTAAAAACTATCTATCACATGTTTCTGTAAAGTTTATTGCAGGTGCTTTTGTTTTGGACTAAATTAACTGTTTTACCCAATTTATTGTAATACTTTTGAAAGAATAGATGGATCTACACGATGAATCAATTCCATCATTGGAAGGAAGTAAAGTCTTCCGAAAAAGACACGCGCTTCTTGATTTAGGTCAAGAAGTTTTCGTCCAGACCAGCTGTAGGTTGACGAAAAATCTAGAAAAGTCATCTCTAAAATCAGCAGGAAATCCACGAACCTCAGCATCAAACAGGGTCACCATGTGGTCAAACTTATCCTATCCATGAGAGGATCTGTCTCGTAAAATGGGGAGGGCGCCGTGCAAATTAGCTTGATAAGACTAATGAAATAGACCTCCAGAAAGGATAATCTCCTTAAAGATTAAAAATCAGCTTTTAAGCCTGATATTACTCAATTCTTGAGATTGACCTTAAAGATTGAGAATTACAAACTCATGGAATTCAATGATATCTAAACTCGAGCTTGAACGAGAAAATATTTTGATCAAAATACAAACCGATTTGTTTTCTGAAAACCTATGTTCAATGCGTTCATTACCATTGAACGTAAAATCCTAGGAATTCACCTGGAATTCATTAGGTCACCTGAACCAAATCGGGTGTCAACCGTAAAAACGGTGGTTGCATAGCATGGTCGGAGACAGGACCTTGTGCCAGACCAAAAAATCATAGGATGATCTTTACTATTGCTCCTACAAAGGATAGTACTAGCATCCGACACGTTTTTGGACCATAATCAAATGCATGTCATTAGACATTGCCTTAACAGTTGCTTGTTCAACGCTTTCCTTTACAACCGAACGGTAGTTTATCGAAAGGTAATATACGGAGCAAGTATACTAGACGTGTTGCTTTCCTAATACAAGGTTAGTATGTGGGTGACACAAAACCATAAGTTTTGAGCTAAAATTTTCAAATCTGAAACCCACAAAACCTACAAAAACAATTTGCAAACACCGGTGAAGGGTTATTCAGGAAAACCTGTCTAGGGTAAAATCTAGCTTGAATTTTCAAAAGATCAAATGTTTTCATAAAGATCCAATTTTCTTAAAGGATCTAAATTTTCATAGTCATGTGGGACTGTAAACTACACCGTTACTATCATTGTTTATACTGCCGTATCAAAATCACTGATGTATAAAGTGTGAAGAATAAAGAAGTGATTCGTGTGATTTAATTTCAAGTTCTGTATTGCTTGAGGACAAGCAACGTTCAAGTGTGGGGATATTTGATAGTACTCCAAATGAACATATATTTAGTATCAATATCCTTCCGATATGTAAAGTTTTCAGTTGCAATTGTTCTATTTCCAAGTGATATTCGTTTATAATAAATAAGTGCAAACACAAAAGGCAAAAACGAAGATTCGAAGACAAAAACGTCCAAAAAGCTCAAATGTACAAGATTCAATTCAAGTGGTTCAATTTAATGATGAGAAACGTCTAAAATTGACAAGAGTACAAGTTACGAAACGAAAAGCACGAAGATTAAAGAATTGAAGAAAAAGTGTCACTAAAGCCTGAAAAGTGCCACTAAAGCCATAGTGTACTCAAAAGTGCCACTAAAAGTGAGTTAAAGACTTGCGCGTATTTTGGGAGTTAAGGAAAATAATTTTTTGTGTAAATTACAAATTGCAAAACGCAAAGTACAAGATATTAAATAGTACGAAAGGACGTTCGAAAATCCGGAACCGGGACCTGAGCCAACTATCAACGCGCGACGCAACGGACCTAAAATTACAAGTCTACTAACCTGAGCCAACTATAAACGAGCGACGTAACGGACCTAAAATTACAAGTCTACTATGCACAAGAATAAAATATAATATATAAATAATTATATAAATTATTTATATATTATAAATATATATTAAATCATGTCGACAAGCTATGAGACAAAGGATCCTGAGCTGGAAAACCAGGCCATGCGATCGCATGGCCAGCATGAGATAATCTCATGCGATCGCATGAGCCAAAAAGGCTGGCCACATTCCTATAAAAGCCAGCGAATTCGATATATTTGAAACACGATTAATCTATCTCTCTGTCTATAATATATATATATATATATATATATATATATATATATATATATATATATATATATATATATATATATATATATATATATATATATATATATATATATATATATAGGTTAGTTTTATATTAGATTAGTTTGGGTTATGTAAAGGTTATTTTACGGGTTTTGAAGTCGAAGCTCTGTCCATGTAATACTACGCGATAAATAATCAATGTAAGCTATGTTCTCCTTTTTAAATTAATGTCTCGTACTTAAGTTATTATTATGCTTATTTGAGCCGAAGTAATCGTGATGTTGGGCTAAATATTAAGATCGGGTAATTGGGCTTTGGACCATAATTGGGGTTTGGACAAAAGAACGACACTTGTGGAAATTAGACTATGGGCTATTAATGGGCTTTATATTAAATTAACGATACCTCGTTAATTTAATATAAAGGTTACAATTTGACGTATCTATATATAACCACATACGCTTAATCGGATACGATGGGCGGGATATTTATAAATATAAATTATTGTTCATTTGACCGGACACGGGGATGGATTAATAGTCAATGGACTCATTAAAACAGGGGTGGATTACATTCAAGGGTAATTGGTATAATTGTTAACAAAGTATTAAAACCTTGGTTTACACACAGTCGATAACCTGGTGCATTCATTAAACAAAGTATTAAGACCTTGTTACAGTTCGAATCCCCAATTAGTTAGAATATTTGACTTCGGGTATAAGGTTAAATTTGCCGAGCATTTTATAATTATGACCGATGGACTATTATGGACAAAAACCAGATAGGTTTCAAATACATCCAGGACAAAGGACAATTAACCCAGGGTAATAAATTATAATCAAAACGTCAAACATCATGGTTACGGAAGTTTAAATAAGCATAATTATTATATTGTTATTTATTTTACGCACTTTAATTATTGTCATTTATATTTACGCTTAAGTTTTAAAATGGACAAACCGGTCATTAAACGGTAAACCCCCTTTTATATATTATTACTATATATAATATATTTTGTACAAATATAATTGTTTAAAAATATAGTGTAAAATAAGTCGTCTCCCTGTGGAACGAACCGAACTTACTAAAAACTATACTACTCTACGATTAGGTACACTGCCTATAAGTGTTGTAGCAAGGTTTAGGTATATTCCATCTGTAAATAAATATTAAAAACTTGTGTATTTTGTAGTATTTCTTAGTAAAAATATAATAAGTATTTCGTACCCCTCTGCTTTAACATCAGAGGTCAAGTAGAAATACTGCTTTACCATCAAGGTTACATATTTATGTACTAGACAATAAAGTAAAGTATAGCCTTTACAAATACTTGAATTACTCTAAACTTGGTTATAAAAATTACCGTTTTATCACTTGTTTAAATAAAGGACATGAACTTAAATCATATTTAGAGGCCTCTCATGATAAGAAATGGGTAGAAGCTATGAGTGATGAAATGGAGTACTTAAATAGAAATAACAGCTTGTTTCACAATAATTTTTTCTTTGTAATTTTTCTCAGTGTATTAGTTTATGAGGGGTTGCAAATGTTTGTGGTGCTTTTGTAATCATTTTCTCGTACGCTTCTTGTGTGCCATAATATAATTTTCTTTTAAAAAATGATTTACCGTATTATATAAAACCTAGAGGGTACAAATTAGTCTATAGGATTTAGTATAAATCTTCTGGTGATATTGATAGATAGAAAGCCAGATTAGTGGCAATGGGGTACAATAACAGGGAAGGGTCAAATATTGTTGAAACTGTAACACTGGCCATTTTTTTTAAAACACAGTGGAAGACATCAATTACCCAAAAGTATCCAATTTATAATTTACAAAAGGACACACTTCAAAGTTTATCCATAGTTATTACATTCCATTATTAAATCTAGCATTCCACAAAACAGTGTTACATGACAACAATAACTGACTCTGGTCACACCCAGTTTTCAAACGAAGTAAGAAAATATCAGAGTTGGCTCTTGTCAAACATGTCTTCCAAACTGTCCGTAACACCCATCCAACCAACAGTACCTAAAGCTGCAAGGGTGGAAATGTGGGGGATTAGCATAACTCTAAGTGAATGGAATCTTGATAATGCTAAAAACGAACATATATTTCATAGCATTATTCCTCAAGAAAGACAAGCTTTTAGTTGCAATTGTTCTATTTACAAGTGATATTCGTTTAAATAATAAAAGGTGAAGACAAAAGACAGATTCGACGAATTGAAGACGCAAACGACCAAAAAGCTCAAAAGAACAAAAGACAATCAAAGAGGTTCCAATTATTGATAAGAAACGTCTCGAAATCACAAGAGTACAAGATTCAAAACGCAAAGTACAAAATATAAAATTGTACGCAAGGACGTTCGAAAATCCGGAACCGGGACCAGAGTCAACTCTCAACGCTCGACGCAACGGACTAAAAATTACAAGTTAACTAGGTATATAAATATAATATAATATATAATTAATTATATTAATTATATATATATTATATTTATAAATAAAAACCGTCGGCAGAGAAAGACTCCAAGGGTGTGAGCTGTAAATTCATTCTCCGCGACTCGCGGAGTTTGAAGAGGATTTCACCGCGAGTCGCGGAGCCCCAAAATGAAAAACCCCCTATAAAGCAAACCGAATTCTGATCAAAAATCATAATCTTTTTCTCTCTTCTCTCATATATACGTAAAATATATATATAATTTATATTTTAATTTTAATTTTAATTTTAATTCTAATAATAAGGGTATGTTAGCGAATGTTGTAAGGATGTAAGTCGAAATTCTGTCCGTGTAACGCTACGCTATTTTTAATCATTGTAAGTTATGTTCAACCTTTTTACATTAATGTCTCGTAGCTAAGTTATTATTATGCTTATTTAAAACGAAGTAATCATGATGTTGGGCTAATTACTAAAATTGGGTAATTGGGCTTTGTACCATAATTGGGGTTTGGACAAAAGAATGACACTTGTGGAAATTAGACTATGGGCTATTAATGGGCTTTATATTTGTTTAACTAAATGAAAGTTTGTTAATGTTAATATAAAGATTTACAATTGGGCGTCCCTATAAATTACCATATACACTCAATCGGACACGATGGGCGGGGTATTTATATGTACGAATAATCGTTCATTTAACCGGACACGGGAATGGATTAATAGCCACTAGAATAATTAAAACAGGGGTGAAATTACATTCAAGGGTAATTGGTGTAATTGTTAACAAAGTAGTAAAACCTTGGTTTACACGCAGTCGATAACCTGGTGTATTCATTAAACAAAGTATTAAAACCTTGTTACAATTCGAATCCCCAATTAGTTGAAATATTTAACTTCGGGTATAATAATAATTTGACGAGGACACTCGCACTTTATATTTATGACTGATGGACTGTTATGGACGAAAACCAGACGGACATATTAAATAATCCAGGACAAAGGACAATTAACCCATGGGCATAAAACTAAAATCAACACGTCAAACATCATGATTACGGAAGTTTAAATAAGCATAATTCTTTTATTTCATATTTAATTTCCTTTATTTTATATTTAATTGCACTTCTAATTATCGCACTTTTATTTATTGTTGTTTAATCGCACTTTTAATTATCGTACTTTTTAATTATCTCAATTTTATTTTATCGCACTTTTATTATTCGAAATTTCATTATCGTTATTTATTTTACGCTTTAAATTAAGTCTTTTATTTATTAGGTTTTAACTGCGACTAAAGTTTTAAAATCGACAAACCGGTCATTAAACGGTAAAAACCCCCCTTTATAATAATAATATTACTTATATATATGTTTGTATTTTTATATAGCGTTGAGCTTTGTTTAAAGATTTCCCTGTGGAACGAACCGGACTTACTAAAAACTACACTACTGTACGATTAGGTACACTGCCTATAAGTGTTGTAGCAAGGTTTAAGTATATCCATTCTATAAATAAATAAATATCTTGTGTAAAATTGTATCGTATTTAATAGTTTTTCCTAGTAAAATATAAACTATTTCGTACCCCCACGCTACCACATCAAGTATTTTTGGCAGTGGTCAGATTTATCCTAACCATGAGAAGGATTTATCTTGTACAATGGGGGGGCACCATGCAAATTAGCTGGATAAGACTAATGAATCAGATCCCCAGAAAGGATAATCTCCTTAAAGATTAAAAATCAGCTTTTAAGACTGATATTACTCAATCCTAGAGATTGACCTTAAAGATTGAGAATTCAAACTCATGGAATTCAATGATATCTAAACTCGAGCTTGAACGAGAAAATATTTTGATCAAAATTATAAACCGATTTGTTTTCTGAAAACCCTATTTTCAATGCGTTCATTACCATTGAACGTAAAATCCTAGGAATTCACCTGGAATTCATTAGGTCACCTGAACTAAATCGGGTGTCAACCGTAAGAACGGTGGTTGCATAGTGGTCAAAGACAGGACCTTGTGCCATACCGGAAAATTATAAGGATGAGCTTTACTGTTGCTCCTACCAAGGATAGTAATTGCGTCCGACACGTTATAGACCATAATTAAAAGCATGTCAGGGGACATTGCCTTAACAGTTGCTTGTTCAACGCTTTCCTTTACAACCGGACGGTAGTTTACCGAAAGGTAATATACGGGACAAGTAAACTGGACGTGTTGCTTTCCAAATACAAGGTTAGCAAGTGGGTGACACAAAACAGCAAGTTTTGAGCTAAAATTTTCAATTCTGAAACCCACCAAACCCACAAAAATATTTTGCAAACACCGGTAAAGGGTTATCCCGGAAAACTTATCTAGGGTAAAAACTAGATTTAATTTTCAAAAGATCAAATGTTTTCATAAAGATCCAATTTCCTTAATGGATCTAAATTTTTATAGTCATGTGGGACTGTAAACCATATCGTTACTACCATTGTTTATACCGCCGTATAGAAAATCACTGATGTACAAAGTGTGAAGAATAAAGAAGTGATTCTAGTATTTCAAAACGATATTGCTTGAGGACAAGCAACGCTCAAGTGTGGGAATATTTGATAATGCTAAAAACGAACATATATTTCATAGCATTATTCCTCAAGAAAGACAAGCTTTTAGTTGCAATTGTTCTATTTACAAGTGATATTCGTTTAAATAATAAAAGGTGAAGACAAAAGACAGATTCGACGAATTGAAGACGCAAACGACCAAAAAGCTCAAAAGAACAAAAGACAATCAAAGAGGTTCCAATTATTGATAAGAAACGTTTCGAAATCACAAGAGTACAAGATTCAAAACGCAAAGTACAAAATATAAAATTGTACGCAAGGACGTTCGAAAATCCGGAACCGGGACCAGAGTCAACTCTCAACGCTCGACGCAACGGACTAAAAATTACAAGTTAACTAGGTATATAAATATAATATAATATATAATTAATTATATTAATTATATATATATTATATTTATAAATAAAAACCGTCGGCAGAGAAAGACTCCAAGGGTGTAAGCTGTAAATTCATTCTCCGCGACTCGCGGAGTTTGAAGAGGATTTCACCGCGAGTCGCGGAGCCCCAAAATGAAAAACCCCCTATAAAGCAAACCGAATTCTGATCAAAAATCATAATCTTTTTCTCTCTTCTCTCATATATACGTAAAATATATATATAATTTATATTTTAATTTTAATTTTAATTTTAATTCTAATAATAAGGGTATGTTAGCGAATGTTGTAAGGATGTAAGTCGAAATTCTGTCCGTGTAACGCTACGCTATTTTTAATCATTGTAAGTTATGTTCAACCTTTTTACATTAATGTCTCGTAGCTAAGTTATTATTATGCTTATTTAAAACGAAGTAATCATGATGTTGGGCTAATTACTAAAATTGGGTAATTGGGCTTTGTACCATAATTGGGGTTTGGACAAAAGAATGACACTTGTGGAAATTAGACTATGGGCTATTAATGGGCTTTATATTTGTTTAACTAAATGAAAGTTTGTTAATGTTAATATAAAGATTTACAATTGGGCGTCCCTATAAATTACCATATACACTCAATCGGACACGATGGGCGGGGTATTTATATGTACGAATAATCGTTCATTTAACCGGACACGGGAATGGATTAATAGCCACTAGAATAATTAAAACAGGGGTGAAATTACATTCAAGGGTAATTGGTGTAATTGTTAACAAAGTAGTAAAACCTTGGTTTACACGCAGTCGATAACCTGGTGTATTCATTAAACAAAGTATTAAAACCTTGTTACAATTCGAATCCCCAATTAGTTGGAATATTTAACTTCGGGTATAATAATAATTTGACGAGGACACTCGCACTTTATATTTATGACTGATGGACTGTTATGGACGAAAACCAGACGGACATATTAAATAATCCAGGACAAAGGACAATTAACCCATGGGCATAAAACTAAAATCAACACGTCAAACATCATGATTACGGAAGTTTAAATAAGCATAATTCTTTTATTTCATATTTAATTTCCTTTATTTTATATTTAATTGCACTTCTAATTATCGCACTTTTATTTATTGTTGTTTAATCACACTTTTAATTATCGTACTTTTTAATTATCGCAATTTTATTTTATCGCACTTTTATTATTCGAAATTTCATTATCGTTATTTATTTTACGCTTTAAATTAAGTCTTTTATTTATTAGGTTTTAACTGCGACTAAAGTTTTAAAATCGACAAACCGGTCATTAAACGGTAAAAACCCCCCTTTATAATAATAATATTACTTATATATATGTTTGTATTTTTATATAGCGTTGAGCTTTGTTTAAAGATTTCCCTGTGGAACGAACCGGACTTACTAAAAACTACACTACTGTACGATTAGGTACACTGCCTATAAGTGTTGTAGAAAGGTTTAAGTATATCCATTCTATAAATAAATAAATATCTTGTGTAAAATTGTATCGTATTTAATAGTTTTTCCTAGTAAAATATAAACTATTTCGTACCCCCACGCTACCACATCAAGTATTTTTGGCGACGCTGCCGGGGAAATTTCTAAACGCCGGAAGCGCAACGCTAATATAAAAAAAAAAAAAAAAATTTTTAGCTTACTTCTATTAAAAATTCGTTTTTGTAAAAATACGTTTTAATTATTCAAAAATATAAAAAGAAAAACAAAAATATAAGTATTTTTAAGATTTTGTTAAATATTTAAGTTTTATAAGTTTCTTTATTTTTATTTTAATTTATAAAAATATAAGTTTTATTAAATATCTTTTATTTATAGAAAAAACAGAAAACAGAAAATAAAAAAAAAATAAATAAAGAAAAAAACGCGTAGAATATTTAAACCTGTCAGCTGAATTCTGGAACCCCGCGACTCGCGGGGTTTGATGCTTTAATTGCCGCGACTCGCGGAGACTTTCTGACAGGCGACAAAAAAAACCCTAAACCAGCATTAATTACGGGTATTAATTAATTATTATTATTATTTAACCCTAATAATTATTATTATTATTATTAGTCTTATTTTAACCTTTACTTTTTAATTAATTTGTATTTTTAGTTTAAATAAGTTTAATTAAATTGTAAAATTAGTAGTTTTATTAAATAAATAATATAAAAATAATATTTTTATAAAAATTGTACTTTTTACAACTTTTTATATATTTTTATATTTTGTCCCTTTTTAATCGTTGTAGCGTAATATTTGTATTTTTAGCTCATATTTAATTTTAAACTTAGTTTTTGCTATAGTTATTTTTACTCCTAGATTTTTAGGCTTTGCCGTAGAATTCCTTAAGTGCTTTTTCTTTAGACTAAGATTTAGGTGCTTTAGAATTTTGCGACGCCTTTTTAAGTTTTAGTTTCTTTTTAAGTTATTTCCATTTGGGATTTAGTTTTTCCTGTAAGCTTTAATATTTTTAGACCTTTTACTATGTATCAATTATCATTTCAATTAGTAATTTCAATTTGCGATTATAATTTTAAGTTAGTTGTAGTAATAAGGTTAGGTTAGTCAAGTATTTTTAAGTTTTTATAAGTTTCTTGTATTTTTCCGTCACCTTTTATTTTTCAACCATTTTTCGTTTTTCGACCTTTTGCGACGAACTCTTTTTCTCTCTTATTTCTCGCCATTCTAGTTTTTAGGACTTAGAATTTTTTCTACTTCTTATCTAAATTTCTTAAAATTACGAAAATTTATTTTAAGTGGTTAAATTGATAGACATCAAAATTTTCTGGTTCGTAGTAATAGTTGGATTTGTACGTGGACCGGGTTATTGGAGCCAAACAGTCCTCAATTATATTGAGACCAAACGAATCCTGCCCCTCTGCTGCATCTTTTGGCTATTCGAAACGTGGGCAAAATCAGAAAAGTCTATTGATTGGATAACTTATTATAATTTTTCTTTCCTTTTTAAAACTAATAGGATATTCAGTGAATGCACCGAGCAAGACGTTCACCACCTTTTGTACGTTCACCACCTGTAACTAGATCAAGACATTTAGCCAATATAACCGCCGTTGATTTTTCTTTAGAATCGTCATCCAGTCGACCAAGAACTTCAGTTCAAATTTCCGATAATCCATTTTTTGAACCCAACATCACAATTGAGAATCCGGAAAATATTCAGGAACGGTTCGTAGATCCTGAACCACTAAACCTTCCTCCGGAACCACTAATCATTCAAACAGAGATTGTTAAGGAACGAACCATTAAATCAGAATCATCTAGTGATACCGATTCAACAAATTCAATTATGGAGAATCTGGAACCTTTAAGTATGGAAGACCGAATGAGAGCTAAACGCACTGGCCAAGGTCACGCAATTACTCATCCAGACATTAATGCGCCAGATTATGAAATCAAAGGGCAAATTCTACACATGGTGACTAATCAATGCCAATTTAGTGGTACACCGAAGGAAGATCCAAATGAACATCTACGTACCTTTAATAGGATCTGCACACTATTTAAAATCCGAGAAGTGGAGGATGAACAGATATATCTCATGTTATTCCCCTGGACTTTAAAGGGAGAAGCCAAAGATTGGTTGGAATCGTTACCTGAAGGGGCGATCGATACATGGGATGTTTTAGTTGACAAATTTCTTAAACAATTCTTTCCTACATCTAAAGCCGTAAGACTTCAAGCAGAAATTGTTACGTTTACACAGAAACCAAATGAAACTCTATATGAGGCGTGGACAAGATATGGAAAGTTGTTAAGAGGATGTCCGCAACATGGTTTAGACACCTGTCAAATAGTACAAATATTCTACCAAGGATGCGACATCACTACAAGAAAAGACATAGATATAGCAGCTGGTGGTTCTATTATGAAGAAAACCGAAACTGATGCTTACAAAATTATTGATAACACTGCTTCCCACTCACATGAGTGGCACCAAGAAAAAGATATCGTTAGATCATCTAAAGCAGCTAGAGCCGATTCTAGCCATGACTTAGATTCCATTTCCGCAAAGATAGATGCTGTGGAGAGACGAATGGAAAAGATGACTAAGGATATTCACTCAATACGAATTAGTTGTGAGCAGTGTGGAGGACCACATTTGACAAAAGATTGTCTCAGTATTGAATTAACAATGGAACAAAGAGAGAATATTTCATACATAAACCAAAGGCCTGGAAATAATTATCAGAATAATTATCAACCGCCAAGACCGATTTACAATCAAAACCAGAATTATAACCGAAATATTCCATACAACAACCAACAAGGTCCTAGCAATCAACAAGTATCCAATAATACTTACAATCAGCAAAGACCTAATTTTCAAAACAAACCACCACAACAAACTGATGATAAAAAGCCGAATTTAGAAAATATGATGACGAAGCTAGTTGAAACTCAAACGCAGTTTTTCACATCTCAAAAACAAACTAATGAACAAAATGCTCAAGCATTTAGAAATCAACAAGCTTCTATTCAAAATCTGGAACAAGAAGTAAGTAACCTAGCAAGATTAATAGGTGAAAGAAAACCGGGAAGTTTACCAAGCGATACAAATGCTAACCCCCGGAATGAAACAGCTAAAGCTATTACCACAAGAAGTGGTACAACACTTAAACCACCTGAAATACCTGTAACTTCTGATGAAACTATTCCTACTCCACAAGAACCACAACCTGATCAAGATAAGGAAAAAGAACCGGTAGTTGAAAAAGTTAATGAAGATAACACAGTTAAGGATAAACCTTATGTTAAACCATACCAACCACCACTTCCTTACCCGAGTAAAATGAAGAAAGAGAAACTTGAAGCTGAGCAATCCAAATTTTTGGATATGTTTAAACAGATAAATGTAAATCTTCCTTTCATTGATGTGATTTCAGGAATGCCAAGATATGCTAAATTCTTGAAAGATCTAATCTCAAATAGAAAGAAAATGGAAGAACTCTCGGCTGTTACTATGAATGCTAATTGTTCAGCAGTGCTGTTGAATAAGATACCAGAAAAACTATCTGATCCAGGAAGTTTCACAATTCCATGTTTTCTGGGTAGTCTTAGTTCAATAGAAGCATTGGCAGACTTAGGTGCTAGTATAAATCTAATGCCGTATTCACTATACGCTAAACTAGACCTTGGAGAATTGAAACCAACCAGAATAAGCATACAACTAGCCGATAGATCAATAAAATATCCTAGAGGGATAATGGAGAACATGCTAGTTAAAGTTGGTACTTTAGTATTTCCAGTAGATTTTGTTGTTTTGGACATGGAAGAAGATTCTCAAGTTCCTCTCATATTAGGAAGACCATTCTTAAACACGGCTAAAGCAATAATAGACGTGTTCGGTAAGAAACTGACCCTAAGTATAGAGGATGAGAGTGTTACCTTTTCAGTTGATAGAGCAATGCAACAACCACAATCTGCAGATGATACATGTTATTATATTCAAACTATAGATGCACATGCAGAATTATTAGAAGAATTTCCAGAATTACAAGGAACAGGAGAATGTTCTTTAGGAGAAGGTAATGAACCAATTGATGAAGCTGAAATGTTAGCTACACTTATAGCTAATGGATATGAACCAACAACAGAAGAAATTCAAATGCTAAAAGAAGAAGACAGATATCGATATAAATCATCGATAGAAGAACCTCCGAAATTAGAGTTAAAGCCACTTCCAAACCATTTGGAATACGCTTATTTACATGGTGAATCTGAATTACCTGTAATAATATCGTCTTCTCTTACTGAAAATGAGAAATCACAACTCATTTCTGTGTTAAAAGCTCATAAACCAGCCATTGCATGGAAGATTCATGATATTAAAGGAATAAGTCCTTCGTATTGCACACATAAAATTATTATGGAAGAAGGTCATAAAACGTATGTGCAACGCCAACGAAGACTAAATCCTAATATGCAAGATGTAGTTAAGAAAGAGATTATTAAACTGCTAGATGCAGGTTTAATTTATCCAATCTCTGATAGTCCATGGGTAAGCCCAGTTCAATGCGTACCTAAGAAGGGTGGCATGACTGTCATTACAAATGAGAAAAATGAGCTTATTCCTACTAGGACTGTAACAGGATGGCGTGTGTGTATTGATTATAGAAAATTAAATGACGCCACCAGAAAAGATCACTTTCCCTTACCTTTCATAGATCAAATGTTGGAAAGATTAGCCGGAAATAGTTACTATTGTTTTCTAGATGGATTTTCCGGATATTTTCAAATTCCAATAGCACCCAAGGACCAAGAGAAAACCACATTCACGTGCCCTTATGGTACTTTTGCTTACAAACGCATGCCATTTGGACTTTGCAACGCCCCTGCAACCTTTCAAAGGTGCATGATGGCGATTTTTCACGACATGATAGAAGAATGCATGGAAGTATTCATGGATGACTTTTCAGTCTTCGGTGATACATTTAAATCATGTCTAGTTAATCTGGAACGAATGCTAATTAGATGCGAAAAATCAAATCTAGTACTTAATTGGGAGAAATGCCATTTCATGGTTAAAGAAGGCATCGTTCTTGGACATAAAATTTCAAAAGAAGGAATTGAAGTGGATAGAGCTAAAGTAGATGTAATTGCTAAACTTCCACATCCCACCAATGTTAGAGGAGTTAGGAGTTTTCTAGGGCATGCCGGTTTTTACCGACGTTTCATAAAAGATTTTTCAAAAATTGCCACTCCTATGAATAAACTCCTAGAAAAGGATGCTCCATTCATCTTTTCAGATGAGTGTATCAAATCTTTTAATATTCTTAAAGAGAAACTCACTAATGCGCCGATCATGATAACACCAAATTGGAATCTACCATTTGAACTAATGTGCGATGCAAGTGATTTTGCAATGGGAGCCGTTTTAGGACAAAGGATTGAAAAACGATTTCAACCTATATATTATGCTAGTAAGGCGTTACAAGGAGCACAAACGAACTATACAACTACTGAAAAAGAACTCCTTGCTATTGTCTTTGCTTTTGACAAATTTAGATCATATCTCGTTCTAGCAAAAACGGTGGTCTATACCGACCATTCTGCTCTTAGATACCTATTTTCAAAACAAGATGCTAAACCAAGATTAATCCGTTGGATCTTACTCTTACAAGAGTTTGATATTGAAATCCGAGATAAAAGAGGAGCAGAAAATCTCGCCGCTGATCATCTTTCTCGTCTTGAAAATCCCGAATTAGAAGTTCTGAATGAATCGGCCATACAAGACAACTTTCCTGATGAATATCTATTGAAGATAGATTATAAAGAAATCCCATGGTTTGCAGACTATGCAAACTACTTAGTTTGTGGATTCCTTGAAAAAGGATTATCGTACCAAAGACGAAAGAAATTCTTCAGTGATATAAAACACTATTTTTGGGAAGATCCACATCTGTTTAAAAGTTGTCCCGATGGAATAATACGCCGATGTGTATTTGGAGATGAAGCTAGTAAAATTTTAAACCATTGTCACACAGGACTAACAGGAGGGCATTATGGGCCTCAACTAACAGCAAGAAAAGTTTATGAAGCTGGATTCTATTGGCCTACAATTTACAAAGACGCACACCTTCTTTGCAAATCCTGTGATGCATGTCAAAGGGCCGGAAAAATAAGTCAACGTGATGAAATGCCACAAAATGTCATCCAAGTATGTGAAGTATTTGACATTTGGGGTATTGACTTTATGGGTCCATTTCCAAAATCTAATAATAATCTATATATACTCGTAGCCATTGATTATGTATCTAAATGGGCGGAAGCACAAGCTCTCCCAACTAACGATGCAAGAGTTGTAGTCAACTTTTTAAAACGTCTTTTTGCAAGGTTTGGAACACCGAAAGCTTTAATAAGTGATCGGGGTACTCATTTCTGTAATAATCAACTTGAGAAAGTTCTTAAAAGATATGGAGTAACTCATAAAATCTCCACCGCAAATCATCCACAAACAAGTGGACAAGTTGAAAATACCAACCGAGCTTTAAAACGTATTCTAGAGAAAACCGTAGGATCAAATCCGAAGGAATGGTCCATTAAATTGGAGGATGCACTCTGGGCTTTTAGAATAGCCTACAAAACTCCAATTGGAACCACACCTTTTAGACTTGTTTATGGAAAAGCATGTCATCTTCCAGTAGAAATTGAACACAAAGCATTTTGGGCTTTGAAGACATGTAATCTTGATTTACATGAAGCCAGATGTCTACGATTAAGTCAACTAAACGAATTAGAAGAATTAAGACATGAAGCATACGAAAATTCGTTAATCTATAAAGAAAGAACGAAGAAATGGCATGATAAAAGGATCAGAAGTTCAAAAGAATTTAAAGAAGGAGACAGAGTTCTTCTTTTCAATTCACGATTCAAGCTATTTCCTGGAAAATTGAAATCAAGATGGTCTGGACCATTCATAGTCAAAAGAGTTTTCCCATACGGAACGATAGAATTGATAAATTCAAATGGGATTGAATTTAAAGTTAATGGTCACAGAGTTAAACATTACATACATGGTCCGATGGAAGTCGACAACGAAGTTAATCACAATTTCGACACCACAGCTAACTAAGTGTGGGGAGAATCAAGTCTTTAAAGGATAATATGTATTTCTGTTAGAGTTAGATTGTCTGTTTTCGTGTAGTTCTCGAAAATGGAACCCGAATGGTCTTTCCCTAGCAGACCCTAAAGAACTAGTCTTCTCCCCCCATTCTGAATTTTTATTTTTTTTAGGTTTTTACAAAATGAAGACTGCCTGTGAACTAAACCATGGTCTAATGCTACACGCTTTGATCACTAAACGTAATAATGACATACACCCGAGTGAATTAGTATCAGTAATCAGAGAAAGAATGGACGGAGTTAGAAAAGAATCCAGATGCGAAGATAATAAGTTACAATTTGGTAAAGGAAAATCAAAATCCGCAGCGAAAAGAAGAGCACGACACCTAGAACGATGTCACAAATGCGGAAAATGGTCACATGGAGGTAAATGTTCAAATAATCAAACCTATTCAAATACCGAATTTGTTACTTTATGCAGAGACGGACCGTTCATATGTTTAGAAGAAAAGATACTGAATGCTCGAGGTTACGCCTATGTAGCCATGGAAAACCAATTAAACCGACTATCTTATGAATGGGATAGATCATATAACTAAGAAATCTATTTCACAGGTATGTCTGTACAGTTTTTATTTTTATTTTTATTTTTAACCTTTTGATAATAAACGCTAAATTGTTCGCTAAAAAGTATTAAATTGATATTGAATAAAATTAGGTTTGGCGACCGAAATTATTGATATCATTCAAAAATTTATTACATCACTGCGAAATTTAACGTTTATTCTTAAGGTATAAATATCTTTAATCAATCAACCCAAAATATTTCAAAAATTCGTCATGAGTTAAATTAGGTCTTGGAACCGAAATTACTTTACCGAAAAGAGGGGCGCATATTTTTGATAATATTTGATTGATTAAAGTGGGATAAAAAGACAAAAAGATTTTTAATTTTATTCTTACCATGTTTTTAATATTAATATTTAAATCTTAAATTAATATTATAAACTTTATAAAAATAATATATTTAAAATTGTAAATATTTGAAAAATTAATATAAGTTTGGTATGAATTTATAATATGAATTTTTAAATTAAGTTTGGTGTGAATTTTTAATTTTTAAAATATAAATTTTTAATTTTATGCATTTTAAATTTTAAGTTTGGTGTGAATTTTTAATATTAATTTTGAATTTTATATTTAAGTTGTGTGAATTTAAAAACAAAAATTTACTTTATCTCATTAAGTTAAGAATATGATTTTTAAAATTCGTCGTAAGTTGAAGACTAGGTCTTTGAACCGAAATTGCTTTACCCGAGGGAGGGACGAGAACTTTTATTATCATTATTTTTAATCTTATTGATTTAAAGTATGCCAAATAAAAAATTAAAAAATCCAAAAATCTTTACTGTTAAAACCGCACTTTAAAAATGACAAAGTTTTAAAAATTTTGTCGAGGGACGGACTAGGGCATCGTCCCGAAACGACCTCGTCCAAAATAACAAGGGAAACAAAATTTTAAAATTAAGTACTTAATTGTTTTAATAAGTTAAAGTTTATAAAAAAAAAAATATATATACCAAACTCCGCGACTCGCGGAGTTTGGAGGGTAAATCCCCGCGACTCGCGGAGGGACCAATTCTCAGAAAAAAATAAAACGTAAAAAACAGAGCAGTTCACTCCCCCACCCAAAAACACTGCGAAGAACAGCGAACAAAAACCCCAAAAACCCGAAAAATACACCCCAAAATCACAATTTTTAACCGTTAATCACCAAATCTTTTGCTAAAATCATGTTGAGAAGGATGCTATCTAAGAATTACTCAAGAAAAACGGTAAATTTCTACACCTAAACACCATTTAATTCGAAATTTGATGTTCTTGAGCAATTTTTTTTCCCAATTTGATTTTGATGCTTTTTAGTGTAATTAGGCTTAAATTGTTTATGTATTATGCTTGTATAACCTAGATTGATGCTGTTTAACATGATTAGAAGCCTTAAACTTCAAATTTTGAATAATCTAGGGTTTGTGTTCTTGAGCAATTTGGGGCTTTTTGATATAAACAGGTTATGGCCGATTTTTGTCATGAATTATTGCTAAATTGAGTAGTGTAACATGTCTAGGTAGTTAAATGATCCAAACTTTGAGCCTAAACATGATTTTGAGAATTAAAGTGGACTTTTTCAAGTCTAAAATTCATGAACTTGATTTTTGAAAGATAATGCCATTTGAGACTTGTTTAATTGCTAGTAATGATTATTTTGACATGTTATTTGAGTTGAATGCTTATGAACTTGGCGAACATTTTCGTATATGCTTATTTGAAAAAGTGTAGATTTGATAAAAATGTGAAAATGAGCTTAAGTTTGATATAAATTGATAATGTCATTGTAATTATTTTAATTGATGATTTTGCTGACACTAATGCATATTTGGATGCACAAAAATTGTGTTTGATGTGTTTTGCAGAATGAAAGGGGTGAATCTTCATCCCAAGCCCGCAATGCTCCTGCTGAGAATTTGGAACAACAGGAGGTGGATAACTACTACAAGCAGGATATACCTCATCCAGTCATGACCTTTTCTGATATGCAATTGGAAGAGTTGCACCTGAACCTGAGATTTGACAGACTTTGGATAGATTATCCAAAATATCAAAGGGGTTTGCATACTCTTCATTCTAAGGTTGTTGAGGTACCAAGGGTCATAGAATGGGGACCCTTAGAAGCTGTAGAATTGGCCGGGCCAATTAGGGAATTACTTGTACAGAGGTATGGTAATTCTTCTTTTAATGACTGGGTACATTTATTCACCATACGTAGACCTGTATATAAAGTATGGTGTGAAGAATTGTTATGTAGTATAGAGTTGAATGATCGGGTAGCTAGTTTAACCGATCGTTCTTTTATTAGATTTTTGTTAGGCGGTTCGATGCGCCACATGTCTTTACTGGACATGGCTCAGGCTTTACGTATATATACGCCTGAGGAGTTAGCGTCTGCCGATTGTAGAGGATTGATACTAAACGGTAGAAAGATAGATGAAAATTTTGATACACACGGTGTGTGGAGTCAAATGACAAGCCATCACCGTTTCAAAGGAGGAAATTACTCTTATTTGGATATAGATAGAGCCGAATTAAGAGTGATACATAGGTTTTTAGCTAATTCGATTACACAAAGGGGTAAGAACAAGGAAAAAGTAAATGAACAGGATTTGTTTTACCATATGTGTATTCGAGACCCACAAAGCGCTGTAAGTATACCATATTGTGTGGGTTATTATTTATCAGCTATGGTTCGGGGGATGCGACCACATAGCATAATAGGAGGTGGTATTTTTATTACTTTGATTGGTGAATATCTCGGTGTGGATATAAGTCGGGGGGGATTATTACTAGAAGAGCCGGAACCCCGCGATACTATAGGTTTAAATGTATACCATGGTGCGAAAGTTTTGAAGAGGCGAAATAACGCCGCAGTACGATACCATGGTAGAAATCCACAGGTGGAGAGAAACCAGCAGCAAGGTAATGTAGGAGGGGGGAATGAGATGCAAGAAATGCAAAGGTTTATAGCTTCTCAGGAATACGAAAATGCTAGACAGAGAGCATTTGAAGATTGGCAAGTTCATCAGAACCAAATCATAGCTCATTGCCAACATATAGGTAGAAACTATATTCCTACACCGAAACCCATCTTCCCTCCTTGGTCTATAGAGATGCAGCCACCATATCCTACGTATGACCCTGCCGAAGCATTCTATAGCACTTATGGTTATGCCTGGAACCCCTATTGGTACCAATATCATCCTTAGTTTACTTATTATTTTTTTTATTTTGTAATTTGTAATTATTGATACGTTTAATACTTTTGTTAATATTGTAATCATTTTTATAATTATCTAACTTTTATCCTTAGATTTTAATAATTTTTGAATGTGGGGTAATATATCAAACTTCAAAAATATGTATATATGTTTGCAGTTTATCTTATGTACACAACAGGGTAAAACAACGCATTTTCAAAGACTGGCATTAAGTTCAGCAAAAGCAACTAATTTTGACGACAAGATGCAAAATATATGTGAAATAACAACAAGACGGAATGAACAAATGATGTGCACCATTTATCATTCAGCAAACAAACGCCAATATAATTGGAAACTTTGGTAAAAATTTAATCATTTTCACACTAATCACCCTCAATAATTTAAATTATTACTGATTTCTTGCAAATGAGGGCATTGCAAGATCTTAAGTGTGGGAAGGGGTTAAATTCTTTCGGATTTTAAAAATTTTTACTTTATACACTTGGTTACCATTAAAAATACTAGTAAAGCAGTAGTTGTATTAGAATCTAGTGCTCTCTGATAAAAAAGAACAGCCCTAGTCTTATATACTGACTACCCAATTCTAGTAAAATTTTTCAAAATTTTCAATTAAATGAATTCAAAATCATGTTTATACATATTTATGAACGATAAAACTAGGTTTTAACACCGAAATTATTGTTACCTCGGAAAGGACATAAATTAAGAAACAAACTAAAATGTTAAAATTCATTTAAAATGGAATAGAAGACGATAAAAAGGAAAATAAAAGCCAAGTGTGGGAAAATTTACCAAGTTATCTTAAACATATGTCACATATATCTGTAACAAATAACTGAAAATACTTTTGCTTTGGACTAAACTAAACTGTTTTTACCCGATGAAAGAAAAGAAGAGATGGATCTACATGATGAATCAATTCCATCATTAAAAGGAAGTAAAGTCTTCCGAAAAAGACACGCGCTTCTTGATTTAGGTCATGAAGTTGTCGTCCAGACCAGCTGTAGGTTGACGAAAAATCTAGAAAAGTCATCACTAAAATCAGCAGGAAATCCACGGACCTCAGCATTAAACAGGGTCGCCAAGTGGTCAGATTTATCCTAACCATGAGAAGGATTTATCTTGTACAATGGGGGGGCACCATGCAAATTAGCTGGATAAGACTAATGAATCAGATCCCCAGAAAGGATAATCTCCTTAAAGATTAAAAATCAGCTTTTAAGACTGATATTACTCAATCCTAGAGATTGACCTTAAAGATTGAGAATTCAAACTCATGGAATTCAATGATATCTAAACTCGAGCTTGAACGAGAAAATATTTTGATCAAAATTATAAACCGATTTGTTTTCTGAAAACCCTATTTTCAATGCGTTCATTACCATTGAAAGTAAAATCCTAGGAATTCACCTGGAATTCATTAGGTCACCTGAACTAAATCGGGTGTCAACCGTAAGAACGGTGGTTGCATAGTGGTCAAAGACAGGACCTTGTGCCATACCGGAAAATTATAAGGATGAGCTTTACTATTGCTCCTACCAAGGATAGTAATTGCGTCCGACACGTTATAGACCATAATTAAAAGCATGTCAGGGGACATTGCCTTAACAGTTGCTTGTTCAACGCTTTCCTTTACAACCGGACGGTAGTTTACCGAAAGGTAATATACGGGACAAGTAAACTGGACGTGTTGCTTTCCAAATACAAGGTTAGCAAGTGGGTGACACAAAATAGCAAGTTTTGAGCTAAAATTTTCAATTCTGAAACCCACCAAACCCACAAAAATATTTTGCAAACACCGGTAAAGGGTTATCCCGGAAAACTTATCTAGGGTAAAAACTAGATTTAATTTTCAAAAGATCAAATGTTTTCATAAAGATCCAATTTCCTTAATGGATCTAAATTTTTATAGTCATGTGGGACTGTAAACCATATCGTTACTACCATTGTTTATACCGCCGTATAGAAAATCACTGATGTACAAAGTGTGAAGAATAAAGAAGTGATTCTAGTATTTCAAAACGATATTGCTTGAGGACAAGCAACGCTCAAGTGTGGGAATATTTGATAATGCTAAAAACGAACATATATTTCATAGCATTATTCCTCAAGAAAGACAAGCTTTTAGTTGCAATTGTTCTATTTACAAGTGATATTCGTTTAAATAATAAAAGGTGAAGACAAAAGACAGATTCGACGAATTGAAGACGCAAACGACCAAAAAGCTCAAAAGAACAAAAGACAATCAAAGAGGTTCCAATTATTGATAAGAAACGTCTCGAAATCACAAGAGTACAAGATTCAAAACGCAAAGTACAAAATATAAAATTGTACGCAAGGACGTTCGAAAATCCGGAACCGGGACCAGAGTCAACTCTCAACGCTCGACGCAACGGACTAAAAATTACAAGTTAACTAGGTATATAAATATAATATAATATATAATTAATTATATTAATTATATATATATTATATTTATAAATAAAAACCGTCGGCAGAGAAAGACTCCAAGGGTGTGAGCTGTAAATTCATTCTCCGCGACTCGCGGAGTTTGAAGAGGATTTCACCGCGAGTCGCGGAGCCCCAAAATGAAAAACCCCCTATAAAGCAAACCGAATTCTGATCAAAAATCATAATCTTTTTCTCTCTTCTCTCATATATACGTAAAATATATATATAATTTATATTTTAATTTTAATTTTAATTTTAATTCTAATAATAAGGGTATGTTAGCGAATGTTGTAAGGATGTAAGTCGAAATTCTGTCCGTGTAACGCTACGCTATTTTTAATCATTGTAAGTTATGTTCAACCTTTTTACATTAATGTCTCGTAGCTAAGTTATTATTATGCTTATTTAAAACGAAGTAATCATGATGTTGGGCTAATTACTAAAATTGGGTAATTGGGCTTTGTACCATAATTGGGGTTTGGACAAAAGAATGACACTTGTGGAAATTAGACTATGGGCTATTAATGGGCTTTATATTTGTTTAACTAAATGAAAGTTTGTTAATGTTAATATAAAGATTTACAATTGGGCGTCCCTATAAATTACCATATACACTCAATCGGACACGATGGGCGGGGTATTTATATGTACGAATAATCGTTCATTTAACCGGACACGGGAATGGATTAATAGCCACTAGAATAATTAAAACAGGGGTGAAATTACATTCAAGGGTAATTGGTGTAATTGTTAACAAAGTAGTAAAACCTTGGTTTACACGCAGTCGATAACCTGGTGTATTCATTAAACAAAGTATTAAAACCTTGTTACAATTCGAATCCCCAATTAGTTGGAATATTTAACTTCGGGTATAATAATAATTTGACGAGGACACTCGCACTTTATATTTATGACTGATGGACTGTTATGGACGAAAACCAGACGGACATATTAAATAATCCAGGACAAAGGACAATTAACCCATGGGCATAAAACTAAAATCAACACGTCAAACATCATGATTACGGAAGTTTAAATAAGCATAATTCTTTTATTTCATATTTAATTTCCTTTATTTTATATTTAATTGCACTTCTAATTATCGCACTTTTATTTATTGTTGTTTAATCGCACTTTTAATTATCGTACTTTTTAATTATCGCAATTTTATTTTATCGCACTTTTATTATTCGAAATTTCATTATCGTTATTTATTTTACGCTTTAAATTAAGTCTTTTATTTATTAGGTTTTAACTGCGACTAAAGTTTTAAAATCGACAAACCGGTCATTAAACGGTAAAAACCCCCCTTTATAATAATAATATTACTTATATATATGTTTGTATTTTTATATAGCGTTGAGCTTTGTTTAAAGATTTCCCTGTGGAACGAACCGGACTTACTAAAAACTACACTACTGTACGATTAGGTACACTGCCTATAAGTGTTGTAGCAAGGTTTAAGTATATCCATTCTATAAATAAATAAATATCTTGTGTAAAATTGTATCGTATTTAATAGTTTTTCCTAGTAAAATATAAACTATTTCGTACCCCCACGCTACCACATCAAATCTATCTAACAGATACCGCATAAGCATTACACATGCGAACAACATCACGATAATGCTAACAACCAAATAGCATACAACTAAAGACAAACGAGGATCATCGGCTTGTACGAGCACACGACTCTTTGATGATCGGGCTAGAGTCTACCGATAGTCCTTGCTACTCAATTCACATTATAGGTATTCGGACACAAGGGATGCATCATTCAAAACTATACTCCACAATCAGTAGCACTTGGACCCAACCTCCTCAGGCTCGGTTGACCTCATACGAACTCTAACCTCCACAGGCCCGGTTACGAGTCCCCAACCTCCTCTGGCCCAGATGGTGCCAACACAGTACATAATCATAGCAAGCATGCAATCAACTAACTAGCATGACAACCATTATCCAAACATGGCAATTATCACTAAATCAAAGCATGGTAAAAGAATTAATCACAGTAGCATGGCATACTACTTAAACTCTATCCGAAGATAGAACCACTCACCAATTACCAGCCACAACTCAGTTATCTTACTTCTGAGCTTCTTCCTTATATTTATCGCGAAAGAACAATATAAACCAAGTCAGAAAGTGTTCTAATCAAAATTAGACACACGTTCAACATAACAACTAGTACACAACACTTAGTAAAATTTTCACTGCCAAAGTCCTTCGGCCGACTGTCTAAGACACTTGACCGACCGTCGCCACACCAACGGGCGATGGTCTCACCCACCGGCCGAACGTCAAATTGAAATTCACTATTCGAAGGACTCCCACCATCGGTCGATGGTCAACAACCATTGGTCGGTTGTCAATCACCATCGGCTGATGGTCGTTGACCATCAGCTGAAGGTAGTTCATCAGCTGCAACAGCAACAAAATGATGGGTTTCGAGCAAAAATCACCAAATTTTGATCTTGGACCTGTTTTTGACCTCAAAACCGACCACATCTTGTACACTAAACGTTTAGAAGCATAAACCCACAAGTTTTGAACCAAAACAACATCAATTTGAGCAATTTTGACACCAAAATCACTTTTAACAAAAACCTAACTTCAAACCCAAATAAAACACTGATTTGGACATGAAATCTGACCAATCTTACATTCATAAATTCACAACGACACAAGGAATCAATTTATTAACACAATTCAAGAACCAAATCGAGATTGAATGATTAGGGTTTGAGAGAGAGAGAGAAGTTAGGTGCGGGGTGTTTGGTGAGGTTTCTAGAAAATGAAAAAGGAAAGAAGCTGGTATACACTTAATTGTGTATTATCACAATACCCCACGACACACGGGTATTTACCGATTATCTGAAATCTTTCATACATCATTTGGTGACCCTAACAAAGTTCAAATTAAATAAACAAACCTGTTATGTGACCTTGTCACAATCTGGTCTTAACCAAACTATCAGATAACACTAAGCACTTATTTAAAGTAAAAGCACTAAAAGACATATATTAAAACTCTAAGAGTAAAATAGTCCACTTACAACTAGCCCGTGCTTCTGTCTTTTACGGAAACATTTTTACCTATTGTTAAAATGGTTACTGTTGTTAGTTATTATAACCGTCGTTGTTCAAAATGGTTGGTCTTTATATCAACTTAACATTAATAATGCTTTCTTATATTGTGACTTGACCGAGGATGTGTATATCTCTTCACGAGGGATATTGTGATAAAACTGATAACATGTTTGTAAATTGGTTAAATCTCTTTATGGCTTAAAGCAAGCCCCTAGAAAATGAAATGAAAAGTTTTGTGAAGCCTTATTTGAATATGGTTTTACTCAAAGTGTGAATAATTATTCTCTGTTTGTTAAACAAAGTGAAAATTGTTGTATTTTCTACTCGTATATGGTGATGATATTGAACAATGTAAACTTTTTTTGCAAACCAAATTTAAAATTAAAGACGTAGGTCTTCTAAAAAAATTTCTTGGTATTGAACTTTTGGATAAGGGTGATGGGTTGAGTATGTCTCAAAGAAAATACAGTTTGAAATTGATTTTCGAGTTTGATTTGTTTGCTAGTAAGCCTGCAATTACACCAATGAAGTCTGGTGTTGTGTTGGTTAACATTGACAATCATAGTGATTCTGGTTTCTCCTCTTCAAACAATAGTAAATATCATAAATTGTTGGAAAGTTAATTTACATTACCTTGCCCACACCATACATAGCTTATGTTGTTCATTATTTAAGTCAACATATGCATGCACATTTAAATTCATATTTGAAGGCTGCACTGAGATTTCTAAGGTATTTGAAAGACTATCCATGCATGTAAGGCTATTTTTATTAAGAAATTTGACAAGTTTATGCTTTCACCTTTTGTGGATTCAGATTATGCTAAGTGTACTTCATCTAGAAGGCAAGTCATCGGTTTTGTGTTTTTTTGGTAGTTCTTTAGTTTCTTGGAAACGTAAGAAACAGTCTAATCTTTCTAGATCTTCAGTTGACGCTGAATATAGAGCCTTGGCTTTTGTTACATGTGAACTAATCTGGATTATTAAACTTTTAAAAGATTTAATTATTGATATCGATATACATGTAAATATCGTTTGTGATAATAAATCAAATTTGCAAATTGCTAAAAATCCTATTTTTCATAAAAGAACAAGGCACTTTGAATTTGATCTACAATTTGTTAAAAATAAGCTCAGGAGTTATTGCAACTGTTGAAATATCTTCAAATAAAAATGCTTTTGATATTTTTACAAAATCCTTAGCAAAGTCACAACATGATGTGTTGTGTAATATGTTAACTCCTTTTGATTTGTTTCATATTTAAGGGGGATATTGATATGTTTCATATGGGTTAAGAACTGTGCAGGGTTCATTCTGACTGTAGTTGAAACCCTATAATGAAGCACGGGACTTTGAGTCTAATTTTTGAAAAGTTAGAGGGTTTAAGATGTAAAATATGTGTTTAACGTATATCTATCCCTGATCTGATCGTTTTCATTTCATTTATTCAGTTTGTCATCTTCATCATACCCTCTCAACTTTGAGAGTGTGTATTTTCACGAACTTGTGAGAGATTGAGAGTTTATATTCTTATTTATGTTGCAATTACTATATACGTTTTGAAAATAAGGTTATGATCTCCTATGATTGGAGAGTTTACCTCCTATGAATGGAGGATTTATATGCTTTGGTTGCTTTTTTGTAGTACATAACTATATATTTACAATAAAATTTTATTAACGTTAATGTGCACAAAATAATAATCTGTTGCAACATACCAAACACATCTTACAGTTTTAGTCAAAACGTACAGGCCCGGAACAAAGTGTAAAAATTGGGATGGGTAGAAACTGAAAAATCGCAAGGTCTAGAATTGGACAAAAATTGTTAGAGGGTAACAAGTGTAAATCCGAATTAAAAAAAAGTCATGAAGTGAATAGTAAAATCAAGACTAATCGTCTAATCCGATCCTGTCACGTATACGCCAAAACTAACTCCTATGATTTCATGATTGATAATATATAATATATATAATTTGAATTAAATATGTAAAAATATAAAATGTAAGAGAGGATGTCTCTTCGCACCATCAACAACGAGGATGTCTCTGATGGGAAAATAATCACAACGGGCAATCTACAAAGCGGAAACAAACCCGTTTGACAAGCATTTCCCGACCCGTATGAACCCGTGAGGAAACTAACAAACAAGCTATATCAAAACCAACCCAAATCAGTCCCCAAGTCTGTTCCAAATCAGTAGCTAAACAATAATCAAGCACACACTAAAACACGAGACTTTTTACGTGGAAAACCCCTCAAAATCGAGAGTAAAAACCACGGGACTCGTAAGCCACTTAAATTCCACTATCATCAACAAAGAGAGCAATACAATAATCCTTCTCTAGATCAACTAGAGGTATACAACATCATCATACTCTTGAACAACAATAATCAACAAGTATATGAAACAATTAAAGACAAAAGAAGAATTTCATCACCCAAAATTCTGCTACTTGTTCGACCTGCTGTAACTCGAGTTACAGACCACTTGAGACGAATTCAACGGTTGAAAATGTTGGAACTGATGTCAGGAAGACACAGCCCAAAAATGAAGAAGATTCAACGGTCGGATCTCCGGGGATCGAAGGTTTTCTGGCCTCCTGTCACTGTAGACGGGAATTGGGGTTTCACACAATTTCTTGATCTATCTCTCTGCACTCTTTTGTGAATACAGCTGCACAACTTCAAATTAAAGATGCCCCTTGATGGTTGACCAAGTCAAACAATCAATTGGGCTTAATTTGTTGGGCTTAGGCTAGCCACATAATTGGAAACCAAATAAAAAACCCAACAAATCTCCCCCTTTCCAATTATGAGGAAGGGATCGCCATCCCGGCGATCGAGCAACATACCTTAAGCTTCTCACTTGCTAAAGCCTTTGTGAACATGTCGGAACCATTATCATCGGTATGAACTTTATCAAGTTCAAACGAACCATCTTCAAGACGTTCTCTAATCCAATGATACCGCACATCTATATGTTTTGTCCGCTTATGATACATAGAATTTCTAGCCAAATGAATCGCACTCTCATTATCACAAAGAACCACATATCGTGATTGCTTAAACCCAAGATCTTGTAGAAACCTTTTCATCCACAATAGTTCTTTGCACGCTTCTGTTGCTGCCATATACTCAGCCTCGGTTGTAGACAATGCAACACACTTTTGTAACCTTGATTGCCATGAAACTGCTCCCCCTGCGAAAGTCATCAAATATCCAGAAGTGGATTTCATGTTATCTTTGTTTCCTGCCATATCTGAGTCTGTATAACCAACAAGTATCGGCTTTCCATTTCCAAATGTGATACCTAATTTTGAAGTACCTCGTAAGTATCTCATAATCCATTTAACTGCTTCCCAATGCTTCTTACCCGGATTTGACATAAACCGACAAACAACACCTACCGCATGAGCTATATCAGGCCTAGTACACACCATAGCATACATCAAGCTACCAACCGCTGAAGCATATGGAACTTTATCCATCTCCTCAACATCCTCCTTTGAAGAAGGGCAATCTCTATCTGTTAGCTTAAAGTTGTTAGTAAGAGGGGAACTAACCACTTTAGCATTCTCCATGTTGAATCTACTAAGCACCTTTTCAATGTATTGCTCTTGTGATATATGTAACGTCTTAGCACCTCTATCTCTAGAAATCCGAATGCCAAGAATCTGTTTTGCTGGCCCCAAATCTTTCATAGCAAAGGACTTGCTCAATTCTCGCTTCAACTGCGCAATTCTTTTAATATTTTTACCAACAATCAACATATCATCAACGTATAACAACAATATGATGAAATCATCATCACCAAAACTCTGAAAGAAAACACAATGATCTGAAGTTGTCTTTCGGTAGCCTTGCTTTCCTATAACCGACTCAAACTTCTTATACCACTGTCTCGGTGCTTGCTTCAACCCATATAGACTTTTCTGAAGTCTACAAACATAATTTTCTTTACCCTTAACCCGAAAACCTTCAGGTTGCATCATGTAGATTTCCTTATCCAAATCACCGTGAAGAAAAGCAGTCTTGACATCCATCTGTTCAACCTCAAGATCAAGACTAGCAGCTAACCCAAGAACCACTCGAATAGATCCCATCTTCACGACTGGAGAGAAAATCTCATCAAAATCAATACCCTTTTTCTGGCTGAATCCTTTAACAACTAACCTAGCTTTATACCTTGGTTGTGAAGTAAGCTCATCTGTCTTCACTTTGAACACCCATTTGTTTCTCAAAGCTCTCTTGCCTTTAGGTAACTTCACCAACTCATAAGTATTATTCTCATGTAAGGAATTCATTTCATCTTGCATGGCTTCACCCCACTCTTTCTTATGCTCATCTTTCATTGCTTCTGAATAACATTCTGGCTCTCCCCCATCAGTAACTAATACATACTCATCAGCAGAATATCTAACAGAAGGATGACGGTCTCGGGTAGACCGCCTAAGTGGGACAAATGGGGGCACATCTGGTACTGGAATCTCTACCTGCTCCGGAGCATAATCATCATCAGTACCATGTTCATCATTATGAAACTCATCTCCAACATGTTGTGGAGTAACTGGATCCAAATCAACAAGATCAGCACTAGTTTGAGGAACTGAATCTGTCTTCTCAACATCTTTTAACATCTGATCTTCTGTAAAAACAACATCTCGGCTTCGTACAAGTTTCTTCTGAACTGGATCATATAACCTGTACCCAAAATCATCTTCACCATAGCCGAGGAATACACATGGCTTAGTCTTCATATCAAGCTTTGACCTCTCATCTTTGGGAACATGAACAAAAGCTTTACATCCAAAAACTCGTAAATGACGGTAAGAAACATCTTTGCCGCTCCAAACCCTGTTAGGAACATCAAAACGCAAAGGAACACAAGGGGTTAGATTAATAATATGAACTGCCGTATTTAAAGCCTCACCCCAAAAGGAATCGAACAACCCTGCATGTGAAAGCAAACATCTAACTCTCTCAACCAAAGTTCTGTTCATCCTCTCTGCTAAGCCATTCAACTGAGGTGTCTTTGGTGGAGTCTTTTGATGCCGAATACCATTCTCCTTACAGTAAGCATCAAATCTGCCAATGTATTCACCGCCATTATCAGTCCGAATACACTTGAGTTTCTTCCCCGTTTGCCTTTCAACTAGTGTATGAAATTCTTTAAACTTTTCAAATACTTGATCCTTTGACTTTAAGGTATAAACCCACACCTTCCTGGAATGATCATCGATGAATGTAACAAAGTAGGAACATCCACCAAGTGTCTTAGTCTTCATAGGCCCACAAACATCCGAATGAACTAGATCAAGTACGTTCTCCATTCGAAAAGGAGAATGACTCTTAAACGCAACTCTGGTCTGTTTCCCTGCCAAACAGTGAGAACACTTACTCAAATCAATACCACTAACACCCGACAACACATTCTTCTTGAACAAGATAGACATCCCCTTTTCACTCATGTGGCCAAGTCTTTTATGCCACAACTCAGTAGAATCAACATTGTCCACTGCGTTAACAATGTTCTGGATGATCTTCGGACGCGTGATGTATAATCTTGAGTCTTTCTTGCCTCTTCCCACTATCATAGAACCAAGAGTTAGTTTCCAAATACCATTACCAAAACCGTTATAATAACCATCATCATCAAGAATGCCTGTTGAAATAACATTAAGTCTCATATCCGGAACATGTTTTACATTATGCAAAACTAACTCCATTCCCGTGTCAAATTTCAAACAAACATCTCCAATACCAACGATCTTTGATAACCCGGCATTACCCATCCTAGCAAATCCATAGTCACCTGGAGTGTAAGATGAGAAGTGATCTCTACAAATTGCAACATGACATGTAGCACCACTATCAACAATCCAACTCGTGTCATCATGAGTAAGATTGATCATATCATAATCAATACAAACAAAGAACTCATCTATGATAGCGTTAACTTCAACCTTATCATCATCACCACCATCACTTTTCTTTTGTTTATTCTTGTCATATGCCTTTTTCTTCTCATTCTTCAACTTTGGACAATACCACTTTGTGTGCCCCTTTTTATGACAATTATAACACTCAACGTTAGCAAATTTGCCTTTGCGTGAGCTGCTACGATGATTGCCTCTTTTACCCTGACCTCTACTATGACTTCCCCCCCGCGTTTCTATGACCAAGATATCTGACTGTGAAGAGGAACCTTGTGACTTTCTTCTCATCTCTTCATTCAAAATACTACCCTTAGCCAATTCCATGGTGATAGTACCATTCAGTGCAGAGTTGGACAAAGATGTCCTAAAAGTCTCCCAAGAGTCTGGTAATGTACCAAGTAACCAGAGACCCTGAATCTCATCCTCAAACTTGATACCCATATCTGCAAGCTGATTTATAATACCCTGATATGCATTTAGGTGATCTGTAATAGGAGTCCCATCATGATACTTCAAAGCCATCATCTGCTTAATTAAGAACAACTTGTTATTCCCAGTCTTTCGTTCATATAACTGCTCAAGCTTTTTCCATAAGGCTTTAGCATCATTCTCCCCAGTAATATGATTCACAACATTATCATCAACCCACTGCCGAATATACCCACATACTTGTCTATGCAAAATTTTCCATTGAGCATCAGATTTTTCCTCAGGTTTATCCTCAGTAAAAACAGGCAAATAATAATCTTTCACATAAAGAAGATCCTCCATCTTGCCTTTCCAAACATGATAATTTGAACCATTTAAACTAATCATTTTACTTGTATTAGCTTCCATCTTTCACAAAAGTCAAATCAAATAACCTAGCTCTTGATACCAATTTGATGGGAAAATAATCACAACGGGCAATCTACAAAGCGGAAACAAACCCGTTTGACAAGCATTTCCCGACCCGTATGAACCCGTGAGGAAACTAACAAACAAGCTATATCAAAACCAACCCAAATCAGTCCCCAAGTCTGTTCCAAATCAGTAGCTAAACAATAATCAAGCACACACTAAAACACGAGACTTTTTACGTGGAAAACCCCTCAAAATCGAGAGTAAAAACCACGGGACTCGTAAGCCACTTAAATTCCACTATCATCAACAAAGAGAGCAATACAATAATCCTTCTCTAGATCAACTAGAGGTATACAACATCATCATACTCTTGAACAACAATAATCAACAAGTATATGAAACAATTAAAGACAAAAAAAGAATTTCATCACCCAAAATGCTGCTACTGTTCGACCTGCTGTAACTCGAGCTACAGACCACTTGAGACGAATTCAACAGTTGAAAATGTTGGCACTGATGTCAGGAAGACACAGCCCAAAAATGAAGAAGATTCAACGGTCGGATCTCCGGGGATCGAAGGTTTTCTGGCCTGCTGTCACTGTAGACGGGAATTGGGGTTTCACACAATTTCTTGATCTATCTCTCTGCACTCTTTTGTGAATACAGCTGCACAACTTCAAATTAAAGATGCCCCTTGATGGTTGACCAAGTCAAACAATCAATTGGGCTTAATTTGTTGAGCTTGGGCTAGCCACATAATTGGAAACCAAATAAAAAACCCAACAGTCTCTACATGCTTGCAATTACCCGAAAAGATTTACCACATTTTCACTTGCACAAAATTTGTAAGCGTTTTTTTCAGAACGGCAGCATTGACATCACTCAGTGGGGAGTTAACCATCTTCGCGATCATATGCCACTCACTCACACGTTAGAAAGAAATTCTTCACACATCATCACGCAATGCGTACCTGGTGTGCTTTGGGTTAAACCGAATGATTTACAACATGCACCTTATCACCACAATAAAACCTCGGAGAAAACCTCCCCAAGGATTCAAACCTGCACTGATTTTTCACGGATACAAACCCGCAAATAACATAAGGCTTTTTACCACTCAGCTACTAGCTCGGTGACATAAAATTTGTAAGCTGATTTTTCATTTCCACATAGAATACAACTTTATATATACAACTTTATATATATATATATATATATATATATATATATATATATATATATATATATATATATATATATATTGGGCAATGATGAGATGAGTTATGTCATTACTTTTGGGAAAAATATTGGTTAAAAAGGTTTACCCACGGGTTAACAGTGTAACCACCGAGTAAAGTGTGTATATATATAAAATCAAGAGGGAAGAACATGTTGAGAGGAAGTGAGGGAAGTATTTTGGATCAAACAGTCACCTATATATAATGGGAGTTGATCCGTACACCACCTTTAATTTGACATACACCACTAAATAAATTATTTAGACATATTTACCCTTCTTTTTATTCACCACCTACTCTATGTAACTTCTCAAGTGAAGGGTAAAATTGTCCAAATAATTGATTTGGCGGTGTACGGCAAAAATAAGGCGGTGTACGAATCAGCTCCCATATATAATTTTAGAATATTGTCCTCACTCTATCCCACACATTCACCTCCCTAAATTTGTGGCTCAAAATACTTCCTCACACTTCCCCCAACATGTTCTTCTCTCTTCTTGATACTACCACTATTATACATATATATATATATATATATATATATATATATATATATATATATATATATATATATATATATATATATATATATATATAATACTTCCTCACATTTTCCCCAACATGTTCTTCTCTCTTTATCCTACAATTATATTACACACACACACACACACACACACACACACACACACATATATATATATATATATATATATATATATATATATATATATATATATATATATATATATATATATATATATATATATATATATATACTACATTTGTCTCAAAATAATTGCATACTTTACTATTTTAGTTTGTCACAAAAAAAACTGTCCTTTATTTTAAATAACTTTTAAGTATATTACTTATTTTCCAGTTAAGATTTTTTTATATTTGGATATGTAATATTTAATATAGAAATAACTTTCTAATTACTCGTAAATTCTATTAATTAAAGTAGCTCATTCAACCAAGGGCATAATAGATAATTCAATAACTTTAGTAAAGGAAATTAGTTTTTAATAAATCTAACATAACTAAGTTCTATTAAATTTGAAACACTATTAAATGCGCATTCTAAATGAAGATTACATTTTTCAAAATATAGTTACGTTTAAACATACTATATTTAATTTAATTTAATATAATTTCGTATCTATATAATCCAAACTCGCCATAATTAAATATTAATACCAAAATTTTATAAAGAATGTAAATATTAAAATAGAATACTTATACTATATGATTATATATAAACTTAAATATAGTATGCTTAAATGTACTTCTAAACTCATCATTTGACGGTCCCAACTAACTAGTCTTACAGTCAACATAAGGAAAATCATACTGGTTTGCATTTTGCATGAAATCAAAGTCAATTACTTAATGATTGGACTCTTAAAAAGATTGATAGGGCAATGACTAATGATAGTTTTGTCGAAATTTATAGTAATGCATCCGCAATATTTCATCCATATGGGGTTTCAGACCATAGTCCTATCGTTATTCGAATCCCTTCAAACATTCAGAAGCATCACAAGCCGGTTAAATTAAAAAACTTTATTGTTTTAAAGGAAGATTTATGATGTTGTATGAAAGGTTAGTGTAAAGTTATTGTGGATCATAAGATGTTTCAAATAGTTAAGAAGCTTACATGGCTAAATAAATGACTTCGAAGATTGATGTGGCAAAAAGTTTATCTACATCACGAGTTGTTAAGCTAATGAAGCTCGGATTGCTTTAAGTATGTGCCTGTTTTCTGTGGATCTGAGGGGAGATGCTAGTAACTTGGTAGATGCACACAATGAAGACGTATTAGAAGAAGAGAGATTTTTAAAACAAAAATCTAAAATAGAATGGGTTCGAGTAGGAGATAGAAATAGTAGCTATTTTCATAAAATAGTGAAAGGGAGGATTCATCGAAGTCGTATCTTGGGCCTTCTTAATGTGCAAGGTTCTGCTTATATTCCAAATCTATATGTGGATCATTTTGAGCTATTCTTGGGTATGTCTGCGGGTTATCTCATATTTCAGATTCTGGATGATTTGTTTGTTAACAAACTTAACTTTGATAAAGCGAATTATATGACTAGGCCGTTTACGCCTTTAGAAGTGACAGAATCTATTTTCGGTATTGAAAATTGTAAGTCCCCGGGTCCTGATGGGTATACGGCGGCATTTTTTAAAGCATCATGGGATATAGTTCGGGACGAGATTATTGATGTTGTGCATGATTTTTATTTCCGTAATGCTTAGTTGATATCGGATATTAATCATATTGTGATTTCATTACTGCTAAAAGTTCAGACTCCGAGTAAGTTTATAGATTATCGACATATCGCTTTATGTAATGTCTTGTATAAATGCATTAGTAAGATCATTACTTAGCGCATTATAGATAGTTTGGACGATATTGTAGGTGAAAAACAGTCGTCTTTTATCCTGGGTCGCAGGATATCGAATAATAGTCTTCTTACACTAGAAATTATGCGTAATTATCATCTCTCGAAGGGTCCCCCTATATGTGCATTTAAGGTGGATATCCAAAAGGCGTACGATACGGGTGAATAGTCTTTTCTTGAGGCAATTCGGATTCATTTTGGTTTCCATACGACGATGGTTCGTTGGATCATGAAATATGTTACAACAGTCTCTTTCTCTATTAACATTGTTGGTGATCTTCATGGGTATTTTAAAGGAAAACGTAGATTGAGAGATTATCAATCTCTGTTTTGCGCCCGATCTTTTATCTTCTCTTTAGCTAATTGCACTTTTGCTCAAGCTATTAGTGCTGCATTAGAAGAGTTTAAGATGTGGTCTGGGCTGGTTCCAAGTTTTCCTAAAAGTACTGCGTTTTTTGCTAATGTCATGCATAGTTTAAAAGAGAAAATGCTGGTTGTTATGCCGTTTGATGAGGGAGTTTTGCCGATAAAATATCTATTCGTTCCGTTAATAGCGTCTAGACTATTCTCTAATGATTGCAAAGTGTTAGTCGATCAAGTTAAGCAAAGAATAAATAGTTGGCAAAATAAATTTCTCTCATTCGCAGGTCGAGTTCAACTTATTTATCCGGTTCTATCTTCCATTCAAATTTACCGGAAATCTGTTTTCCTTCTTCCATCAGCTATTATAAAAGAGATTGAATATTTCATGCGAGGGTTTCTTTGGTGTCAAGGAGATATGAAGAAAGGAAAAACGAAGGTTAAGTGGCTGGGTGCGTGTCTTCCTAAGAAGAGGGTGGTTTAGGAATTCGTATAGAACTTAGCTATTCTAACATCTCACGTATGGCGGATTCTTGCACATAAAAGTTCCCGTTGGGTAAAGTGGGTACATACTTAGTGTTTAAATAATCAAAAATTTTGGGATGTTCCAAATCCGTTAAATGCTAGTTGGGGATGGCGTAAGTATTAGCGTATATTCTAGATACATATATTATCACATATTTAGCAAGTACACAAAGTCAACTATTGTATATATAGAAAAGATATTATGTCCTTGTAGATAGCTAAGTTGGTTAGGAATGATAAGATCATGAGTTGTATATATACGGCACTTTGCTAGGAATGAAATTCAATCAAACATCGGTTACTTACATGGTATCAGGCCGCTACATCCTGTTACCCTAAACCCTACAGCCGCTACTATTCTTCTTCTTCTTCTCAACCTATCTTCAATTTTCTCTAATGGTAGACAAATTTCAGCCAGCCCTCTCAATCTCTAACATCAAAAATCTCATTCCCATCACTCTTGATATCACCAACGGACAATACAACTCTTGGGCTCAACTTTTCAAAATCCATTGTGGTGCATATGACGTTCTCTATCATATTATTCCTCCTACTGCTGCTACAGACTCGTCATCCTCCACAACCACAAACACCACCAAAGATGCTCTCTGGCATCGTTTAGATGCCATAGTCCTTCAATGGATCTATGGCACCATCTCCAACGACCTATTAAGTAACATCCTTGAAGTTGAATCCAATGCCGCTAATGCATGGACTCGATTGCAGAATACTTTCCAGGATAATAAAAACTCACGAGCTCTCTATCTACAGAGACAATTTAATACTCTTGCGCGGATCAACTTCGCAATGTTGGTGATAAGGTGTCTACTGATCGGATGGTGCTACAATTGATTGTTGGCTTGAACGACAATTTTGACACGGTAGGTACCTATTTCACTAAATTAACCGATTTACCCTCTTTTTACGAAGCAAGATCAAAATTGCACCTGGAAGAAACTCGCAAAAAGAAACAAGCAATTAATAATTCCACCAATAATGAGGCGGCACTCACCACCACCGTGACCAATCAGCCTTCAGCCATCAACTCTTCTGCCCCTGGAAACCACTTTACTGATCGAAATACAAATCCACCGCAAAATCAGAATTACAGGTATAATAATGGTCGTGGACGCGGTCATGGAAGCAATTATCGGGGAAGAAACCCTCGTGGAAAAGGTCACAGCTATTCCCCAAATCCATTGTAACAACCCAACCCGTATTAAGTTCCGCCCCATAAAAATTTTTCCTTTTAATACGTTATAATTCATACTTTAGGTCCCATTAATAATTCCAAAACGTCTTTAACACAATAATAAGTTTAATAACTTAAAACAACATTAATATTTTAAACTCTTCAGAACAACGATACGTTAATGAAGTCATAAACCGAGCATGGTGATTTGGGACAACGCTACCCAAATCCTAATCAAGTACAAAAGCAAGGTCTTCTAAGCAACCTAGCAAGGATCTCTAATCCCAAGCTCACCCGAACCGCCAAGCATGCAATCTGTAAAAAGAGTCAACAACAAGAGGGTAAGCTAACGCTTAGTGAGTGCTAACATACTACATACATATATATGTATAAAATGAACACGCCAACAAATAACAAATACCGCATACCGTACATCCAAGCAATAAAGCAAGCTAGACTAGGCGTACCATACAACACTAAGCACAAGCTAAGATACAACAACGATATACAAGTTTACCACAACGAAGTGAACCACGCCAAATAGCTACACCCAGAGGGTTAGCTACAACACAACAACACATTAAAATAATACAATAATAACACAATAATAATAACACAAGGTTAACCCCTTAACCTCAATCATACGCACATTGGCCGGACAACCCGAGCCTTAGTGAATTCGCACAACCCGAAATTCACTTCACAACCATAAGATGACCGAACAACCCGAGTCATCATGAATCCGCACTACCCGAGATTCACTCCTCAATACCAAAATCCACGATCACGGGATTATGAAATCCACCACGTCGGGGCCATACTCATCACAACCACATCAACCCTTCGCCATTGGGTTATAACATCCACATCACAATCACATGTGATAACATGCACACAAACGTGTACCTGGCCAAAGGTGGCCAACCAAAACGCACAACCGTGCCATTTGGACCTATACACAAGTCCATCAAATCCACCTATATGTGAAGTGAGCTCTATAACCGAGAATCACTTCACCCGACCCGCACCCATCCTATACATACATATGTACATAGGATATTAACACTCACCTTGAAGTCTTGAGAAAAGCTTCCAAGTAATCCGCAATGCGCCAATGGAAAGTACCTATTCCATTAACATAAATACCACAACACAATTAGATTGGATTTACAAACCAACCCAATTCGACACTCAGTGCAAACTCGACCCAAATGCACTTCCAAGTACAAACAGCACCCAAACTTAACCAATTAATCACGAACACAAGTGATAACGGTCCTAACTCGCCAATTAAACTCGAACATAAGTGTTAAACACGCGTCTCACCCATTTTGACACCAAAACCCTAGTTTTGACCCATTAAGTCAAAATCTCGCCATTTACTAGTCTAACACTAAAACACAATTTAAATCGGTTTAATGCTTCAACTTAATCCATTTTAAGTTTACAAACCTCGTTTAATCCATAATCGGGTCAAAATCATCACCAAACCCTAAATTCGACTCTAGTCAAATTTAGTCAACTCCAAGAACCCTAATTATTACCAAAACCTCAATAATCACTAACACTAGTGATTAATCACTATTAACAAGTCATTCAAACTCAAACTTGCACACCAAACCCAAAACCCGCCAATAATCACAATAAACCCGAGTATTGGTGTTAATCTCCAATTAACAACTAAATGGGTTTCATCAAGAATCATACAATCAAAAGCCCTAAAATTGAATGATGAACACGAAAACGAATTTCGGAGTTAGAGCTTACCACTAGTATCACCACGTAGCCAAGAACGAGGAGAACACACTTTCCAACTACGCCAAAGATCGAATCACAACTCTTGAGCTCCAAATCTCCACTTTAATCTTTGAGGGTTTTATGTTTGAGAGGATAAATGGAAAGAAAATGGAAAAAGGAAATGAAATAAAAGTGATAAGTGGCTGTGATTTATCCTCACAAACTGATCCAAACGTGAAAAGACGAATTTGCCCTTGAACACACCCCTTTAAAAGCTGAAAATCGAGTCTGAACCCAGACAAGTCGCGGCGCGACCTGCCCCTCCGCGGCGCGACAAATAACGGCAGCTGGTACCTCGATTTTCCTGCTTTCTGTCCAGTTTTCTGTTTGCATGGTCGCGGCGCGACCCAATTCTGTAACATCCCGCATTTTTCCGTTAAATTATTTTAACGCCGTCTTTTTTTATTTATTTATTTAATATCCTCAGCATCTCGATTCGTATCCTCTATTAGCTACATTCTTAAAATATTTTCGTTATTGGATTATAACGTCCCCCGTACTCTCGTGAAGTTAAAATATTCGTTCGGTTAATTCCCGCACTCGACTACAAACTAGAGGGACTAGTTTTGCCAAAAAGACAAAGAGGTGACTAGCTTTTGACTAGTCAACCCCACCTCCCATCTTTTTCATTTTCATTTTTCCTTTTCTTTCACTACTTCCATAATTTCTCTCAATTCTCCATTTTGAAGATTCATCATCTAAATCAAATCGGTCAAGCTTCAATCCAAACAAATTACATATTTGGAATCCTTGCAACTTTCTCTTCGATTCCATACCAATTTCATCTCATTTGGGTAACTTTCTAAAATCACTAGATTTCTTTAAATTCGTGTTCTTGACTTATAAAGTTGTTAATTAGTGTCTATGGCTCATTGTGATGTCGTGTATGTAATTTGTATGCTCGATTTGTTGTTTTTGGTGTAACTAGCTTGAATATGAAAAGTGCTTGCTTAATCTTTGATTTTGGAAGATTAAATGTTGTTAATTTGTTAAAGTTCATGTATTAAATGTGTTACTAGCATCATTAGCTTCAATTTGGTATGTAGGTTGGCATGGATTAGTTTCATAAACATAATTGCTAAATTTGTGATTTTGAGTTAGGGTTTGATGAAAGTAAAATGAACTTTTGATGCATTGAATGCTTGCCATGTTGTTTTGTAAGTGTTTAGTTGTATTGTATGTCTAATTATCTTCGAAACGGCATATCATACATGTAAATCGGATGCCCGAATCATGAAATGCAAATTTGTGAACTTGAAACTTAGAAAATGGACCTTTAATGATCATTTGATGAGATTTCGGCTAGATGTTGTTGTTTGATGATAAGTGCTTAGTTGTATTACTCGTCAAAATACTTTTCCAACGATGTATGATAGGCGTTATAAGTGTTTGCGGGTCACGAGTTGTGTTGGAAATGGTTTTGGCTCGTGCATAATTTTGAAAAACAGAAAAATGGCTGAACAGCATGGTGCGCGGCGCGCACCTCACCCCGCGCGGCGCGCAATCTGGCCTGGCCAGATTCTGCCCACTTTGTCCCTTTTCACGTAAAATGTTTGACTAGCTATCGACCTCCGATTCACATGAAACTTGTTCTAATATACTTGTATATGAATAATTAGCATAGAAAAATAGTTCGAGACCCGACCCGAACACGTTGACTTTTTCGTTGACTTTGACCCGATCCAAGTTTGACTTTTTGTCAAACTTAACCAAATACTTATGCAACCTTTCTAACATGATTATTTACTTGTAACTTGTATAAAACTTGACTATTTGATTCACATGCTAATATAATCGAGTCGTAACGAGCCATAGGACTAATTGAACATCTTTGACCGTTTGTGTTTACCGTTATTGATATAACCTATATGTTTAGGTCAAGACTAGCTTTGTCTTTGCACGCATTTACTTGTTGAAGTACTTTATTGACTCTTGCGCTCAAGGTGAGATCATAGTCCCACTTTTTACTCATTTGAACTTACTTTTGGGATGAGAAAACATAAACGATTCTTTTGAACTAAGTGAACACAAGAACGGGAAAACAAACATTCTACATACGAGTTTAGAACAAAATCTTCAATTCAATTATCATTAGTTACATTTGCAGGGTGTAAGTGTAGGCGTGAACTTATGTTGTATGGCCATATGGGTTTGACAACCCTCATCTTTGACGGTTCGCTACCGTCTACGGATGAAATATATTTTCGAGAAACAGTGTTGTTCTAGCACTAATTAATGAGGTATTCAACGGACGGAATGTTAAGCTTTGATAATTGGGTGCTCGTGAATATTAACTTTAGAATGTATTACTATTATTTCAACTTTACAAATCTTGTGGTTCGGCTTACTTTACTTTTACTCACATACTTACTTAAACCTATGATTTCACCAACGTTTTCGTTGACAGATTTCTATGTTTTTCTCAGGTCTTACACGATATGTGAAACATGCTTCCGCTCATTATTTGATACTTGCTTTGGATGTCGAGTATACATGCTTTTCATGGAGCGTCTTATGACTTTACTTTAAACCGTGTCGCCTAGATTTCCTTTGTACTTATAACCTTGTGACTTAACTTTTGGTTGAACAATTCTTGTAAACTTTGGGAACAATCTTTATTTTGAAATGAAGGCGACATATTTTGGTCAAACTTTGTCTTAAAGACTTATGACCATGCAATGGGACCTACGTAGACGACGCCGTCACTTGACGATTTGTCGGGGTCGCTACAAGTGGTATCAGAGCTTTGGTTGTAGGGATTTAGAGTTCATTTGTGTCCACCCCGTGTCATAGGGTACATAGGTGAATCTAGACTACAACCGGCATATAGACTGAAGTAGGAATTACTTGACTATTTGTGCATTTATACTCGAACTCTTCTATCATATCTAACTCGTATTCGATCTTGATCTTACGTTGATAAATTTTGTTGACGCGCCACCTTGACTTTATGAAGTAATGTTAAATGCACATGAGAATCAGGGTAATATAATTTCCGGGATTATATTACGGTGATTCACATGGACGTTCCGACATTATGACATAAAAAAATTTAAGGCGAGTCAAGGAAAAATTTTCTCTCTATCCTTATTCCATATCACGGTTAGTATTGTTAAGGATACTAATCAACGATATTCTTGTGTCATGAAGGAACAATGGCTCCCCAAGGTCAACACAATACCCCTCTCGAAACTCTAGAACAAGCTCTTCAACGAATGATAACCACCGCCGTGGGTACGGCCGTGGCCGATCACTTTTCCAACAACACCAATCGTGGAGCCGGTAATTCAAGCGAAGGTTGCTCCTACAAGAACTTCATGAAGTACAACCCTCCCACTTTCGATGGAACCAGAGGACCGGTTGTTCTCACCCGATGGTTTGAACAAATGGAGACCGTTTTTAACACAAGCGGTTGTCGAGACCAAGATAAGGTCAAGTTTTCCACCCTCACTTTCACCGGCATTGCTCTTTCGTGGTGGAACAAGTACGTACAATCGGTGGGTATTGATGAAGCCCACACACTCTCATGGACCGAATTAAGAGAAAGAATGATCACCGAATATTTTCTGCGCGACGAGACTCGAAGGCTCGAACAGGGTCTAAGGAATTTAAAAACGGTCGGGAATGACCTCGGAACTTATAATCAACGGTTCACCGAACTAGTCTCAATGTATCCAAATCTCATGACTCCCGAATCCCTAAGAGTCGAACTTTACATGGATGGCCTCTCTAAGAGCATTCAACACGGGGTAATGGCATCCCAACCCACTAACATACAAGAGGCTTTAACCAAGGCCCGCCAAACTTTAGAAACGGCGAATGAAATGGAAGCACCGGCACCAATGGTCGAGAACCACCCGAGTAACAACAAAAGAAAATGGGAAGCCTCCCAATCAAGCAACCGCAACAATAACAACTTCACCAAAGAGCCCTTTTTCCCCGGCGACAAGAAAGGGTATGCCGGAAAACTACCTTTTTGTAACGAATGCCACAAGCATCACTTTGAAGGATGTGGCAGGTTTCGCCACCGGCGCCAAGGAAGTGGTCACATCGACAAACATTGTGGAAGTGCCACCCCCGTCCCTCGAAAGGGACCCAACACACAAAAGTCGGTCACTTGCTACGCATGTGGCCAAACGGGTCATTTTAGGAATGAATGCCCAAATAAGAAAATCAACCCCAACGCACGCCGTTAAACTTTCAACATCAACGCCTAGGATGCCCGAGACGACGATGGACTAGTCACGGGTATGTTTCTTCTCGAAATTCTCACGTTTCATGTTTATTCGATTCGGTTACCGTTAGACGTTTTATAATCAAGGCTCTGACTCATACTCTTTGCACTTCACCTTTTTCCCCTAGACACTACTTAGGCAATTTAAGTGACCAACGGAAAATATTGTGTGCCTATAAATTTTATTGGAGGATATACGTTAAGACTTTTGACTTGACACCTATAGAACTAGGGAGCTCGGAACCTATTCGTTAAAAAGAAAATGTTTCCCCATCATCTTGTATAGATTATTGTGAACTGAGTAATTTTCGGTTGGAAACCGATACCCTCTCCCTCGCATCCATGACCTCATGATTACTTGCATGAATCCCGTGTGTATTCCAAAACGACCTCCGTTCCGGTTATCATCAATTGGGGGTTAAGGGAGACGATGTCTCCTAAGACATCTTCCGAACTCGCAACGTTAGTTGTAAATCTCTCTTAGTACCGTCGATTTATTTAGGACTCCGTCCGTATTCATGAACCTCCTAAACCACGTATGCAAACTTATCTAGACAAATCTGTTATCGTATTTATAGATGACATCTTAACTTATTCAACTAAGTCCAATTTTCTAGACCATGATGTTAATGGTCAAGGCATTACAATCAATCTCAAAATCAAGCCACATGTAATCAGGAAACTCTACCAACTCGGACTTGTATTCGTAAAAATCTTAGATCTCGTCTGTTATTACCGAAGATTCATTTCTGACTTTTCTCGTGTTACACGACTTTTAAACTCGTTAACTCACTAAGGAAAACTTTAAACCTCTCCGTGTTCGCACCTTGAGCGTGATTCTTCACACCAACATTTCTAGTTAAAAATCGTATAGCAACAGATGGGACTCAAACATGGAAATATTTCTACTTGAACGACGAAAGGCATACTCTCTCGACTCAAAAATCAACATAACTAAAATTCGTTATTTTGCACGAAGAATTCGAATACTAAATTGTGGATCCGATCAATTTTCTCGTCATCCCGTACCACACTACCTACCTCTGTTATTTCACCATCACCGTCTGATATTACTGGAAATTAAGATAACACACAATCCAACGATACTTCACTCTTCTTTGACTTAACGCCCTTGTGTTTCTGATAATCGGCCAACTATTATTCAACCCCGAACTATACAACTACGTGTACTATCTCGTTTCTCTTTCAGACTTCAACTTTTGACAACTAGAGGCACGTTATGGCAACCTCGAGATGCAAGCTCATCCTATTCTAAGTCCTCATTTCACTCCTATCTTTATCGCTCGCATTTCCGTTTAAAGAAACTCCTTGTAACATTTCTCCATGGATAGAGAAATTCCTCATATTACATTAGTATTCGCCACGAGGGTGAATAGTCCTAACGAACATTTTTCGAACCCTAACTGACTTGTTCAAACATATCCTAAGAGATTCTATTCCAACACGGAGTATCTTTGTCAATTATCCCGTATCGAAATACTCGTTTCGCCTCTAGTTTTACAAGAAACCTTGGAGACCCGCTTAGACACATGTACCGCGTATCTCCCACAACTGACGAACCGAGCAAACGTACGATTCAATCTTGGAAAGACATGTTACAGACTGGTATTGTCACCTTCAGTAGTTCCTCTTACAACGACAGCTATCACTCGTATATTAACGCAGCACTTTCCGAAACCCTATATGACCGCTAATGTCATACCCCCGTTCATTTAACCAAAGCATCAACCACCGAAATCTGAACTCTATCAAGAAACAACAATTGAGATCGTTCAAGTCCGAGAAGGGCTCGAGACAACCCATTGTCGCCAGAAGAGTTATGCCGAACTTAGATGAAAACCTCACCAAACCCAGTGTGTAACCGCGTAATATTGAGAAACCGCACCTTGGAAGGGTGTAATCCATTTTGGGAAATCGAGAAAGGCTATATCCGCAATATTGAACCTTTTGAAACCTTGGGGCGTATTGGAACCGCTTCCTACCGTTTAGAACTTCCGACTCAATTAAGTTTCCGTTTACCCTACATTTCGTGTAACAAACTTAGAAACGTGACCTGCGGAACAGGAACGTGCAATCCTGCTAGATACATCAACTATCGATGACAAACTACTCTTCATAGGAAAACCAGTTGAAACCGGGGATCGTAAAAACCAAACCTTAATACAACGTGAAACCCTAACTATCCAATTCATGAGAACACTCAAGGACGTACCTTCACTTATTCATAGCATTGACATCTCCGGTCTCGAGTGAGAGGCATCGATTATTACTTCCAACTAAATTTCGGGACGAAATTTCTTTTGAGGTGTGGATAATGTAACATCCCGCATTTTTCCGTTAAATTATTTTAACGCCGTCTTTTTTTATTTATTTATTTAATATCCTCAGCATCTCGATTCGTATCCTCTATTAGCTACATTCTTAAAATATTTTCGTTATTGGATTATAACGTCCCCCGTACTCTCGTGAAGTTAAAATATTCGTTCGGTTAATTCCCGCACTCGACTACAAACTAGAGGGACTAGTTTTGCCAAAAAGACAAAGAGGTGACTAGCTTTTGACTAGTCAACCCCACCTCCCATCTTTTTCATTTTCATTTTTCCTTTTCTTTCACTACTTCCATAATTTCTCTCAATTCTCCATTTTGAAGATTCATCATCTAAATCAAATCGGTCAAGCTTCAATCCAAACAAATTACATATTTGGAATCCTTGCAACTTTCTCTTCGATTCCATACCAATTTCATCTCATTTGGGTAACTTTCTAAAATCACTAGATTTCTTTAAATTCGTGTTCTTGACTTATAAAGTTGTTAATTAGTGTCTATGGCTCATTGTGATGTCGTGTATGTAATTTGTATGCTCGATTTGTTGTTTTTGGTGTAACTAGCTTGAATATGAAAAGTGCTTGCTTAATCTTTGATTTTGGAAGATTAAATGTTGTTAATTTGTTGAAGTTCATGTATTAAATGTGTTACTAGCATCATTAGATTCAATTTGGTATGTAGGTTGGCATGGATTAGTTTCATAAACATAATTGCTAAATTTGTGATTTTGAGTTAGGGTTTGATGAAAGTAAAATGAACTTTTGATGCATTGAATGCTTGCCATGTTGTTTTGTAAGTGTTTAGTTGTATTGTATGTCTAATTATCTTCGAAACGGCATATCATACATGTAAATCGGATGCCCGAATCATGAAATGCAAATTTGTGAACTTGAAACTTAGAAAATGGACCTTTAATGATCATTTGATGAGATTTCGGCTATTGTAAATGATGTTGTTGTTTGATGATAAGTGCTTAGTTGTATTACTCGTCAAAATACTTTTCCAACGATGTATGATAGGCGTTATAAGTGTTTGCGGGTCACGAGTTGTGTTGGAAATGGTTTTGGCTCGTGCATAATTTTGAAAAACAGAAAAATGGCTGAACAGCATGGTGCGCGGCGCGCACCTCACCCCGCGCGGCGCGCAATCTGGCCTGGCCAGATTCTGCCCACTTTGTCCCTTTTCACGTAAAATGTTTGACTAGCTATCGACCTCCGATTCACATGAAACTTGTTCTAATATACTTGTATATGAATAATTAGCATAGAAAAATAGTTCGAGACCCGACCCGAACACGTTGACTTTTTCGTTGACTTTGACCCGATCCAAGTTTGACTTTTTGTCAAACTTAACCAAATACTTATGCAACCTTTCTAACATGATTATTTACTTGTAACTTGTATAAAACTTGACTATTTGATTCACATGCTAATATAATCGAGTCGTAACGAGCCATAGGACTAATTGAACATCTTTGACCGTTTGTGTTTACCGTTATTGATATAACCTATATGTTTAGGTCAAGACTAGCTTTGTCTTTGCACGCATTTACTTGTTGAAGTACTTTATTGACTCTTGCGCTCAAGGTGAGATCATAGTCCCACTTTTTACTCATTTGAACTTACTTTTGGGATGAGAAAACATAAACGATTCTTTTGAACTAAGTGAACACAAGAACGGGAAAACAAACATTCTACATACGAGTTTAGAACAAAATCTTCAATTCAATTATCATTAGTTACATTTGCAGGGTGTAAGTGTAGGCGTGAACTTATGTTGTATGGCCATATGAGTTTGACAACCCTCATCTTTGACGGTTCGCTACCGTCTACGGATGAAATATATTTTCGAGAAACAGTGTTGTTCTAGCACTAATTAATGGGGTATTCAACGGACGGAATGTTAAGCTTTGATAATTGGGTGCTCGTGAATATTAACTTTAGAATGTATTACTATTATTTCAACTTTACAAATCTTGTGGTTCGGCTTACTTTACTTTTACTCACATACTTACTTAAACCTATGATTTCACCAACGTTTTCGTTGACAGATTTCTATGTTTTTCTCAGGTCTTACACGATATGTGAAACATGCTTCCGCTCATTATTTGATACTTGCTTTGGATGTCGAGTATACATGCTTTTCATGGAGCGTCTTATGACTTTACTTTAAACCGTGTCGCCTAGATTTCCTTTGTACTTATAACCTTGTGACTTAACTTTTGGTTGAACAATTCTTGTAAACTTTGGGAACAATCTTTATTTTGAAATGAAGGCGACATATTTTGGTCAAACTTTGTCTTAAAGACTTATGACCATGCAATGGGACCTACGTAGACGACGCCGTTACTTGACGATTTGTCGGGGTCGCTACAAATTCCCCGCGGCGCGACGTTTAACCAGTTCTGCTCCAAATTTTCGTCTAAACAATCCTCGCCTCATAATCTCACTCGTACGTACCATTACCGACTTGTTTACGCAAGATAAACCCCTCTAGGAACCCTAGAATGAACCTAAACCAACAACCCTTGCATGCATGCGCATCCATCACCTTTTACACATATATACACTTATACATACATGCAATGTACACTAAGTACTCCGCGTATTTCTTGTTCTACTATAAATGTAAACTCACACGTAACCCGATTCCAATACATATATCTATACTTAATCTCCATGCCCATGTATATACATATATATATGTATATATATCCATTTTTCGCGTATAAAATATTCGGGTGTTACAACTCTCCCCCACTTAGAATTGATCACGTCCTCGTGATCCTTGTCACTTAATCAAACGAACCACACTCCACGGTCCTCAACTTAAGTCCCAAACCGACTTTCCTAGGCAACTCTTTCCAATGAATCACCTTTTAACAACCAAAATCGTCACCCGCGATTGTCAAGTTACCACCCGAGCATTAAAGCCATGCTCAATCCCGCACACCGGGAAACTCAACCAACCTCGAACCGAGATATCAACCCTCTAACGTACCATTACCAAGTACAATGCTAAAAGCAACCAAGTCTCAAGCCTAAGGTCGACAATCCGAAACGATGAAGACCGAACCAAACGAATCCTTACGGATATCATCAATCGCTAAACGCCCCTTGTAGTGCGCAACACGACCAACACGCAACTACCGTAACATCATAATCACACGGCTAAAACCGATAGCGTCCAAAATGACTATGGCAACGCTAAACCCGAGATGTACAAAATCAACTCTCGTCACACCCGTAACAACATATGAGCGAAACACGGCTACCGCATCATTAGTTCCACAACATGGTCCTCACGACCCCACCATCGGCGTATAAAACAACCGATAGTTCCCACAACATGGTCCTCACGACCCCACCATTGGTGCATAAAGCAACCAATAGATCAAACCACACGGTCCTCACGACCCCACCATCGGTGTATAAAACAACCGATAGATCACAACTCAACATGGCCGAAACAACCCGAGCCAAAACACATATGGAGGATGGTCGAAACAACCCGAACCTTAGTGAATTCGCACGACCCGAAATCCACCAACCCAATCCATATATCTCACAACGAAATGACCGCACAACCCGAGTCATCGTGAATACGCGCAAACCGATATTCACTACCACCGACACATAGTATAACCGAGGATGGCCGTACAACCCGAGCCTTAGTGAATCCGAACTACCCGACATTCACTACCTCAAACTATGAGCCCAACCAACAGGGACAATCGTACTAGCCGAGATATTGTGAATACGAACAACCCGATATTCACGTCCCACAACACAAATCTCTTGATGAAGTCAGCGGACCCCGAAGGTCATGCTCCACCAATCTCAATACCGGATGAAGTCAGCGGACTCGAAGATCATGCTTCACCGATCTCAACATCACGCTCATGACGAAGTCAGCGGACCCTAAAGATCATGCTCCATCACTCAACCATACCATAATGAAGTCAGCGGACCCGAAGATCATGTTTCATTAATCGTCAATACCACGATGAAGTCAGCGGACCCCGAAGGTCATGCTTCATCATACCCATACCAGTCGAGCAAGAACCACCTATATCAAACATAGGTACCGAACAAGAATTCTCCAAAAGAGAACCCGACACACACCTTCCTTAACCGAAGGATTTCACCTTGCTCACCAAACACGTCCATTATCTCTCAACGAGATTTACCACATTACCACCTCGGTGGTATTTCCAATCCAAACCATAAGTACAATTTATCCGAAATCGCACTCTACCACAAATCGACCCAAAACTAGGTCTCGGTAAAATTTCCGGATCTACCAAAAGCATCATCCGAAATATCACACTAACACTTTCCTCGTGCGGGAGTGCGACTCCCCCACTTGGAACCACGTTCCTATCTCACAACTCGTACAACCGTACAATGCTATCAAAGGTAGACTTAACCAACGATTGGGTACACACGACCCACCCTACACCTTGCTCTAACCTCGAGCACTCGAAGGATTTTAAACAAATTCCTAATTACTTTGAACGAAAAGTGTACCGCAACACAATCGAAGTCAAACACCACGCTAGTAGGTATAGAGGAGGCACCTAATGTCGCGTCATAAGGACTCCATTACCAACACACATCGAGATTTTAAACACTCGATCTCAACGGTTTCAATCACCCGACGAACCTCACGGTTCATCACTTCAACACAAAAGCGAACACGCGCATAACAATCGAACACCAAAACCATTTCCATGGATTGGTATAAATATTTCCCAATACTAAGGAATGCTTGATTACACCAAGTCTTACGCCCCTTATCCAAAAACCAAACATCCCCATAGGGTACTTCCGTAAGGAACGTCACCTTTAACCATAACATGCACATCACAATGCAATTAACAAATCCAAACTTATACGTCACATAAATAAATATTCAAAAGACATATTTATTAAATTGAACGTACCTCAACGTCTCCTTGCGGCATTCGCCGCCGCCAACTCGGGACAATCCGGCTTGCGATGTCCCTCCTTATGACAATAGTAGCACATTCCGTCATCACTTCTCGGCATCGTGCATTCCCACAACTTGTGGCCCCTAACACCACAATTGAAACACCTAGGCGCACGAGAATCCGTCATGCCTTTTACCACATTACTCGTACTCGCACTCGGACCCTTAGTCCTCTTACTCGGAACACCACAAGAAACAACCCTCCTTTCACTAGAAGGTTCACCCACCTTTGATCGCGTATAAGACTCGAAACCTCTAGCCACGGCGAACAATTCAGCAAACGATTTCACGTAGCCCAGGCTAATCTTATTCTTCAAGTCATCATTCAAGGTCCGATAGAAATCCCCCATTAACAAACGATCATTCCCCAAATACTCCGGACAAAAACGAGCCTTCGCCATAAAGGTCGCCTTGAGAGTACTCAAATCCATAGATCCTTGTCGCAAATTTCGCAACTCATTGCGCAATTCCCACAAATCGGCCGAAGTCCGGAACTCCTCAAAGAATTCCTCCTTAAACTCATCCCACGATAAGGCCATAAACGTCTCACCACCGACAAGATCAATCTTACCATCCAACCAATCCCTTGCCCTACCCCGCAACAAACTCGTAGCGAGTCTCGTCTTCCTCTCGGGAGGGCAATCTATAGTACGAAAACACCCTTCGACATCCGAAATCCAAGTTGTGCTTACCAATGGATCCGGTTTTCCGTCGTACATCGGGGGTTTAGTCCTCATGAAGCTTTTAAGATAACGCTCCATTTCACTACTACCTTGAAGTTTGGAATACTTCCTTTCCATTCTTTCTTCCAACCCACGCATTTGCTCCGCAACGGCGGCCGCAACCCTAGCGTTAAACTCCGCGTCGTTCGTATCGATCCCACTTCCCGTCGCCATTCTAAGGAATGCAAAATGATTAGATCGCGAACGTATGAGTAAACACGCACAACACCACCCCATCTTGCTAAACACTCGTCGTACATCACTTGTTAGACACGATTTGCACCCGTAATAAGGTCTGCAAGTTCTTATTACGCACGCACGCCGCATCGACTCGTTAGTACAACGACCGCCTCGCTCGATGATAATAACCAACACAACAAAATTCCTACGCATATAAACGTACGCAAGGAATAACATCACAACACAATCCAAAATCCTAGTTAGTTCACCTACACGCTAAGGCACTAACCAAGTTCCCGTCCGTCCCGTTCTCCTACAAATCCCGCAGCAATTACGCACACACAAAAGTCTAAGTCTAGGCACCTATCTCAAGTCGCCTAAATCCCTTAGACCATGCTCTGATACCACTTGTAACAACCCAACCCGTATTAAGTTCCGCCCCATAAAAATTTTTTCCTTTTAATACGTTATAATTCATACTTTAGGTCCCATTAATAATTCCAAAACGTCTTTAACACAATAATAAGTTTAATAACTTAAAACAACATTAATATTTTAAACTCTTCAGAATAACGATACGTTAATGAAGTCATAAACCGAGCATGGTGATTTGGGACAACGCTACCCAAATCCTAATCAAGTACAAAAGCAAGGTCTTCTAAGCAACCTAGCAAGGATCTCTAATCCCAAGCTCACCCGAACCGCCAAGCATGCAATCTGTAAAAAGTGTCAACAACGAGAGGGTAAGCTAACGCTTAGTGAGTGCTAACATACTACATACATATATATGTATAAAATGAACACGCCAACAAATAACAAATACCGCATACCGTACATCCAAGCAATAAAGCAAGCTAGACTAGGCGTACCATACAACACTAAGCACAAGCTAAGATACAACAACGATATACAAGTTTACCACAACGAAGTGAACCACGCCAAATAGCTACACCCGGAGGGTTAGCTACAACACAACAACACATTAAAATAATACAATAATAACACAATAATAATAACACAAGGTTAACCCCTTAACCTCAATCATACGCACATTGGCCGGACAACCCGAGCCTTAGTGAATTCGCACAACCCGAAATTCACTTCACAACCATAAGATGACCGAACAACCCGAGTCATCATGAATCCGCACTACCCGAGATTCACTCCTCAATACCAAAATCCACGATCACGGGATTATGAAATCCACCACGTCGGGGCCATACTCATCACAACCACATCAACCCTTCGCCATTGGGTTATAACATCCACATCATAATCACATGTGATAACATGCACACAAACGTGTACCTGGCCAAAGGTGGCCAACCAAAACGCACAACCGTGCCATTTGGACCTATACACAAGTCCATCAAATCCACCTATATGTGAAGTGAGCTCTATAACCGAGAATCACTTCACCCGACCCGCACCCATCCTATACATACATATGTACATAGGATATTAATACTCACCTTGAAGTCTTGAGAAAAGCTTCCAAGTAATCCGCAATGCGCCAATGGAAAGTACCTATTCCATTAACATAAATACCACAACACAATTAGATTGGGTTTACAAACCAACCCAATTCGACACTCAGTGCAAACTCGACCCAAATGCACTTCCAAGTACAAACCGCACCCAAACTTAACCAATTAATCATGAACACAAGTGATAACGGTCCTAACTCGCCAATTAAACTCGAACATAAGTGTTAAACACGCGTCTCACCCATTTTGACACCAAAACCCTAGTTTTGACCCATTAAGTCAAAATCTCGCCATTTACTAGTCTAACACTAAAACACAATTTAAATCGGTTTAATGCTTCAACTTAATCCATTTTAAGTTTACAAACCTCGTTTAATCCATAATCGGGTCAAAATCATCACCAAACCCTAAATTCGACTCTAGTCAAATTTAGTCAACTCCAAGAACCCTAATTATTACCAAAACCTCAATAATCACTAACACTAGTGATTAATCACTATTAACAAGTCATTCAAACTCAAACTTGCACACCAAACCCAAAACCCGCCAATAATCACAATAAACCCGAGTATTGGTGTTAATCTCCAATTAACAACTAAATGGGTTTCATCAAGAATCATACAATCAAAAGCCCTAAAATTGAATGATGAACACGAAAATGAATTTCGGAGTTAGAGCTTACCACTAGTATCACCACGTAGCCAAGAACGAGGAGAACACACTTTCCAACTACGCCAAAGATCGAATCACAACTCTTGAGCTCCAAATCTCCACTTTAATCTTTGAGGGTTTTATGTTTGAGAGGATAAATGGAAAGAAAATGGAAAAAGAAAATGAAATAAAAGTGATAAGTGGCTGAGATTTATCCTCACAAACTGATCCAAACGTGAAAAGACGAATTTGCCCTTGAACACACCCCTTTAAAAGCTGAAAATCGAGTCTGAACCCAGACAGGTCGCGGCGCGACCTGCCCCTCCGCGGCGCGACAAATAACGGCAGCTGGTACCTCGATTTTCCTGCTTTCTGTCCAGTTTTCTGTTTGCATGGTCGCGGCGCGACCCAATTCCCCGCGGCGCGACGTTTAACCAGTTCTGCTCCAAATTTTCGTCTAAACAATCCTCGCCTCATAATCTCACTCGTACGTACCATTACCGACTTGTTTACGCAAGATAAACCCCTCTAGGAACCCTAGAATGAACCTAAACCAACAACCCTTGCATGCATGTGCATCCATCACCTTTTACACATATATACACTTATACATACATGCAATGTACACTAAGTACTCCGCGTATTTCTTGTTCTACTATAAATATAAACTCACACGTAACCCGATTCCAATACATATATCTATACTTAATCTCCATGCCCATGTATATACATATATATATATGTATATATATCCATTTTTCGCGTATAAAATATTCGGGTGTTACATCCATCTGCTCAGAATTGGATTGGATACCCTCCCCGGAACTATCATTCACCACCTTGGGCCTCTCCCTCACCATGGGCTGCTCCACCCTTCCCATATCCCACTGTCACTTGGGCTCAGCCCAACAACTTCAGCAGTAGCTCCAATCAGGCTGGAATTTTAGGTCCAAGACCTTCATAGGCTCATTTGTCCACTGGATCTGTATCTTCTGGTTATTGTCCAACTAAAATCGATAGTGCCATGCATACTATGACACTCAATCACCCTGATGACACGTGGTGTATGGACACCGGCTCTACCTCTCACATGACCGTGAATTCAGGTAATCTCGAGTCTTATTATCCTTTAAGGCAACGCAAACATATAATTGTTGGTAATGGCCATGGCATTCCGATTTAAGGTTTCAGTCACTCCAAAATCCCTAACTCTTCTCGTCCACTTTACTTACAAAATATTCTTCACTCCCCTCATCTAATTAAAAATCTTATTTCTTTTCGCCGTTTATCAATTGATAATAATATCTCATTAGAATTTGATCCGTTTGGTTTCACTGTGAAGGATTTTCCGCAGGGCACTCCGGTTCTCCGATGTAACAGTTCGGGCGATCTCTACCCAATTACTAACTCGTTGCTGAATAATCTATCCAAATCATCTACTTTTGCTGCTTTGTCTCCAAACATATGGCATCACCGTCTTGGACATTTGGGCGATGATATCATACGTTCTCTTAGTAATAAAAAGTTTATTTCTTGTAATAAACAACCTTTTAATTCCGTTTGTCAATCTTGTGTGTTTGGAAAACAAATAAAATTACCATATGTTTCTTCTATCTCTAAAACATTATCACCCTTTGATATTATACATAGTGACTTATGGACCTCTCCGATTTTAAGTACCGCCGGACATCGCTACTACATTCTTTTCTTAGACAATCATACTAATTTTTTGTGGACATATTCATTAGTTAACAAATCAGACGTCTTTTCTACTTTTCTCACATTTAGTAAATATATTCAAACACAATTCGGAAAACTGATCAGAACATTTCAATGCGACAACGGGACGGAATACAATAATAAAAACTTTCATCAATATTGTGAAAAGAATGGAATGCAATTTCGTTTCTCTTGTCCATATTCATCCCCGCAAAGCGGAAAATCCGAACGAAAAATACGTGCCATTAATAATATTATGCGCACAATACTATCCCACGCCTCTATTCCCTTATCTTTTTGGCCTCACGCTCTTCAAATGGCAACATACCTTCTAAACATATTACCCACAAAAACTCTAAATCTTCGTTCACCAACTCAATGTCTATATAATCGTGTCCTATCATATTCTCATTTACGTACATTCGGGTGCCTTTGCTATCGATTACTTCTCTCACACACTATTAACAAACTCCAACCGCATTCTATTTAGTGTGTCTTTCTAGGATATCCACCCAACCATCGTGGCTACAAATGTTATGATTTATCATCTAATAAGTTCATTATCTCTCGCCATGTTACTTTAGATGAAACTAAATTCCCTTTCTCTACTATTACACAATCCTAACCTTCTCAATATAAAGCACTCACTGACTCAATTCATCCATCATTCTACCATCCTCATTATTTACAATCTCCACCCTCCTCTACACCCACACCTTCGGCTACAATGACTAATCGCCCATCAATAGCCCACTCTCCAAATATCTCTAGTCCATTAACTTTTGGGCAATCACCTACGGCCTAATCTATTCCACATTGTTAACAGCCCACTCCAAATAATTCCGCAACATGTTCTACTCCTCAGCCTACTTCACCAATTAACACATCACCTCCCACATCTCCACAATCTGAGTTCTCTACTTTTACACCACCTTCTGATCCATCCTCATCTAACTCACCTCCTCCCTCTTCCACTACTCATACTCAAAACACACCACCTCCTACTCGTACCATTACAACTCGAAGCATGACAGGTATTTTTAAACCTAATATTCCTTTTAATCTCTCCTCACTCACGAGCATTTCTCCCATCCCTTAAACCCCAAAAGAAGCCATACCCAATCCAAATTGGAACATGGCCATGACCGATGAATCCAAAGCCTTGATGGATAATAATACTTAGGTACTTATCCCGCGCACCCCTAACACGTATGTTATTCATAGTATGTGGATTTTCGAGCACAAAATAAAATTAGAAAGTTCACTCGAACGATACAAAGCTCGTCTAGTTGGCGATGGAAGATCACAAACTGTTGGCATTGATTGCAATGAAACTTTTAGTCCGGTTGTCAAGCCGGCTACCATTAGACTCGTGTTATCAATTGCTTTATCAAAGTCATGGAACATAAATCAACTTGATGTAAAAAATGTTATTCTACATGTCTCTCTTAACGAAACGGTATACATGTATCAACCTTATGGTTTTCGTGATTCAACAAAACCGGATCATGTTTGTTTATTGAAGCGATCGTTATATGAGTTGAAACAAGTGCCTCGTGCATGGTACCAACATGTTGCAACTTTCGCCTCTTCCATTGGGTTTCATCACAGCCACTCGGATCACTCTCTGTTTGTGTATACCCGTGGACATGACACTGTGTACGTGTTACTATATGTCGATGATATTATTCTAGTCACATCCTCGGGTTCTCTACGTAACAATTTAATGTCTTTATTTGCGAATGAATTTGCTATGAAAGATTTGGGATCTCTTCACTATTTTTTGGGTATATCAGTCACACGGAATGAAAATGGTCTATTCTTGAGTCAAGAACAATATGTCGAGGATATTGTGAACTGTGCTGGTATGGCAGGATGCAACACTGTACGAACTCCAGTGGATACTAATGGCAAAATGAGTACATCACAAGGTCCCTCATATTCGAACCCAATAGAATTTCGTAGCTTAGCAGGCGCCCTTCAGTACTTAACCTTCACATTCCTGACATATCCTATGTCGTTCAACAAATTTTCTTACACATGCCCAATCCCAAAGAATGCCATATGCATGCATTACGTAACATTATCAGATATATACGTGGTACCGTTTCTCACGGGTTACAATTGACAAAGAGCTCCCTTTCATCCTTAGTTTCTTATACCGACGCTGACTGGGGTGGGTGTCCTGATACACGACGATCCACGTCAGGCTATTGTGTTTTTTTGGGAGGTAATTTAGTTTCATAGTCAGCCAAACGTCAACCTACCGTATCTCGCTCGAGTGTCGAGTCAGAATATAGGGGTGTTGCAAATGTCGTGTCAGAATCATGTTGGCTTCGAAATATTCTTTTAGAGCTTCGTTATCCTATATCCAAAGCTACCATTATTTTTTGTGACAACGTCAGTGCAATATATCTTTTCGGTAACCCCATGCAACATCAGCGCACAAAACATATAGAAATGGATATACATTTTATACGTGAGAAAGTAGCACACGGACAGGTATGAGTACTTCACGTTCTAACTCGCTTTCAGATAGCTGATATCTTCACCAAGGGGTTACCTCGCATTCTGTTTGAAGAATTCCGGACCAGTTTGTGTAGTGACCCGAAATTTTCCATGTTTATATATATTAAATGAAATTAATATTTATATGATTAAGTGTTTCCAACATGTTAAGCAATCAAACTTGTTAAGACTTGATTAATTGAAATAGATTTCATATACACAATTGGCCACCCAAATTGACCGGTGATTCACGAACGATAAAACTTGTAAAACCTATATAATGACATATTTATGGATATATATATGGTTAACATGATATTATGATAATTAAACATAACATTAAGTATATTAACAATGAACTACATATGTAAAAATAAGACTACTAACTTCATGATTTCGAAACGAGACATATATGTAACGATTATCGTTGTAACAATATTTAACTGTATATATATCATATTAAGATATATTAATACATCATATTATCATGATAATATAATAATTTAACATCTCATTTGATATAATAAACAATGGGTTAACAACATTTAACAAGATCGTTAACCTAAAAGTTTCAAAACAACACTTACATGTAACGGCTAACGATGACTTAACGACTCAGTTAAAATGTATATACATGTAGTGTTTTAATATGTATTCTTACACTTTTGAAAGACTTCAAGACACTTATCAAAGTACTCCGACTTAACAAAAATGCTTACAATTACATCCTCGTTCATTTTCATCAATAATTCTACTCGTATGCACTCGTATTTGTACTCGTATAATACACAGCTTCTAAATGTATTTACTATTGGTATATACACTCCAATGATCAGCTCTTAGCAGCCCATGTGAGTCACCTAACCATGTGGGAACCATCATTTAACATCTAGCATGAAATATCTCACAAAATAACAAACTTATGGAGCCAGTATGGAGACCCATTTTCACGTGAGATTACACCTACCACAAACACATTTTCATTTCAATTTTTATGCATCAAACTCATCTCTCTCAAATGTTCTTCCATTGTTCTAAGTGTTCTTCATCATCTTCATCAAAATCTAGCTCAATCTAGTTCATAAATCCATACATAAACCAAGTTATAAAACAACTACTCAAGAACACACCAACAACACTTCCAAGTTTGCTAGCTTACTTCCAATCTTGCAAATTCACATTGAGTGATCATCCAACCTCAAGAAATCTTTCTTATTAACAGTAAGATATCTTTCTAATATAAGGTAATACTCATATTCAAACTTTGATTCAATTTCCATAACTTTAACAATCTTATTTCGAGTGGAAATCTTACTTGAACTTGTTTTCGTGTTATGATTTTGCTTCAAGAACTTTCAAGCCATCCAAGGATCCTTTGAAGCTAGATCTATTTTCTCATTTCCAGTAGATTTATCCACAAAACCTGAGGTAGTAATGATGTCCATAACATCATTCGATTCGTATATATAAAACTACCTTATTTGAAGGTTTAAACTTGTAATCACTAGAACATAGTTTAGCTAATTCCAAACTTGTTCGCAAACAAAAGTTAATCCTTCTAACTTGACTTTTATAATCAACTAGACACATGTTCTATATCTATATGATATGCTAACTTAATGATTTAAAACCTGAAAACACGAAAAACACCGTAAAACCAGATATACGCCGTCGTAGTAACACCGCGGGCTGTTTTGGGTTAGTTAATTAAAAACTATGATAAACTTTGATTTAAAAGTTATTCTTCTAGGAAAATGATTTTTCTTATAAACATGAAACTATATCCAAAAATCGTAGTTAAACTCAAAGTGGAAGTATGTTTTCCAAAATGGTCATCTAGACGTCGTTCTTTCGACTTAAATGACTACCTTTACAAAAATGACTTGTAATCTATATTTCTGAATATAAACTTATACTTTTTCTGTTTAGATTCATAAACTTAAGTTCAATATGAAACTATAGCAACTTGAATCACTCAAAATGGATTTAAAACGAAGAAGTTATGGGTAAAACAAGATTGGATAAATTTTCTTGTTGTAGCTACGTGAAAATTGGTAACAAATCTATATTAATCATATCCTAGCTAACTCATATTGTATTATACATGTATTCTAATATATTATGTAATCTTGAGATACCATAGACACGAATACAATGTTTTGACATATCATATCGACCCATCTATATATATATATTTCAGAACAACCATAGACACTCTATATGCAGTAATGTTGGAGTTAGCTATACAGGGTTGAGGTTGATTCCAAAATATTATATATACTTTCAGTTGTGATCTAGCCTGAGGCTTGTATACACAAGGTCATGGATTGATTCGAGATAATATATTGCTTTATTTCTGTACATCTAACTGTGGACAACTAGTTGTAGGTTACTAACGAGGACAGCTGACTTAATAAACTTAAAACATTAAAACGTATTAAAAATGTTGTAAATATGTTTTGAACATACTTTGATATATATGTATGTATTTGTTATAGGTTCGTGAATCGACCAGTGGCCAAGTCTTACTTCTCGACGAAGTAAAAATCTGTGAAAGTGAGTTATAGTCCCACTTTTAAAATCTAATATTTTTGAGATGAGAATACATGCAGCTTTATAAATGTTTTACAAAATAGACACAAGTACATGAAACTACTTTCTATGGTTGAATGATCGAAGCCGAATATGCCCCTTTTTGCTTGGTAGCCTAAGAATTAGGGAACATCACTAATTTTAAGAATTAGTGCACGCCTAATTGATGTGAATCCTAAAGATAGATCTATTGGGCCTAACAAATCCCATCCAAAGTACCGGATGCTTTAGTACTTCGAGTTTTATATCATGTCCGATGGATGTCCTGGAATGATGGGGATATTCTTATATGCATCTTGTTAATGTCGGTTACCAGGTGTTCACCATATGAATGATTTTTATCTCTATGTATGGGATGTATATTGAAATATGAAATCTTGTGGTCTATTATTACGATTTGATAAATATATAGGTTAAACCTATAACTCACCAACATTTTTTGTTGACGTTTAAAGCATGTTTATTCTCAGGTGATTATTAAGAGCTTCCGCTGTTGCATGCTATTATATGGACAGAATTTGGTGTCAGCATGCTTGTATAATATTGTTTAAAACTGCATTCGAGATTTATTTTGTTGTAACAAATTAATATTTGTAAACCAATATGTATTGGTAGTGTGTAAGTGTGATATTTGTTAGATTATCATTTCTGGATAGTCTAAGTGGTGTCTTTTTAACCTTGTCGATAAAATAAAGGTTATGGTTTGTTTTTAAAAACGAATGCAGTCTTTGAAAAACGTCTCATATAGAGGTCAAAACGTCGCAACGAAATCAATTAATATGGAATGTTTATAATCAATATGAACGGGACATTTCAGTTGGTATCCGAGCGTTGGTCTTAGAGAACCAGAAATATGCATTAGTGTGTCTTATCGAGTTTGTTAGGATACATTAGTGAGTCTGGACTTCGACCGTGTTTTCTTTAGAAACGATTGCTTAACACTTTTGTTGGAAACTATATATTATTAACATGTAATTATTATGTGATATATTAACCTCTTAATATGTTTGATATTGTGTGATAGATGTCTACCACTAGTACAAATCCCATCGACTCACCTAATAATAATGAAGAGTCGAATATAATTTGGGAAGATTTACAAATTCCCGAAGAAGAACCGGAAGAGGAGGAACCGGAAGAGGAGGAACCGGAAGAAGAGGAACCGGAGGAGGAAGAACCGGAAGAATAAGAGGTTTTGGAGGAAGAAATATTGATACCTACTGTAAATCATTTAAATAAAAGAAAATCCTCAACCAGCGGACCAAAGTTAAAAATGGTCAATGGAGTTTCCACCGAGGAAGCAAAATATTGGGAAGATTACCAATTTTCCGATGAATCGGATCCCGATGAGGATTCCGATGATGTTATAGAAATTACTTCGACCCAATTTAATATAGCAAAAGAAAATAATAAGGGAAAATGTGTAAAAATAGAGAAACCTGATTCCAACCCCGATGAATTTTATATGTATCGGCAACGTCCGTATTTCCTAAATTATAACAATAACCCGAGAACCTCTAAACCACCAGGTTTTTCTAAACCATTGTGGAAAACGACGGCTCGTATTAGAGGAACACCATATATCCCTAGAAAATTAGGAAAATGAACCAAGTCCGAAGAAGAAGAAACCAGTGATTCAGATTAGAGGGTTGTAATCATGGTGTGTATTATGTTTATTGTAGTGTGCTTGTAATTTTATGTTCTATATAAAAGTTGCTTGTATTGTTTGTAAATTATCTTTTACGAATCTAATCCTTATCTATTTTACAGTATAAGAACAAAATGGACGTTAAGGGTAGACAACCGAAAATTTTAGAAGACCTACCTGGAGATATGATTGATGAAATCTTGTCTAGAGTCGGACAGAATTCATCAGCACAATTAGTTACGACAAAATTAGTTTGTCAAACGTTTGAAAGACATTCCAGGCATACCTTAGTATATAAAAGGCTTTCCTTTGAAAGATGGGGTATATCACATTGGGGAGACTTTAAGTTACGCCAAGTTTTCTTTAAGGCATTTAGTGCGGGAAACCCAGATGCAATTTTACGCTACGGGTTACGAACCTATTTTAACTCAACATATCCCAACATAGGACTCCGTTCTTTAGAAAGAGCTTCTAACATGCAACATAAAGAAGCATGTTATGCTTACGGGTTAATAATGTTTGCTTCTCATCAAATTGAGAAAAAGAACATTCGGTTGCAACTTTTAAATAAAACATTCCCACAAGTGACGGACTCGGTAATTGAGATGAGAAACAAGGTTTTTAGATTGTTACGGGGTTGTTGGTGTAGTGACCCGAACTTTTTCATATTTATATATATTAATTGAGATTGATATTTACATGATTAAATGTTTCCAACATGTTAAGCAATCAAACTTGTTAAGACTTGATTAATTGAAATAGGTTTCATATAGGCAATTGACCACCCAAGTTGACCGGTGATTCACGAACGTTAAAACTTGTAAAAACTATATGATGACATATATATGGTTATATATATAGTTAACATTATATTATGATAATAAACATATCATTAAGTATATTAACAATGAACTACATATGTAAAAACAAGACTACTAACTTAATGATTTTGAAACGAGACATATATGTAACGATTATCGTTGTAACGACATTTAATGTATATATATCATATTAAGAGATATTCGTACATCATAATATCATGATAATATAATAATTTAAAATCTCTTTTGATATTATAAACATTGGGTTAACAACATTTAACAAGATCGTTAACCTAAAGGTTTCAAAACAACATTTACATGTAACGACTAACGATGACTTAACGACTCAGTTAAAATGTATATACATGTAGTGTTTTAATATGTATTTATACACTTTTGAAAGACTTCAATACACTTATCAAAATACTTCTACTTAACAAAAATTCTTACAATTACATCCTCGTTCAGTTTCATCAACAATTCTACTCGTATGCACCCGTATTCGTACTCGTACAATACACAGCTTTTAGATGTATGTACTATTGGTATATACACTCCAATGATCAGCTCTTAGCAGCCCATGTGAGTCACCTAACACATGTGGGAACCATCATTTGGCAACTAGCATAAAATATCTCATAAAATTACAAAAATATGAGTAATCATTCATGACTTATTTACATGAAAACAAAATTACATATCCTTTATATCTAATCCATACACCAACGACCAAAAACACCTACAAACACTTTCATTCTTCAATTTTCTTCATCTAATTGATCTCTCTCAAGTTCTATCTTCAAGTTCTAAGTGTTCTTCATAAATTCCAAAACTTCTAGTTTCATAAAATCAAGAATACTTTCAAGTTTGCTAGCTCACTTCCAATCTTGTAAGGTGATCATCCAACCTCAAGAAATATTTGTTTCTTACAGTAGGTTATCATTCTAATACAAGGTAATAATCATATTCAAACTTTGGTTCAATTTCTATAACTATAACAATCTTATTTCAAGTGATGATCTTACTTGAACTTGTTTTCGTGTCATGATTCTGCTTCAAGAACTTCGAGCCATCCAAGGATCCATTGAAGCTAGATCCATTTTTCTCTTTTCTAGTAGGTTTATCCAAGGAAATTAAGGTAGTAATGATGTTCATAACATCATTCGATTCATACATATAAAGCTATCTTATTCGAAGGTTTAAACTTGTAATCACTAGAACATAGTTTAGTTAATTCTAAACTTGTTCGCAAACAAAAGTTAATCCTTCTAACTTGACTTTTAAAATCAACTAAACACATGTTCTATATCTATATGATATGCTAACTTAATGATTTAAAACCTGGAAACACGAAAAACACCGTAAAACCGGATTTACGCCGTCGTAGTAACACCGCGGGCTGTTTTGGGTTAGTTAATTAAAAACTATGATAAACTTTGATTTAAAAGTTGTTATTCTGAGAAAATGATTTTTATTATGAACATGAAACTATATCCAAAAATTATGGTTAAACTCAAAGTGGAAGTATGTTTTCTAAAATGGTCATCTAGACGTCGTTCTTTCGACTGAAATGACTACCTTTACAAAAACGACTTGTAACTTATTTTTCGACTATAAACCTATACTTTTTCTGTTTAGATTCATAAAATAGAGTTCAATATGAAACCATAGCAATTTGATTCACTCAAAACGGATTTAAAATGAAGAAGTTATGGGTAAAACAAGATTGGATAATTTTTCTCATTTTAGCTACGTGAAAATTGGTAACAAATCTATTCCAACCATAACTTAATCAACTTGTATTGTATATTATGTAATCTTGAGATACCATAGACACGTATACAATGTTTCGACCTATCATGTCGACACATCTATATATATTTCGGAACAACCATAGACACTCTATATGTGAATGTTGGAGTTAGCTATACAGGGTTGAGGTTGATTCCAAAATATATATAGTTTGAGTTGTGATCAATACTGAGATACGTATACACTGGGTCGTGGATTGATTCAAGATAATATTTATCGATTTAGTTCTGTACATCTAACTGTGGACAACTAGTTGTAGGTTACTAACGAGGACAGCTGACTTAATAAACTTAAAACATCAAAATATATTAAAAGTGTTGTAAATATATTTTGAACATACTTTGATATATATGTATATATTGTTATAGGTTCGTGAATCAACCAGTGGCCAAGTCTTACTTCCCGACGAAGTAAAAATCTGTGAAAGTGAGTTATAGTCCCGCTTTTAAAATCTAATATTTTTGGGATGAGAATACATGCAGGTTTTATAAATGATTTACAAAATAGACACAAGTACGTGAAACTACATTCTATGGTTGAATTATCGAAATCGAATATGCCCCTTTTTATTAAGTCTGGTAATCTAAGAATTAGGGAACAGACACCCTAATTGACGCGAATCCTAAAGATAGATCTATTGGGCCTAACAAACTCCATCCAAAGTACCGGATGCTTTAGTACTTCGAAATTTATATCATATCCGAAGGGTGTCCCGGAATGATGGGGATATTCTTATATATGCATCTTGTTATTGTCGGTTACCAGGTGTTCACCATATGAATGATTTTTATCTCTATGTATGGGATGTGTATTGAAATATGAAATCTTGTGGTCTATTGTTACGATTTGATATATATAGGTTAAACCTATAACTCACCAACATTTTTGTTGACGTTTAAAGCATGTTTATTCTCAGGTGAATACTAAGAGCTTCCGCTGTTGCATACTAAAATAAGGACAAGATTTGGAGTCCATGTTTGTATGATATTGTGTAAAAACTGCATTCAAGAAACTGATTTCGATGTAACATATTTGTATTGTAAACCATTATGTAATGGTCGTGTGTAAACAGGATATTTTAGATTATCATTATTTGATAATCTACGTAAAACTTTTTAAACCTTTATTTATGAAATAAAGGTTATGGTTTGTTTTAAAAATGAATGCAGTCTTTGAAAAACGTCTCATATAGAGGTCAAAACCTCGCAACGAAATCAATTAATATGGAACGTTTTTAATCAATAAGAACGGGACATTTCAGTTGGTATCCGAGCGTTGGTCTTAGAGAACCAGAAAATTTTCATTAGTGTGTCTTATCGAGTTTTTTAGGATGCATTAGTGAGTCTGGACTTCGACCGTGTTTTCTTTAAAAATGATTGCTTAACATTTTTGTTGGAAACTATATATTTTTAACATATGAATATTATGTGATATATTAATCTCTTAACGTGTTTGATATTATGTGATAGATGTCTACCTCTAGAACAAGTCCCATTGACTCACCTAATAATAATGAAGAGTCAAATGTAAATTGGAATGATTCGTGGACTGATTCACAAGTTCCCGAAGAGGAACCGGAAGAAGAGTCGGAACCGGAAGAAGAATCAGAACCGGAAGAAGAATCGAAACCGGAAGAAGAAATAGAACCGGTGGGGGAAATAATAAAATGGTTAAGTAAAAGAGAATCCTCAACCAACCGACCAAGGTTAATTATGGTCAATGGTGTTTCCACCAAGGAAGCAAAATATTGGGAGGATTACCAATTCTCCGATGAATCGGATTCCGACGAGAATTCCGATGATGTTATAGAAATTACCCCAACTGAATTTAAAAAGGCAAAAGAAAATAATAAGGGAAAGGGCATAAAAATAGAGAAATCTAATTCCAACCCCGATGAACTTTATATGTATCGTCAACCCCCGAAGTCCTTAAGTTGTAACAATGACCCGGGAACCTCTAAACCACCAGGTTTTTCTAAACCAATGTGGACAACGACGGCTCGTATTAGGGGAACATCATATATCCCTAGAAACTTGGCAAAACGAACCAAAACCGAACAAGAAGAAACGAGCGAGTCGGAATAAGATAGTTATATTCGTGTGGTGTAATATATGTAATATAGTGTGCTTATGCTTTATGATATATGTAAAAATTGCTTGTATTAATAAGTATTTTTTTTTTATGAATCTAACTCTTGTCTATTTTACAGTATAAAAACACAAAATGGATAGACAACCCAATATTTTAAGAGACCTACCCGGAGACATGATTGATGAAATCTTGTCTAGAGTCGGTCAGAATTCCTCGGCACAACTATTTAAGGCGAGATCAGTTTGTAAGACATTCGAAGAACGTTCCAAGAATGCCTTGGTTTATAAAAGGCTTTCGTTCGGAAGATGGGGGATATCACATTGGGAAATCCATAAGTTACGATGTGTTTACTTTGACGCATATATTGCGGAGAACCCAAATGCTATTTTACGCAACGGGTTAAGAAATTATTTTGACTCAGTATATCCGAATATAGGACTTCGTGATTTAGAAAAAGCGGCTAACATGCAACATAAAGAAGCATGTTATGCTTACGGGTTAGTAATGTTCGCTTCTCACCAAAGTGAGAACAAGAACATCGGGCTACAACTATTAAACAAAACATTCCCACAAGTAACGGAGTCGGTAATTGGGATAAGAAATGAGGTTTTTAGGTTATTACGAGACTGTTGGTCATTACGTAACCCTCGTCCCTTTGACGACGTTACAACACGCTGTCTTATCAACGGCCATAACGGTTATGTTCCACAAGACCAAGGATGGGAAGTAGTCCTAGTAAAACCAGAATGCATGACTTGTTTCTGGACATATGAATTACGTGTCTTTATTGCCTTTGCTGAACGACTTGTGTACTAGCTAGAATTATCTTCACAACTATCTTGTATCAAAGTTATTGTGTGCTATATTTCATGCTTTATGTAAAATAATCGGTATTGTAAGTTTGTAAAATATTGTATAAAAGTTTGAACGTGAAATATTATTACAATCAGTTTTTCATATAGAATTGTAGTAGTTGAATTGTATATTAGCTACTAAGTATGAACTTAACGGGTAGGTACTACCCGAATTTAAACTTATAAAATGCTAATATGAAGAAAAAGCTTTTATAAATGAGTTCATATTATGCTACGAAATACTATTAACTACTCTTAATATTCTGTATGATTAACTTGTTCCATTTGACTATTTTGAAGGAAATGGCACCGACTACTCGACACACCGTGAATATGAATGAAAAGGAATTCCGTACTTTTCTAGCTTCAAACATAGCCGCGGTACAGGCTGCGCTACATACCCACAATAACCTTGGATCTGGTAGTACAGGAAATCGTGTAGGATGCACCTACAAAGAATTCACTGCCTGCAAACCTTTGGAATTTGATGGGACCGAAGGACCGATCGGATTGAAACGGTGGACCGAGAAGGTCGAATCGGTGTTTGCCATAAGTAAGTGTACTGAAGAGGACAAAGTGAAGTACGCTACGCATACCTTCACAGGTTCTGCGTTAACATGGTGGAATACCTATCTAGAGCAAGTGGGACAAGATGATGCGTACGCACTACCGTGGTCAGCATTCAAGCACTTGATGAACGAGAAGTACCGTCCCAGAACCGAGGTCAATAAGCTCAAGATAGAACTTAGAGGGTTACGAACCCAAGGATTTGATATTACCACATACGAAAGACGATTCACAGAATTGTGCCTATTGTGTCCGGGAGCATTCGAAGATGAGGAAGAGAAGATCGACGCGTTTGTGAAAGGATTACCGGAAAGAATCCAAGAAGATATATGTTCACACGAGCCCGCCTCCATACAACAGGCATGTAGAATGGCTCACAAACTAGTGAACCAGATTGAAGAAAGAATTAAAGAACAGACTGCTGAAGAGGCCAATGTGAAGCAAGTCAAAAGAAAGTGGGAGGAAAACGGTGATAAGAATCACCAATACAACAACAACAATAATCGCAACAATTATCCCAACAATCGCAACATCAATCGCAACTACAACAAACGGCCCAACAACAACAACAACAACAACAACAACAACAACAACAACAACAGCAACTACAACAATCATCCCAACAACAATAATAACTGCAACAACAACAACAATCAGAAGCAGCTATGCCAAAGGTGTGAAAAGTATCACTCGGGGTTCTGCACCAAATTTTGCAACAAGTGTAAAAGAAATGGTCATAGCGCGGCGAAGTGTGAGGTCTACGGACCAGGGGTTAATAGAACGAAAGGAACAAATGGTATCGGAACGAGTAATGGCGGAGCAAGTAGTGTCGGAGCAAGTTATGCCAATGTAGTTTGTTATAAATGTGGAAAATCGGGCCACATTATTAGAAATTGCCCGAACTAGGAGAACACGAATGGACAAGGCCGCGGAAGAGTTTTCAATATTAATGCGGCAGAGGCACAGGAAGACCCGGAGCTTGTTACGGGTACGTTTCTTATTGACAATAAATCTGCTTACGTTTTATTTGATTCGGGTGCGGATAGAAGCTATATGAGTAGAGATTTTTGTGCTAAATTAAGTTGTCCATTGACGCCTTTGGATAGTAAATTTTTACTAGAATTAGCAAATGGTAAATTAATTTCAGCAGATAATATATGTCGGAATCGAGAAATTAATCTGGTTAGCGAAACATTTAAGATTGATTTGATACCAGTAGAGTTAGGGAGTTTTGATGTGATAATCGGTATGGACTGGTTGAAAGAAGTGAAAGCAGAAATCGTTTGTTACAAAAATGCCATTCGCATTATACGAGAAAAAGGAAAATCCTTAATGGTGTACGGAGAAAAGGGCAACACGAAGCTACATCTTATTAGTAATTTGAAGGCACAAAAACTAATAAGAAAAGGTTGCTATGCTGTTCTAGCACACGTCGAGAAAGTACAAACTGAAGAAAAGAGCATCAATGATGTTCCCATTGCAAAAGAATTTCCCGATGTATTTCCGAAAGAATTACCGGGATTACCCCCACATCGATCCGTTGAATTTCAAATAGATCTTGTACCAGGAGCTGCACCAATAGCTCGTGCTCCGTACAGACTCGCACCCAGCGAGATGAAAGAACTGCAAAGCCAATTACAAGAACTTTTAGAGCGTGGTTTCATTCGACCAAGCACATCACCGTGGGGAGCTCCTGTTTTGTTTGTCAAGAAGAAAGATGGTACATTCAGGTTATGTATCGACTACCGAGAGTTGAACAAACTTACCATCAAGAACCGCTACCCACTACCGAGAATCGACGACTTATTTGATCAACTACAAGGCTCGTCTGTTTATTCAAAGATTGACTTACGTTCCGGGTATCATCAAATGCGGGTGAAAGAAGATGATATTCCAAAGACTGCTTTCAGAACACGTTACGGTCATTACGAGTTTATGGTCATGCCGTTTGGTTTAACTAATGCACCAGCTGTGTTCATGGACCTTATGAACCGAGTGTGTGGACCATACCTTGACAAGTTTGTCATTGTTTTCATTGATGACATACTTATTTACTCAAAGAATGACCAAGAACACGGTGAACATTTGAGAAAGGTGTTAGAAGTATTGAGGAAGGAAGAATTGTACGCTAAGTTTTCAAAGTGTGCATTTTGGTTGGAAGAAGTTCAATTCCTCGGTCACATAGTGAACAAAGAAGGTATTAAGGTGGATCCGGCAAAGATAGAAACTGTTGAAAAGTGGGAAACCCCGAAAACTCCGAAACACATACGCCAGTTTTTAGGACTAGCTGGTTACTACAGAAGGTTCATCCAAGACTTTTCCAGAATAGCAAAACCCTTGACTGCATTAACGCATAAAGGGAAGAAATTTGAATGGAATGATGAACAAGAGAAAGCGTTTCAGTTATTGAAGAAAAAGCTAACTACGGCACCTATATTGTCATTGCCTGAAGGGAATGATGATTTTGTGATTTACTGTGACGCATCAAAGTAAGGTCTCGGTTGTGTATTAATGCAACGAACGAAGGTGATTGCTTATGCGTCTAGACAATTGAAGATTCACGAACAAAATTATACGACGCATGATTTGGAATTAGGCGCGGTTGTTTTTGCATTAAAGACTTGGAGGCACTACTTATATGGGGTCAAAAGTATTATATATACCGACCATAAAAGTCTTCAACACATATTTAATCAGAAACAACTGAATATGAGGCAGCGTAGGTGGATTGAATTATTGAATGATTACGACTTTGAGATTCGTTACCACCCGGGGAAGGCAAATGTGGTAGCCGATGCCTTGAGCAGGAAGGACAGAGAACCCATTCGAGTAAAATCTATGAATATAATGATTCATAATAACCTTACTACTCAAATAAAGGAGGCGCAACAAGGAGTTTTAAAAGAGGGAAATTTAAAGGATGAAATACCCAAAGGATCGGAGAAGCATCTTAATATTCGGGAAGACGGAACCCGGTATAGGGCTGAAAGGATTTGGGTACCAAAATTTGGAGATATGAGAGAAATGGTACTTAGAGAAGCTCATAAAACCAGATACTCAATACATCCTGGAACGGGGAAGATGTACAAGGATCTCAAGAAACATTTTTGGTGGCCGGGTATGAAAGCCGATGTTGCTAAATACGTGGGAGAATGTTTGACGTGTTCTAAGGTCAAAGCTGAGCATCAGAAACCATCAGGTCTACTTCAACAACCCGAAATCCCGGAATGGAAATGGGAAAACATTACCATGGATTTCATCACTAAATTGCCAAGGACTGCAAGTGGTTTTGATACTATTTAGGTAATAGTTGATCGTCTCACCAAATCAGCACACTTCCTGCCAATAAGAGAAGATGACAAGATGGAGAAGTTAGCACGACTGTATTTGAAGGAAGTCGTCTCCAGACATGGAATACCAATCTCTATTATCTCTGATAGGGATGGCAGATTTATTTCAAGATTCTGGCAGACATTACAGCAAGCATTAGGAACTCGTCTAGACATGAGTACTGCCTATCATCCACAAACTGATGGGCAGAGTGAAAGGACGATACAAACGCTTGAAGACATGCTACGAGCATGTGTTATTGATTTCGGAAACAGTTGGGATCGACATCTACCATTAGCAGAATTTTCCTACAACAACAGCTACCATTCAAGCATTGAGATGGCGCCGTTTGAAGCACTTTATGGTAGAAAGTGCAGGTCTTCGATTTGTTGGAGTGAAGTGGGGGATAGACAGATTACGGGTCCGGAGATTATACAAGAAACTACTGAGAAGATCATCCAAATTCAACAACGATTGAAAACCGCCCAAAGTCGACAAAAGAGCTACGCTGACATTAAAAGAAAAGATATAGAATTTGAAATTGGAGAGATGGTCATGCTTAAAGTTGCACCTTGGAAAGGCGTTGTTCGATTTGGTAAACGAGGGAAATTAAATCCAAGGTATATTGGACCATTCAAGATTATTGATCGTGTCGGACCAGTAGCTTACCGACTTGAGTTACCTCAACAACTCGCGGCTGTACATAACACTTTCCACGTCTCGAATTTGAAGAAATATTTTGCTAAAGAAGATCTCACTATTCCGTTAGATGAAATCCAAATCAACGAAAAACTCCAATTCATCGAAGAACCCGTCGAAATAATGGATCGTGAGGTTAAAAGACTTAAGCAAAACAAGATACCAATTGTTAAGGTTCGATGGAATGCTCGTAGAGGACCCGAGTTCACCTGGGAGCGTGAAGATCAGATGAAGAAGAAATATCCGCATCTATTTCCAGAAGATTCGTCAACACCTTCAACAGCTTAAAATTTCGGGACGAAATTTATTTAACGGGTAGGTACTGTAGTGACCCGAACTTTTCCATGTTTATATATATTAATTGAGATTGATATTTACATGATTAAATGTTTCCAACATGTTAAGCAATCAAACTTTTTAAGACTTGATTAATTGAAATAGGTTTCATATAGGCAATTGACCACCCAAGTTGACCGGTGATTCACGAACGTTAAAACTTGTAAAAACTATATGATGACATATATATGGTTATATATATAGTTAACATTATATTATGATAATAAACATATCATTAAGTATATTAACAATGAACTACATATGTAAAAACAAGACTACTAACTTAATGATTTTGAAACGAGACATATATGTAACGATTATCGTTGTAACGACATTTAATGTATATATATCATATTAAGAGATATTCGTACATCATAATATCATGATAATATAATAATTTAAAATCTCTTTTGATATTATAAACATTGGGTTAACAACATTTAACAAGATCGTTAACCTAAAGGTTCAAAACAACATTTACATGTAACGACTAACGATGACTTAACGACTCAGTTAAAATGTATATACATGTAGTGTTTTAATATGTATTTATACACTTTTGAAAGACTTCAATACACTTATCAAAATACTTCTACTTAACAAAAATACTTACAATTACATCCTCGTTGAGTTTCATCAACAATTCTACTCGTATGCACCCGTATTCGTACTCGTACAATACACAGCTTTTAGATGTATGTACTATTGGTATATACACTCCAATGATCAGCTCTTAGCAGCCCATGTGAGTCACCTAACACATGTGGGAACCATCATTTGGCAACTAGCATGAAATATCTCATAAAATTACAAAAATATGAGTAATCATTCATGACTTATTTACATGAAAACAAAATTACATATCCTTTATATCTAATCCATACACCAACGACCAAAAACACCTACAAACACTTTCATTCTTCAATTTTCTTCATCTAATTGATCTCTCTCAAGTTCTATCTTCAAGTTCTAAGTGTTCTTCATAAATTCCAAAACTTCTAGTTTCATAAAATCAAGAATACTTTCAAGTTTGCTAGCTCACTTCCAATCTTGTAAGGTGATCATCCAACCTCAAGAAATATTTGTTTCTTACAGTAGGTTATCATTCTAATACAAGGTAATAATCATATTCAAACTTTGGTTCAATTTCTATAATTATAACAATCTTATTTCAAGTGATGATCTTACTTGAACTTGTTTTCGTGTCATGATTCTGCTTCAAGAACTTCGAGCCATCCAAGGATCCATTGAAGCTAGATCCATTTTTCTCTTTTCCAGTAGGTTTATCCAAGGAAATTAAGGTAGTAATGATGTTCATAACATCATTCGATTCATACATATAAAGCTATCTTATTCGAAGGTTTAAACTTGTAATCACTAGAACATAGTTTAGTTAATTCTAAACTTGTTCGCAAACAAAAGTTAATCCTTCTAACTTGACTTTTAAAATCAACTAAACACATGTTCTATATCTATATGATATGCTAACTTAATGATTTAAAACCTGGAAACACGAAAAACACCGTAAAACCGGATTTACGCCGTCGTAGTAACACCGCGGGCTGTTTTGGGTTAGTTAATTAAAAACTATGATAAACTTTGATTTAAAAGTTGTTATTCTGAGAAAATGATTTTTATTATGAACATGAAACTATATCCAAAAATTATGGTTAAACTCAAAGTGGAAGTATGTTTTCTAAAATGGTCATCTAGACGTCGTTCTTTCGACTAAAATGACTACCTTTACAAAAACGACTTGTAACTTATTTTTCGACTATAAACCTATACTTTTTCTGTTTAGATTCATAAAATAGAGTTCAATATGAAACCATAGCAATTTGATTCACTCAAAACGGATTTAAAATGAAGAAGTTATGGGTAAAACAAGATTGGATAATTTTTCTCATTTTAGCTACGTGAAAATTGGTAACAAATCTATTCCAACCATAACTTAATCAACTTGTATTGTATATTATGTAATCTTGAGATACCATAGACACGTATACAATGTTTCGACCTATCATGTCGACACATCTATATATATTTCGGAACAACCATAGACACTCTATATGTGAATGTTGGAGTTAGCTATACAGGGTTGAGGTTGATTCCAAAATATATATAGTTTGAGTTGTGATCAATACTGAGATACGTATACACTGGGTCGTGGATTGATTCAAGATAATATTTATCGATTTAGTTCTGTACATCTAACTGTGGATAACTAGTTGTAGGTTACTAACGAGGACAGCTGACTTAATAAACTTAAAACATCAAAATATATTAAAAGTGTTGTAAATATATTTTGAACATACTTTGATATATATGTATATATTGTTATAGGTTCGTGAATCAACCAGTGGCCAAGTCTTACTTCCCGACGAAGTAAAAATCTGTGAAAGTGAGTTATAGTCCCACTTTTAAAATCTAATATTTTTGGGATGAGAATACATGCAGGTTTTATAAATGATTTACAAAATAGACACAAGTACGTGAAACTACATTCTATGGTTGAATTATCGAAATCGAATATGCCCCTTTTTATTAAGTCTGGTAATCTAATAATTAGGGAACAGACACCCTAATTGACGCGAATCCTAAAGATAGATCTATTGGGCCTAACAAACCCCATCCAAAGTACCGGATGCTTTAGTACTTCGAAATTTATATCATATCCGAAGGGTGTCCCGGAATGATGGGGATATTCTTATATATGCATCTTGTTATTGTCGGTTACCAGGTGTTCACCATATGAATGATTTTTATCTCTATGTATGGGATGTGTATTGAAATATGAAATCTTGTGGTCTATTGTTACGATTTGATATATATAGGTTAAACCTATAACTCACCAACATTTTTGTTGACGTTTAAAGCATGTTTATTCTCAGGTGAATACTAAGAGCTTCCACTGTTGCATACTAAAATAAGGACAAGATTTG